>NC_138998.1:64985823-65644573 GCF_964374135.1 Grampus griseus
TGAAGGATTCATTGAAGGGGAACAAGCATAGATACTGGGAGACCAGTTTGGATGCTGTTGGATAATTCCTGGTGAGAGGTGGTGGTGTCTTGGAATTGAATTACAGCAGAGGAAATGGTTGAAATGCAGACAACTTTGAGAGGTATAGAATTTCCTATTTAGGGAATAGGATCCCCAGGATTTGATACTTGAATGGGATGTGAAGGAGAGGCTGAAAAATGACTCCTAGTGTTCTCATTTGAACAGTGCTGGGGTGGATGAGAAAACCAGATGAAAGGCATGAAAAGCAGATTCAAGGGAGATGATAAAACAGTTTTTAACATCTTGAGCCTGAAGAGCGAATGAGACATCCAAGTAGACACATGAGATAGACAGTTGACTATTGTGGTCTAGCATTTCAGGTACAGATGCATTCTGGAGAGAGAACTTCAAGAGAGTCATCATATATAGGAGCTATTTCAAGTTGTGGGCGTGGTCCTGGAGAGAGTTAATAGAGGAGAGGAGGTCCTATGTCAGATACAAAGGATCTTTATTCAGGGGCGATTGGGCAATATGTTGACTAATGTTGTCAGTAGCACTTTTATAGAAAGATTGGAAAAGTACTTCTAGCAGAAAGCTAGCAAGAGCCTGGGTCCTTCATGTCACTGTTGAACAGACATAGTGGTTCTTGGCTGCCCTTTCTATTACAAAAGACAAATTTCTATCTATGACCGTGATAATTTGATTTTCTGTAGCTTACAGTTTGACTTCTTCCCAACTTATAAAACATGCAAGTCAGTTATGAAAACCCTGTAAGGTATTTGCTTTAATGGAGGTATGTACAAAGCCCATTGGCGGTAAAGCCAGAGGACCATAGAAAACCCCCAAAATCCTTCTAGGGGATTTTTATGTCTTTTTATGTTTTTATTTTTCCATTAATTATTTTGTAAATATCTTCAACGTGTAAAGCTCTTTTAGGCTAATGGGAAGAGGATAGGATGTCTCCCTGTCCCCCAGCAGTTTGTAGTCTGGTATAGGGGCTAATACATAGTAACTGTTGAATGAATGTCTCCAGACTTCCGGAAAGACATTACAGAAGAGGCACCATTTGATCAGAGACTTAAAGAATCAGTAGGCAACTTCCAGGCAGAAGATGGCTATGTTTGAGCTGCAGATGAGAAACATGGAGGAGAGTCATAAAGAACAAATCATAGACTATAGAAGGAGGTGCTGGTGGACAGATATGAGTACACACATGAGTGTATGGTCTATTCCCATCTCTACATAAGCCTAAGATTAGGCTTAATATGCTGTGACTAATATAGGAAATAAGGAGGTGTCTAGACAGAAAGGCAAGGGCTAGATTGGAACATCCTTATAAAGTGTATTTAAAAAAGGGAGAGAGAGTACACCATGATTAAAAAGAGTTCCACACAAGGCAGAGTCATTGGCAAATCTGGATCAGCAGAGAGCTGGGATCAGATAGTCATGTTAGAGAGATCACTGTGACAATATTGAGGAGGAGATTGAGAGAGAAGTGAGGTTAGATCACGGCAATAAACAGCTCTGAGAAGTGATGATGGGAGCCAGAACTAGGAGAGAGAAAGTGAGACGGGGGTAAAGTACAGGGATGCCAGATGTAATCAGGGCTTATATAGAAGACATAATAGTAGATTAGGGGTGTGTGCGTGCGTGTGTGTGTGTGTGTGTGTGCGTGTGTGTGCGTGTGTGTGTGTACGTACATGCAGGGTGTGTTCAGGGAATGGGCGGGTCAATGGTGAGAGGGATATAGGAATGTAAGATGTTATTCCGAGTTGGGCAGAAAGGAAGTTGAGGGCCTGCTCCCAAAGGTGAGCAGGAGAGGTGCTCTTACAGCCCTTTGTCTGTTCTTGTCTCATGGCCACAGCCAGTTCTGCCTGGTAGTGGAGACATCCGTTCAAACAGTAATTGATCAGTCCCTCTACCAGACTACATACAAACTCCTGGGGGACAGGAAGACATGCGCTATTCATCCTGGGACACTATCCTCCTCCCATTAAGCTCGCTGAGCTTTCCATGTTGAAGATGCTTAGAAAATAATTAATGGAAAAATAACCACATAAAAACACTGCTACAGAGACATTCAAGTCTCAGGGAAAAAATATGTATATACGTGTATATATATATGTATATATCTGTATGAGTGTAATTTTAAAAATGTGCTTGTTTTTCAAAATGAAAATGTTAAATCATGATAAAACTTCAAGAATTCTTGCAAAGAACAAAAAAGAAATGAAATGCCAAAAATAAATATTTGGAAGTGCCTACTAATCCAGTAAGTAGAAAAGATTCGCTGTGTATTTAATTGAATATGTGGGCCAAGAAAGTGTTGCCATAGCTTTCTTTTATCATCAAGAGCATAAATAAGTATGCTTTAAAATGATTCCTGTTCTTTACCCCTTCCACCTCCAATGAGGTAAAGAATTTAAAATTGCAAAGGAAAAAAAATAGAGCTAAATGTGCTATTTTCACACACGTAGTTTTGAAATAGAAAATACTCAGAAACATGCCGGCACATACACAGCAGAATTCATAATAAAGTTGTGAGAAACCTTCTCATCTAGGGAGATATTTCCTAGAAGATAGCAATGGCTCCTGAAATTGCTCCCTGATGCCTTCCTTCAAAGACTTTAGGAATCTGTAAGTAGTGAATGTGTGTGCACATGTGTGTATGTTCACCAAGAAAGAAAAAGTGAAAGAAATTTGTTGAAAAAAGTTGCTTCTGAGGAGTTAGGTCTGCATTCTTTTTTGTTTACTTTATGAATGTGATTGGTTTTCATCTTCAAAGTATGTGACTTTTGAAGTATCTGTTTTTGGGGCAGACTCCTTTCCAGCTGCGGCCCAGAGTATGCCTGTCATTAGCTCAGTTGCTCAGTCACTGTCTCCATTTATAGTTGGGTTTGTAAAGTGTTTAAAATAGGAACTCTGGGTTTCTGCTGATCTTGAGTCATCAAAGAAAAGCAAAGCTTTATTCCTTCTTATATTCAGTTCCATCCATGTGGACATTTTTTTTTTTTCACATTTATCAAGTTTAGTTTTTATTTCTCAGGAACTTTTAACAAATTATAATAAAACGATAGATTTGTTAATTGCTTAGTAGAGGGTGTAACACAGTAAACTTTTAAGCTGTAATTATTATAGTTAACAATAATAATAACAATTATTATTATCGTCATCTTTCAAAAATACTCCCATCAGTGATTTTGCACAATTCTGTACACCTAAACACTGATAAACACTTAAGCACTTTTAATACAATGCTTTTATCAAAATTTCATAGCACAGTAGCATCATTTTTTTAAAGCCTTGATTGAACTCTTTATTTGATAAATTATCTCTGTTTCATTAGTTGTTTTGTCAGGGTTTTTTTTCCTTGTTCTTTCCTTTGAAACAAATTCCTCTGCCTTCTCATTTTGCTTAACTTTCTCTGTCTCAATGAAATTTGATGAAACAGTTACCCATCCCGGTCTTGAAGAGGTGTCCTTGTGTGAGACCATCCCTATACAGTCTACCCAGTGGCTTTGGTGGGAGAACTGTATCTGAAGTGAGCACGAGTTACATCTTTCCCCAGGGTGTGCTGGCAGCTATCACCTTGGTAGGAGGAGGGGCTGGAGATGGAGGGGCTAGGGCCAGAGCCAGGTGTGAGCCAGGGCTTCTCTTCTGTTCAGTGGCCAGTACCACACTAATGGGGGGAAGAGTCAGTCCCCAATGTGGACATTTTTTAAGACCGACATGGTTGACTAGAAAAATCTAACCTTACTTTTTTTTTTTTTAAGGTTCAAACTGACTCTTCCATACTCTGTGCTACAGAATGTCAGGGTCTTACTGAGCATTTATTTAGGAATTTCTTCAGGATATATATTTTAACAAACCACTTAATGTGGAAACTGCATCTTCTGTTGGGTACTATTGGGACGACCTTCATACAGAAGGGAAAGGCTACTCGACCAAGACGAGAATACTCAATGATGCTTAAATTACGAAAGGAAATGGCAGGTTTGCTCCCTCAGAGGCTATCAGAAAAGGAAAAAAGACAACTCTATTCAACAGCTTTCTGTAACTTAACAGAAAACTAAATCTAGAATTAACAAAATCTCTAGGAAACTACAATTGAGACAAATCACAAATATGACAGGAAAAGATAGCCATCACAGTCAGATCCCAATGAAAATGAGAGCACACAGAAACTAGTCCCTTTCCAGGAGCTGAGTTATAAATGCATTGTGTACATAGGTCCACTTGGGGATAGAGAAGCCATTAGGGACAAAGTGATAATCTGGGGCTAGCAGAGTCAGAACTGTCATCTCCCTAGGTTCAAGAGGACCAAGGGGGAGAGCAGTGATTTAAATAGGAGGAGAGAGTGTGGTAGAAGAGAGATCCTAGAAAGGACCGGTGACCCTCCGTGGCTGACAGCTGGGAACTTCACAATCAGGTTCCCAGAAGACATCTGGCTCAAGAGTTTACTGGTGTCTCTCAGCAGGGGCACTGTTGGCATCTTGGGTTTGACAATGATGTGTTTTTGCCTTTTAACCATTCAATGAAAATAGAATCCCCTAATCACTGTGACAGTAAAAAACATTGCCACACATTTCTAAACTCTCCCTGGTCGCTAGGTGATTTCCTCTCCAGTTGAGAACCGCTCTACAGAGAATTCCCTGGCAGTCCACTGGTTAGAATTCCACGCTTCCACTGAAGGGGGCATCAGTTTGATCCCTTAGTTCCAGGATACCTGGTCCAGGAACTAAGATCAGGCAAGCAGCATGGCATGGCCAAAAAAAAAAAAAAAAAAGAGAACTACTATATTTTAACCAAACATCCCTGAAATGTTTTAATCTTTATCTCTGGATCAACCTAGATCACCAGAAAGATATTCCCAGAAAGCCATATGTCTAAATCAGTATACTTGTATGTTTTGGTGGGGACAGGATAGCTGTACTATCTCCAGCCCCACATCCACATCCCAGGCAGGAAGGAGGAAAAGGGAAAAGTAGGAAGGGATCATGCTGTGTCAGGAGAGCTCTAGCTTTTCCAGAAATGCTTTGCATACATCTCATTGGCCAGAACTGTGTCACATGGCAACTCCTACCTGCAAAGTAATCTAGGGAAGAGTGGGCACGTTGCTGCCCCAAACAAAACTGAAATTTTTTGAGTAATGAAGAAGGGCGGTGGGTATGGGGAAGCAGTTAGCATCTGCCCCACGTGTATGTATCTCTGATGGCTTGGTGTGGGCAAATGACACTAGAGTAATATAAAGTCTTGTGTCGTTTCTTCCTATACATACTAGAATTGACCTGGAAATTAATGAACAACCGAATTAGGGTGTGGTCATTCATTTCTTGTATCAACAGATCTAATCATAGTAAGCCAGCGCAAAATTAAGACAGTCTGTCACTGGAATGTTTACAGATCCCTAATAGACTAGTGCCTTAGGATGAATGTTTGAATCTTCAAACCTTCCCTAAACCTTTACTTATCCCCAGCCTAACCAAGACCTCTCACAGTTCAGCAGAAAGTCTTTTAATCTTTGTGGCCTTAGGACAGTTTTAGGGCATTCAGTAAGTATTTCTAAATTGAACAAATGAATGCGACAAAAAACAGAAAGATGTAAAGGGAGGAGGCTGCATTTGAGTTATCTTTGGTAAATCACTTTTTGACAGGAATCTTTGATCCTAAATTTAGTATTTCTTTGGTTGTACCAGCAGTATTTGTTTATTTCTCCCAACACCCCTCATTGCTTTTTTTTGTTCCCTCTGCTTAGTCCTTCAGCTCTCTTTCTCTAGTATTGCCTTCTAGCAGTATGGTGACCAAGTCCTCGGGTAGTCTGTTTGAGATCCCATTGTTCAATTTATCTGTTTTCTTTTGGTGCTGGTGCTTTTGATGTTTCTATATGTATTTTTAAAAAAATCATTGCCAAATCCAATGTCATGAGTTTTTTTCTTCTGTGTTTTTTTTAAGGAGTTTTATGCTTTTAGCTCTTACATTTAGAGCTAGAATTTTGGGTTACTTTTTGTATACAGTGTAAAGTAAGGGTCCAACTTCATTCTTTTGCATGTGGATGTCCAGTATTCCCAGCACCATTTGTTGAAAAGACTATCCTTTTCCCATCAAATGTCAAAAATCAAACCATGTATGCAAGGATGTATTTCTGGGCTCTCAATTCTATTCCATTGGTCTATGTCTGTCTGTATGCCAATGGAACACTGATTATTATAGCTTTGTAATAAATTTTGAAGTTGCGTAGTGTGAGAGCTCCAGTCTTCTTTTTCAAGATTGTTTTGGTTATTCAGAGTCTCTTGAGATTGCATATGGATTTGTCTATTTTTGCAGAAAAGTTCCATTGGGATTTTGACAGGGATTGCATTAATTCTGTACATTGCTCTGGGTAGTATTAACATTTTTACAGTATCCAGTCTTCCAATCCATGAACATGATATGTCTTTCCATTTAGCTGTATCTTCTTTAATGTCTCAGCAACATTTTGTACTTTTCAGTGTATAAGACTTTCACCTCTTTGGTTAAGTTTATTCCTAAGTTTTTTCTTTCTTTTTGATGTTATTATAAATGGAATTGGTACACAGAAGCACAACTGATTTTTGTGTTGTCTGTGAACTCTTAGAAGGCAGGAACCATGCCTTGTTTATGTTTTGCCGAGTTAATACAGAAGTAAGAATGGCATTTATTAATATTTGTCTGTTTATGTATTTTTATCTTTTATTAGCAATAATCTTTGTCTTTTTTTTTTTTTCCTTTTCTCTTTTCTGCTTTAGGGCTCTACTAGCTCAACAACAGCTTCTCCTCCAGTCTCCACCCCTGTCACAGGACATAAGAGAATGGTCATACCAAACCAGCCCCCTCTGACGGCAACGAAAAAGTCTACATTGAAGCCACAGCCTGTACCCCAGGCTGGACCCATCCCCGTGGCTCCAATTGGAACACTAAAACCCCAGCCTCAGCCCGTCCCAGCCTCCTACACTACGGCGTCTACCCCTTCAAGGCCTACCTTCAACGTGCAGGTGAAGTCAGCCCAGCCCAGCTCTCATTACATGGCTGCCCCTTCACCAGGACAATTTTATGGCTCAGGGCCAGGGGCCCAGGGCTATAACACTCAACCAGTTCCTATCGCTGGGCAGGGTCCACCTCCTTCTACACGGGGAGGCGTGGATTATGCGTATATCCCACCACCAGGACTTCAGCCTGAGCCTGGGTATGGGTATGCCCCCAACCAAGGACGTTATTATGAACCCTACTGTGCAGCGGGGCCTGGCTATGGGGGCAAAAATGACTCTGATCCTGCCTATGGTCAACAAGGTCACCCAAATACCTGGAAGCGGGAACAAGGCTATACTCCTTTTGGCACCGGGAGCCAGAACCCTGCTGGGATGTATCCAGTTGCTGGTCCCAAGAAGACCTATATCACAGATCCTGTTTCAGCCCCCTGTGCACCACCACTGCAACAAAAGGTAGGGAACTCATTAATATAGTGATGGGAATAAGGGGGTACCTATCTTGGTCTGCCTTCCCCAGGAAGCAGAGCCTAAGGCAGAAGTATATGTGCTACTTTTATTTCATTAGAAAGTACAATCTGAAGGAAGTGCATGAGCAAAGCAGGAAAATGGGGAGATCCTATTTGGGGGTATGGGGGCATGTTACCAATATGGCTTCCGTTTAGTATCAAATACAACTAATTTTTCAATCTTGAAGGACCATCTTCCAAAAGACCATATGAACCATAGCAGCTCAGGACAATCTGTTCAGGGAGAGGAAGGGAAAATAATTTATCTTCCAGCTCCTTTCCTGTTGGTCAAAGCTTCCTTCTGTGGGTCATGGACTTCCTCACAGTTAGATGTTGCATTTACTTGGTCACTAAATAGATCTGAAGTATCTGATGCCTCAGCAGGGACAGGGAATCCCCACATGTGGAGGTGAGAGGTGCTCAGGGCAGTATGAGATGAGCTGATGACAGGTTGGGCTCATGTGAAGGTGGTCAGAACCCAAGCAAACTTGGTACCATAGTGACTGCTGGGGAAGAACAAGTGGACAAGGGCCCAGGAGACAGGTGAGGCTAAGGAGATCTAAGGTAATGCAGATACCTTGTCTAGTTTTCTTTGGGAAGGGGCTATAGTAGAATGGCACTTGTGTACTACCCCTTGTTTATCTACATTAATGATCCTCCAAGAAGAATATTACTCTCCAATCATTAACCCTATTAGGCAACTTAAAAAAATTCTTTATGACAGTTATCTTTTTTGTTGTTTGATTTAATTTCAAGCATGTATGTGTTTTAAGTCAACATGGTCAATTACTTCCTGTGAATAGGCAAGATATAATACTATACACACCTACTCACCTACAACTTGGAGTTTTCATGTGTCCTTGAACCAACATGATGATGTTTCCTCCCACCATGAAAAGAGGAACCAAGGAGAGTTACTTGGAAGGAGATAGATGGAGAAACCAATCTAGTTTCCAGCCATTGTGTTAGAACCGAGCACTCCCTTCCCCGTAGTAAGAACTGTAAGAAATCAGAAATCGGAGAGCCCTTGATTATCGAGAAGTTCAATGATAAATTGGGAGGATGTACTGGGTGGAAGTTTGGACTATATGTTTGTTTTTTTTTTAATCCTTTACACAGTTGAGATTGTCAATTTCCAGGCATATCCATTCACATTTTCAACATTGTAACAGAATTTAGTGAGGTCCTTACTTTCTGGATAGGGAGTTTACTAAATCACTTCTCACTGTTCTCACATGAAAGCATCTGCTCTGATAATGATGCACATGGATTTTAGGTTCCTTAGAGGAAAGAGCCCTTCCCAGCAAGTGGGGCCTGTGGGTAGCTGGAGACATCCATCAACCTTATGATTGCCCATTACATGAAAGTGGACCAAGCCATGATCATCTTCCAGCATAAAGATTTCAAGTGAAAATGTTAAGTGTTTTTGAAACATTACTCTTGGAAGGACTTTCTTTCCAAAAATCTCTGTATGAAAAGAAATGTTATTGAGGGTTTTTTGTTTTGTTTTTAAAATAAATATTGCCCAAAAGAGCCAAGCTGGACAACCTTGCCCTTCGTTAACATTGCAGTATATTTGCATTCGTCCATCCTGACCCCAGAGCAACCGGTTCAGAAGAAAATGGGGTTATTCAGCTTTACCTCAGTTTGGTAAAATTGCAACAAATTCCCCTACAGAAGATTAAAAATTTAGGTTGGGACAATGGCCATCAACATTTAAGTTCCAATAGGTATGCAGTTTTGCTCTGTCCAAAGCAGCCTGACTGTGATAGGATGGCTGAGTGATGTTCCTAAGAGCAGGAGATGGGCCCTGAGTTATTTAAGGATCCTATTACCCCACCTGGGGAAACAGACATGAGACAGAGCAAAAGTATGTCTAGGTGGAGAGAATGATCTGGTGAAGTACAAAGCCAATCTTTATTTCCCATCATGTCACTGGGCCCTCTGGAACCAATCCAGTAGTGTAAACAAAAGGATCAGCACCCACTGCAAGACCTGGTTCTAAGACGTTAGGTCCAGAAACATCACTGGTATTTGGTCTGTCTTCATCAGCTTACTTGGGGTGACAGAATGAACTTTTATTAACCCCTCTCCAGAAAGCATGAAACTTTATTTTCCTTCTTATTGCAGTAAAAGAATTATTCAGGATGATCTATTACCTTGTTAAGGATTCTGGACGTCAGTGGATTTCATGTCATTTAAAAAAAAATTCTGAAATATTTGTTTTTCAACAGTGTCGTGTGTTTTAACATCATATTGTGTATTTAAAAAATGAAAATCAAATCATGTACTTTTTGCTGTGATTATTAAGGAGAGTGGTTAGAGATTGATATTTAGCCATCTGTCTTTGTTTTGGGAAAGGGGAAAGAGGCTGGTGAAGCTACAGATATCGTCTGTGTGTGTTGTGGGAGCATTGGTGGATGAAGGGGTGGGCTCTTTCACAGTTGGTCTTTGAGCAGAACACGACTGTATTCAACTGCACCTGTGCACAGAGCACCTTATTGTCTCCAATATTAACTTTGCTTGGCTTAGCGATGTGACTCCTGGCTTGAGAAGTGAGCTCCTGATTCGAATCCCAGTTCCTCCCTTGATATTCTTCTTTCAGCTTGAGGAAAAGCCTCTAGACCTCTTTATGTCCTGCTCCCAGCCTCAGTAAAGTGGAATGTCATCCTCACTAATTAATTAATGATTGCAAAAGGCTTGGAAATCTCCAAGGGCTGAATAATTACCAAGTGAGGACTATTCAGCGTTTTCACTGGCTTTCATTTATTTCCAGTTTTTTAGGCACTGATGGAAAGCATACCTCGGTGCCTTAAAACAATTACCTTTTGTTACGTTGAGAAGTTCTTAGGAGTTTGGCATTTAACCCATTAAGGAAAACGTTTTCAAAAAATGAAAGAAAGAAATCTCCTTTAGATTTGAGATAAGCTGCTTTAATTTTTCCACGCCATGGTGTGAAATAGAAGAAGAAGTAGAAGAAGGGAAGGAGAAAGTAGGAAAGAAAAGGAAAAAAAAAGAAAGGAAGAAAAGAATGAAGAAAGGAAGGAGACCAAATCAGAACCTACAAGCCTTGGGGGATCGTGATTATATTTGTGTTTCCATAATGTGCTGAGCACTGAATTTGCTTGCTACAGTAGACCATAATGTGTTTCCTGGACCATGTGAGCCGAGTTCCTTGAAAAATATTTTTATAAGCAAGTCTTTATAAGAGAGAAATGTTCTCTTCTCACTGGAAATTCTCTTAAAGACACAGTGGAATCTCTTCTCTTTGCCATTTTATAAAAGCTGATATCTGCTGGTTGTTCACAGAACTTTTGTCCTGTGTGTTATCCTCACATTCCCGTGAGGTAGGATGTGTATTTTCTCCAATATTCAGGTAAGGTGAGTCAGCTTGAAAGCCCCAGAGCCAGGACCTAGAGGCAGTCATCACTTTCAGGTCCACAGTGGCAGGTAGCTTTAGCTTCCACTTACCTGTCATAAACCTAATCTATGGCAGCCTCAGCTCTGTTGCAGAGACAGGTATCCTCTGCAATATGTTAAGAGTGCTCGTGCTGTGCATCTCTGGAAAGCTGTGGAGACCCAACTAGTGGGGGTTGGGGGTAAGTTATATTCTAAAACCATCTATTAAAATTTCCTTGGAAAAATCCTTCAGGAGAGTGAGAACTTGGAGATCAACCAATCACCTTTCAATAAATCCAACACCAAGTTTATCTTATCCAGAGTCAGAACAGATTCCTACTGTTCATTTAGTGTTTGAATCTGGGGATATTTAATGCGTCAGAGAGGAGAGTGAGGGTAGTGAACTACCAGGGTCAGTGTTTACGGATCCCCAAGACCTGGGAATTGTTGAGATTAAGAAAATATTTGAGAATGTTGATACAGTAGCATTTCAGATATTCAAGTAATATCAAAATATTTAAATTTCATTTCATTGTGGTCTTTTCCACAGTGAAATAGAGGTTGTATATATTGGGTGTCCTGCAAGAATTGGTGGCATTTGGGAGAAAACTATCTTTATGGTAATCCCTATGCTAAATATCTCTCAATTCCAGGATCAGAGAAACAAAAAAGAAGTGTTAGTTTGGGTGGGGAGAAGGATAGATGTGGATATAGGCCTCCAGTCAGGTGCTAATAACACCTAGGTCTGTATAAAGCTGAGGATGGAAGAGATTGCTTGAGGAGGACAGTGACCGTAATATGAGTAATTCCCCTTTGCACAGGGTTTTTCAGTTTCCAAAATGCTTTGAGGACCTCACAAAAAGCATAAGCGATAAGCCCAGGTAGAGGATTTTGTCTCTCTTTTACTGATCGGGGTTCAAAAGCTCAATAATGAGAGTCACTCACCTAAGGTCATATGTCCAAGTCATGGGTGAGCCACGATTCCAAATCAGGTTTTCAGAAGGTTTGTCCTCATGCTTTCCACCTGGTAAACGATGGATGTTGGCTTGGTGTTTGGATGGGGGGAGCGCCACATCAGCACGGGCAGCCACTGAGTGTGGCTCCGCCATGGCCCACATCACAGGCAGACATGTCGATAGGCTCAGGCAGTTGCGGTGCTGTGTCCTGAGATCAACAGCTTCAGCGGAAGCACCGTTAGATCCCTGCTGGGCACCCAGGCTCAGCACCGTGGAGCTATGCTTCCTCTTTCCCATCACTATGTACAATTTTTTCCAGTGTTTCTACGTTCACAGTATCTCAAATCTGTTTTCTTACTGAAGCGCCCTTTGCTACTGTCCTGGTTCAGTTGTCCCCGTTTCTCACCTGAGCCATTGAAATGGCCCTTTATTGGGTGTCCCCACCTCTAGTCACTCCACACCTGTTCATCCTACACATGCTATCAGATTAACCTTTCTACCCCACAGCTCTGCGCTCGTCACTAATTACCTTTTCTTAAAGGTAATTAGTTATGGAATGAATTGAAACCCCAGCCTAGATTTCCAGTTTTATCTCCCCCTTTAAGCATCCCAGCTTCCAGCTGAGAAATTACATTCCTAGTTATTTTTCATCTCTATAGCTTTCATCGTGGAGCTTCTTCTTCCTCGAATGCCTTCCCAGACCTCCCCCCAAATAAATTAAATGTTTGCATATCCAACGTGACCCATTAAGACCAAACTAAAGTGTTACTCTCTCTTGTGAAGCCTTCTCTTTCTAAAATTAAGTTGTACATTATTTTACCCTCTCTTATGTAAATTTTCACACACTTACTGTACTAGAATCATTTATGTACCTGTCCCTCACCAGCCTATGCCCTAGCATATAGTAGCCTCTGAGATTTAGGGGATAGAGATGGTATCTGAGCACTGTTTCGTCCAGAGTAACTAAGACAGTACATAATACATTCTTGTTTAATGAAGGTACTTGAAGAAACTCCCTATGTCCTAATAAATAAGGAGTAAGCCCTGCTTTAGAACTTAGCAGATTGTTGATCAAAATGCCAAAACCCAAGCCTATACCACCAAATTAGCTTAGGTGACCTCAGTAACACACACGTTGTCACATGAGCAACTCAGTGTCCAAAGTAGCTAGATAATTTCTCATGTTCACAATTGTGCTAATGTTTTACATTCCTTCTGGGATACATGTGTGTATGTGTATGCTGTTATGTACACAGTCTTTTTTACTTTTTGCATTTGCCAAATGTCCATAGAATTTGTTGATTCTGATTCTTTAATTACCTTTTTGAGGTTCAATGTATATACAATAAAATGTGCCCATTTGAAATGCACAAGGCAGTGAATCTTTGGCAAATTTGTGCACCTGGGTGACCACCATCAAAATCAAGATAGAGAACATTTCCACTACCCCACAGAGCTCCCTCGAGCCCTCTTGTAGTCAGCCCCCTTTACCCTCAGCCCCAGGCAACCTTTCTGCTTTCTAACATGGATTATTTTTTCCCTTTCTAGAATTCCATATAAATAGAATCAGATAGTATATACTCTCGCATCTAGGCTCCTTCTACTCACTATAATTTTTTTGAGCTTCATTTGTGTATGTATCCATTATCTGGATATACTACATTTTGTTTATCCATTCACTTGTTTGGGGGCATTTTTTTTCTCCATTTTTATAAAGCTGCTATGAACATTCATGTACAAGTCTTTATATGAACATAGTTTTCATTTTTCTTGGATAAATACCTAGCAGAGGAATTGCTAGGTTGTGTGGTAAATATTTAACTTCCTAAGAGACTGCTGAATTGTTTTCCTAAATGTACCGTTTTACAATCTCACCAGCATTGTATGAGAGGTTCAGTTGCTCCCTAATCCTGGCAGCACTTGGTGTTGTCAACCTTCTTAATTTTAGCCATTTGCATGCTGTATAGATGTATCTGATTGTGGTTTATATTTACATTTTCCTTTTGATTAATGATGTGGAACACTTATTATTCACGCACTTATTAGCCATTTGTATGTCTTCTTTTGTGAAGTGTCACCAAATTTTTGATTTATTTTTTAAATTGGATTGTTTCTTTTTTTTTTTTTCTTTTGGAAGAGTACATTGTGTATTAAGAGTCCTTAGATATATGCATTCCCAGTCAGTGACTTGACTTTTCATTTTCTTAATGTTGTTTTCTAAGAGCAGAAGTATTTACTTTTGTTGGAGGTCAGTTTATCACTTTTATCTTCTATAGTTTATGCTTTGTTTCCTTAGGTATTTTGGCCTCCTCATGGTCATAAAGATTTTATTCTGTGCTTTCTTTTAGATGCTTTACAGGTAAATTCAAGGTTATAATTCCCTTCGAGTTAATCTTTGTGTATTGTGTGAGATAAGGGTCAAAAGTCATTTACCCCCATTGAGATACACAGTTTTTCCATCATGGTTTATTGAAAAGACTCTTTTCTTCCATTGAAATACCTTGACACCTCTGACAAAAATCAATTGACCACAGATGTGTGGGTCCATCTGGACTCTATCCTTTTCCATTAATTTGTATATCTATCCTCAAGCCAATGCCACACTATCTTGATCTCTGACTTTTATACAAGATTTTGAAATCTGACAATATAAGCTTTCCATTTTTCTTCTCTTTCAAAAGTGCTTTGATTATTCTGAGTCTTTTCCATTTCCTTATACATTTTAGCATCAGCTTGTCAATTTCCACAAAATAACTTGCTGTGATTTCAGTTGAGATTTTGTTGAATCTATACTTTGAAAAGAGCTGATATCTTAACAATATTGAGTCTTCCAACCCATGAACATGGTATATCTCTCATTCTATTTATGCTTTTATTAATTTCTCTCAACAATGTATTATAGTTTTATCCATATTTTGTTAAATTATTTCATATTCTGGGTGCTATTACATATGGTATTTTTTAAAAATTCTTAATTTGCAGTTATTTTGTAGTGTATACAAATACCATTGATTTTTTAATATTGACCTTGCATCTTATGACCTCTTTAACAGTTTTACTAGCTTCTTAAGACTCCTTAGGCTTTTCTACCTGATCATTTCACCTGCAAATAAATGCTTGATTCAACTGTTTATTTCCTTTATGGATAAGAGTCTATCCATCAACTTTCTATGTTTGGAAGATTTGCTTCTTGATTGAAGAAGAGACAGTTTCCTACAAATTTTTTTTTTTTTTTTTTCCGGTACGCGGGTCTCTCACTGCCGTGGCCTCTCCCGCTGCGGAGCGCAGGCTCCGGACACGCAGGCCCAGCGGCCGTGGCCCACGGGCCCAGCCGCTCCGTGGCATGTGGGATCCTCCCGGACCGGGGCACGAACCCGCGTCCCCTGCATCGGCAAGCGGACTCTCAACCACTGCGCCACCAGGGAAGCCCAGTTTCCTACAAATTTGAAGGATGGAAATTGGAAAATAAAAATAATAAATCTTTACTCTCCATTCCTCTAGACCGGCCTGTTGAAACTGTCAGACATAGAAATTATCTTCAGAATCAGTAGGTTATAATCCCTTAAAATTACAGATGAGAAACTGAGGCCTGAAGAGTTACAGTGACCTGAAGAGTTAGTTATACAACTCGTAAGTGGCACATTTGAGTAGAAAACTTGACGCTTTTTTCTAAATCACAATTTCTCTCTACATTGGTTCAAGACCAATAAGATTGGAAGTATAAAGGACCTTTAAAAGGTATAATAACTATTGTTAAAAGGAGCTGATCTCCTGGCCTTAGGCCTCCACACTAATTCTGTAAGGCCTCTTAATAATAGAAGATGGATGCCATTCTGGTGTTCCGTGTTCAGGCTCACAGTTGTTCCAGTGGACGACTGGTTCTTAGGGTCTTTATGATTTTGACTCAGTCTGTCATCTCTCCTGCTTTTATTTTTTTAATTTATTTACTTTATTAGAGTTTTTTAAAAATTATTTTATTTTATTTATTTTATTGAGGCGAGCAGGGGCTACTCTTCGTTGCGGTGCGCAGGCTTCTCATTGCAGTGGCTTCTCTTGTTGTGGAGCGTGGGCTCTAGGCACGTGGGCTTCAATAGTTGTGGCACACAGGCTTAGTACTTGTGGCTCGCAGGCTTGAGAGCGCAGGCTCAGTACTTGTGGCGCACGGGCTTAGTTGCTCCGTGGCATGTGGGATCTTCCCAGACCAGGGCTCAAACCCACGTCCCCTGCATTGGCAGGCAGATTCTTAACAACTGTGCCACCAGGGAAGCCCCTTCCCCTGATTTTAAAAGTTACCATGAGGATGGATGTCCTAGTACACTAAGACATGTCTGTGAATATTATTTATTCATTTTACTTGTATAATGTTTTCCATAGATTTAGATGTTTGAAAGTATCCCAGGTCCCTAATCTCTTTGGAAAATTAAATCGTTTTAACAAATGACTCTAGCAATATGTAATTTTTCTGTGTTTAAGAGCAAGAGAATGCACGTCATTTTGCAAGTGGACCCACTGATATGTCCCTCTAGAAATCTTCTTTCCTTCTTGGCCAGCTGCAAACAACCACGCTGTCCTATTTCAGAGGAGAAACTATAGTTGTTCTCCTCCCCAGCAAACAAAGACACTCAACCACTATCAATGTATAATAATTAGTGGTGAATATAAAACCTTTGACAGATGTTACACACAGAATATTGGGAAGTATCCCAAAGTGAAAGTCAAATAGTTGACTTTCCAAAACTGCCATTGTCCCAGAAATATTTACTTGTTATGTTAGGTTTTTGATTTTCTGCAATATGGAAAACCCAACTTTTGGATATACTCTTAGCAAATAATACAGTGTTTGCTCTATTTCATCCTTAGAATTCAGTAACTGTTCTTCAGAAAAATACAATATGGTTTATTTCAGAAGTTTACTTAACTATAACATCTTAGTTTATGTAACAATAACATGTAGCATTTTTGTAACTGCTTACAAAATTTACCAAATACTTTCATATGTGGGGAAAACTCTGTAACATGTCCAGGGGCAGCTTGCCTAGTATCATACCAATACCCAATGTCAGAGGAAGGATAAGCTCTTAGGTCTTCTGACTGCCAACCCAATGTGTTCTTTCTATTCTGTGACACTTGCCTTCATTCGTAGCTGTCTGTATTTACACGTGTTAGCTCACTGTACAGTTATCCAAACATCAAATATTCATGGGGCCAAACACTTTAAAACCTTAAAGTTGTATTTCTGGGACGTAACACACTTAACATTTGAAACCCAAGATTCAGTCAACATTATATCAAGAGTCCAGGAGTTGAAGCTATATACTAAATATAAGTTCCAGATAACAGGCCCCCTTTTATTCTGTCTTTATAAGTACTTCGTATATTTATTGCTCAAATATAGACACCTTGTTTATTTTTTATGTACCTTTAGGTATTATTGTGAAAAGGGATAAGAGAGTAGAGGTGTGCTTTGTATTCTTTATAGATCTGTTAGCTAAATGTATTTTTCATTGTGCATACATGCAATCTTTAACATGAATTTGGATAGACTTACTATAAAGATAATACTTATAATCTTTACCAGATGAACCCCCCCTTTTTTTTTTAAATAACCCGTAATTTTATTTTTTTTTTATTTTTTTATTTTTTTGCGGTACGCAGGCCTCTCACTGTTGAGGCCTCTCCCATTGCGGAACATAGGCTCCGGACGCGCAGGCTCAGCGGCCATGACTCACGGGCCTAGCTGCTTCCCGGCATATGGGATCCTCCCGGACCAGGGCACGAACCTGCGTCCCCTGCATCGACAGGCCAACTCTCAACCACTGCGCCACCAGGGAAGCCCGAAACCCCATTTTTAATCCTGCTTTTCATCCCATCCAAAGGATGCGGAGTATTAAGCAGGCTCTCTATGAGACAGCTGAGGCTGATAACCCCTTCAGGGGTGGGGAAATTGCTAGTGACCAGCAGAGAACCAGATAAGAGTTAAGCAAGGCAGGTGGGGAACATGAACCAAGGCCCTGCCAACTGCAACCCATGGGCCAATCTCACCTGCCACCTGGTTCGGTAAATAATGTGTTATTTGAAATTCAGCCATGCTCACTTGCTTAAATATTATCTATGGCTGCTTTCACACTAAAACAGTAAAATTGAGAAGGTGCAGCAGAAGCTGTATGTTCTTCCAAGCCCAAAACATTTACTGTATGTCCCTTCACAGAAGAAGTTTATCAACCCCTTACTGAAAATATGGAAATGACTTTGCAAAATTTATGTTCTCATTAAAATTGCTTGAGTAGTTTTCAGCTATTTTTTTCTTAGCCAGTATATACTACATCTTGAGCCGGAGGTCATTGGTGGGAATCTGGGGGCAGGGAAGAATTAAATAT
This sequence comes from Grampus griseus, assembly GCF_964374135.1. Classification (NCBI taxonomy): domain Eukaryota; kingdom Metazoa; phylum Chordata; class Mammalia; order Artiodactyla; family Delphinidae; genus Grampus; species Grampus griseus. The sequence goes on from NC_138998.1 coordinate 65,004,087, forward strand.
CAAAACTCCAAATTAACCTGCTACTTACAGAATAGATTCTGCATCCCTCCTGTTTTCCCAGCCTGGTCAACTACTCTTTAGCCTTCAAGAGCTATCTCTAATATTAAGTGCTTGGAGAAGCTTGACCATTCATCCAGTCCCCACATATTATTAGTCTGTCTTTCTTCTGAATTCTTCTCACAGCACTTTTTAAAATTCCTTTACTATAGCATACATCTTATTGGATATTTTAAATAGGTAATAACTTTATTGAGATATAATTCATACACAATAGAATTTACTCATTTTAAATGTACAATTCAATCGTTATTATTGTTATTATTATTTTAGTGTATTCTTGGAGTTGTGCAACCATCACCAGTTTTCTCATCCCAGGAAAAAGCTCCTTACCCATTAACAGTCACTCATTTCCCTCAAACCTTCCAGCCCTTGGTAACCACTAATCTACTTTCTGTATCTATGGATTTGCCAGATCTGGACATATGGAATTATACAATATATGGTCTTTTACTGGATTCTTATCATAATATTTACAAGTTCCATCTGTGTTGTAGCTCATATGAGTACTTCATTCTTTTTTATTGCTGAATAATATTCCAGTGTGTAGACATTCTGCACTATATTTACTTTTTCGTCAGTTGATAGGTGCTTGGGTTTTTTCCACTTTGGCTATTATGAATGATGTTATCAATATTTGAGTACAAGCTTTTGTATGGACGTTGCTTTCAGCTGTCTTGGGTATATACCTAGCAGTGAACTTGCTGGGTTATGTGGTAACATTTTGTTTAACCTTTTGAAGAACTGTTGGACTGCTTTCCAAAGGAGCTATACCATCTTACATTTCCACCAGCAGTGTATGAGCATTTCAATTTCTCCACATCCCCACATCCCATTTGATTTTAATCATGTTACGTGTCTGCCTCCCCAGGTAGACATCTATGTTCTTCAAGTGTGTGAATCATGTCTAATTCAGTTGTGTTTCTTGTACACCTAACATAGTATCTTGCATATGTCAGGCACTCATGAATGAAAGAATCAATCAAAGTGAAATGATGGACATGGACCCACGTACAGTTCTTATTACTGAGGGTTCTTTGTTTTTTTTTTAATAGCTGTGCTTTTGTACGTGTTTAATTTTTTTTTTTATTCTAGCTGTGTTCCTGGTCTCTTCTGGTCTTTAGCTCCTAGCTTGTATTACCAGTAGATTAACCTTCTTTCAGATGGAGTCTATTTTAGTCCTTGTTAATTTCCCAGCCTACATCATTGTAGTCTTTCTCTCCTTTGTTGTGGTCAGTTTAAATTGCTCTTGTCTCTGTCCCATACAGCTCATGTTATGTGTAAACCTAAAGAAGCTTTCTTCATCACTGAGGGAAATAGGGCCTTCTGATCTCACCTTCTCCCACATGGCATTGTTGCTCTTTTCAGAAGTGAGTCTGCTCTTCCAGGAGCTCAAGCCTGAAACCTGAAGTCATGCTTGATTCCTCTTTTCTCTCACCCAGCAAAATGCGTTCATCTCCACCTTCAAAGTGTGTATAAAACGCCACCATGTCTCAGCGCCTCCACTGCCTGCACCTGTCCAAGCCCCAGCACATCTTGCCTGGGTCATTTAACCCCCTCCTATTGCTCTGCTCTATTCACCTTTGTTCCACTTTGCCCTGTTCTCAACCCAGAGTGATCCTGTTTGTCACATTCGTTCACTGTCCTGCTCAAAACTCCAACAGCTTCCCATCTCAGCCAAGGAAAAAAACAAAAAGCCGGAACTGTGCTTACAAGGCCCCACTGTTTCCACCCATTAACAGGCTGACGTCATCTAGCTCCGCCCCCCCTTCCCTCTGCTCCAGGCACACTCCCGTTTCAGGGCCTTTGTTTTGTTGAGCCCTTTCCCCCTGGTATCCACGTGGCCTATTCTCTCACCTCCTGCGGGACCTCACTCAAAGGTTACTTTGCTGGAGAAGTCTTCCCTGACCACCCTAAAATCCCTCCACTGCCCCAAAGTGTCCCTATCTACCTTCACTTTATTCCCCTGTAATGTTTTTTGTTTTGTTCTTTTTGTTGTTGTTGTTACATTATGATTTCACTGCACATTCCTGCTCTTAGAGAACAGAGACCACGCATTTTTATCATTTGTATCAGGCACATAGATAAGTGCTTAAAAACATAACAATTTTAAAAGCTAGTGCAGGCCACGCAGTCCATATATAGTTACTGTTTGCTCTGAGCTATCTGGAGCCTCCACGGTGTGCTTGGTTTGATTCCTTTTTTTTATTTTTTTATTTTTTCTTATTAATCATCCATTTTATACACATCAGTGTATACATGTCAATCCCAATCTCCCAATTTCCCCTGTAATGTTTATTTCCATCTAACATACTGTGTATCTTAATCATTTGTTTTTTTGTGTCTCTCCCTCTAGAATGTATCCCGAGAGCAGAGTTTTGTTTGTTTGTTTTTCTGTTTAGTTAACTGCTGTATAGAGAACACTGTCTGACAAGTAGTAAGTCCTCAGAAAAAATGAATGAACAAATGCTGAGCACAGGATCATTCCCTCCGTTATTTTTTTTATCCAGATAAGTCTGCAGTGATGTGACAGTGACTTTTATTATGTGAAAAGGGTGCAAAGCCCTGAGGTCTTTCAATATATGCCACCCATTTATGTATGATTTCCCCAAACTGCGTGTTCCCCATCCCACCCGCCTTCTACTACCTGAGCTCCCCAGCCCTCCCTTTAACACCATGATAATGTTGACATGGTAGATAGACCCTGGTATTTGACATCAAATCTGAGGTTGGAGTCTAAACTACAAAGAAAGTCCTGCGTGATGACAGATGGGCAAGTACTCTTTTATTATAAAATACCACAGCTATTTGAAAGGTTATTATTATAATTTGAAGGACTTAGTATAAAGGAGGGGAACCAAAAATCTTAAGTGATAGATGGGGCTGTTAAATATTTTAAAGCTATCTCAGGTACTGTGCTAAGCACTTTCTGTGGATTAGCTCATGCAATCTTCTCAGTAACACGTTCAGGTAGATAGTGTTATTATTTTCACTTTGCAGATAAAAAACTGAGTCTTGGAGAGATTAAGTAGTTTACTGAATCCAGCAACTCTTTGTTTTATAAATTTTCATGAATATAAACAAAGTTAAGAGTTAAAGCAAATTAGGTCAATTCAATGTCTACTTTTGGTGCTGGGTTAGAGTCAGAAAGAGGGTAATATTTCATTTCTCTTCAAGGTTATATTCTAGTAGTGTTTTCAGAAGAGAGGCAGTAAGACATAGTTTTAGGCAGCGATACTCTCTGTGGATAAAATAAAAGATTTTAATAATGAGATAGAGCGTGGCTGGTTTAGATAGCCAACTCAGGGAAGTCGTTGAAGAAATGACCTTTGAGCCAAAACCTGAATAATGCACAGGGGCCAGCTGTTCTAAGATCTGGAGGAAGAATATTACAAGCAGAGGACAGCAAGGATGAGTCCTCTCAGCTTGGCATTTACAGGAATAGAAAGAAAGCCAGGGAGGCTAGAACTTAGTTGTTGGAAGAGAATGAATAAAATGAGGTGATAAAGGTGAGCAGGGTCCATATCTTACGGACTGTAGTAAGGAGTTTGTCCTTATTCTAAATGAAATGGAAATCCACTGGAGCGTTTTAGCAAGGGACTGATAGGGCCTGGTTTTTTTTTAAGATAATCCCAGCCACTGTGTAAGATCAAAGTGGTTGTAGGAAGATTTGTTAGGTTCTGATGCTTCTGTGGTTTCCCTTAAAACTATTGAAAAGATGGGCTTATGAACTTAATTATTTGCAAATAGAAAAGCTTTTATGTTAAGAAATTGTGAAGGTATGGGCCACTTTCTGAGTACAGAGTTTATATCTGCAGATTCCTATAGTTTTGTACTTAAACAGACTCACAGTCTCTGGCTCTAGGGACAGTGGAGGAGGGTGGTTGTTGAATGAGAAGTGGAAATAGCAAATACACACCACTTGTTCTCTCACAAGTGGCAGGGCAAGTTTTCCCAAGATAGGTAGTAATGGAAGCCATGATGGTTCAAGACGTTTGGGAGATGAACTAGAGTTGACTGTTTTTCAAAATCTTCTGGTTTTAATTACTTCGCCAAAAAAGATGTAGTGTGACACTACTATATATATATATTTTTAAATGGCATTTGAGCAGTTAAAAACTGAATACTCAGTTAAAGACAGCATGGACATGGGTGAGGGATGAGAGTTTTATCTACTTCTGTTTCTATGACAGGCTCACTGGGATAACAGGGACCTTGTTCCTCTTCCAGTCTCCACCCCTGGTGGCAGTATAACCAATAAAAGGCAGATGATGATGACATCACGTTCTTCAAGACTTTCTGTTCACACCACGTGTCATTCACCTTGACATGTGCTTCTCATCAGCTTGATATTTTGTCTCACCCTCCTCTTTCAAGTTATCTTTTCAGGTTATCCCTTTGCCTTGAAACGTCTACTACTGCAATACTTTGCAATCTTTATAACGATTCTTTGTATAAATGGCCCAAAGTGTTTATCAGCAGGGGACCGCTTTCCCAGCACCTGCAATTTGGGGATATCTTAAGGTCTTTCTGTGCAGCTCAAGAGCTACTTACAAAGTACCAATGTTAGTATATTGCTGCATAGAACTATTTTTCTTAAATTTTTACTTTCAACAAATAACATATACCATTTTTCTAGATGCCAAAAGATAAGCAAAAAATCAGCTAAAATTTAGTTCATCCTCAAAGAGCTTGAGATATGTATTATTGATGACACTGGCCTCTGACCATTCTTACCTTATTTTTATTTATTTATTTATTTATTTTGTGGTACGCGGGCCTCTCACTGTTGTGGCCTCTCCCGTTGCGGAGCACAGGCTCCGGATGTGCAGGCTCAGCGGCCATGGCTCACAGGCCCAGCCGCTCCACGGCATGTGAGATCTTCCCAGACCAGGGCACGAACCCATGTCCCTTGCATCAGCAGGCGGACTCTCAACCACTGCGCCACCAGGGAAGCCCTCTTACCTTCTTATTGACCAGTGTGAAGTACAAAAAAAAAAAATAGAGTTAGCATCCCCACTTGCTTAGAGAATAGAGCATTTCCCGCCACGATCAGTTACTTATGGACAAATAGTTCACGCAAGACAGGGATTGTAAATGCTAAAAGAAAGGGCCTGAGAGAGTTCTAGTGATCTTCAGAAGAGGTAGTGATCTTCAGTTTTGCAAGGGTTCATGTAGGATGTGACCTCTATTAGTTTTGAATCAGTGGGATTCAAAATGAGGGGTGGGAAAGTAGCCAAGATTAGATTGTTTTATTATCCAGAGCCTCTAATGGCTGAGAAATCAAAAGATCTTCCTTAACTTAGATTTATTTCAATATTAATTGACTGCCATTCTGATTCTCCGTTTTTCTTGCCATTTACCTTCTAAAAATAAGATCAATATAAAGGCTGGCTCACCACTTATATCTCAACATGTTATAGCTGAAAGACAAGCTTGTGCTGTATAGATAGCACAGGGAACAATACTCAATATCTTCTAATAACCTATCATGGAAGAGAATGTAAAAGTAAACATATATATTTTATATATATGTATCAATATAACTGAATCACTTGGTTGTACACCTAAAACTAACACGATGTTGTAAATCAACTATATTTCAATAATTTTTTTTTAGAAATTAAAATGAATAACAACAACAAAATAAATACAAGCATGCATAGTGAAGACCGTAACATAGCTTTTGGTTACTTACCAAAGTTAGTGGGTAAGTAATACCTAATAAATGATGAATATTAACAATAGTGATTTTTAACTACTGGGAGCTCATGTCCCCTCAGCAAGCACATTCTAATCACTTAAGAAACTTTATGTTTGAAAATCTAGTGTGGCAAAATGTGTGTGTGTTCTGAAGTTTTCAAACCTGCTTTCAAATATGAGTGCTAGATATCACCCAAGGCGAGTCATTATTTCTCTCTGCAATGCCTTCATGTGCGTTGGCTCGTTTAGTCCTGGAAGAAAGTATAAAAGAAAGTACTATTAATATCCTGAATTTTTACTAAGTGGGAAACCAAGATAGAGAGGGATTAGGCTACTCGCCCAAGACCACATGATAAGCTCTTAGCCACGCATGATACTACACAAATTCTCTATAAAAGGATGTTAACAAAAATCCTCCCTGATGTGCGGCAACCCAGCTGTAAACCTTAAATCACGTTCTTTTCTGATCGTGAGTAGGACCCATATGCTAAGCTGCTGAGGATCCCTCTTCTTAGCATGAGTCTATTGAGAGGTTATCTGCCAGGAAAGATTTCCTAATCATTTTTCTAATAGATGACATAAGTTCATTTCTTCATTCCTCATCTATTGGTCTCTCCTGTCCGGTACTTACGAAGCGTCACCGTGAGGGGTGTGATGGGTGGGCTATGGAATGGAGCTAAATGGAATGTCATAGGCAAGAATGTAGCCAGTAGCCTTGAATCCCCGAGAGGAAAGTACTGCTGAGCTCTGAGAGCTGCAGGACACGTTGCATGAAGATGCATGAAGATATGAAGGCCTCCTCAGAGCCAATGTGTGGCATCAGCATAGGGTCTCCAAGTGAGAAAACAAAACCAACAATGCCCAGTTTTTCAAGTGTGATATAATTCCCCCCAAACATGTGAACTAGCTTGCAAAATGCCAGGAGTAACATTGTTTTGTACATTGGCATGAATAATTGACATTGTCTTTGAAGAGCTGATCAGAAAAGGGTAAGGGGAAAGAAAAAGTTAAAGTAAGCTGTAAAACCCAACCCACTTATATCCAAAGTACAAAGCCAGACAAAGTGAATGTTCCGTTGACTCGTGACATTTGCCATTGATTCAAAATGAGCCGGTCCTGAGAGAGGATTAAATCGATCAATAAATGTCCCAAACTGTCATTCTTAGAACCCTTGGGTAGAGCATTGAGTTGCATTCCTACAGGAGAAATGCCAAATGAGTGAGCCTAGGCCAGGTTTGTTTGGAAAGCCTTACTGAATGAACCGTGGAAGTGTGAACGTGGTCACGGGCAAAGCCCAGGATTGTTCAGCCTTCTGTGGCAGTTCTACGGGTTCTAGTACCAGGCTATTAATAGGGCGGAGCACAAGTGTGCTGTTGCTGCTCGCTTTCCTTTTTTTTCTTAACTGCGTGGATCATGTTTACAAAGGACCCTTTCCTTTAGCAAGAGGTGTTCAGGTGAGGAAGTCATTGGTTTCCATTTTATATCCTCTGGTTCCATGCTTATTCCACGCTAAATGTCCCTGTTAAAAACAGGAGTCTAGTTTTCTACTTTGAGTGTTAACCAACTACAAAGTAAAAAAAAAAAAAGTCCTAGAAATGAAAACAAGCTTTCCCAGTAGTCTTCTGGAACATAATAATTACCACAAAAATGTTCTCAGTACAGATTCTTAGGCTGTCAGAGATGAAACGTGTCCCTTTGCTTTCCTAAGAAGCCATCTTGCCCATTTACAAGAAATTAAGACCCAGAGAATGACTGTCCAAGGTCTCACAGGCAGGACTTTAAAACAATTTTTAAACCTCTAGATTTGGGAGATCAAGAACAATCCTGTGTCTACATTGATAGGTGATTTACCATTGCCTTCGATAAAATAACAGTGAACTTTTTAACGTAATACATTTTCATATCCATTGTCTCATTTGTTCCTGAAAACAAAACAAAACAAAACAAAACTTGTTGAGATGGACAAAGAGTGGGCAATTATCTTCTTTTGCAGATGATGACACGATTTTAGAGAATCCAAGTCACTTCCCCAATTTTGCACATTGTATAAATCATAGAATCCTCGTCCCTTGTCTATAAAATCCATAGCATGCAACATGGAACTAAAAGAAATTGCAGTCCCCAGCTTTTCTGTTTACAGAATGCCCTCTGCAGTTGCTTAAAATTTAGATTGAAAAATAGGAAATTCATTTAACAGGACAGTCAATAAAAGGCTGGGGCTGATATCTAGTGATATCTAGGTGTTCTTCAGTGCTCCATCTGGGAAGGCTCTACAGATGATGTCTCTGTAGATGCCAAGGTTACACAAATCGCAGAAGCCAAATAAACCTTTTGATTAAATGATTGAATCCTAACTGGTAGTTACTACAGTATAAATGACTGTTCAAGATAGAAAGTTTTTGTAAAGAAGTATGTATAAAAAGTAAGAATTTCTGACAAAACAGTTTTGGCTTTCGCTACTATAGTTAATACACCCAACAGTGAATAGTGAGATTGTGTGTATGTGTGCGTGTGTGTGTGTGTGTGTGTGTGTGTGTGTGTGTGTGTGTGTAGATATATTCAGATTCTGTGGGACCTAAAGCTTTGAAGCTTATCACTTTGGGGAGACTTCTTTTAAAAATACAAAATGATGACCAGAAAATTATTGCAGTAGTTTGCTAGGGCTGCCATAACAAAGTACCACAGACTGGATGACTTAATCAGCAGAAATTTATTTTCTCATGTTTCTGGAGGCTGGAATTCTGAGATCGCGGTGTTGGCAGGGTTGGCTTCTTCTGAGGCCTCTCTCCTTGGCTTATTTATCGATGGGCATCTTCTCCTTGTGTCCTCAGTTGCTCTTTCCTCTTTGTGCATCTGGGTCCTGAGCTCCTCTGCTTAGAGGGACATCAGTCATGTTGGATTAGGCCCAAGCTGACAATCCCATTTTAACGTAAGTGTCTCTTTGAAAATCCTATCTCCAAATACAGTCACATTCTACGGTACTAGGGTACTTCAACATATGAATTTGGGGGGACATAATTCATCCCAAAACAATTATGTAAGAAAATGAATACTTATTTCAAGTGAGAAAAGCGAATGAGACATATTTTAAATTGTTTTTAAAAATCTGTGAAATATGACAAAAGTCACAAAATCCAGAAAAATATCATTTTAATTAATTAATTAATTAAATGCCCAGTGACTTTTTTTTTTTTCTTTCCCAATGACTTTTTCTTACATCTTGTGGCTGCATGCTCTCTGGTCACCTCTCCATGCAACCTAACTTTGTAATTTTTTTCTATAAGGAGAATAGAAAGATAATTTCACTCTTTCCTCTTAAATGGTTAATAGAAATTTATTGTTATTATTATTACTATTAAAAGTTTGGAAAACTTCCTTTAATCTGTACAACTGTTGTTGGTAATGTCCTAATGTCCTAAAACTTAAGATGATTGTCAAATTTGGGGAATCTTCTATCAAGTTTCCTTTATCTGAAAGCTGTTACAAAAATACGTATACTGTTGCTGTGAGTTCATACACTGATACATTCTATTTTGTGAAATCCACATCAAAAAAGAAAATCAAGTCAGTGGTACATTTATAACTGCTTCTAGTACATCACTGAGTACAGTCCTAATAAGGGAAAGCATCTGTTTTTGCATCACTGAGTACTGAGTAGTCCTCTCTGTGTGTATACTTTTACCCATCTGACAATTGGTAGAACTTTCTGCTGACCTAGCTTCTGGCTCCATACATTTCACACCCTGTTTCTCTCCTCTATCAGCATAATCCACATGCTGGGTGTTGCAGGACACATTCTTGTCACAGGATTTTTGGCTCCATAACCCTGAGTCCCAGAGCTAGGAGAGTAGTGGACCCAGGGGCATTGAAAGTACGCCAGGAAGTCATTCCTACACAATGGTAATTGGCCATGCCTTATGCACGCACTGTAGTGACAGCAAACCGTACATAAATGTATCCGACGATGCTCAACTAAATGTATCCTCAACTCATCTTCCCCTAAACAAACCCCCAAATTCCTGACACCATTCCAACACTGTCCCACATGAGTATGTAACAGAGGACAGTCAGAGTGGAAAGAGGCAGCAAGGAACACATTGCTTGGACCCTCCGAAGGTCTTAGAAGGGGCCGAAGGAAGTGACGGGCCCTGAAGCTTCATTTCTTGTCAATCCATGTTTGTTTAAAAGTATCTCTTCTACTCTGGGTATTTGCTTGGGAAGAGTTATTCCTTCCCTTCCTGCCTCCTTCCCTCCTTCCATATTTTTCTTTCTTAAATATTTATTCTGTGTATACCATATTCCAGACCCCGTGTTAGGAGGGATAAAACACATATGATGATGTCTACAGCGCAGGATAAAGTGATGGGTAGCCAAAGCTGTTAAAACTCTACTGGTATCAGATGATTTAGGGTCACATTCAGCTTGAGCAATCAGGGAAGTCTTTATGAGGAAGCAGCCTTTGATCTAGCCTAAAGGATGGCTGGGATTGGGACTGGTGATACTGGGAAGACAGAAGGGCCTTCCAGACCGCCGATGCTGCACATGGCTGCACCTCTACAGGACCTTTTTCTGTATCTGTAGCATTTAAAGGTTTATTTGGTTACATGGTCAAAACAAATGGACTAAGGGGAAATCCCTGATGTGGTGGCCATCTCTGTGCTTTTGAGAAATGTCTTCCAGAGTTTGGTGCCTCTTTTAAGGCTCAAGGTTCAGAACATCATCTGATCACATCTTTATTGTGGGATCCCTTAAGTCATTTATGTGACAGCATCTGAAGGAATTAAGCTAATAGCTTTGTCTACTTCACCAGAGATAGGATTTCAGACAACCCTTTCACTAAGACCCCATGTTTCAGTACTACCACCCATGGACAGATAGAATCTATTCTTCAATGATATTTAGTAGCAATGTTGATGCTCCATTTTTGACTTGCAGGTTTTTTCTCTCACTAGTCCTCAACTCTCTCTCAAATTTAGTATTTGCTCGTGTTTCCTTTTTCTTTTCGCCACTCCCATTTGCTCCTTTGTTTCAGTTATTCCAGCGACTCTTCTGTCTCCCATAGAAGACAGTCTAGGCACAGCCTTCTTTCTGAGCTTTCCGTGGCCCAGAGGGAGAAGAATCTAGAAGAATTTCTCTTCTACAGGAGATCTGAGGCAAGTGATTGGCCCAGCATCACCCAGTGTGACGTGATGACGGAACCAATAGGGATATTTGCACGTTCAATCGTCTTTGCATCATTCTGCCAAGTCATATAGATCTGTTGGTTATTTTAATCTTCGCAAAAGAGACGTCTTGCTGTCAACGTACTAGACTGTGAGTCCCTTGAGAGTAAGGAACTCTGTAGTAAAGGGCACAAATACCTTGGTAACTGGTAGTGCATAGGCATCAACCAGTCTAAACAGAACCCAGCCGGGTTGCCTCCCACTTCACTGTGGAAAAACAGTTCTTTGTACAGAGCACATGTTCAGTAAATGTTACATTGATTTTTGTTGTGGCTTCCATGACAGTTCTTACTGTAATTTGAGAAGTAAAGGTAATGATGAATCAGTTGCTGACGTACCTGGTATCGTAAGGGTTAATGGTGGCAGATAGCAGCCCTCTGGGCACTATTAATAGTACTGTGTGGTGGGAATGGCTGTCTGTGTACTGAGCTTTTAGCAATAATAATAGGAAAGACTGTACAAAGACTACTCTTCCATTTGTAGTGAATGAACACACTTGTCTCAAGCACATTTGCATCTCACCTAATTTTGCTCTCCATTGTGATTTTTTTCCCAGATAACTTATTCTAATGGCGTGAGTATATTAAAATAAAATTGAGTGGAGTGAGGGGAATATGCCAATAAAAATAATCAATCCCTCTTCTGACAAAGGGCAAGTATTTACAAGGAAAATAACAGGGATATAATTGAAAAATATATCTGTATATCACTCATACAGTAATTCTTCAAACTATCACAGTTCTGTCTTTGACGGATGTTTCATCAAAATATTATCTAATGTGACATAGCGTTCCTCTTTTTTTTCTCTTTTGCTTTTGGTCATAAGAATTGATTTGAAGTCTTTTCACTCTGTGATCTCATTTTTTGCTCTGTTCCAGATGTGGGTCATTCTGTCTGCCATGGAACTATCAGATAAACTGCGTAGCTTGATTAGACCAGAGCTGTACTACCCGTTTCAGTCAGTCTAGCGGTTCAGCACAAGGTATATTTTAAGGAGATCTCTACAAAAGGCTGAATGAAAATCTTCCATAGAAAGTGTAGTTCCATAAACCTTAATAAAAAGAAAGTACCAGGAAGCACTTAGTGCCTCAGATTCTGGAATCAAAGCTTTCTTCCTTATCGTCCCTCTTCTCAGACCTTCAAGCGACCACCCTGATATTTTCTCGGTTGAACTAATAAACTAAAGCGCTAGAGAGGGGTTTAGGTAACATCTAGTTCAAGCCCTTGTTCCTCTCATTTACTCCACACACATTGATTGAGCTCTTACCATGTGCCAGACCCTGTGCTAGGGGTTGCATCTACCGAGATGAAGAAGATACAGTCCTTGCTTGTGAAGACTTCAGTCGGGTAGGAAATAGGCAAGGAAAGTAATGCTTAGAGCCAAGTGCTCAAAGCATAGAAGACAGAAGGGAGACTAGCACAAGGTCTCCCAGCCCACCATTCAGTTCTGGTTCTCCACGACTGTTCCATCCCCCTAACCCGGGACATCGCAGAGAATCTGCAGCTGGATTGAAATTACTCTTGTTCCTGGTTACAGACTTCACGGGCTCTGTGTCGAAACTTTATGCTTCAAATTTATGAATTTTGGTGTTCAGTATTAATTCCAAAGACATCTGGAAAAAGAAAGGATAGATTTTTGAGTGTTCTGAGCTTTCAGAAGCCTCTGTCTCACATTCTGGGCTGTTAGAAAGGTTCCCTTTTGTGACAGTGCTTCTTGGCCCTCGGTAGCGGCAGTGTAGAAAGCCTGCATTGCATCTACCCAAACAGAGTCTGGATGTGTTTCTCAAGCTCTTGCATTTGAATTGTGGAGCATAGATCTCATAAGGCAGCTTGTTCTCAAGGGGTTCCCAGCACGTTTGGTTCTAGCCCATCACAAATATGGTGAGAGCAGGCTTTGTCAGACTATTTCGACATACTCAGGGCGTTTTGAACCACATGAGGGCTGAACACGACAACGCTGCTGGAGTCCCTGGGGTGCCCCACTCCAAGTATGCAGGGACTGGGAATTGCCTCAATACACCAACATCCTGTGTACCATTTCTGATATATTGGAGTCTAGATGTTCTCTGTTTTGGAATGTGATGCCATGGGAAATGAGAGGATGCCTTGGGGGATGGAAGAACGATGTGTACTTCCCTTGAAATAATGAAAATTTATTCCTCAGCATTCAAATGGCACAGTAGGCGCTCAATAAACGTTTGTTAAGTCAACACCAGATTTAAGTGACCGAACTGAAATTAAAAAATGAAGTGGTGTGGGATATAGGAAAGTAGACTTTTCTAGGTCAAAAATCCTAGGCTCTAGCTCTAGTTAATAATCCATAAGTGGTTTTAGACAAGTCATCTCTCTTTTCTTCAGTTTTACGAAACAAGGAGATTGGACTCCTTTCTCTTTTACAAGTGCCTAAAGAGCCTATGAATCAAGATGCTTAGTATGTAGCTCACAAGTTCATTGAGAACTTCTCTAAATAAATACCAAGGACATATCACCATGATGTTTCAAATAACAAGTTCTTAACTAACTCCAGGTTTGTATCTCATTCCCTTCATGTTTCTAGACCTAGCATATTTCTGAGCACCTAGCCCAGTACTCAGTAAACATTTATTAAAAGACTATAACGAATGAGATCATTGTGATTGTGATCTGACCCCCTTTCCTAAACACAGGCCTATATTAGACTACATTGAGAAGTGGCAGGAAAGTGATGGACTCGTGTGTGTGTGTGTGTGTGTGTGTGTGTGTGTGTGTGTATGCGCGCGTGTGGGTGTGCAATGACAGTATGCTACTAGTCACCTGCTCTACCCAGTGTCTGGCCTAAAAGTTGAATGGTATTATAGATTGAGAACTAGATCCCTATGAAAGTCACCTTAGGGTGAAATTCAACACATTCAACATGATTGCCTCTTTGTACAGCACAAATGATTTACATGAGTACACTTTTAGTGGCAGAATTCTCGTTGCCTTTTGGACAACTCCATTTTTTACTTGAATTAGTCAGAATGTACCAGCAGCAGACAGGAGGAAAAGCTCTACCCCAAGGTCAAAGACCAGTCTTCGTGTCCATACCGTTGCCAGAGGTTATTGACAGCCCGAGATGTTTTCCCCCCAACCGTACCTTCCCACTCAGCGGTTACTGTCCATTTGTGAAATTCCTGAGAAGACAAGTCTAAATGCCATAATGTGCTTGTTTAGAAACAGTAGAACATACTGTTAAAATGATATGCGTGCACCGTCTATCTCATCCCAGTTTGTTACACATGAGTAATCGGAAGTGAGTTTTCTAAATGTCGCCTATCTCAAGGGCGGTGGGTACATTTGCAGTGGATTTTTCTCAGTAGGTTAAATCTAAAGGAGCAATTAAGACTCCATATTTCTGATTTGCAGGAAACGGTATTATGCATTTCCCTTGGATGAGAATAAGTAAGGAGGATAAAGGAAGACTCTCAAATTGCAGTCTGTGTGACCTGTTTTTGAATAAACATCATCATATTCCACAGTCAATTATCTCTAATGTACAGTGTGTTCTCCAGCCAGAGAGAGAGAGAGAGAGAGAGAGAGAGAGGGATAGACTGTCAGTTAGAAGTGGTCAGAAAAAAAAGCATACATGCATTGGAGCGTACATTAATCTATTGTCCTCTGAATAATTTTATACTATTTGGGAGGGAGTAATAAGGAAGATTATACATTATTTTTATGTGATTTCATAAATATAGAATTGTAGTCATCAGGGAAAGAGACAAGCATGGCTAGGAAAACAAAATGAGGTATGTTATGTTCAGCACAGTAATAAGGCTCCTAATACCAGAGGAAAAACAAGCCATTAGTTACAACCATTGAATGGAAGTGGTCTAATCGGAGCAGCAGGAGAAGTATCCCACTTTATTGTGGCTTCGTTATGTGTTTTGCAAGACTCTCTGGCTCTCCATTAAAATTATTTTCTACAGCAACTCTGTGAGGGTTCAGAACCCAGGAGTGTAACTATTATTTTTGTTTACACCATGCTGCTCTGCTGGGAGAGTGGATCGTGTTTTGAGTTTTGTTTGTTTCTTTTATCCTTTCCTTTCTCTTCACCTATGAGAAGATCAAAATTGAAGAGAAATATTTGTTGGAGAACTATCTTAAAAGAAGCTTAGGTTTATGGGGATATAGGTATACATATAGCTGATTCACTTTGTTATACAGCAGAAAATAACGCACCCTTGTAAAGCAATTATACTCCAATAAAGATGTTAAAAATTAATTATTTTTTTTTTTAAAAAGAAGAAGCTTAGGTTTGATCAAAATAGTGTTGGCCACAGTGAAGACTGGTACATTACCATCGCCTGTATAATCAGTTGGACTTGTTTTGTTTTTCTTCTTCTTCTTTTCCTTTGGAGGTGAAGCTGGCAGCAAAGGAAGGTTTCGGATGGACGAAGTACAGACAAAACGCTTCTGTTACTTCACCTGGGGACAGGGCAACCTCCCACAATAGCTGTGACATTTGGCCTATTCTGATAGACACCCTTTTCTTTCTGTGTGGCCTGGGATTTGAATCTTGAGGCCTTTGATCCTTGGCCTGTCTCCTGGCTGGCTGCTGGGTAGGGTGACTCTGATCGTTCATTCTCCCAAAAAGGCCTGTTAGCATCAGAAGCAAACTGCATCTTTGCTTTTACAGCAGTGACGCGTGATAATTATTGGTGGTACTGGCCTCTGCCCACTCTTACTTTCTTAATCCTAAGCCTGAAGTATTATTTAAGAAAACAAGATAGCAACCCCCTTTGGGGGGAAATAGATCATTTCCCCCACATTAAACCCTGAGGTTTACTACGGAACAGCAACAGTGGAGTATCCTCCTTCTCATTGTGCCAACAAATCTTCACAAATTATTTATTTCCCATTTTAGACATTGGACAGTGACTCAGTGTGCCCTGGAAATACTATCACTGTAGTAATTTTCTTGTGTGGCTCAGCTTAATGTTAGAGAAATGGGTAGTTACAAGTCCAGACACTATAAAGATGGAGCTAAATATTCTTCTAAAAATAGGATGTTTGGTTAACGTTTAGTAGTCAACAACTGTCCTGAAGCCACACACAGTGCCGGACTGAGAAATGGAATAAATGCCCTCATTCAGTGTTCGGTAAGGCCTCCCTTTAGGAGATTAACTTTTAATGTTAAGGATTCGGGATACGTTGGCTTCATCTGTGAGGCTTTGCTCTATGGCATGATGGTGTCTTTAACTCAAGGGATCAACAATTGGGAGGAAACGCCATACTTATGGGTGATGGGTGGCATAAAACTGACTATAGGCAGACTCATTAACTCAACAAAAGGAAAATCAGTTCTTCTGAATCTTATATTTGTTGGAGAGATCCATTCCTAGGTGGCTGTGGCCTGGTATGGGGTGCAGAGAAGGAAAGGAATGGGAAGAAAGAGGTTAGTATAAATTATGAAATCAGGTAGAACTGGGCTCAGAATTTTTCTTTGCCTTATATTCACTATGTGAGGTTAAGCTTCAGCTTTTTTGTTTGCAAAGTGGTATAATAGCATGTACCTATAGGATTGTGGTCAAGAGTAAATGAGAAAATGCATGCAAACAGGTAGCCCAGTTTGACACATACTATATACTTAGTTAATGGTTACTTTAGTTATTATAAGCTTAATTATTCCCAGTGATGAGATGCTTATTACCTTCCAAAACAGTTCATCCCATCTTTGAATAGATCTATTCTGCTTTTATTAAGCTGAAAGCTTTCTAAACCCTAGTGCTACTTTTAAGCTCTGGAACTTTTTCTCTGATATTGGGACGATGGAAGGAAGGAAGGAAGGAAGGAAAGAAGGAAGGAAGGAAGGAAGGAAGGAAAGGCATACCTGTTTACATGGCTTTCTTTTTAGTATATTGAAATCAGTAGTCATAAATGCTTTCAATATACTCTTCATCTGGGTGACCATTGCCAGTTCTTAAATGGTTCTTTTTTAATATGGTTTTGAGGACCACATCTGTATTCAGGGTGTTGCCCTCATCCATGTTAAGAAATGTATGGCTCTAAATCAGATGTTGTCCTTGAGGTGTGGACTCACCAGTGGAGTGCAGTGTCACTTTCTTCTTATTAGGTGATAGGTGCCCAATAATAGCTGTTGTGTAGGCACCTGGATCCCTTCTTTCTAACATCAGTTTTGCCGTGTGGTCCCTTGTAACTGAGCATAGCTTCAGAGAAACCTATTGAGCCCTTCTTTCCTTGGTCATAAAATATTTGTAAAGGGATAGTACATTTAGAAGAAATGTGGTGTGTGCTTCCTTTTACCAATGCCAAATATCATTCCTGGAAAAAAAAAGGAAAAAAGAAAGGAATTCCCCCAAAAAATCTTTAAATAACTTAGATCAAAAGAATGAATGCAGTTCTAAACAATATTGGCAGAAAATAAAATTTTCTAGTCATTAGAGAAATGTTGAGTACCAAACCTCTTTATATCTCATACCTTTGCCCATATCTTCCAAAACTTGGGTTTCTGTTTTCCTAAATTTAAATAAAGAAGTAAAATTAAATAATTTCTGATATTTCTTCTGATTTTGACATTATATATGTCCCCTCACCTGTAGAGAAAATATTCTTTCCCTACATCTAAGGGTTGTTGTCAGGAAGGAGTGATATTGTGGATATGATAAGGCATTATGCTGGGGAAATATACTATATAGCTTCAGTCATTCACCTTAAGATCCTAATATCTGTTTGCCCTCCATGGTCCTTTAGGATTTACGCAGGGGAGTGGCCAACAATGGCCATCAGAACCTCAGTCCACTGCCTAGAGCAGCAATGCGTTAGATAGAACCATACCCAACGTCTTGCGTATTGAGGCAGTTCTGGAACTCTATAGGTTAACCCTTGGAGGAGCAGGAGTGCTGATAATATTTACAAAATGACTCTTCGTATACAAAGTAATATAAACTCCCTGCAAATTTGAGTTAGTTAAGGCAGGGTTATTATTGTCTCTGTGTTACTGATGAGTCAATTGAAGCCCACAGAAGTAAGCTTGCTTATAAAAGTAAGGATATCAAGTGGAATCACCCACACGGTAAGCTGGTATGTCGTGAAGCATGACCTCAAAACCACCGGTAGCTTGCTACATTTAGGTACAGAAAGCCCCTAGAGTCCCACAGAATTGGAACATTACCAGATCTGAAATTTTCCTTAGAAATCATCTCCTCTGATGCCCTCACTTGACAGAAAAGGCTCAATTGTTCCTGAGGTGGAAACAAAACACAAGTTTTCTTTATATCACTTTGTGCTGAGGGTTAGATGCATAAACACAGGAAAGCATCAGGAAACTATAAAAGGACCAAGGAATCATTGTGACCTCAGTGCAGATCTCATTGCTACTTCCTGGGCATGTCTGTAGAGTTCGGTTGCTTCCCCTCCCTGAGCCTCATTATGAATAATGCATGCCAAGCAGGGTGTTGGCCTTTATTAAGTAAGATAACGGGTCCGTGTCTGGCTTAATGCTTGCCCCATAATGGATGCTCCACTAATATTTACCACCTTTCTTCCCTTCAGTCCTCCTCTTATGCTATTAGGACTGCTGTTTGGGGCTATTCATTTCTGGATTTCCCTGTGTAACCCCCCAGTTGGAGATGAGCACAGTACACCTCCCACCCACCAGTCCCACCATGATGGCTCTGGGTCTGTCCTGTGCAGGCCACTGCCTACCTTGAGACCCTAACAGTGGTCCTCATACAGTGTTTAGTATCAGGGGGCCTGGCCCAGTCTAAGGGGCTTCTGCTTCAGGGCCTGGTTGGAAGCACCTACCTAATTAGGAGATAGGGCTTCATGAATGGATCTTTCATTAGTGACAAAATATTTGCCAGGAAGGACTGTAAACAGAAGAGAAGACTTGATTCACTTGCTCCTTTTCTCTTGCCCTCTCTTAGTTTTTGTTTAATTTAGTGTGTTTACACCTCAGGACACAGCTGCTACTGAGGCTCTTCCAAGGTCAAGAGAAACCTTTCTCTGCCGTCGCCCTCCCTCCCCATTCCCCCTTGAACATCTTTAAGAGACAATAAAAGGTGTGTGGGTATGAGACAGAGTGTGCGTTCACATGAGTCCTGGTTATTATGGGGACCTCAGAAGAAACATGACCTCCCCTCTGGCCACAAGGATTTAATAGAGACCATCTGAGCACCTGAATCTCCCTCAAGCACACTTTTCCAAGAAAAGGGTCACTGCCGGTCATTTCCCTAACGTGTCACTGTTGTCCTGACCTGATCCTTTTCTGCTCTGCCTTAGCTAACCTAGCATACTTTTCACTTCTCGAAAAGTATTACTCTTTCATAATTAAAGATGAGGCAGCACCAGTGAAGGGAGCTGCACGGTTTGCGGCCAGCACACGGGGCCTGTTGTCAGAAGATAGGACTTCAGTTATTTGGTCCTATTGGGCCTCGGTGTTTTGATTTGGAAATCCAGGATACTTATATTTGGCCTGTCTATTTCACTCTGCTACGGTGAGGTTTAAATGTGAGACTCAGTGAGAAAGTGCTTCATAGACAATAGAGCACTATATAAATAGGAAAATTAGTATTGGACTTCTCTCACGTTCCATTAATAAATTGACACTCCGCATTGATCTGAGCACATGATGAGGTCAGCTTCAGATTAAACTTTCCCTAAGAATTGCTTGGAGAAAATGAGCTACCGGTGTAATTCTCTGGGCCATGCAGGCTAGACGAAGGATGTTGAGTTCTTTCTGTGCCACCAGTATGAGCTCCCAAAGGGCTGTGCCTTACTTATTTCCACTCTATAGATGACGAGCACAGGCCCCTGGGAATGCACTGAGCTAGCAGGGGTTCACCTAATGCCAAATCAGGATGGGAAGTTAGATCCTGGTGTGTGCTTATGACCGTCTTGTGGGGTCTTTCTTTTCAGATAGTGAATACTCACGAAGGAAGATGGATGAGGAGGGAACCATGACATAGCTGTAGGCCCGACTCAGCTCTCTTCGAGACATCAGCTTTGGCCCATTGCAGTGAAAGCCTTGTCCTCTTGTCTTACTGGTCTCTCATTTTTTCCCTTTCCTTCCATTGCTCTCTCCAGCTCCCATGCTTCTAGAACCATCTTCTTCATGGTACCCTTATTTTAAAAAATGGTACCATCATTTAGGTATTTGTTTCCAGTATTCCTGAGGCTGGTGGATTTCTCCAGAGTTAACTGCAGACTTTGGTGGTCAAGCACCAAGAAGATTTCCACTTGAGGCGGATCTGGCATGGGGGTTTATTTTTTCCCCTTTCTATTTTATTGTTGGCCAGTTTGGGCCAGCATGTTGCTAGGCTGTGTTGGTTTCTTAGCTCTTGTAACCAAGCTAAGATGCACATGTCAAAAAATATGTTTTCCTTCTCTCTGTAAAGGTCTTCCCTCTTTTCTGTGATGTTTCAGGATAGGAGAGGAGTGTTTGCTTGATTCTAATTCTGGCATGTGAAGTGTTGGCTACAAAATGCTTTTATCACCGTGTTATTTTGTCAAAATGCTATCATCATTGTCATTTTCAGCTTAATAGCAGGAATGTTCTACTTGTACCAAGGATATTCCATATTTTACGTAAATTCAAGAAAAGAAATTTCAAATGCAAAAAAGTAATAGTGAGAAGCTAATTAGTTTTACAGTTCTTGAAACCCTAAATTTAAAATAGCTTTAAGCTTCCAGTGCATCTTGCTCTGACAGTACCATTTACAGGTAAACGATGATGCTTAATCCAGACTATTGTTATATTGTAACTACTCAAGCAAAAAAAAAAAAAAAAAATCCTTTGAGGAAGCGGGAATACGGCTATTTGCCAAAATGGCCTCCAGGTTTTGGATGACAGTTGAGGTACTTTGAATTAATGCTTCTCTAGTTTTAACAGTTGTAACCAAACAAGCCCTCATCTCAGCCACCCCAAAGGAGACTGGACTTGACTGTAAGAAAACTCAGAGCTCCTGCAGTGAAACCCGCCCCGCTGTGGGAAATGATAACCACAGGTGAAATTGTGAGCTAGATAAAGACCATCGTTCTAGTTCTGAGGGGATAGCAAAATCCCTACATTCCTCTGTCAGGCATCCAAGAGCTTTTAGTCTTCAAATACCTATGGAGGCTTTTACTAGATCAGGCCTTGCAATGAGCTACAGAAGAAATGAAGCAGCATCTGAGACAGAGACAGAAGATGAATCAGTTATGATTCTTGAGTCAGCTGTGATTCCTGTCCACAGAGAGCTCATCATCGAGGAATGGAGACAGATGTGTAAATTGCTATTTCCAAATTTGTAAGCTAGGTATAATGAACAGGATACCAAGGAAACACATAGGAGACTTTGATGAATTCTTCCTGAAGGAATTTGCTTCAGTCATAGGTAATAATTATGAATTTGGCTTCTACCTTGCCCTTTTTCTATATCATTATTGTCATTTAGTATTTATAGCCTATGTATGTGTCCATCTATGTATCTATCTATCTGAGTTACCACCTGATGATATGTTTCATATTGGGAAAGATTCCTCACATGATAACACAGCATCTGTCTATCCACTTATCCATCCATCCATCCATTCATTCCACAAAAGTTCATGCCCTCAATATGACAGACATTTTTCTATATCCTAATGGAGATAAATAATTCGGTTAGGAATAACTTGTGAGTTAGTAACGGAGACAAAAACAGCTGAGTAGGGCTTCCCTGGTGGCGCAGTGGTTGAGAGTCCGCCTGCCGATGCAGGGGACACGGGTTCGTGCCCCGGTCCGGGAGGATCCCACATGCCGCAGAGCGGCTGGGCCCTTGAGCCGTGGCCACTGGGCCTGTGCGTCCGGAGCCTGTGCTCCGCAATGGGGGAGGACACAGCGGTGAGAGGCCCGTGTACCGCAAAAAAAAAAAAAAAAAGAAAGAAACGGCTGAGTAAATGTTATGGATCTATAAAAGAGTTAAAGAAAAAGACACATAGAACTTCTTGAAGATGGTGTCATTATAATCACAGACTCAGGCATTTCCTACTGAGAATGATGCCTTTGAGGCAGAATCACACTTCCCCATCTATCTTTTGAGAGTTTACCGTGCATTCCTTCCATGTCAGACACTGTACTAGCATAAAGTGAGGACATACATTCTTCCGCTATCATGAGACATTGTTTCTAACCCTGAATGCTTGCCATTGTGATTGCACCTTTACTTCTGCTCATCTTAGCCAAAATATGTACACATTGGTTGCATTGTTTGTCTTTCCTATTATCTTCCGTCCTTGTGGTTGGGTTTCAGTGGACCTATACCAGGTGCTGTCAGAAGATAAAAGACTGAAAATCAAGACGCGAGCATTTTCACAAGTGGTAAGCACTTGGTAGCAACTTAGGATCAGTTGTTGGAGCAATAGGGCATTTGATACATAGTGTTTCACATTATCTAAGTGACTTGGAATTGTTGGAAATAGTAGCAAAGAAGATTTCAGTTAGTATCTAGGACAGGGAGCAGCAGACTATAGCTCCTGGGCCAAATCCGGTCCACTAGTTGTGTTTGTAAATATTTATCGGAACTCAGTCATACCCATTTGTGTATGTGTCTGTAGCTGATTTCTCTCTACAGAAAGAGTTGAGTAGTTGTGACAAAGACCAAATGGCCCACAAACCCTACAATATTTACTATCCGGCTCTTTACAGAAGAAGTTTGCCAAACTAGGGGAACTTATGAATCTCTGAAGGAAAGCAGACAAAGAAAACAAAAATTCTAATGTCCCTAATCCTACTTTACTATTTATGTAACATGTGGTCCTGAAACTCTCCATGAATAAAACTCAGAACAATTAAGAAGAGAAAAAAAAGCTTAAAACAGAAACCCCAAGCTAAGAGATGATGGACAAGAAATCCATAGAGTATAATTCCTCATCTTCTTCTACCAGCTTGTTCTGAGGATACTGCGTGTTTCAGGAATTTCTGCCAGATGCTGGATATTCAGGCAAATACAACACAGTCTGAGCTCCCAGTCTGTTAGCAGAGACAGACATGCAAATCAGCAAATGCTCTCCCAGTGATAGATGCTGTCATACGGGAGATAGAATAAAGAGGCCGAGAGAATGCATAGAGTAGGGGTGGCCTGACTTCTTGTAATTTTGGGGAAAGGTATCACAGGGTTGTTAAGATTTCACCTGCACCTGAAAGGATGAGCCTTGATAGATGATCAAGGGTAGAAACAAATATTTTATTTCTAGTAGCTTCAACTCTACCTTGAAATAACTTGGTATGCTAGCAACGGCATCACAGTTTATGAAATACTATTCATCTGTAATCTGTCTTTACAATGGAAGTTAGTTATAATAATTTTCTATGTTTTATTAAGAAATGAGAGTTGATCAGGACAGATAAGTTACTTGTTCAAATTTCCATTGCTTGTAAACAGTAAAACTGACCTGACCCTACTTTTTCTGGCTCCAAAGCCACAAGACTGTCCCCCTGAGTCAAACTTCCCTGACTTAAGTCTACAAATATTCCCTGGAGATTGTAATTGGTCTGAAAGATGGGAGAAAGGGGCCTTTGACTTTGCCTGCACTAAAGTAACCTGCTTTATTTCAGACATTGCTAAGAAATGTTTTTTTTGCACTTGGCATTATTGTACATGCTGCTGGTTGAAGTAACCATGGTCGGGACTCCATACGCTTTCCTCTTATATAAGTATGGCTGCCCTCATTAGATTGTCATTGGATTCTCTTATTCTCCATTTACTTGGAGCTTCCTCTGCTTTCTGTTATCCCTTTTTCCCTTCCTTGTTGTGGATACCAGCTCATAGACCCTCTACCCCCTCATCACACGGTTTCCTCCTTCACTAAGGGAGTTTTGGACAGAGGGTGGGGAATCTGGTGAAATGCCAACACCTCGTAGAATGTGAGAGAAGTGGGAGGGGCCTCAAAAGCCACCATTCACCAAGTCCCGTTATTCACAGTCTGGCAACCATGGGCTTCTGACCTTGTGCCCACTCCCCTTACCAAATCCTGTTCCAGACGTCTTTTCTCCATTTATGTGCTCGGTTGTCTCTCCAGATCCCTAACTTCAAATGTCCAAGCTCTTTACCCCCCAAAACCTCTATTTTCTCCTTAGTTGTCTGGCTTGGACCATGGAAACCTCTAACACTGTATTGTAAATGTGTGTTAGAAATGTCTCTTCCCACTGCTCTTCCGCAGCTAAAGGAACAGATTCTACTGCCAATTCTTATCCTAACAAGAGTGGCCTTGAAAAAAATAAATTGGAGCTTTCAGTACATTTTTTTCTTAGCTGGAAGTCATAAAGTATAGAGGTTAAGAGATGGGCTTTGGAATGAGTTGATCAGGATTTCAATCTTGCTACTTAACTTACTAGCCTGGACCTTAAGCACATCTCCCAATGTCTCTGGGCAAGGACTCTCCTGATTGGACTGTTGTAAGGATTAAATGAGCACATGATAAGTTCTTAGGACAGTCCCTGGCTGTGCAAAGTTTAGTTACTATTGTTATTATCATTGTTTTTCTCTTTTCCTTGAACTTTTCATACCATGTCTCTATTTTGGGTTCAGAAAATATGATTCACATAATCACAGGTTTAATAGAATTTTGGGGTTAGCCTTGGAGCCTAACCTCCAATTAGAGCACTGTTTTTTTGAAAGCATGAGTTCCTGATATCCAAAAGATGAGTTACAGAGAAACTCTTGGACTGAAGTCGCTCATCTATAAGAGATGCTCCAACTTGAAGAAGGAGCCAGATGGTGAAAGATAACAAAGTCTGCAAAGATAGGCATTTCTAAAGCACCTGCCCCAATGCAACCAATCATGGTCATGTATACAGCCCTCAGTCATTTGGTTTATGAAGTAAATGTATCTTCTTTGTTGGCTTTTGCTTTTATACATTTTGACCATGTCCATTTCCTCATTAATTAAGGAATGACCGCCAGTAGTTGGATGGCATCTGCTCATGGGTTTTGGATACAAAACCGACAGATATTTAATTGATTATCCTATCGTATCTGTCCTCAGGCTTGTAAACTGAGCTCAGTTAGTGATCTGCCACTATTGCCATTGCTTGATGCTAGAATGGGCTGAGAGGTTACCATACCAGCATCCCCTGTTCTCTGTGAGCTTAGACTCGATGAAGGTATTTCATTGCTTGGTTTATTAAATGTCCATGACCTCTATTTTATGCTTTATCAATATAAGTTATGCTGGGGACCTCATCATATTTGCAACTAGCAAGAATACTGAGGTTTATGCAAAAGATAAATCCAATAGACTTGCACCAATATAAAATGTGTACAGAACGTGGAGTATATTAAGTGCCACAAAGAGGAACAATGTCCTTTGGGAGTTGAGAGGAGCTTCAAGAGGAAAGTGGTGTTGATTGGGTCTTACCACTGAGCTTGGGCAATGAGTGACCTCACGGTACAGAGTATTAGGAGAGTGACATTCCTGATAGAGGAGATGGTTTGAGTATACTTAGGGAGGCAGAGAATTCTGGAGATTAAATCTGCCTATGCTTGTTAGTGTGGCTTAAAAGTGGCACCTCTCATTAATATAGCCACAGTTTACTTTAAGATTCCCACATACTTTAGGGTAAAAATCAGAAAATCCTCAAAATGCAGACAATCAAATTCTTTCTCTCTGAATCGTGTGTGTATACATACACACACACACGCAAACTCCACATGTTTCCACAAATCAATGACAATGCCAAATGGAGCAATTTTCCACAGTTTTCTGCAAATAATTGCATGCTTAAGCACTGCACTCAGCAAAATGATGAAATCTATCAATATTTCTCAGTCCTGCTGAGTTTCTTCGTGGTGTCCAAAAGCTTAGCCAGTCCCTCCCTGGATTAGTGGCTGAGGATAGGAGAATCTACATCTGCAGGTAGCAGGATCCCTTCACAGATGAACTTTAGACCACACCCACCTGCTGTCCCTTTAATCAGTCAGTAATGAGGACAAGAGCTTCAACTTGGTTACACCAGCAGGGAGAAAATAATCCTAATCATACTCAGAGAACAGACTCATGCAATCAATAGTTTCAGTCCAGGGATTTCATAGTGTTGGGCTGGCATCCTGTAGAAGGGGAAGATTGCCCTGGGGTAGGGTGGGAGGAGACATAATTTATATGGAAAAAGCATATATATGTATACAATAAAGTGGTAGAAGTTACTCATTGGGTGAAGGCATGTATATTGTTGGAAAGCCAACTATGAACAGAAGATGCAAAATGAAGTGTTGTTAGTCTTACGCTTTGTTTTGCAGTGAAGGGTATGATGTGCTATCCCTTTAACTGACACATCTGCATGATCCAGTCACCTAACATCTGTGTGGGTCTAAAATATGCCCCTGTTCCCCTCTTAACTTCAGGGTAAGAAGGTCCAGAAGAGAAGGTCTAGTTCCTACTATCATCTGGAAAAGAACCCAGAGCTTGGTAAGCACCATCAGGTTCGAGATGAGGGAAGGGATATCCGAAAAGGGTAGAGTAGCCCTGCGGAGTTTCTAGGAGAAAGGAAATTTAAGGTGGATTTTAGAAAATGAATAAGGCAAAATTTTGGCAGACAGAATTAGGGAGAGTGCTTAATAAACATGACAGCATAATAATGATCAGTGGAAGGTACATGGAAGAAACGATAGCTTAGCTCAAGGACAGGAAGACCAAAACATAGCTGTCTGAAATAAAGCGCCATTGCTTTTGAAAGTAGTGAGATTTCCATCTCTGGACTGGAAGATTGCAGTGGGGATTCATCAAATGAAGCAGAGGTTGGGGGTTGAATAGATCACCATGGAGGTTGTTTCCAGCCTTAAGATTCCAAGATTCTAGTCACTGAAATGAGTTCTTCTTAAAGAATAGAGAAAGGTATCTACTAGAGGTTAGAGAGAATTGGCTGAAGTACAAATTTAGTTATCTTAGATAATCCAGACATTGGTCTGAACTTTTCAGGCAAAATCTACTGGATGCAGCTTTTAACTGTGACTTCAGAAAACACCAACCTGTGATGTTGGTGTTTCCTTGCCCAAATTGCAAGCAGCAAAAATCTCACATTTAGAAAACACTTGGATTTAAGAAGAGGCCCCATGCCAAGCAGTACTAAGGTGAAGGGTACTGCCAGGCCTCTAAGTGAGGGTCGTGGAGACAGGACTTGAGGGCTTCTTCCTCTGGTGATGCTTGCAAATATTGGCGGCTTTAATGCTCACTGTCTGACAGCTCGCTGATTTCGTTTCTTGAAGCTGATCTTCAAAGCCGTGAAGTAATAGCAAACTGTTTGAGATCCCAAATCAAAGAACAGATTGTGTAGACTCAAAAAAAGCAAACAAACAATTACATTTAAAAACGAAGTGTTGGGAAAAAACAGTGACAACCTTTTCGCTCACCTGCCAAGGCCTCGTGGCTAAGTTTTTGTTTTTCCCCAGTTACAGCAAATGACATCAGACTGTGCCCTACTGGCAGGGGAGCCATTTCTAGTGGTTAAATCTGGAGGGGTTTTGGAGCCCTCACTCTTAACATGACTTTCCCACTGGCTAGAGGTATGAGGTTGAGCAAATCAAGCTCATTTTCTCCGTTTGGAATGAAGGTTCCATGAAAATTCTCCACTTGAGGGAATAATAGTGACTAATAACTAACATTGACATTGGAGGTTCACAACAGCCCTGTGGAATGGGTGAGGAAACTGGGGATTAGAGAAGAGGCTTTCTCAAGACCACAGGACCAGTAAAACATGAAGCGAGAATTCAAGCCCAGGCTTTCCGGTATCGCATCACTTGTTCTTGCTACTACATGATCCTGCTTCTAGCTAACCACCTATTTGATAGCTCTTGAAAAGGAGATTCTGTTACCTCCTTTGAAAATAATACCAGATTCCTACTTTCTCACAGGGCTTTCCAAATAGGGTCCGTGTTGGCCCATTTCCATGGGATGTTTTACAGGTTTTCAAGTACTTTATTAGTTGCCTAATTGTTTGGGGGGTTTAAGTTGTCCCAGGATGTCATATCTGAATTCAGTTATTTTCTCCTCTTTCCCCTCCAGTGTGCACATTCCCCTTAATACTCTAGTGATGTATGAGTTTCCCAGAGCTGTCAAGGAATGTATACACAAAAACAGAGCATGTAAGACATTTATTATAGTTGTTTTACTTTGACCTGGGCAAGAAACAATATAAAATGACAAAGAATTTGGTGACTGTCATTACAACCTTAACTTCAAAAATGTTTGCCCTTATGTTATTTGCAACACTTGGCCTTCCTCAGTATTTTAAATCATTGATCACAGGCTGATATAAATTTAGCCTTACTACTAATTACTTTATGTTTTATATGCTTTTTCATTTTGCTTTAGTCACTTTGCTACTCATTAATTTTGCTCTGAACGGCTTCCCATGACAATGGAAGGAAGCCTGCACTGCAGAGCCTGATATCCATGGACTTTTTGTTGTTCTCTCTCCATTACTTTTTGCCAATTGTCCTTCGCAGTCTCCACAGTTTACCCAGTCCAATCAAAGAGCTGGTCCTTATGCATACTAACCATCTATTTCTCTGCTTTTAATTAAACTGTCCCTCTGTGAAGAATGCTCCTTTTTTTTTTTTTTCAATCTAGGTTAGCTAAGCTCAAAAAGACCACTTCTATGACACCTTCACAGATTCCTCCAGATGGAAATAATTTCTTATTTCGTTATTGAACCTCTCTTATAGCCCTATGAGAGTGTGCTCTGTAAACTGAACAGTGACATATAAAAACATGTAATGTTGCACCTGACAGGAGGGCATCTTAATATCCCTACTAAATTTTGATCTCCTTGACCTCTTTGGTGTTATCTGACATATTTGTTTATTAATCAACACAGTAGCAATGATGATGAATGAGTAACCAATGTTCTTGTCATTTATTTTTATTTTTTTATTGAAGTGTAGTTTCTCGACAATGTGTTAGTTTCAGGTGTACAGCAAGGTGATTCAGTTGTGTGTGTGTGTGTGTATACTTTTTCAGATTCCTTTCCATTATAGGTTATTACAAGATATTGAATACAGTTTCCTGTGCTATACAGTAGATCCTTGTTATTTATCACTTTTATGTATAGTAGTGTGTATCTGTTAATCCCATACTCCTAATTTATCCCTCTCCCCCCTTCCCCTTTGGTAACCATAAGTTTGTTTCCTATGTCTGTGAGTCGATTTCTGTTTTGTAAATAAGTTCACTTGTATCATTTTCTTAGATTCCACATAAAAGTGATATCATATTTGTCTTTCTCTGCCTGATTACTTCACTTGCTATGATAATCTCTAGGTCCACCCATGTTGCTGCAAATGACATCATTTCATTCATTTTTATGGCTAAGTAATATTCCAGTGTGTGTGTGTGTGTGTGTGTGTGTGTGTGTGTGTGTGTGTGTGTGTGTATGTATACCACATCTTCTTTATCCATTCATATGCTGGTGGACACTTAGGTTGCTTCCATGTCTTGGCTATTGTAAATAGTGCTGCTATGAACATTGCGATGCATGTATCTCTTCAAATTGGAGTTTTCATCTTTTCCAGATTTACGCCCAGGAGTGGGATTGCTGGATCATATGGTAACTCTAATTTTAGTTTTTTAGGGAACCTCCATACTGTTCTCCATGATGGCTACACCAATTTATGTTCCCACCAACAGTGTAGGAGGGTTCCCTTTTCTTCACACCCTCTCCAGCATTTATTATTTGTAGACTTTTTAACAATGGTCATTGTGACTCATGTGAGGTGATACCTTATGTAGTTTTGATTTTCATTTTGCTAGTAATTAACGATGTTGAGCATCTTTTCGTGTGCGTGTTGGCCGTCTGTATGTCTTTGGAGAAATGTCTATTTAGGTCTTCTGCCAATTTTTTGATTTGGTTGTTTGTTTTGTTGATATTGAGCTGTATGAACTGTTTGTATATTTTGGAAATTAATCACTTGTCGGTCTCATCATTTGTAATTATTTTCTCCCATTCCGTAGGTTGTCTTTTTGTTTGTTTATGGTTTCCTTTGCTGTGCAATCTTGTCATTTAAATGTTCCATATTTCTCAAGTTTTTTCTCTTTTTTTAAATTAAAGTAATACATTCTTCTAGTTTAACAAGCCTAATAGGACTAATAGGTGTAAAACAAACAATATCCTTTTTATGCTCCACTCTTCTCCAATATCCCAGTCCTACTTTGCAAATAACATTTAGCTGCTTCTCCCTGGCATTTGCACTGCTCCATGTTTCAAAAAAAAGGACATGTTTTCTATCTGAGGATTCATGAACTTCAGACATTAACTGTGGATTAACAATACAAAGGATATGAATATTCCGTCTATGTGTGTGTTTGACTTTTTAGAGCCTCCCAGTTTGGGGGGCTTTAGCCCTTCTCCCTCCAAAATCAGGAAACTGTGACAATGAGGTCCTTTCTTGCTGCTGGCTTCATTGCTGGCCTGCTGACCTGGTGTTTTAGGCTGATTATGTTTGCCTTTGAGCCAGAAGAGTTACTTGATGATCCTCTAGGGCCCCATTTCCCCACAACACTTAGGCTTGAAAGTTGCAGGAGAAATAATGATAGAACGACTTGGAAATTTTTAATGTCTTTACAAGAAATACAAGGTACTCTTATGACCACAGAGCTGGCAGCCTATATTCATCTCAGTTTTGTTAACAAATATAGTCTAGATACTTGATAAGTGTTATGAAACAACAGTGTATCTTGATAGATTCTTTTTTTTTTTTTTTTTTTTTTTTGCCGTACGTGGGCCTCTCACTGCTGTGGCCTCTCCCGTTGTGGAGCACAGGCTCCGGCCGCGCAGGCTCAGCGGCCATGGCTCACGGGCCCAGCCGTTCTGCGGCATGTGGGATCTTCCCGGACCGGGGCACGAACCCGTGTCCCCTGCATTGTCAGGCGGACTCTCAACCACTGCGCCACCAGGGAAGCCCTTGATAGATTCTTTATGGTATAAAATAACCTGTTCGGTGTTGGGGATAATTAGTTATATGTGATATATTTCTCTGCCCTCTGCCTCCCAGGGACTTGATGATCTTTGTTTAGAGATGATTGGAATATGATACAGTGGATAGAACATTGTTATTTAAGTCCGGAGACCTGGACTCAGCTGCTTTCTAGAAAGGCCATATTCCCATGTTACATCTTCTTTCAGTGCCTCAGTTTTCATCTATAAAATAGGATTACTAATCCTTTCCCTAGAATCATTTTTGTGTAACAATCAGATGAGCTGGTATACTTGGTTATCTCTGTGGCTCACAAGTTGCTAATAAAGGAAGGAATCTGAGGTGGCCTTCAATATATTCTTTTGCCATTCATTTATTCACTTATTTAACAAATGTTTCCACAGTTGTTTATCAAAGTTCGGTTTATACTAAATAAGAGTCTGGTGGAGAAACAGGTGTGTTGGGAGCTTGGAGGGAGGCCCCACTAGAGCCCAGAAGTGCTGCCAGAGTACCCCCCTCACAGGATTGCTTCAGATCCTTCCTTCATTTCATAGCTTGGCAAAGGTTCTCACCATCAGGCTTCTTGCGTTGCACTGATTAGTTTATTCAGCTTTAATTTTATATTATTGCTTCTGCCTTGTGGATTGGATCCTACACACACACTCACGTGACACACACAAGTTGAGAGCTGGAAAGGATTTTGCAATCCTGCTAACTTTGTCTTTAATCCTTATTGTTCTTAATCCATTTCCCTTCATTCTTCATCTCTTGCCCAAGTGGTTTTCATTTTACGTATAACAGAAATGAGTTGATTCTAGACTACGTTGGTTGGATCTTCTAATGCCTAAGGTTGTGAGAATAAATGGATGTGGAATGACATGGCACAACTCACCTATGTGTGCATTTGTGTATATGCTTTTCATTTTACATTCCCAACCTCCTTACTTTCTTTTTTTTTTATTCTTTAGGACTTTTTTTTTTAATTTATTTTTGACTGTGTTGGGTCTTCGTTGCTGCACGTCGGCTTTCTCTAGTTGTGGCGAGCGGGGGCTACTCTTCGTTGGGTTGCATGGGCCTCTCATTGTGGTGACTTCTCTTGTTGCAGAGCACAGGCTCTAGGTGCACAGGCTTCAGTAGTTGTGGTTCACGGGCTCTAGAGCACAGGCTCAGTAGTTGTGGCGCACGGGCTTTGTTGCTCTGTGGCATGTGGGATCTTCCCAGACCAGGGCTCGAATCCGTGTCCCCTGCATTGGCAGGTGGATTCTTAACCATTGCGCCACCAGGGGAGCCCCCAACCTCTCCTTACTTTCTGCCTCTGTCCTTGGGATGGGTGGGAACCCTTCTAAGACCACCAATCACTGGGCTTTTACCTCCTACTCCAATTTTATTTCCCCACCATGAATGCATGATATTTTTTTCTCTTTTTGCATACACTAACAGAAAACCTAAGTTCTTTGGAATCAATTCTTTAAGAAAGTTACCGCAACCACCTAAAAGCAGAAATGTTCAGTAACACGCACATGCTTTGAAGTGTGGAGCATTTGTGTGTCCATTATCTCATTCTCATGCTCACAGAACCCCTTAGGTGTTTCATCCCGTCTTACAGATGTGGAGGTTGTTAGAGAAGTTGTTAAACAACTAGTAGAGACTAGAACCTGGAGTCAATCCATCCTTTCTCTCTTAAAAACCTCTTTCTTTCAACTATTTTAGGCTACAGTGCTAAGCATCATAGGATTTCTTGTCTTTCCCAGCCTGAAGTGAATTTCCAAAGATATGTGTGTATGTGTGTGTGTGTGTGTGTGTGTGTGTGTGTGTGTGTGTTTTGAAAAGACTTTACTTTTTGTAGCAGTTTTAGACCACAGGAAAATTGAGCAGGAAGGTCAGAGGTTTCCCAACCCCCTGCCTCCACACACACAGCCTCCTCCACCATCAACGCCCTGCACCACAACGGTTCATGTGTTACAATCAATGAACCTACATTGTCACATCATAATCACCCAAGTTCACGTAACTTTCACTCACGCTGTTGTACATTCCACGTATATGAACATATGTATAATGATATGTATCCACTATGATAGTATCCTGCGGAATGGTTTTACCGTTGAAAGTCTTAACTGAAAACCCTCTACCTATCCATCCCTTCTTCCTCTCTAATGTCTGGCAATCAGCCACCTTTTTACAGTCTCCATAGTGTTTCCTTTCCCAGAATGTCATATAGTTGAACTTGTACAGTAGTGTAGCCATTTCAGACTGGCTTTTTTCACTTGGTAACATGCATTAAAGTTTCTTCCACGACGTTCATGGCTTGATAGCTCCTTTCTTTTTAGGGCTGAATAATCTTCCATTGTCTGGATGTACCACAGTCTATTGATCCATATACCTACTGAAGGATGTCTTGGTTGCTTCCAAGTTTTACCAGTTATTAATTAAGCTGCTGCAGACATCCATGTATAGGTTTTTGCATGGAAAGAAGTCTTCAGCTCATGTAGGGAAATATCAAGGAGTGTGACTGTTGAATCTTATGGTAAGAGTATGTCTATTTTTGTAGGAGACTGTCAAACTGTCTTCCACAGTGGCTGTACCATTTTGCATTTCTGTTAGCAGTGAATGAGAGTTCCTATTGCTCCATATCCTGGACAGCATTTGGTGTTGTCAGTGTTTTGGACTTTGACCATTCTAACAAATATGTAATGTATCTCATTGTTATTTTAATTTGCAATTCCCTAGTAACATTAGATGTTTAGCATCTTTTTACATGCTTACCTACCATCTGTATATCTTTCTTGGTGAGGTGTCCAGGTCTTTTCCCATATTTTAATCATGCTGTTCATTTTCTTATTGTTGAGTTTTACGAGTTCTTTGTATATTTTGGATAACAGTTTTTATCAGATATATCTTTCGCAAATATTTTCTTTCCATCTGTGCTTGTCTTCTTATCCTCTTGTCAAAGATGTTTTTGTCCAACCACATTTGCTCCAGTGTACTGTCCCTTGTTTATAGCGTATCTTGAAATGGGTTTAAAAGATTAACTTGCAAGCAGCTGACTTTTTTCTTCGAGTTCTCTGTATTCCTCTTCTCTTTGATTCATGTAGTATAAAGCAGTCTTGGTGGGATACAAGAATATTCTGATGCTCAGTGAGTGCTTAATCTCTCTTTTTTTAACTCTTAAGTAAAATGATTGACCATTACTGCAATAAGCAAACTTGTACACATGATGACATTTCAACGCCTGCGGTTAGTGTCATCAGAAAGAGAGAGGGGAGAGAGGAAGGAAAAGAAGGCGGAATCATCAGCTCAGTCTTTTGCTTATCTATGGAACATTAGCAGTATTTAAATAATTGCTCTCAGTTATGCATACATGGTACTTGTTTATTTCTTCCTAAACTGTGAGCTTCCAAAGAGGAAGAGATTTATCTCAGAGAATCTAAGAGTGCCCAGCAGGTGGTAGACATTGGGCTTATCTTTGTCTTAATGGGCTCAACTGGCACAGGTTATAAAGATTTGAGGGAGCAGATGGTTGGTGGGTATATGCCCTTCCCTGAGTTCCAGTTCTTTCAATTCCATGTAACTTGGAAATCCTTCCTGCTGGCAAGATTATGTGACTAAGGACTGGATCAGTTAATATTTGTTTTCATTCATGTTTGTTTTTATTCTTTAGAAAAACGTAATAGAAAACCCCAGCTTAATGACATAACAAACAGAGGAAAATAACTTTGAAAATTGCACTTACTATTTAAATTTAAAGATTAATGTTATTAACCTAAAGGTTACCTGTTAATAATCTCATGCATCTTATTAAAAACCCAGCGCTTAATTACGTAAAGAACTTCTTATTGCCTCTCCCCTGCCCCTCTCCTTCTCCACCCCCCACAACGCAGACACAAAAATCAAAGCCGTTTAGGGCTGTGAATCAGCGTATTGCCTATATCTGATTTATCTTTGCACAATGCACACATTCTTGAATTTCTCAGAGGCATGTGACTTTCAAGGATTCTTTAAATGTGTAAATACTATCATGATGTCCCTGATGAATTCCAGACACACCGCATTATTCTAGGTGTCTGAGCGATGCAAAGAATGGCTCAAATTCCCTGGTGAATTACCCGTTTCACATGTTACATTAATAAACATCAGTCAGTTTGCAAGAACGGTGTGTTATCTGAATTTCATGGACTTCTGAACTGAACGGAATGCATCTAATTGTCAAAGTATCATCAAACGGAACAGAAGACAGTATAAGTCCCCAGAAAAACCGCAGGGAAAGGAGAAGCAAGAGAGAAGAAAAAACCCAGGACAGGCGGTGGGGGTGGCATGAAAATCACTGGAAGACATTTCTATCGGAACGTGAACCTTGCGTGGACGTCCCATTCTTGTTTCAAGTGCAGGCGTCTCAGATCTGGATGATTAAAGGTCCGTGGTGTGCCTGGCTTCTAGGCTTCATATCTCCTTTAATTGCAGTATACAAACTCCAAAAAGGGGTGGGGGAACTCACATTAAAGGTAATCCACAGTAAAGGTTTCAAGCTGTTAGGTAAATGAAGTGTTTCCACAGGAGGCTCTATTTTTTTTTTTTTTTTTTTGCTTCTAAATCCCTTTGCACCTAATAAATGAAAAATTAGTTCTTTCAAACAAGTTTTTGCTATTCTCTTCTCCACCCTACTTTGTCATATTAAGTATCAAGCATGTTAACTGCTTAAAGCTACATACAACAAGTAGCATGGCTATTACATGTGGTTTGTGTGCACATGATAAATATTACACGTATGTTCAGAACACAATGCCATGACCTTGTTTTCTGATGCAATGTGAAAAACTATGGTAAGTGGGAAAAAGCCAACTGTTGTCATTTTGTGTCTTCAGGATGGTTTCTGTGGAATTTTGTAATTGGGGCAAATGCTTTTGTAAGGTACTATAATGAAATTGGCTGTAGAATTTATACAGTTAGATGTTACCTGGTTTGCACACCCAGTCCATTGTAAGCCGCGTATCACCACCACGTGCCACACTCAGAGTGTCGGGGTGGGTAGAGCAGGAACATTTTGTTTTCAGGTGCCACCTAGCCAGTGAGGCTTTTCAGCTCCTTGAGCTAAAAGTGAATGCCCCTCTCTGAATTCTTCTTGCCCTTGATCATACACCTCTAATGGAAGTTTTAATCTCCTGCTTCCTATGTTGGTATGCTGCTAAGTGCATAAAACCTAGGACGTGTTCCATAACCTTGTTTGAATGAATGAACAAAGAAAATCACACAATGTGCTTCAAGTTGACCTATTTCTTTGACTATCAAGATGTCTGCTTTTATTAAAACTGTGAAATTCAAGGCCTGTGTATTCTAACACCTTCATATACTCAGTGGCCTGATCAAAGCAATTTTTAAAATTTTACTTACCTTTACCATTTGAGAAAGAGAGAGAGAGAATGTGTGTGTGTGAGAGAGCGATCCATTACACCGGCTATGTCCTCTAGTTATGTGAAAAAATTAAAAATTCTAAATAATTTTGAGACTGTCAATATCTTCTGTTTTGTGTTTTGTGTTAGTGATCTTTTTGATCAGAGATTGATTTTTCAGGTGAAAGGTGTGTTAGGGTTTTCCAGAGAAACAGAACCAATAGGCTATCCATATACTTAAATATTATAGGAATTGGCTCAAGCAATCATGGAGGCTGAGAAATCCCACAGTCTGCTGTCTGAAAGCTAGAGAACCAGGAAAGGCAGTGGTTTAATTCAGTCAGAATCCAAAGGTCTAAGAACCAGAGTGGGGGGCGGGGTGGTAGGGTTGGTGGTGGGGAGGCACTGATGGTTTAATTTCTGGTCTCAGTCCAAAGGCCTGAGAACCCGGAGCATGGGTACCAGAGAGCCGGAGGAAATGGATGTCCCAGCTCCAGCAGAAAGCAAATTTGCCCTTCCTCCACCCTTTCATTCTATTCAGATGCTCAGTGGATTGGATGAGGTTCACCCACATTGGTGAGGGCAAATCTTCTTAACTGGTCTACGGATTGAAATGCTAATCGGTTGCAGAGACACCGTCATAGACAAATCCAGAAATAATATTTTACCAGCTATCTGGGCATCCCTTAGCCAAGTCAAGTTGACACATCAAATTAACCATCAGATTAGCTACAGAAATATTACTAGGGATCAAAATTATGGAAAACTCGGGAGTAAAGTAGGGCGTAGTCTGGTGTTTTTCAACTGGTGTTATTCACGTTTAGGGCAAGGGAGTTCCTCATCTTTTGACAATGTCTAGTGCATGGAAGCACACTGACGTTCTTGGTCTCTACCCACTAAATGCCCATACGACCTCGTCACACACACACACACCCATTGTGACAACCAGAAACACTCCCAGTGCATTAAACCCCCTGAAGGAATCTATCCTTTCACTCTGGTGTCTTTGGAGAACCACTGTCTGGATTTATGGAACTCTTAAGACTGATTGTGATCAAGGGTTGCCTGAGAATCCTGTGCTGTTTTTCCTTTTTGCTGGTTCCTCTCAAATTCAGATTTTGTTACTGTGTGCCCTGTTTGACCTTTTAAACTATCATTTTAATGGAATTGAATATGTTGAATATTGTTGTAAATAGTACATCCCCCTTTTCTGTGCTGAACATTGAGTTCTAGAAAATGTAAAATTTTCAGACAATCTAAAGGGTAGAATTTTAGGACAAAGGAAAGAAAGATTCTGGTAAATCAATTTATTTCATCATAGTTCCTACAATTCATGTTTGAGTAGTTACTGTTTTATTAGAAAATTGTAATTTCCTCTCTAAATATAGCTAACATATTACTTTGTTCCCAAATACAATTTTAAAAATAAGTGTCTTGAGGCCAATTTGTCTTTTCCTTTGTAACAAGGATCAGTTTTGTTGAAGAAGTAAATGGGGACCTATGAATTTTGCATTTAGTGCATAATTTTATCTTAACCTCTGCCTTATTTGGAAGGATCTGACCCATCCTATAATTCTACAATTAATGTTTTACCAGAAATACAGTCATTTACATTTATCCCTCTAAGATTTTATCATTCTTATCCACTTATCCAGTCATTCAATCTCAGAATGCCAACTTTGCCAGACACTGCTTATCAGCCGCTGGCCAGTTCATTCATGAGTAGGTGAATAAGTGCCTCGACTAAAGCTTATAAACCAAGAATCATAATGTCAGTAATTATTAATATTTCTGTAGTATTTTATCACTTACAAAGCAAAGTCACATATTCTCTTGTACCCAAGAGACCTGGGAACACATTCTTATTTCTCTATTTACTCACTTATAATTTGATCTCTTTTGAGCCAGGGATTCTCTGAAGTATTATATTATTAACCCATCCTTACAGGGGTGGAACTTGAAAGGTCAGAATGATTCACAGCCTTGTCTGTGGTCAATTGAGTTGACCTTATGCCTTTCAACTTATAAGGTTCATCAAGGTAACCTGGCTTAGGAGAAAGAATAGAAAACTGTAAGTTGGGGTGGCATCCTGCTTCAGGCGCTCTCTGGATATGTAAACTTAGGTAAGATGTTTAATTCTGAACACAGTGTTTTCTTACTTGGGAAAAAGAGCACACCTCCCAGATCTCTTTAGGACCATGATTTTTCGGTAGGGAAGAGGGAAAATGGTATGCTTGAATGAGCTTGCCATTTATTTAACAGTCCTTTAATAAATATTTTTGAGTGTGTCTCTTCTAGGCACTGGAGATACAGTACTGAGCACAATAATAAAAAATACCTGCCTCCTGGGTGCTTTCATTCTGACTGTATTATATTGGGCGTCCCAGCTTTTCAAAGGAACTAGTATCTAACACCTTGCCAAAATCCTGAAACCTCCACTCCACTCTCTTCCAACCTACCCATCCCCATTTAAGAAGTCTCACTGTAA
Source organism: Grampus griseus (assembly GCF_964374135.1). Classification (NCBI taxonomy): domain Eukaryota; kingdom Metazoa; phylum Chordata; class Mammalia; order Artiodactyla; family Delphinidae; genus Grampus; species Grampus griseus. The sequence goes on from NC_138998.1 coordinate 65,042,845, forward strand.
AGGAAGCCACTGTTTCTAGTCCTTGTGTGTTCTATCCCTCGGGTTTGCTGCACAGAAAAGGTGTTGATAAAAATTACCATCCTAAGGCTTCCTTAAGATTTTCTTAAGATTGATGTACATTACTTGTGAATGAACCAAATGAAATTTTTGTTCTGATTCCATAGGATTGCTTAAAAATCGATAAAATCTTTTGAAATTGAACTTGAACGTCAGCAAGACTGTTCCTTCCATTTTATCATAAAGTGAACTAGACCCAGGCGCAAGAAGGGAAGGGTGTGAACCCTGAGTACGTTGGTGGGTGCTTTCTTTGTTTTTGATACCTCCCACCCCTGCAACTCTGTCCAGTAGTTCATATCTTCCAGATATGGAAACTGAGGCTCAGAGATTCTATGAAGCCAATTCACAGAGGAGAATGGAAATGAAAAACTTAGGGTCACCAACCACCCTGCAGGGCTTTATGTTTTTTCTCCCAGGACACATATCCTTTGTGACCTGTTGACGGAGACTGAGTTAGTCCACTGTGTTAACTAGAGAAGTTATCATAGCTGTTTTCTTCCCTATGTTCTTAATGTCAGTTTAAAACATTTACAAGAATCGGAAAAGAAGGTTTCTGAGAAATTTGTGCAGTTCCTATTTCAAAGAAAAGATAGACTTCTCTCGATGAAGCCTTGACGGCAGCAAATTTAGACAAAAACTGAAAGCAAAACAGCCTACTCAAGGTTAGACAGTGACTCAAGTCATTCCATGCACTTAAACAATATTTAGGATGACCCTATGTAAACTCACATTATCACTTAAAAGCCAGTATAAAAATACTACCCATCTGCTGTGCTAGTCCTGCTGTTGCTTTTGCCACATTCCTCTGACAAGCTGTTACCTCAGTATATAGAGAGAGTATACATTTTGAAATCCGGAGTTTGAGTTTGAAAAAAAAAAAATGGTATCTAGTACATATGGACTAGATTCTGTTCTTCCAAATGTAGATTTGTAACCTCATTTATTCTTAAAGATGATGTGTTAAATTAGGGGCTTTTTTTTTTCCCTATTTCCTTTTTTTTTTTTTTGACTCTGAAGATGGAAACTCTTATAATTTTACGCCTGTGACATGAACAGTGTACAATGGGAAGTCATTTAGTTTACACCCACTGTGTGTTATGCAGAGTGGGTATTGGGAGGTGTTCACTGCAAACACCATAACTCAGTGGTATGGTTTCTTTGTGAACTATGTAACTCTTCAGGTATTAAATCGTTGTTAGATAACTTAGGAAGAAGTGCAGTATGTGTAATTGCTTACAAACAAGTAATTTTCAGTGCTGAACAACTCTTAATTCCAGAATCACCAGTGGCACTGAAACAGCCAAGATGTAATCGGCCTCTTTGATAGATATGTGAGCATAAGAGGCAAGCCTGGAAGTTCGATCCTCAGGTCTCATCCTTCTCTGATGCATGAATCTGGGGATAAAGACTTTAGCTACGAATCACAATCTGGCATGGAAATACATGATTGCTGAGTGATTTGCTGATTTCTCCTTTGGACAGTTACTTCTTTTTGGGCCAATTGCCTAAGATATATCCAAAAGTGTAATAATGGGAGCAACAATGTGTAATCTTCCTTGATGTTTATTGTTAATACTTCAAGATTTTTCTGGAAATATCATCTGCTATGTTACTCAAAAACTCTGACGTTTCATTCATTCACTCCACAAATATTTATTGAATGAACATTATTTGTAAGATCCTGTACTAGGAGCTCTATCAGATACAAACACGAGGTCAGTGGGATATTTAAGTGATATATAGACTAGGAGAGAAGGAACAAGGTATAATTTTAGGAAAACTGCAGAGGGAAGTAGGGAGCCTTTTGATATTGGGCAACGGCAACGGGATCATGATAGAGAAAAGGCCATTTCAACTCCATGTCGGCCCTCAGGTGGTTGTAGAGTCTTACCTACTCGGAGCACACAGCATATGAAGTCAGATTATTAGAGTTAAAAGACTGCTCTAATTTGTCTAGTCAAAGCTCCTTGTTTACCGATGAGAAAAGCAAGAGTCTGGGTGAGGAAGGGATTTGCCGATGGTCACATAGGCGTTTAACATTATTTAATAGAAAACACAAGATGAGAACCCAGGTTGCCCATTATTTAAGCCAATAGTCTCCACCCTTTTAGTTCATGTTTGTGTCCACTGTTAGCCAAGGCTACTTCAGGCCAGCCATTGGGGTTTGAACCAACTCTGGCTGAGGGCATTTTTGAGACGGATCTCCTGCTGAACTAAACCCACCTCTGTGTTGGCACACATATTACTTCCTCTTCCCCTTTATAATTTTGCTATTGGATTTAACACATGTGGTTGGAGCTAAGGCCTTTACCACAAACATATTTGAAGATTATACTTATTTTTGGATGCAGCTCCCTTTGCTTCCAAACTGGATAGGGGTAGGAGACAGGGGAGCAAAATGAAGTCAAGGAGTTCTGAACTGTCACATCTCATGGCCACAGACTTTTTATTTCAGTCAGTACCATTATTACTGCTGGCCCCATTGCCATCCGAAGCATTCCATAATTGTCTTTCATTACCTTTTTGACCTTGGCGCCCATCATTGCTACTTGTCAGTTATGTGTTTCCAACCTAATGGACCAAATTCAATACCTCCAGCCCCCCACATATATTCCACAGCAGTTTCCTTTTCTCCACACATTTGTTCATGCAGTTTAGCTCTTCCTGGGATGCTCTCTTTACCTTTTAAAATTCTTCCATTTTTTTTTTTTTTTTTTTTTTTTTTTTTTGCAGTATGCGGGCCTTTCACTGTTGTGGCCTCTCCCGTTGCGGAGCACAGGCTCTGGACGCACAGGCTCAGCAGCCATGGCTCACGGGCCCAGCCACTCAGCGGCATGTGGGATCTTCCCGGACCGGGGAACGAACTCGTGTCCCCTCCATTGGCAGGCGGACTCTCAACCACTGCGCCACCAGGGAAGCCCAAAATTCTTCCAATTTTTAAGTCTCAGATCAAGCACCATCCAGGCTAAAATGGTTCTGCCTCTTTTATGGCATTTATTAAAGCCTATCTTGGATTATAGTTGTTATACTGACACTAGATATTGCAACCTTGAAAAGAGAAATAGTTTGTATTTATAGTTACTATCTCCATTGAACCTAGTAGCATTGCCTTTTTTTCACTTAATAAATATATGGGGAATAAATTATTTTGGCATACTATCCCGTATCCCTAAAAATTTCACATGACTTTCTTTGCAATCATGTTAAAAACTATAAAAGTTGACATCTAGAAGTGTTGGCAAAACTGTCAGCATTTCCTTCAGTTTATCATGTTTCAATATTTACTTCACTGAAATTGAAAAATAAAAATTGGCAATTTTCTCAGCAAAAAGCACAAATCCAATTGACTAATACCCTCCCCTCCCCTTTTCCTTCACAATAGCAATAGGAAGAATTACATCTTGATATGATAAAAGGAGTATCATTTTTGTTAATATTAACAGTTTGTCCCATTGCCCCCTTTATCCACAAATTCATGAATTCTCAGAATCTAACCTAGCTCACTCCTCAAACTTGAGTGACACTAGAGTGAAATGGGTCAGGGCAGCTCTGATCAGTGTTAAATGTCACAGCTTCTCCATCAGAACTGCTTGATTAGTCAATGGAAGTAAAGTGACATGTTCTGAAAATACAACTTTCATGCCAGCTGAAATGAAAATTGGTCAAGAGGTTCATTGAGAATCTGTGCAGCTCTGGCATGGTAAGGCAGGAAGAATAGTGAGGTTATTGATTGGATTGATGTTACTCTTAATACATCAAGTGCTCTTAGCCTTCTCCTTTCAGGTGATAACTAACACTGTAGACCTTAGTGGTTAACCTGATTCCAACTTCCTCGAGAGGTATTTTACATCTCCCAGCCTCTTGGAGTTTGGTCTACTCATAGACAACCTGTATTTTCCATTTTGGCCTTTTTATGCATAGAGTACCACAGTGCCTCACACAAAGTTGGTGTTCAATATAGTTTGAATGAATGAATGTCCTCAAAGCACTGGAACTTGATTTACATTTGTTGGTTGAATAATTTGGATCCTGCTTCCATCCTCATCATGTCTAGATCCTTCCACCCTTTAAGGACCTACACCAGAATGTGAGCTCCTACTATATGGTTGGCATTGTCCTAGGTGCTGAAGTGTTCACCCCAGCAGTGAACAAATTAAAGTTTCTGCTCTCATGGAACTTAAATTCTAGAGGATAGAAAAGGGCAGTTAACACACACACACACACGCACGCACGCACGCACGCACACACACACACAGGGTTCAATGATATTAAATGCTAGGAAGAAAAACAAAGATTAAGAAGATGGAGTATGGATGCAGTGGGGTAGATTATGGAAGTGCTGTTTTGATTAGGTGCGTTTGGATTGAGACCTGAATGACGTGTAGGATTTGTGAAGGATCTGGGGAAGAACATGCCAGGCAGAGGGAACAGAAATGCAAACCTCTGAAGCCCAAGCACGTTTGAAATATGCAAAAACAAGAAAGGCCAGGTACCTGGAGTGCAACGATGGGGGAGAGTTGCAGGACACGAGGTCAGAGAGGCAGCCAAGAACCAGGTGTTGTAGGGTTTTATAAGCCATGGAAGGACTTGGATTTTATGCTAAACGAGTTGAGAGGGCATAGTGTGTTTTGAGCTGAAGCATGGCATGTGCTGACCAGTTTTTTGGTTTTTTTTTAACATCTTTATTGGAGTATAATCGCTTTACAGTGGTGTGTGAGTTTCTGCTTTATAACAAAGTGAATCAGCTATACATATACATATATCCCCATATCCCCTCCCTCTTGCGTCTCCCTCCCACCCTCCCTATCCCACCCCTCTAGGTGGTCACAAAGCACCAAGCTGATCTCCCTGTGCTATGCGGCTGCTTCCCACTAGCTATCTATTTTACATCTGGTAGCGTATATATGTCCATTGCCACTCTCTCACTTCGTCCCAGCTTACCCTTCCCCCTCCCCGTGTCCTCAAGTCCATTCTCTATGTCTGCGTCTTTATTCCTGTCCTGCCCCTAGGTTCATCAGAACCTTTTTTTTTTTTTTAGATTCCATATATATATCTTAGCATACGGTATTTGTTTTTCTCTTTCTGACTTACTTCACTTGGTATCACTGACTCTAGGTCCATCCACCTCACTACAAATAGCTCAATTTCATTTCTTCTTATGGCTGAGTAATATTCCATTGGATATATGGGCCACATTGACCAGTTTTTAAATGAATGACTGGCTGCTCTGCAGAGAATAAACTGTAGGGGTAAAGGACAGTAGCAAGAGAGCAGTTAAGAGGCTATTACCATAGACTGGGCAAGAGGTGATGGTGTCTTGGACTCAGGTGGTAGCCGAGGTGTTCCAATTGTGTCTATATTTCAGAGGTAGAGTTGACAGGATTTGCCACTGGATTGGGTGTGGGACGGGAGAGGCAGAGAGGAATTAAAGATGTCACCATTTTCTATGTGAGACTGGCAGAGTGCCTTCTTACTCTGCGTTTCTAGAGTATTTTTATAGATGTTTAAGATTACTTACCATTTTACATCTAGTATTACTAGTAATAACTGAGTTTTGGAAAAACTCTGGGACTAAAACCTAGCTAAGGCACACAGACCCTCTGTGTTAAACCTTGTATTACTGTCCTGTGCCTGTACTTGCACACTTCTGCACAGGTGGGGGTCCCTTGTATCTTTTGATTTCCCCACATGGTATTATATAGCACAAGGTCTTCTGCATGCAGAGGTGCAATAAATGTCTCATCAAAGAGCGAATGAATTTGAATACCCATGTATCATCTATTTTTCTAAAGAGTTGCCTGGTAGTCTGCTGCATACCAAGCATAATTTTGCTTCTGAAGTGAAGATAACCTAATTAACGTTTTCACAAGCATGTATATGCACACGCATATGTGTGCATACATGTTTGCGTATGTGTATGTGGTTTAAATAAAGGAGATGACTTATTGAAAAGCAATTGAGAGGTAGTTGCATATGTTATTTTTGGAGGGAAAAAAACTTCTTAATTCTGTGCTGTTCCTTATTTGCATTTTGAAATGTAACTGGTTTAGAGGGGTTGACCCATTCTCTCCAGAAAGCAAGGAGTTTTATTTTAGACAAATTACTGGAATAGGTCCCTGCATTCAATGAAATACAGAACCCTTCAGGCTATAATACCAGAGGTAGCATTTGAATGTAACGTCGACTAATTATTTGACCATAAATGACAGCTCTGAACATTGTGCTCTTTTGGCGTTGTTTACTGCACTTGTGGGACATCTAATTATGAAAAAAATAAGTATTCTTCAGGGGTCTCTAGCAACAGTGCCGCCGAAGAGCGAGAACACACTCTGTGCAAAACGTTGTTTAAATAGAAGTGCCTGAAAATCCTCCATTAATCTTCATTTTTGCATTTTGAATGCTTTCCTGCTCACACTTTTTGTATCAGGGGCCTGAATGAGTCTGAACTGACTGTACAAGAATTTAAGTAAGAACTGGGAGGAGCAGAAATGAGGAAGCTATTTGCATTCCTGGAAGGCAGGGCTCAGCTTTATTATAATCTTTCATGGTACTTCGTAAAAGGCAGTCTGGGGCTTCCCTGGTGGCGCAGTGGTTGAGGGTCCGCCTGCCAATGCAGGGGACACGGGTTCGTGCCCCGGTCCGGGAAGATCCCACATGCCGCGGAGCGGCTGGGCCGGTGAGTCATGGCCGCTGAGCCTGCGCGTCCGGAGCCTGTGCTCCGCAACGGGAGAGGCCACAACAGTGAGAGGACCGCGTACTGGAAAAAAAAAAAAAAAAAGGCAGTCTGTTTTCCAAATGCTGTTTAGGGTGAGCTTTTTGTCTTTAAGTTTTAAATTGTTACAAAGGATGTTTTTTTTTTTTTCACCAATGCAAAAATATATGAAAGAAAAGGTGGAAGTCACTGATAGCAGCCTTCACTCCCCAGGGCTCACCCTGCTGAGTTTGGTACATTGTCTTCTAGGCTCTTGTTTTGTTTTTGTTTTTTAATTTTTAGACAACATTTAAATGTTACTTTCCATTTACAGTTATTACAAAACATTGGCTATATTCCCTGTGTTGTACAATACATCCTTAACCCTCTCTTACACCCAATAGCTTGTACCGCCCACTCCCCCGCCGCCCCCCACTGTTAACCAATTGTTTGTTCTCTCCATCTGTGAATCTGCTTCTTTTTTGTTATGTTCACTAGTTTGTTGTATTTTTTAGATTCCACATGTATGTGATATAAGACAGTATTTGTCTTTGCCTGACTTCATAATGCTAAGTCCATCCATGGACTGCAGATGGCAAAATTTTGTTCTTACTTATGGCTGAGTAGTATTGCATTGTGTATATATATACCACACCTTCTTTATCCATTCATCTGTTGATGGACACTTAGTTGTTTCCACATGTTGGCCACTGTAAATAATGCTGCTATGAACATCTGGGTGCATGTATCTTTTCAAACTAGTGTTTTTGGTTTTTTCGGATGTATACCCGGGGTGGAATTGCTGAGTCATATGGTAGTTCTATTTTCCATTTTTTGAGAAACCTCCATAATGTTGTCCACAGGGGCTGCACTTATTTTGTTTTAATATATGCAACTTTTTTGATTAGTTGTTTTGTCTTTGTTCTTGTTATTGTACAAAGGTGGTTAAAAGACCCAAGTAAAAATACCATTTGTCTTTTTCCCTTTCTCACATTCAGTGAGTGTGCCTGAGAGTGATGGTACGTGTACCATTTTGTTTCTATTCGCTGCTGCCAACTCACTCCCTGACCCCAGGAAGTGCTGGCAGGTGCCTTCCTCCTACTCCATGCCACTGAAGTCTGCACCTTCACTGCTCTTGAGTCACCTGTTCTTTCCACAAAAAAAATTTTGTTCATTCTCTTCACTGCTTTGACAGCACCTTCTAGGGTTGCTCCCTGAACTGTGGCTAAAAGAAAGATTGGCTTCTCTTCTAAATGTCTGGACCCTGAAAGGACAGGAACTGGAAGAATGGAGTTGATACAGTGTACGAATTGCTGTAGACTTCATAACATAAAGTTTAACACAAATTCTATATCTGAGGACAAAACTGATTTCTTTTTTCATTTGTTCTTTTGTTTTGCTTCCATTCAACACTCCTTTACTGAGACTCTCCAACTGTCTTAACTCCCATTTGGGCACTAAGATGGAGGCCACATGGTCTGTTTGTTCAAATAGAGGAAATGAAATATCATATAAATAACTTTCCTACAAGTGATGAGAATGCTTAGGGAGGTACACATAAAACAACCTGTGGAGGTTCAAGTGAGAGAAAGCTTATTGCTAGCCAGGAGAAGTTCAACTTCCGCCAAGCAAATTCGTGATAAAGAAGGCCCTCTTTTCTTTTTTTTCTTGTGAGGGCCCCTGTGAGTTTGGTCAGTTTACATCATTTCTTGAATGGCTGAGGGCCCTGCATGTGAAAACAAACAAGCAAACAGAAACTATAAAATAGTGTCAAAGAAAGATAAAGATGTGTTCACCCCATCAACATTTATGTAAACTGTTAAATATTTATAATATGGGCTGATAGCATATAGCCTCTATAATTAATGGACATAGCACTTCTACGATACTTTCCCATTTTCAATTAGGATCTATAATATCGATGATAACTAGACTCATGTTTTCTGTCTCTGAGGCTTTTAAGACATCATTGGGGAGAGATCACTTGGCAGAATTCATTTATCAGCTAAGGATTAATTTAACCCGCTGATCTCGACTGTTCTAGCTCTCCCTGAAGCTATGGTTCTGGATTCTGTACACCTTCCTGCCCCTCCTGGCATAAAAGAAATGGACCACATTGCTGCTTCTCCATACTGAAGACAAGAAATGAAAACTTAACATGCCCTGCTGAAACTGGAGCGGGGGTGGTATATTGGTGGAGTAACTGAAAAGCGGTAAATTGGAATATGGCCAAGACCGACACCCAGTCTCTTGAGGAAAATTAGAGCCTCTTGTTTTGTTTTGGTTTTTTTGTTGTTGTTTTTTTTTTTTTTTCCTTTGTCTTGCCTTCAGAGAAGATTGAGTAAGATTCAGTCTGTCCGGGAGATGACTGATGAAATATACCCCTTGGGTTATTTGCATCTCATTCCTGTAGAGTATAAGGAAGAACATTCCCAACCCATTATAACCATGGGCATGTCATAACAAACACCACCGCTTTCTGGAATATATTATTGAACTCTTGGTTTACCAAATTAGCCTGACAGCCCTCCCTATTGAATTGCCGCATTCTGAGCCGAGCTAGTCATATTTGGCTAAGTGTTCACTTAGTACATTCAGGAACGCTAGGTTTACAAAAATGTGGTTGGAAACTCTTTAACTTTTAATTTTGGCACAAAGGAGTTCCCAGCTTTCAAATTCCTAATAATCTTTCTTCCTACTACTATTCAATTCATTGTTTCCCAAGCTCTTTTCTGTAGACACTTTGGGTAAATTTTTACTATTTTTGCTTGATTTCTTTCCCTTCCTTCTTCTCACTTTTCATTCATTGCAGAAGTGGCTTGGCTTTCCGCCCTCTTTTCCATCCTGTCTTGGATACACAGTAATGCATTTGAATCTTTGAGCATACCGCAATATGATTTAGATTAGGAAACTCTTCCTTTGTAAACCTCACTGGGTTTTGTTGATACTGCTGTGCCCAAGTTCTGAGTTAACTTAATACCATACTCTCAGTGAAGGTAAGGAAGGAAAAGTAACATATAATGGGTACCTAGTTTGCAGCAGACACTGGGCTAGGCTTCTTCTTATACAGTTTCTCATTTAATCTTCATGGTAACCCTGCTACGTGTGGGCTACCATTCCCCTTTGCAATGTGGAATCTGGAGCTCGGAGATATTAAATATTTTGCCTGAGGATACATGTCTGAGATGAGCTATGAACCCAAACATCTCTGACTTCAAAGTCCATGCTCTTTCCACCTCATGCAAAACCATACAGAAGATGCAGATGGAAGCTTCAGTGGTTATGACATATCTATTACTTCAAAGTCTATAATCCCAGAGCATGCATCCTGCCTTAGCAACTAGAGATGTGTGAATGAAATATTGGTATTCTGTTGTGTAAGTCATTGACAAAATGACTTTTTGATGCCATTCCAATCCCGTTGAAAATAATTATGATTATGTGGGCATCGGAATAATCAAATATTTTTTAAGCCATTCCTACATGCCTGGCACTAGCCTTAGTTATTTGTATAATATAAAAGGAGAAAAATAGTCCTTCTGGATGGTAGGTAAAAAGATGGAAGAATTGAAACAATCAGATAACTGGCACTGATTAGGTTAATTTACAGAGATGACGCAGTGTGTCAAGTCACTTTTCGCTGGGGTATAATGAGAGCCTCGCAGAGGGAGCACGTGGGTGTTAACCAGTTTTGAGGAATAATAAGATCTGAATGGATAGCCTGGGTCTCCATTTCCATCATTTGACTTCCTTCCCTGTTCAGAAACTTCACCAAAACACACAAGTACAAAGGATGGAGGGAGATTGGGAGAAAGAGGGAGACAATAGCTCCAGCAAATAGGAGAAATATCTTGGAGTCTGTATTTCCTGGTGTATGTATGGCTGTTTGGGTATGAAGAACAACACATCACAAAGTGGTGGTGGTAAAATTGGCTAAGTTTAGAAGCCAAGTGTACGGAGTGTAGTTCCAGTCCTACCGTCAGGTTACTGTTAGCGTATAACCTCGCAGCCCCCCAGTGTCCTCCTGGAATTGTAGGGATTAGGCTGGATGATCATAAAGTTCTAATTCAGCTCTAGCGTTTAATGATTTTACAATTCTTAGTGTGCTTTGATTGCCCACTGCAGTATGGGGACATATACTAACTACTTTAGTATGCATCAAAAGAGGTGTGTTCTTTCTCCTCGAAAATGTTAAAGGCTGACCTTGTTACAAAAAACATTCTGGGGCTTCCCTGGTGGCGCAGTGGTTGAGAGTCCGCCTGCCGATGCAGGGGACGCGGGTTTGTGCCCCGGTTCGGGAGGATCCCACGTGCCGCGGAGCGGCTGGGCCCGTGAGCCATGGCTGCTGAGCCTGCGCGTCCGGAGCCTGTGCTCCACAACGGGAGAGGCCACAACAGTGAGAGGCCCGCGTACCGCAAAAAAAACATTCTGGAATCATGCTTTCAAAATTCTTAATTTTCAGTTTTCCTTTTTGTACCTTAATGTCTCTGCTGCTGTGTTCCTCTTTCTTATAATAGACACCAGTTTTAAGTTTTGGTGTTCTTCCTTTTTACATTGGAAACCAGTTTTAAGTTTTGATCACTGAAATCCCCTTATTTATTAATGAGAAAGAGTACTAGGGGTGAAAGATTACTCATCTCTAATTCAGAATTTGAGATAGACTGGATAAAAAGATAATATTTTTGAGAAGAAAGCATTAGAAAAGGGAACATGCTGGAGAAAAAGTAAGTAGCAGTCACTACCATATTCTAGTGGACCCCAACCCTTGAATATTTGTCTATTCATGGAATGTTCTTGATAAAATCCTGCCTTATACTTTTTGAGAGGATACACCAAATTGTTGAAACAGCTACACTTTATCCCAAGGGCAGGTTGTAGTGCCTCTCAGTTAAGTGTTTTCACTCACCTACTCTGTTTCCCCATCTCTTAGGTAATTTGAAGTGGGTATAGGACAGGCCATTAGCACTGAAGTTGAGTCCAGGACTGGACTTCAGAGCAGGATTAATGCGTCTCAAAGTAGCCCTTGAGTTTTCTAACTCTGTCCAGAGGTTACACTGTGAAGGATTAAAAACAAAAACAAAAATGTTTTCTCCATTCTTTTTTTTATAAATTTATTTATTTATTTCGGTACGCGGGCCTCTCACTGTTGTGGCCTTTCCCGTTGCGGAGCACAGGCTCCGGACGCGCAGGCTCAGCGGCCATGGCTCACGGGCCCAGCCGCTCCACGGCATGTGGGATCCTCCCGCCCGGGGCACGAACCCGCGTCCCCTGCATCGGCAGGTGGACTCTCAACCACTGCGCCACCAGGGAAGCCCTATAAATTTATTTATATTTATTTTATGTATTTATTTTATTTTTGGCTGCGTTGGGTGTTCGTTGCTGCACACGGGCTTTCTCTAGTTGTGGCGAGTGGGGGCTACTCTTCGTTGCAGTGCGCGGGCCTCTAATTGCAGTGGCTTCTCTTGTTGTGGAGCACGGACTCTAGGCACGTGGGCTTCAGTAGTTGTGGCATGCGGGCTCAGTAGTTGTGGCTTTTGGGCTCTAGAGCGCAGGCTCAGTAGTTGTGGCACACGGGCTTAATTGCTCCGCGGCATGTGGGATTTTCCCGGACCAGGGATCAAACCCCTGTCCCCTGCATTGGCAGGCGGATTCTTAACCATTGTGCCACCAGGGAAGCCCATTCTCCATTCTTTATCATATGTCTTTGTGCTTAACAGAGGAAAAAATACGTGTTCTGTATCAGGCAGATGATGACAGGGCAAAATCTTCATCAATACCTACAGTTTCTTCTCAATTGAAAACCCATCTCTTGTATTTAAGACCACTGCAGCCTCTTAAACAGATATTTATGCAGAAGGCAGGAAATGTCATGAAAGCAGATAGACCCTAAGGTGGCTCCTAATTTTCCCCACCTCCTGGTATTCATACCTTTGTGTATGGCACTGCCCTTGAGAGTGGACAGGACTTGTGACTTGCTTCTAACCAATAGAATAAAGCAAAGGTGATGGCATGTACAAGATTACTCATACAGGATTGTGCTTCATGAGACTGTCATATCTGTCCTACAAGGAGGCTGTCTCCCTTGGTGTCTTTGAAGAAACAAGCTGCCATGTTGTAAGCTGCCGTATGGAGGGGACCATGTGACAAGGAGTTCAGTGTAGCCAGTAGCTAAAAGAAACTGAAGCCTTCAGTCCAGCAGCCTGCAGGAATTAAATGTTGCCCACAACCATGTAAACTTGAAAGCAGATCCTTCCGCAGTTGAACTTAATGGTGAGACCACAATCCTGGCAGACACCTTGCTTGCAGCCCGTGAGACCCTGAGGCAGAGGACCCAGCTAAGCCACGATGGTACTCAGGACCCACAGAAACTGAGACCATAAATGGCTGTTGTTTCACTCCACTACGTTTTTATCGGTATGCAGCAATAGTTAATACAATCATGTTATTTTTAGAATCCACCGTTTTCTTCATCTTTCATTCTCTTCAGAATAGTTACTAAGTCAAAGTGGCTTGTTACCCCATCTTCAGAATCATTGAGGGTATTTTATTTAGGAATTGACTTATCTGTGGCTTTGTGTTGGTCTTAAATGTGCTCCTCAGTTTCCAGTATCTCTTCGAAGGAGATGTCGCTTGACTATGTGTTATAAGGAAGTTGGATAAGGTTGAAAATCATTGACACATCCTTGCTGAATCCAGTTGAATTATATGAAGTTGAGTTTCTCTGAGAGCTGTTTTTAAATCTTTCTGAGCCATAGGTGGTATATCAGAACTTTTCCTACTGGAAAATGGGGTGTGGAGATCATTCTTTGAGCTGCTCTGTCGTCTGCATTCTAGCGAAATTCAGTTAAAAATCACGAGAATAGGAGCCTTAAAATGAAACTGCCATTTTACAAGGTCACTTTTGAGCCTGAAGAATGTTAGGGAAGTGGGGCAGGCCCTCAAACGGGCCAAAAGAAGGATGTGTCTGTATCAGAGCCGCCTCTTTCATCTCCCACGGGCCTAGGTGACCCCCAGGTGTAGTTTGCTGGAAGACAGGGGCTTGACGGTTTGGAAATGACAGAGGATCCTAATACTCTGAAACAAGTTGTAGCCCAATGTGGCCCCAGTGTGGTCATGCCTCTTCTGACTTACATGGGAAATTACCAAACCCTCAACTAAGCTCTCTATCGTTTCTTTATTCACCCAACGAAATGGAAGATAAAGAGCTATTTGGAAAGTTCCCGGAAACACTACTTCATACTTCTATCTTTATAACACTCATCACATCATTCTAGCTTCTGTTCCAGTATCAGCAGAGCCCCTCTTCTTGGAGCTTCCATTTCCATCATGGTCCTGCCTTATGGTATGTTTCCCTCAATTTTGAATGAATGAGTGAATAAAGAAATGAATGAGCAGATAAGTATGCTTGAATGTTAATAAGACAAACCACATTCTTCTTCCCGTGAGGGATATTACATTTGGTATAGCTACATATAGCTCAGATTTATTTTATGAGTTGAAAGCCTTTTGTTAAACTATTTCTAAAACATTCTGAATAGGTCACCCAAAAGAATATGGGGAAATCAATTGGACTGTAACTTAACCAAGAAAGTATTGATTATCTTCTGGGCTCAGAATACGTTATACAATTCTGCATCACTGGTTAGCAGAGAACTCCTAAGGCTTATGAAGACTTTCCCAAGGACACAAAGCTCAAAAATATCAGGGAAGAGATATAAATCCTAGACTTGCCGATTCCAAACCTTATACTCTTTCCTTTATGCACAGACATATATTTAGCTAACATTTTCTGTGCATCCACTATGTCCCTTGTTAGATACGATGAGGGAATACAGATAAATAAGGCCTAGATCTTGCCCTTATAAGGAAAAAGATAATTAAGGAAGTGAAAATTCTGAGTTTTGTGGGAAGAAAGAAAAAGACGCACAAAAAGAAGGCCAGGCTCAAGTGAGTGCAGTTAGATTATAAATCTGCTGATGTAGGAAGGTGACTTGATGTTTCCGAGAACCGTTTCCTCATGTGAAAAATGGGGGCTAATAATCTGCTTTACAGATTGCTTGGGAAGATTGAATGAGAAGACACGGGGAGTGGCTGGCATTGAACAGACAATCCGTAGTAGGAGTAGCAAAGTGAGCTTTGGGGTATGTTTGGTAGAGAGGCCCCTGACTAAGGGAGGAGTAGTGCTGGACAGAAGAAGCCATGTGGGATGGTAACTCAGTGACCTGGGCTCCAGTCACCCAGCAGCATGTGACCGTGGGCCAAGGCTTAGACACCTCAGACTCCACAGGTGTCAAATGGAGATCATTGGAAGGTCCACCTCACAGGGTGGTTAGAAAACATGCAGATAACAACACAGGTGTGGCTGTAAATCATGAAAATCTATGGGAAATTTCACTCATTATTTTTCTTACTATCAGGAATATAATAGGAGCCACCTTCTTTAAGATTGTGCCCTTTCACCTGTTTGTAAAATCATGGCTATTACCGTGTCCACTCTAGCCAAGCAAATGCACATTTCAGTATTTGTGATTATCTTGCTTTAGTTTGCCAAGACTTTGAATACGTGTGTGTGTGTGTGTGTGTGTGTGTGTGTGAAAATATGTGGGCTCAGTGGAGAATTGGTGCATTTCTGTGTACTCATGAATGTGTTATATACACGCTCTATATAGCCACTTTGTACCTTACACTTGACTTTTCCACAAAGCTTAAGCTTTCTCCTCTAACAGAGACAAAATTAATAGTAATAATAATAATAATGGTAAGCAGTTGTAATGGCTTATTTTGAAAACCTTATTCAAATACATTTCACATTTCTCTCTGTCCATAGAGACCATTCTAAGCATCTGAAACCTCTTGATGACTCAAGGTCATCATCATGACTATCTATTATTGACTCTGCTGTAATGCAGGAATTTGTCTCTCCTGTCCCCTCAGGCTGTCAGCTGCCATTTCTGCTGTCACTGTGCCGCCTCTCACAGTCTTTCCCACCACCTTCTAATGTTTACTGGTTCTAATCTCCTCTGGTATGAGGAAGCAGCAGCAAAATGGTCATTAGAATTGTTGGTGAATATGAGCCAATAAGCACTGAATGCTCATTGCTCCCAGAGGAGTATCCATCAGAGGAAAGGATCATTTTATTCTGGCATTTTTAAATTTTTTTATGTATTTATTTTTAACATCTTTATTGGAATATAATTGCTTTACAATGGTGTGTTAGCTTCTGCTTTATAACAAAGTGAATCAGCTATACATATACATATATCCCCATATCCCCTCCCTCTTGCGTCTCCCTCCCACCCTCCCTATCCCACCCCTCTAGGTGGTCACAAAGCACCGAGCTGATCTCCCTGTGCTATGCGGCTGCTTCCCACTAGCTATCTATTTTACATTTGGTAGTGTGTCTATGTCAATGCTACTGTCTCACTTTGTCCCAGCTTACCCTTCCCCCTCCCCGTGGCCTCAAGTGGATTCTCTAAGTCTGCGCCTTTATTCCTGTCCTGCCCCTAGGTTCATGAGAACCTTTTTTTTTTTTCAGATTCCATATATATGTGTTAGCATACAGTATTTGTTTTTCTGTTTCTGACTTACTTCACTCTGTATGACAGACTCTGGGTCCATCCACCTCACTCCAGATAACTCAATTTCGTTTCTTTTTATGGCTGAGTAATATTCCATTGTATATATGTGCCACATCTTCTTTATCCATTCATCTGTCGATGGACACTTAGGTTGCTTCCATGTCCTGGCTATTGTAAATAGTGCTGCAGTGAACATTGTGGTACATGGCTCTTTTTGGATTACGGTTTTCTCAGGGTATATGCTCAGTAGTGGGATTACTGGGTCTTATGGTAGTTCTGTTTTTAGTTTTTTAAGGAACCTCCATACTGTTCTCCATAGTGGCTGTATCAATTGACATTCCCACCAACAGTGCAAGAGGGTTCCCTTTTCTCCACACCCTCTCCAGCATTTATTGTTTCTAGATTTTTTGATGATGGCCATTCTGACCGGTGTGAGGTAATACCTCATTGTAGTTTTGATTTGCATTTCTCTAATGATTAGTGATGTGGAGCATCCTTTCATGTGTTTGTTGGCCATCTGTATGTCTTCTTTGGAGGAATGTCTATTTAGGTCTTCTGCCCATTTTTGAATTGGGTTTGTTTTTTTGATATTGAGCTGCATGAGCTGCTTGCATATTTTGGAGATTAATCCTTTGTCAGTTGCTTCATTTACAAAAATTTTCTCCCATTCTGAGGGTTGTCTTTTCATCTTGTTTATGGTTTCCTTTGCTGTGTAAAAGCTTGAAGTTTCATTAGGTCCCATTTGCTTATTTTTGGTTTTATTTCCATTTCTCTAGGAGGTGGGTCAAAAAGTATCTTGCTGTGATATATGTCAAAGACTGTTCTTCCTATGTTTTCCTCTAAGAATTTTATAGTGTCTGGCCTTACATTTAGGTCTTTAATCCATTTTGAGTTTATTTTTGTGTATGGTGTTAGTGAATGTTCTAACTTCATTCTTTTACATGTAGCTGTCCAGTTTTCCCAGCACCACTTATTGAAGAGGCTTTCTTTTCTCCATTGTATATTCTTGCCTCCTTTATCAAAGGAGGTGACCATATGTGCTTGGGTTTATCTCTGGGCTTTCTATCCTGTTCCATTGATCTATATTTCTTTTTTTGCCCCAGTACTATACTGTCTTGATTACTGTAGCTTTGTCGTATAGTCTGAAGTCTGGGAGCCTGATTCCTCCAGCTCTGTTTTTCTTTCTCAAGATTGCTTTGGCTATTCGGGGTCTTTTATGTTTCCTTACAAATTGTGAAAATTTTTGTTCCAGTTCTGTGAAAAATGCCATTGGTAGTTTGATAGGGATCTGGCATTTTTTTCAAATTGCTATTTTACCAACACAGAGCTGAGTCTGCTTCTCCTGCTGCTGCTTCTTCATCATCATCATCTTCTTTTCTTTTCCATCTCTCAGGGAAATGGGAAACGTAAGCTCTGACTATATGCTTCCTTACCCTCTGCTCAGATTTTATTCTTCAGTCATAACAATTAGAGGAGTGTTTCTAAATTGGATCACAGCTGATTGTCTCAGTTCACTGTGGCTTTAAGAACAAGCTGATTTGAAGCCATATACTGTTGGCAGCTTTCATCCATTTATTTGGACTATCAAGCAAAAATGCTCACAATCTTTCAAATGAAAGAAGACATCTTTATTTCCAGTTCACACCCTTCATAATAAGAAGGGTATTTGAAATCAAGCCAAAAAGCATAACTTAATTCTCTAACCTCGTATTACAAATGCTTGCAGTAATGGAGGAACACTTCCTTACTACCCGGCCTTATCCCCAAATCAGCAGCAGAAAATGACGGTGACACATTCAGACTCAAACAGCAGCAAGAAAAGAAAGAATCATTTGCTTCAATTTATAGGAAAGGCCTCAGCTTTCCTGAAAGTGTAACTTTAGGAAGTAAGTAGAGATACAGACCCAACAGAGGAAGATGCCTTTACTTAGGAGTCATGTGTGAAAGGATCATTGTGTCATTGTTACTGAAAAGGAGTCTGTGTAATAGTTACCCAAACTTTGAAATTAGGGAAAATCTCATTATGAAACACAGATCTCGTTTTACTCTGGTTAAGGCCAGAACTTAGAGGCTGGAAAACTAATTTCCCAAAAGAAGTGAGGACTTCCTGTTACAGAGAAAATGGAGCTGAGAACATTAAGTGGGCTGATTCTCCAGGGTCAGGGGCTGATGGGTCCCCACTGCATCTTCCCAAGTTCACTTCCCGTTTACGTCCTGGGAGACAGCCGGCGTCACGAGTCCATGTTAAGACACACTCCTATTGCTCCCTCCTTCCTTTCTTCCTGGGACAGCCCTCCCCACTGCATGCTCTACCTCCCCCTCGCCTCCAGGAGGTACATCCTGAGCTGTTGCCCTCCCAAGCTCAAGTGATCTCTCTGGGGGAACTCTCCAAGGCATTAGACCTACTCTTCTCTGAAATCTCTTTGATCACCATGTACGTACAACGATGGTAACTTACATAATGCCTTATCTTTATGCCATCTGCAAGCTTCCTGAGGGCAGGAGCTGCTTCTAATTTATCTGCTTCCCTTATGAACCTGCACCCCAATGCAATTCTCAAAGTATGCTTTTAACCAATATTTATGGAAGGAAGGGAGAGAAGGGAGGGAAGGTGGGAAAGCTGAAAGGAAGGATATATTACAACTATAGAAAGCTTATATCTAAGGCCCTAGTGTAATAATGCTAAATAATACTTTTGACTTGTGTGCCGTTTTTACCACGTACAGATTTTCGCTATTTCCGTAGCATTCATCACTATCCTAATATTGTGTGCATGGGTGTGTAGTGTCTATCTGCATGTGTGTCTTTTCAATATGTGTGTATATTGCTCCTCTCTCTCTGCTTCTCTCTCTCTCTCTCTCTCTCTCTGTCTCTCTGACACACTCACACACACACACGTGTGTGCACCCACAAGCATAAGCTCTCTTAGGGCAAGGACATTGTTGTGTTCATGACTATATCCCCAGCTACTTGAACAGTGCCTGACAAAGAGGGGAAGCTCAATAAATATTTGTTAGATGAATGAATGAAGATGTTAACTCTTTGGTCATCCAAACCTTGTGAGGTGAATACAACACCGTGCTTGTCTTTGTGTTTCGCAGGTACCAAACCTAAAGCCTCGAGACCACTCAAGGTCACATAGCTAGTCATGGGCACAACCAAGATTTGAACTCAGATTTTCTATTTCCATATCCTTTCCCTTCCGTCTTCTGGGAATTTGCTATATTAGTAGCAAAGCAAGAAAAGTCACACAAGGAAAATTTGTTTCCAAATTTAAATGCATGATGCGTACACAAGAAATTACTGGCTTTTCAATCCAATGATAACACAGATTGTGTGATTTTTGGGGGAGGAAAAGCCTTTCTTTTCCGTCCTCTTGCCTTTATTAGCATATGTGTCAGTGTATGCGCACACACACACACACACACACACACACCCTGCAGCTCTCAGCTTGTACTTTTCCAGTCCCTTGTTAATTCCTATTGTAGGCTCTCCCTGCCCTGATAGCACTGGTACCTGTCAGGGCTGTTGCTTGGTCAGGCCAAGGCCAAGTGACATGCAGCAGGGTTTGTTATGGTCCCTTTGACAAGTGCAAAGGGCTTGAAGGAAGCAGCAGAGCAGGCATTTCAGGAGTAGAACTAGGCTGGGCTGTTGTCAAAAGTTTATGTTCACCCTAATTATAGCTCACATTGGCAAACACAGTAAACATCCATGCAAATTACTAAGTTGTACTGAGTGTCCAAGGATGTCAATAATCACCATGAAATCTGAATGAAATACCATGTTTTGCTGAAACAGAAGGCAGGCATCCCATGCCGTCTCCCCCTATCATTGCAGACGGATTTGGTGCATACACACCAGCCAGGAAAGGACACCCCTTATGGCCCTGATGCATGGAAGGACCTGGAGACATTTGGCAGCAAACTGACGTGTAGCAACAGTCACTTTCTATTCTCAGGCACCACTCTGTTTTGCTTTTATCTTAAAACAGGATGACTACAAAGAGGAATAAGGTATACAGTGATACAGGCTCCTACACTGAAGTACAAGAGAAAACAAGCATTTGCTTATATCCGAAGCCCATGAGGGGAGAGATGAGTCAGTAAAAAAACTGTACAAAGGAGATCTTAAGTCACAGACTCTGTGGCAGCGGCAGTGAGAAGCCCATGAGCTCCCCAAGGCCTCTCTTCTTACTCACTCAGACAGATCATAATGGGGTGAAAGGCATGTCTACACGTTCATGAGTCTGATTCTCCATTAGACCGTGAGTCAGGCTGTAGTCCATGAACTTGGGGTGCTCGGTGTAGGTAGGACTCATTTCTTGCCCTTTTCCTTTCTCATAAATGGCTCAGGAGACTCACTGGAGACCCATGTGAGCGTCTCATCCTGGAATTAGCACCGTGGACGTGCATGTCCTCTGAGCTTCCTGGATTCACCCGAAGAAGCGCATGCCTCTCCTTCGGTTTCACCTCCTGTATGTGGTTTGCAGAGGTGGGCTGTTTGGGTTTCCCGCCCATCCACGACTGGAAGTTTCTGTTTCCACATTTTGACTGCCAGTTCTATATTTGGTCAAAATCCTGCTTTCTGCCTGGTTTCCTAGGGAAACAGCTTGTCAAACTGCTGTGTTTTTGGTCCATCTGCCTTGCCCGCTTGGGTTTCCAATTGTGCACTCTGATTATTTCCTAATCTGACAGAAAGGCACAAGGCGTGAAATGAGGGAAAACTCTTGAAATTTCTTAAAGACAAGTTTATGAAAATGAATGGTCAGTTAGGAAATCACAGTTGGGGAGGTAGGGAGGGCAGTTTGTGTGTTTCGAGTTGTCTATATGTTTACAGCAAGTAAGCCAGTGTAAGTGAACAATAGGAGGGTCAAGACACCTTATTCTATAGATGCAAAGATATTACATATAAAATATCAACATAGGGCTTCCCTGGTGGCGCAGTGGTTGGGAGTCCGCCTGCCGATGCAGGCGACACGGGTTCGTGCCCCGGTCAGGGAAGATCCCGCGTGCCGCAGAGCGGCTGAGCCCGTGAGCCATGGCCACTGAGCCTGCACATCCGGAGCCTGTGCTCCGCAACGGGAGAGGCCACAACAGTGAGAGGCCCGCATACCAAAAAAAAAAAAAAAAAATCAATGTAGATACAGTAACACCCCTGTAAGGACCATCCAGTCAGAAGTATCAGCTATGATGTAGTTAAAGAAATAAGACTTGAAGTCAGGAAACCTGAGTATTTATGTCATTTTAATCTTAGGCTGGATCTTTTCATCAGCACAAGCACCTCATTTTACGTTTGGAATTAAGACCCCCTGTGCAGAAGATACTGCCCAACAAGCTGCATTTATTAAGGAAATGTGCATTCTTTTCCAGTTTTTATACTCCAGCTCAGACACTTTGATCATACAGTGATACAACCAATGTCACCGCAATGAGTTGATACTCTATCAGTAAACAGTCTAACCCCAGCCAAATACTTGTGTATTTTAGGCTTTTTAAAATTTTGAAGTCATCCTGAAGCTCTATTATCCAGGTATCATGGCACACCAGGCCCTAGGGGCAAAAGGTTGAGGACTATTAACCTAGATGATTTCTAAAATCTTCTCCAGGTTCTTAGGTTAAACTCTCTCCCAAACTCTTTTGGGGAGTGAAAGCTGGCAGAGGAGGAGAAGGAAGTATGTCTTCTTAATTATGGAACACCTATTTTCACCTTACCCAGGGAGTTATGTCAGTGGGCCTAAGGTCTGCCAGGTTCTTGCATATTCCTAAGATAGTTCTGACTTCCTGAAGTCATAGATGAGCCAGGTTCTCCCCCTGTGGTTCATGCGTAGACGGTTTGTGGGGAGCACGTGTCCAGGTCACATTCCAGAACATCATCACACACCTAGTGTTAGAAATGGAGCCCTCAGCAGATAGACTCTGTTGTTTCATTTAATTACTTTTCAAGATGCCATTACCAGAAATTTTATGTAAATACATATTTTATTCCCCGACACATGTTAACATGAGACCAAAATTATACAGCACTGAGAAGAAAACAAAAATTCCTTTTTACTGGTTTTCTCTGTGTGCTATTGGGAAGATGCTATAGGATAACAAAGGTGCTCAGTCTTAGCCAAAGCCTCTTGCTTTGCTATTTGGTTTGCAGGATCATAGGAATGTGGCATTGATACTCATTAGTTCAACACAGTTCATTTCAATGAGCATTTACTGTTTGCCTTCTCTGGGTCAGGTGCTGGGTCCATGCTGTGAAAGTATGGACACTACTAATCCCGAAACAAACACTTAAGAGTTCCTATAGAGAATGGACTTGAGGATATGGGGAGGGGGAAGGGTAAGCTGTGACAAAGTGAGAGAGTGGCATGGACATATATACACTACCAAACGTAAAATAGATAGCTAGTGGGAAGCAGCCGCATAGCACAAGGAGATCTGCTTTGTGACCACCTAAAGAGGTGGGATAGGGAGGGTGGGAGGGAGGGAGATGCAAGAGGGAAGAGATATGGGAACATATGTATATGTATAACTGATTCACTTTGTTATATAGCAGAAACTAACACACCATTGTAAAGCAATTATACTCCAATAAAGATGTTAAAAAAAAAAGTTCCTGTAATGTGCTAGAAGCATATAATGTACACTACTGGCTAGACAGTAATTGGTGCCTCAGAGGGGATACTTATTCATTTATCAAGTACTTATATTGCACTTATTACGTGTCAAGCACTGTTCTGTTTATTAACTCATGTCATCCTCAGAACAGCCTGTTGAAATGTGAGCACTGTGATTATCTCCATTTTGCACTGATGCACAGAGAGGGTAAGTCATCTGCTCAGAGTCACACAGTTAATAGCAGTGGGTCCAGGCAGTAGGCTCTGGTGTTTGTGCTCATAAGCACTATGCTATGCTTTGAGAGGTGAGAGGAAGAAGACATTGCTTTGGGTTCAGGATCAAGGAATGAGGCATCTGAAGTAGGACGTGAAGACAAGTAGCACTGACCCTACAGAGGATGTCTGGGACTGTCTGGCTCTTGGCATTCATGACAGTGGACATGTGGACAGTGGACATAATATTAGGTAGCCTTGAGGTGGAAAATGGCCTCTGTGGTTGTGTTGAAAGAATAGTAATTGCATTTGTCTGTGTGAGGCCACTAGGCAAGTATAGGTCTAAGACCAGCACGGCAAGCGAGCACGCCTGTGTCCGCTGCAGCACTGTGCTCAAGGTAGAGAAGCTAACTGCTAATACCTGCCGTCCTGAGAGAGAGCACCCTCAGGTGCATAGACCAGATTAAGCAAGCTGGACCACTTCCCTAAAAGGTATTCACCTCTCTGTTGGTGAAGGAAGCTTTCCAAATTCAACCCATTTGCTTTAGTACAACCCATGTCCCGCTGGAGCCAAGGAATTCTGAGTTGTAGACATTTTTCTTGCTCCCTTGGTCAACCTTCTCTACCCTTCTTAAATAATTTCTGGGTCACCCCTTCCTAGGTAGGGATGAGTCTCCACTGAGAAAAGGAGAGACAGGAGTAAAGAGCCCCCTGAAGGGGGTGCCCTTTAGCAGGGCAAAGTGCTGAGGAAAGCTTCTTTGCCCGCCTGGGCATCAGTTCCAATGGCTCACACACAGCTGCAGCTCTTCTCCCTTCTCCACGGTGCTGGCTTTATCAACCAGCAAGACGAACCCGCTGCCTGGGAGCTGCACAGCTCCCTTTTTCAGATGCCTCTTGAAATCTTTTGGAAAAACATTTGATATCATGGCCTGTGCTGAGTTTAGCTGCCATGCTTAGTTTATCACCTATGCTTAAAAATTTTCTTAATTTAACAACCGATTTTCCTCTAAAGGTTCTCTTTCCTCTACCAAGCACCACCTCCCTTTTCTTCACTCAGTTTGGCCATTATTTAGGCCAGTGTCAGAGGTATTATTAGGCACACAAACAGGTCCAGAGGATGACTTTTTACTCTTGGAGGCAAACGTGGACATACTGAGAGCTTCATTTTCCCTCCATCTTTGTGAAGACAGTGATGCAGTCAGGGTATCACCATGGCCTAATGTGAATAATTACCGGCTTTGAAGGCAGGCAGCCCTGGGCCAGAGTGTGTTATGCATAGTTCACCTCACTGAGCCTCAGTTTCCTCATCTGTATAATGGGGATATTATCTGTACTTGCCTCACAGGGTTTGTTTTGTTTTGTTTTGTTTTTTTGCGGTACGCGGGCCTCTCACTGTTGTGGCCTCTCCCGTTGCGGAGCACAGGCTCCGGATGCGCAGGCTCAGCGGCCATGGCTCACGGGCCCAGCCGCTCTGCGGCATGTGGGATCTTCCCGGACCGGGGCACGAACCCGTGTCCCCTGCATCGGCAGGCGGACTCCCAACCACTGCGCCACCAGGGAAGCCCATCACAGGGGTTTTTGGATTAAATGCAATAATCTAAATACTTAGCCCAGTGCCTGCACACGCTCAGTGTCCAATAAATGTAGGCATTATTAATACTGATAACAACATGAAGGATGAATCAGACCAATCAGAGCACCAGCTCTTCCTCTGGATGACTTTATTTTATGTAGCCACAGGCCTATACGAAAGGCATGATGATAAGAAGGTATAGAAAGTTCTAGCCTCCATTCAACTAAGTTGAGTGGCTCCAACTTATCCCCACAGCCGTTCTTGCAACTCTTACCCTGACTGATGGCTCTGGGGAGAAATCTAATGGGCACCATGGATGCAGGAGGGATAGAGGGTTCCCATGAGGAATGCCAGACAGTAAAAAAGAGAGAAGTTAACTTGGTATATGACTTCCAATGTTTAAACGAGCACTTGTTCTTGTCCCCATTTGCTGGTCAGAATTATCTGAGGAGCCTCTTAAACACACCAATTCCTGAACTTCATCCCCAGAGATACTGATTTAATTGTTCTTGGGTGGGGAGTGGGTATTATTCTTTTTTAAGCTCCCCAAGTGATTCCAGTGGGCAGCCAGCCTTCAGAACCCCTGACTTAGAGGATGGGGGAACCGAGGGAGGAAATGGCAATGCTCTGACGGCAACCACGAGAAGAATCAATGTGAGACAGACTCATCAAGTGCTCAGGTGGGCTGGTGCTTTGCTTCTGCTCCATCTCTTATCTCTGGGCCACATTTGCAGGCAGTACAGAAAACGTAGGGGCAGGGGGACGTCAACATCAAGGATATGAAAGTTGCTTCTAATCTTCAAATAGATAGTAAGCCGGGGCTTTATGACTCTAGCTTGGGGACCAGCAAAGGCACCTGGTATGTGCGTGCTGAGGTGAAGTATATGTACTGATGTGAGCGCCTCAATGTCAGGCTCTCTGAAAGGACAGATTTTCTGAATTTGGCTTGCTGTCAAAATAATAAAGGAATTCTGTGGCTTTCTAAGGAGTCTTTAGATTGATATGCTTGGTTACAGCTTATCTCTTTTCTCCATGCTTTCTCATTTCCAGTTTCCAAATTATGGGAAATCATCTAGTTCAGTTCCAGCTGCCTCACGTTAGAGATGAGCAAACTGAGCGATGCCCGACATCTCACAGTCCTGTAGGAACAGATCTCTTGTCTACTCGGGCAGTGCATCATGGTCTACTCAATACGGGGTTCAAGGATGGAAGGGCTAACTTAGGAGTGTCTCCAACTTTCTCCTACTCCTTCTGTTTTCTTGACCAGAGCCTGGACTGTTCCCATGCCATCCTGGCTAACCATGTGTCTTATTTTCAAAGATGACTGAAGTTTCTTCCTTTTGAAAACACAGTTCTTACCTTAACTGCCCTAGGCACCACCCCAGAAGAACCATGACCTTGCTGAGAGCCACTGCATGCCAGATGAGACTAATTTTCCCTGAGTACTTAGGAGAGGAAGAACAATAATGCGTATGATGGGCTTTTGGCCCTGCACCCAGATCCTTGAGGAGAAGATACAATTTACCACAGCTTATATTCTGATTTAAAGAAAAATGTTTTGTTCTGATGTCACTTGTCTAATTAATAGTAAAAAAAAAAAAAAAAAAAAGGACTGAATTTTCCCTATGCAATGTCATCCAGCCTTTGAGATTTTAGAGTTCGATGGCCCAAATCCATTGTCTTCTGTGATGCTTCCTAATGGATAAATCTAACCCTGGTGTTCACAAGGCGTTATTATATTCAGGGCTCATACACAGCACTGATCGTTCCCTTCTCACATTCGTGTGTTCATTCAGTGAACATTTGTTGATGGCCACCTCCATGGCCAGGTGGTTGGAGGTTAGGGAAACGGAGCACAGGGCATATGGAGGGGCATGAATAGTGAAAGCTGTGGCTATGAAGGCAGGCTGCAAAGAACTTTGTAAAGTAATTCTCAGGGGATTGGCAAAGGGCACCCAGCAGAGATGTGTGAGAACAGAGGAGTGGCGTAAGTGGATTTGTATTTTAAGAGAGAAAACATCTGATGATGGTTTATCCATTCAGCAGACACTAATTAAGCACCTTCTGCATGGCAGACACCACGCTTGGCTCTGAAGATACAAGAAAGAATAAAAAATGGTCCTTGCCCTCAAGGAGCTCACAGTCTATTGAGTTGCCTTTCTGACTTTCCCACTAGATTGTGAGCTCCTGGAGGGCAGGCACTTTTGTTCAACTGAAAAAAAAAAGTGCAAGTTTCAGAGTTAAACCTGGATTCCAATCCCAGCTCTATTTATTTTTATTGTATGCACCTCAGTTCACTGATCCGTAAATCAGGGCTCTTAGCGCCTGCCTCACTGAGGATGTGGAAAGATTCAATGAGAAGATAGGATGTGCTTGACACAGCAGGAGCTTTGTAATCTGTTTCTTTCTGTATCACAGTGCCTGGCCTGTGGTAGGCTTCCGGAAGTACACTTCTGATGTCTGGCTGGTTGGAAGGCCTGTGTACTCTGGTGCCTGTAGGTTGGGGGGATTTCAGCCTAGGATCTGTAGCTGGCAGATCTCTTCTCTGCTTGGGCAGTGATCAAGTTGCTTATTCCAGGCTGTGAACTGCAGTCAGGACTGTATTGCCTTGTGGATCCTCAGTCCCTGAATCCCAGGCATGCATCTTGTAAAAGTCAGAAGCAAAGTCAAAGGAAAATGACGAACTTTTCTCTCTGGCCAAAATGCTATCACTTCCAAGGGCAACAGAACTTCTTGGCAGGAGAAGTTGATTTGCCTGTGCTTATAATTGTACTTGCAAGTGACTGAGTCCTTCTCACAGTGGCTTAAAGGGGTGACGTTGGCTGTCCCTGGTCTTTATCTGACATTTTGTTGTTTTCACATTTTCACAATTCATGATGTCACTCATTCCTAATAAAATTTCTCTGAAGTCCATATGGTCGGAGTTTGAACACTTTACTGTATTCATTCAGTCACCAAGGAGATTGAGACCCACAAAAGTAAACTGACTTGCCCAAAGTCATAAAGCTCCTTGTGCTATGTGTTTGTAAGAGGTTTACTGTTACATCAGAGAAACTGTGAGGATAGATACTAGTACATTTTTGTCTGATTAACCCATGATGGTATGTCAGGAGATCTGGGTTCGTTTTTTGACTCAGTGAGTGAGCGTAGGCAACGCAGAATGGGGTTCTTAAGATTCATATGCTTCTCTGACCTGTGAAATCACTGTCTCTCTTCCCCTGACTGATCACAAGGTAAACCTGTTCCATCATAGACCATGTCTTCAATAGATTGACCATATTTACATTTGACGAACTCTTAAAGATTTCTATAATGCTTCCAAGGGTAGTTATCTTCAGACCTACTCTGTGAAGTATAGGTAGAACCCACTTGGTCCAGAATAAGGTCTAGAGAGATCAGGTGACATATGCTAGGTCATGTGACTAGTATGTGGCAGATTTAGGGCTGAAACCCTAGTCCTCTGGCTCTGACTCTGGTATTTGTTATAGTATCTGACATCTCAGCCTCCGTCTGACCTCCTTGCTGTTTGCTGTGGGTTAGGCTTTCCCTTTGGAAGTTAGAACTTGGCAAAGCTAAACTGACAAGCTTCTAAGTTTGCCACAGTAATGCAGGTGTGATATACCCTTCGAAGTGAAAAATATGTGGCTTTAAAGGGACTGCTCCACGCGTTTAAAGAGAAGTTTTCATTTATTTCCCAATTTTACCTCTAATTTTTTTAACATTCCGCAAAATGTTCCAAGTTTCTTTAATCTACAAGTTGGAAGTGAGAGGTTGGCCTAATTTCTGTGTTCCCTTCGAGCACAAGCAATAACACATTTTAAAGGGTGATAAATAGCAGTGTGAAATATAGATGGGTTCTATAAATACTCACCAAAATCCCTGTAGTCAGAACCAGGTAGAATAAGAGAATAGTCACAGCATTCTTCTCTCCTTCCCCATCCTCCCTCTTCTAGAGGTAGTTTCGTGGTTAAGAACACAAACACTAGAGCCAGACAGTCCAGGATTTGAATCTTGGCTCTCCCTGTACTACCTGCAAGACTGTAGACAATCTATCTAACCTTCCAGGGCCTCTGTTTTCCTCATTTGAAGAAAGAGGTCTAATGCTATTTCATGTAATTTGTAGAACATTGATTTAGTACAATGCCTGGACATTTTTAGTTGGTAATTATGGTTACCTCTTATCACTGTTGTTTATCTTCATCCAAGACCCTTTTTCTTACCCTTTAGGATACGCCTGTCTGTGTCTTTTCCATAGAGAAGAAATAGTACCAGCTACATTTAACGTCAGTTTATGCTACTGTGTTGTGGGGTGTTTTGCATTTCTAATCTTATCTTCACCTTTCTAATCAAAGTGCTGACTCATGCATATCTGCCACCTTGTGCCGGCTCAGTAAATACGATTTGGATTAATAAATTTTAATTTTAACTTACGAGAGCAACATAGCCAAAAGTTTAGAAAACAGAGAAGAGAAAACACCGACAGTGCAACACTCATAATACCACACATGGTATGGCAGTCAAGGCCATGGACTGTAGTTGTATTTGAATCCTGGCTGTGATACCTTGAGCACTATACTTACAACTCCAGGCTTCAGTTTCTTCATCGCTGAATAAAGACAATAAGAGTAACTACCTGAGCAGGAGGTTGGGAGGGTGAGGTGCATTTGAAGCATTTAGAACAGGTCCTGACTCGATAAATCTTAGCTTGGAGAGAACCAGACCCAGAGAGGGGAAGTGACTATCTAAGTTGAATTTAGCAAGTTTATGGCAAAGAGGGACCTAAAATTCCTAACCACCAGGCTGCTCTGTGTTTGTTTCCTATATAGACTTCTTAGTTGGGGAAAGTAATTTTTGACTCCTAGTTACTATCCAAGATTGCAGATTAAGCTAAAGAGACAGTAAAGCATATTTAGCTTTTTTTTCAATCTGGTTTTGTATGACAGTGTTTCATATCAACTGGAACATAGATGCCTATGTAGATTTCTAAGGGGCAAATGGGGAGGATTCCTGAAAACGTACAGCCAAGCTTTACTTAAAGACAGCATATCCCTCTGTGGAACCTGCAAAAGCAAATAAACAAACAAATAAATAAACAGCTTCCATCATGATTCTCATCTTTTATGTGTTGGCACGGCCCTTGTGGCAAAATCCCAGGGCCCCCATGTTTCTCTACTCTGACCTTCCTCCAGGCACTGAGTTGTTGGCGTCAGAAATCCTCACAGCCACTTGTATGCTCGTTTTCTTCAGCCTCTCACTAAAGCAATCATTTTTTTTTAAGATCAGCAGCGAAAAGCAAACATTGCAGTGAGCAGGATGCACTCGAGTCTGGAGCAGCTGACCTGCCGTGCAGAGGTCACGTGCTGCTCTGTAGACATCTCCTCCTGCAGCCTCACGTAGGGGTGGATGTCCCAGTAGACAATTCCCTCACTTTCACTAAAGTATTACGGACATCTTCATGCACAGCACAGTGAAAATAACAAAAAGGAACATAGAGGGCAGAAGAGCCGAAGGTCAATTACATGTGATTTTTACCTGAAATGAAAGATGATAACTGATCAACTTGACTCTCTCGTGTGTCCCTCCTGGGGTCTTCACCTGGAATGTCATTCTTGCTACATCTCTGCATGTCCAAATTCCGTATTCATCCAAGACGTGATTAAAATGCCACCTTCCCTTGTGAGTGTGCCTGTGTCTTCCCAGTGTGAGCCACCTCCTCTTTCTCTGTGTTCTGGTAGCATTGATTAAAACATTTAACTTTGGTTATCATATTTTTGGATGTTTTCAGATGTCTAATATTTCCTACTACATCTCTTAGAGGGCAGGGCCGTGTCTCAGTTATTTCTTTAGCTCTAGCACTTGCTAGGCACTCGGCAATTGTGCTCTGAGTAAATGTATTACTTAAAATCATCTCCTCGGTTATGTTTAGTTTCTGTGCTGTTAGGAACTTGCTAGGTTGCATCTCATATGTGAAACAATGTGATCTTTAATGTGCTTGATGTACTGTAACATCTTGTACTTGTTCTTCTCCCACAGGCTCATTGTATATTCAAGAAGCAATGTGAGCTGGTCCATAACATTCAGCATTGTCATGAGGGTGGAGGCACTGCCTGCCGAGTGACCTGGGTCAGTCACTGCAGTACGTCTCTTGGTTAGAAAAAGCATAAAGCCAGTACTAACTTGCTTCCTACCTATCAGTGAGGGTAGTTAGAATGACAGTGATGATGAAACATATAGAGTTTTTGATGATATTCATGGTGGTGTTATAACAATAACTGTTTGTAAGTTTTTGGCACTTAATGATATCAAATCCACTTCATTCTTTTTTTTTAAATTTTATTTATTTATTATTTTTGGCTGTGTTGGGTCTTCGTTGCTGTGCGCAGGTTTTCTCTAGTTGCGGCCAGCGGGGCCCACTCTTCGTTGCAGTGCACTGGCTCCTCTTTGCGGTGGCTTCTCTTGTTGCAGGGTATGGGCTCTAGGCGCACAGGCTTTAGTAATTGTGGCACGTGGGCTCAGTAGTTGTGGCTCTCGGGCTCTAGAGTGCATGCTCAGTAGTTGTGGCGCACGGGCTTAGTTGCTCCGCGGCATGTGGGATCCTCCCGGACCAAGGCTCGAACCCGTATCCCCTGCATTGGCAGGCGGATTCTTAACCACCCCACTTCATTCTTATTATAGTGACACTTTCAACCCCATCCTTCTGGGTCTTATTCTCTAGTTACTAGAACTTAAGAGGTGTTTTCTAGAATCAGTGTGGTTGGATACATATCCTAGCTCCTTCTCACACCAGCTCCGTGACTTTGAGCAAAGCTCTTTGGAGTCTCTGTGTCTGTTTCCTCATCTGTAAAGTGAGGTAGCAAAAGTGTTCATGTAGTTGGATTATTTCAGAGGCTAAATGAGTTAACACATGTAGACAGTAAGTGACAGTAAATGGTATTGTTATAATCCCTGGGCATTGAATAAGGCCCTGGATCAAGAAAATTCTTACCAGAAGGAAGTATTTCTTTCAGAAAGCCATGTATGTCATTAGGAAACAATGGAAGACAAAAAGGAAGACAAAAGGAGAGGGGAGATATTGAGGCCAACTTCCCTGTGACGATAAGTGGCTTGCGGGGTCTGCATCATGTGAGGAGAGACACCTTTTGTGAAGTCAAGGAAAAGGAGACTGGCATGGGGGTGACACCAGCACAGCCTGCAGACTCCTCTGGGGACCACACCTGTTTGTGCCAGCTGTTGTCAGTCTGTGTAAGCTCGCCGAGAATAACAGCCATGATTTTCACGTTAAAGCAGCTTCCGTCTCAGGATCTCAGAATGCTGCATAATGGAGGCGAGGGCTCCCAGAGTCGCGCCAAGAGGGAACGCACTTTGTAGGGCATCGAGAATGCATCGCTGTGCTGAGTGCACCTTTCGCAGTGGAAAAAGAGCGAACTAGTTGCAAAATAGACCTCTTTCCTGATTTGAGCCCTTCTTGATTCCACCACTCATTTTTTAGGTGACCCGGGACAGCTCAGTTCCCCTCCTTGACTCTCAGTTTTCTCCTTATAAATGAGGGGATTCACCTACCACTAAATGATCCCTAGTGTGTTCTGTTTCTGGAATGCTCAGAGAGTGCCGGAGATCTACAGTTACCTCCCAGTAGACTACCGCAGACTACAGCGTTTTACATTTCGGTGAGGCCCAAGTTCTTATAGAATAGAATATTGCGTAGTGTTTTATTCATGCTTGGACTTTTAACCCAGCAGAAAAAAAATCATTACTTTGGTCACTAGGAAGTGGTATTATATTTTAGTTTTTTATATCAGAGTATTAATGACCCTTTACATGATTTTTCCTTTGCTCACTTCTAGTACGGTGCTAGTTACCATTTCTTTTTACTGTTTTAAGATTTAGCATTACCCCCCAGAGATTGATAAAGGAAGTAGTCTTTTGAAGAGCAGTTCTACTTCCCTTGCTGAATCGTGAATGAAGACATCAAAAGTGGCCCTGTCTCTCTACTTCTTGTGCTCAGTCCACCTACATCAGGGTTGCCCAGGACGCTTGTTATTTTCTAGGTTGCCACCTTTCCAAACAGTAACTACTTCACGTTTACAAAACAGAAACAAACTCACAGGCATAGAAAACAAACTGATGGAAACCAAAGGGGAAAGGCAGGGGAGGGATAAATCAGGAGTTTGGGATTAGCAGATACAAGCTACGATATATAAAATAGATAAACAACAGGGTCGTACTCTGTAACACAGGGAGCTATATTCAATATCTTGTAATAAACTAGAAGGGAAATGAATATGAAAAGGAATATATTTACATATATTCCACTGAATCGCTTTGCTGTACACCAGAAATTAACACAACACTGTAAATTAACTATACTTCAATTAAAAGAAATGTGTTGGTATTTGTCCCTTAGGAAGTTTCCTTTGATAGTTCAAGACTTCATAATACAAGATTAAATTCTCCTAAACGTAAGTAGATAGATCATAAAATCCCTCTGAAAAAAAATGCAGATGGGTTGAGAGGCTGAGGCAGTTGTATGATGGTTAAGCATGCACGTTCTGGATTGATGAGTGCATTCTGATTCCAAGTCCCCAGGTACTGTCAAGGTGATCTCTGTGCCTCAGTTTTCTCATTTGTAAAACTGGAATCTCTGATCTGATGGGGCTGCTGCGGTGATTAAATGAGTTAACGTATTTTGAACGTTGTCTGGTCCCTGCTGAACTATTCAGGATACCTTAACTATTTTCAGTGTCATCAATTATAAATCAATAAATATATAAATTAAATCCTTACATATTTCTACCTTTCAGAGTTTATGGAAGGAGATACTCCTTCAACAGAATTACTGTTATTTGAATCAAGGTTGCTGATCAGTTAGAAATAGTCAATGCTATTGACCTTTAGATTCAGTTATCAGGGCGTGATCTATTTCCCCCTCTGCTGCAGTGCTGATGAATGGCACTGAGTCATTCATATTCCCTCATCCACCTTTCTGCCACATTTGAAGGGTAGCCATAGCTCAATTTGACAGACTGTTTGTGAGCATTTAATACAAGTCATGAGCCCCTATTAAATATTAGCACATGCCATGTATCATCTTAGGTATTACAACAACCCTGAAATGGAAGCATTCCCTATTCCCTGCCTGCCCCCCGACCCCATTTACAGATGAAGATGCTTATGCTAAGAGACGTTTAAAAAAACTTGTGAAGTGTTATGCAAAATAAGGGATATAACTTGGTATCTGAACCAGCTTTTGCTGCTTCCAAAGCCCACACTTTCTCCATTACACCACAATCAATGCTTCTGAAAGTAAATGGGGCCACACTGGTCTCCAACCTCTGATATAATTAGCATCATGCTTTAATCAGTGAGGTTGACTGTCTTGATTAATCTTTATGACAGATCATGTAAGTTTCATATTTCTAAATGAATATATAGAGGCAGCTGTAAATTAGTGGAAAAACACTGAGCTGGGATCAGAAGACTCTTGTTTAACTCTTGGCTCTGCCCCTTCCTATGGGTGTGATTTTTGGCTAAGTCACTTAACATAGTCACTTAACAAACCACTAACGTTGTTTGTTTCTTTGTACAGAAGACACACATTCCTGCCTTGGAAAGCATTAAATAAAATGCAGCATGCGTGTGTGTTGCCCCGGAGTTCCTTGTTGCCTGTGAAGGAGCGTGGAAATGCAAAGGCCTTTCTTCCTTTGCTTCAAGCCCCAGTGCAATCTTCTCATCCCCCGTGGCGTGTTTTTGCTATGCCCCAGTCCTCTGTAACTTCTGTTTCCTCTTAATTCACATCATCCATTGGCGTATTCACGTGGTATCTATTACTGTGTAGCATATCTTTAAGGGTAAGAATAAGCTCTTAATCCGTGCAGGCAGTGAATGGTTTACGTGGGCCATCTCATTTAACTCGTGGGGTGCATCCTGTTGACCCCATTTTATGGTTTATGCAACTAATACTTCGTAACATGAAGCATCTTGCCCTGAGTCACACTAGTGGTAAGTGGTGGATGTGGGATTTGAATCCAAGCAGGTAGCCAGCCCCTAGAGCCTATACTCTTAAGTGTCTAAACCATACTGATTACCATCAGCAGTCAGTGTTTTGCTTCGTTCTTTATTTCTCCCTCATGTGCCTTGATTTCTTGACTGAATTATACATTCCTTGAACTGGAATTTCAATTCCAGTAATTGAGATATTGAATACACCTCAGTTATCTTGATGATTGCCATAATGCCTAAATACTAGCATTTGTGGATAATTTAATGTAGATTTCACTGAGGGTACAGTTTTTCACACTGCTTCAGTATCCTGGAAGCAAGGACTTTTGACTCCTTGCTTGTCTTTGTCTCCAGAAGCTAATCTTCCCACCACGTTGAGCTACTTTGATTTGATTTTCACAGGTCAAGCAAAAAACCTTTTCTCTGTGATTCTCACGGACACACTTTGCCTGCCTCCCCGCCAAGGCCCAGAAATCCAGTGTGATCAGTGCATCTGTCAGAGGATGGACTTGTTTGCGGCGGGTGGCATTGTTACTGAACAAAACACATGCCCTCCCTTTGCATCCTAAGTGCCTTGGATTGCTGAGCAAGAACCTTTCTGACTCAAATGAAAACCACCTTGTGTTAGGTGAAATATGGGGAGTTAACCATTTGTTTGCTGGCGTGCATTTCCCACGAAAAACTCAAAAACAGAAATTCACCTCAGCCATGGAAAGTGATGTGCCAAGCGTCATATTTGCATATTAAAACCGAAAACTGATTTGCATGTTATTTCAGTGTCTTGTGTCACGTTCAGGCATCTGTCAAGCCCACTTAGATAGAAACAGTATGTATAATAGGAAAGTGTTTCTGTGCATATCTGACTGAAAATCTAGGTGCCTTTATTTTTTTCAACAAATTGTCCCCACTTTACATTCTTCTTTTTCTTCGGGATTTGTGTCTGAAAATGCTAAAGACAAGACTGAAATCCCATGTCTTGTAAAGAATAGTTCTTATTTTTTAAGGGTCATCCGCTTTTTACTATATTTAGATAATTTTAAAATATTAAAGAAAAAATTAATATTCCCATCATCCTAACATGAGCTGTTAACATGTTCGTATTTTTTTCTTCCAGTGTCTGTTTTTTTGTTCCTACATAGACACACATGCTGGCACCCTTACATATATATTTGTATACATTTGGAATTATCAGATAGTACTATTTTAATATCTTTCTGTTTTGTTTTTTTTTTAACATGATAATGATAAGAATTGTGAAACAATCTAAATATGTAACAGTAAGGAATTGGTAAAGCCCCAGTGAATTAGAACCATGGTCAAGGCTGGAGCCCTGGTAAGAGAAACAGTAAGATGTCTGGTTGAGAGTGGCTTTTCTGTGGGACGGTACATGGAAAGTAGTGCATTGTGGTAACACTTTTCCCCGGTGTTGGAGCAGCTAGCCCTTTGCATTTTTCCAGGCAATCAAATGAAGATGAAATGTCTTTTCAGCGGAAGTCACTGCCAGGTAGTAGTGGAGCACAGCAAAGACTGAGACCTCGTTTTGTTTGAAAACGCAACCTTGAACAACAGTTCATCCCATTCATCAAACTTTTTATGTCTTGAGTCTTGAGGTGAAACCTACCAATGGAAATAATGTCTTGTCATTGTCTTTCCTTTGTTGTATCAGGTCCCTTCTGCAGAGCACACATCGGCCTAATTAATGGAGCAAAGAAATGCAGGTAGCTTTTAGCTCTCGTGCTGTGGAAATAGCTTCTAGTAGCCTTGTGTAGGAATCATGTATGGTGGTGTATAAGAAGGAAGCAGATTGATAGAGATCTTATCATCTGCCACAGAGGCCACTGGCTTTCTCCTTTAAGGAAGGCCTGCCTTCTTGAAGGATGGAAAGTATGGAGAACATGGGAGTATGGAGAGAAGGAGTCATGAAATGAGAACTATGAAGCAGGTTGGTAAGAGGTCTTTGCTTTAGCTTCTCCCTGACCCTGAGTATCTGGGACTCCTGCTTCTGACCTTTCCTACCTGCCTACCAGGTGGGAGAGCATATGTGGTTATGCCTTCTTTGCTTGGAGCTTATCTAGGCAGGAACACATAAGGGAGGCTACTTCGTTCTGAATAACCAAACATGAGCTCTGCTTTACTGTTTATCTTTGGTGCCAAAGGCTAAGATGTAGAGAGTTTAACAATTTGGAGAGCCAACAAAGCATACGTTCACCAAATGTCATGTATTTCAAGGTTTACAATGAAAAAGACTCAGAGGACTTACATCTCTTGCTACGACAATTAATGTGAAATTCAAATAGACTAGACTGAAGTACTTTATCAGCAGATAGAAGAGTGAAGTTACTGGAGAGGTACTATTATCTGCAGACATTCCACTTCCAAGAAGAAAATCATCTTCGTTAGTGGTTTGTAAGGTGTCCCTCCTGGTAACCGCAACTGTAATTTAAACACAATATTATGTTTAATATTTTACAGAGCTTCTTCATATGAATTAGATATTAGTATCTTCCAGTTTATAGATAGGAAGTCTAATAGAGAAACAAACCCTTGGGGGACTGAGATGGTGCCCTAGCTGTCAGGGCCAGAAATAAACATGCCCCAAGCGAGGCACTCTTAAGGCTACCCTGATACTTTGGGGACTGGTGGGGTGGGCATGGAGAGAAGCCACTACCTCTCAGCTCAGCCTATGTTACCATAATTCTCTGGTGTGCAAACACCACAGCCCCTAGGTGGACACCCAGAACATTCCCCTGGCTGCGGTGACATCTGGCAATTCCAGCAGGCTGTCATTCAGAATCATCAGTCCTTGGCTGTGACTCCAAATTTGGCCTAAGAAGGGTGATTTAGGGGCATCCGTGCATGGCATGAGAAAGGGAATATGAAAAACGGGTTGTAAGAAAACAAACCTTTTGAAAGTTGAGGACTAACTGGCATGGATTTCCAAGGTACAATCAAACTTTTAAAGTCAGATTTTCTGGATGGTCTTCTTTGTGCCCTTAACCATTCATTCTCCAAGAAAATGGACCTTAGGAATAGAAGAACTAAGCACATGCCTTTCTGCTCCCGTGCAGCTGTGAGGATTGTTCATTGGTGGGTTTCTAATTGTTAATAAGTGGTTCTCCTCCTCCCCCTTCCTTCTCTGAGACCCATTGCTTTAAACCTGAAGCAGAGTGGGTGTCCAGCACATCTGCCTTTGGCCTGAAGTGGGGTGCTCCTTCCACTGAACAGTGAGATGTTGAGCGTAGAGTGTGATAATTCAGTGAGAGTCAGAAAGTAGAAGCAGCCTAAGGAAATTGCAAACTGCAAACTTGACACAGTTAAATAAGGGGAGAAAAAAAGAACGAAAATATCAGAAATATATTTTTTCTGGCAGGCTTTCAGCTCAAAATGGGACTAATTCTACCGTTTGAAAGAAGATAATTTCAGTGTTTCTTTTTTCAAGAACGTGTAATTGAAGTTATTTTCCCTCTGAGAGAAGGAACCTCTTGTACATCATTGCAAATGGACAAGAAAAATGAGAAGCTCTGGTACCTAGAGTGATAGAGTATTCATTATCACGTAATCCCTCTGAATATCTTGGCTGCCTTTTCCCAGTGTTGTATCTGCCTGGGCAGTGCTTTTCTGGTAAGGTTCAGATTTGTACTAAGTTCCAGTTACCTAGCACTCTGTAACTAGGAAATCAACAGCAGGTAAGGACTCATGGGAGAAAAATGGCCCATGGTGAGGTCAACATCAGAGTAACCCAGAGGCTGATGTGACGACAGATTAGGTGGCATTTTGTAATATGGATTCTTAACACATACATTTAATTAGTTAAGTTGGTGGTAACAAAGATTCAAGGAGGTGGGTGTTCTCCTAGGGGTCTTTGCTGTTTGCACCTTAGTGTAGGCTGTTTACCCTGCTTCCTTTTCTCTTTAGGAGGGACAGTTCTGCTTTCCCCACCCAAGGAAGGGTGGTGGTAGGACAGGGTGGCTAACCTTTGTATGTTCTTGATTTCATGCCCCATGTGTAGTGAAAGCTCTGTAGGCTGCAGAAACCCTGTGACCTGCCAGCTGCTTACTCAGATTTAGAATGCTGAATGAAGTTCTAGGTTGTTTCAGGGGATGCTGACAAGTGATTTAAGTCCTCATGTAAATGGAAATCTCTATAATAATGAGGTCTCCACTTGCACAGTGTGTCTGTATTTATAAGCTACAAAGCTGCCATAAATATGAATACCTGTGATTTCACTATAAATATCTGCATATTATGGGTACAAAAATGTGATAGAGTTAAAATCAAAGGAATCTTTGAAAACACCATTTTACGCAATAAACATACCGAGGCTCAGGGAATAGAGATGATTTGATCCAAATGACTGGATACGTTAAGGGTGGAACTGAGATTAGAGAGATAAATAGGTCTTTTGACTTAATAGGTTCTGATGTAAGAAAATACAAAACACTTCAAATACCATGAAGTGTTATGTAAGTATGATGGATGCTGTTATTTGTGCTATTCTTAATCTGGCAGAGTTTTTTTGCTCACCAAGTAGATTCTGTCCATATGCATTTTGTTTGCAGAAACAGTCCTTGTTTTTGCACAATCTCATCCATAACCTTTACCAGGGACCTAGATCCAAATTTGGCTGTGGTATTCATATTAGGCCTTCCCCAGAACAATAATCAGCTGGGCTCCTAGCAAGGAAAGAACCGTGGCAGAGAAGAGTTGGCTGTAGATACTTGGACATTTTCTGTGTCCTGACACTTCTATGTCAGGAAAAAAAAATTTTTTTTCACATCTGATGAAAAAATCTTCATTGTAGAAAAAGGAAATTATAAATAAAAGGAATATAAACCACTGCCCATCACTTTTAACCATTAAAGCATATTTCTTTCCAGTCTCCTTTCTGTAACAGTTCGAGGCAAGCCAGCCTGGTCAGTGGATGGCTGTCCTCCAGGAGTGAGCTCCTTTCTTCCTATGCCTCATATGGCTGTATCTGACTGCAAGGGAGAATGGAAAATAGTCTAGCTGTGTGCTCAGAAGGAAGAGGAAACACATTTTGCTGAGGAGTTAGCAAATTTACATAGTACGTATCAGAGTTCTTTTAAAGCATATTAACCATTAAATTGGTGTCTGGTTGCATTTTTTTAAGTCATTATTTGCTTTGGGTATAAGATATTTGCCAATAGGCATATTTCAGAAGCATGACTTTAGTAAAAGTCAGCCCACCATATTAAATCTCCTAAAGATTATCTGTTGCCTGAAACAGTCTTGACTTTGACCACAACCCATTTCTCTAGCCTCATCCTAGCTCTGTTCTTCCTCTATTTCTTAACATTTTTGCTAATATCCATGTTCTTTCGTACATACTGTTCTTGGAATATCTTTACTGTTTTTCTCTTTCTTTTTTCCTTTTCTTCTTTCTTTCTTTCTTTCTTTCTTTCTCTCTCTCTCTCTCTCTCTCTCTCTCCCCTTTCTTCCTTTCTCTCTCTTCTTCCTTCCTTCCTTTCTTTCTCTCTCTCCCTCTTTCTCTCTCTCTCTCTTTCTTTCTTCCTTTCTTTCATCTGGTAAAATCCAGTTTATCCTTCAATATCAAACTAAGTGGTCACCTCCTTTCTGGCAGTGTTCTGTTATCTCAGAACACTGAATTCATACCTGTGTTTTTGTACTTACACTTTACGGTAATTACCTATTTTCCTATGTCTCTTTCCTCTTTCCTACATATTTTCTCTTTCCTACATATTTCCTATGTCTCTTTCCTCTTTCCTACATATTTTCCTATGTCTCTCTCTTCCTAAACTGAGTTGTCAGAGGCAGGAATCCTGAATAATTTGACTTTATAATGATAGTGCTTAGTACTTGGCATTCCCTTAGGAAAAGTATGTTAAGAGAATTTTGAAGGAATTCTCTGAAATTTATTTCTCAATAATTTCATCTATGGGTCATGTAATGTTTTTTTTTTTCTTTTTTTGCCTTTACTAGGAGGTCCAGGCATTTCAAAGAACGCACATATTAGTGATTAATATCAATACTTATAAGAATGTCTTTTTCTTACAAAAGGCTAGAGGCTGTGTTTATATTTGTTTGCAGTGCTTTTGTTTCACTATTTAGCAGTAAGCCTCCACTCTGAAAAACGTCTTTGCTTATTAGATAATACAATCACTATTTTAAAATCCAAATGACTATAGTGATAGAGCTGGAAGACTTGGAAATAACAATATTGGAATCCAGCGAGGCCTTGAAGTGGAGCCAAAACACGGCCAACTCAGCATACCTAGTCTCAGGGCTCTGCTGGCTTTCAGGGCTGGTACTGCACACAGCATTGCTCAGGTATCTTTTCTGAGCCTCAATTTCCTCATCCATAAAATAGGATGATATATCACACAGGGCTGTTGTATAAGCATTTGAGATGACATATGTGAAAGCAGGCACTTTGAAAAGGGTCATACAGATACAAGGAACTGTTATTATGTCACAATGAATATACTGCTGATACTATTCATATTTCTACTTCTGAAGAAATAAAAAACAAAATAATATATCACATCCCCTGCCAGCCCCCCCTC
This sequence comes from Grampus griseus, assembly GCF_964374135.1. NCBI lineage: Eukaryota > Metazoa > Chordata > Mammalia > Artiodactyla > Delphinidae > Grampus > Grampus griseus. The sequence goes on from NC_138998.1 coordinate 65,084,108, forward strand.
ACCCCCACTTATAAATTTTCAATTGTGTTTTATTGCCCAGACACAATTTTAGAAGCTGCTTATTTAAAAATGATTTGGACACAATTATTAATTTTTCCTAGGATGTGTTGAGTCGTAAGCACTCCTGGGAGAGAGAGATTGAAAGGGATCTCTTCATCCCAGTGAGAAAGTGCTAAACAACTACTACTTACGAGACTTGAACCCTGAAGAAAGTCCTGAGCTGTATTTTCCTGGGTGTGAGAGACAACTGGGAAGAACTTGACTTTTTACCACTATGTATTCCACAGAGGTTGAGTATTACCCACTGGAGGTGGGGACAGTGGGGAGAGTTCTCTAGCCAAATAAGGTCCAGAAACACTGGAAGAGATGATCTCCTGGGGGTCTTTATTCAGAAGGAATACCAGGAATCCAAGATCAGCAATATATGAGATTAGAATCTAAAAGAAAAGAGCCTTTTCCAAACTTCAGAAACAGTATAGCAAGCAAATAGGAAGGAGTATTTGTAGAATAAAAGGTATACTATACGTATTGTTTCTTAAAATCTGTGAAATACTGACAAGGTAAGTACTTTGAAATTAGGCCTCTGCTTGAAATGTAAGTGCTAAAGGTAGAATCTCAATTACTGGCTCTGATTTACAGAGGACAGACTTGGCTTTCTTGCTGCCTTTGTTTATATGAAAAGGGAAGCCAGAAGATTTTAGGGCCAAACAATAATAAATTGTGTCCATTCCCTGAGGGTTCACCCTAAGGCTGGAAGCAGGAATTATCAGATTTTCTCTAGTAGTTGTTGATTTAAATTAAAACAGCCACCACCATTAATATTTCATATGTTTCTAGCACTTTCTCTATGGAAAGCAATGTTTGGTTGGAAAAGAATACGTAGAATTTAGAGTCAGGTAGTACCAAATTTGGGGCTCAAGTTCTCTCTTAATTGCAAACCTGCAAAAACAAATTGTAGATAATTTTCCTATCTCGTCTTCAATGTTGTCACCTGAACTGGCATAGTCCCCTCCCTCAGAGGCAGGTTGGGGGATCTAGAGTCCCTTTGTTGCCATGGCTTGAAAGTAGTTAAGCTCTATTTAGCATGAAATGCAAGCTATCTCATCTTAATTCTAACAAAGACCGTGAGGTAGCATTGCAAGCCCATTTTACAGAAGGGGGTCTCAAGTTCAGACAGGTTCACAAGCTCACCTCATTAAATCTGTCTCCAACCACAATGCCACTGCCACACCCTATATCCCTTCACTATCTCTGGCCACAATAATTTATGTTCTTATATGAATATTTCTGTAAAATTTTCTTGAAAGTTGATAGCATATATGAGCAATTTGAAGTTTAATTATACTAGCAAATCACTACTCCAATGTTTATATCTGCATACACTCCCCCCAATATAGTGTGCTTTATAGAACTGATGATCATTTGTGTCTGTCTTTCACCCTCACTAGACTCCAGTCCTTTCAAAGGCAAAGACTGTGTCAAAAACGTCTTTGTGTTCCTCCCTGATGCTTGCAGAGGGTACACAAAATAGGCACTGTAAGAACGTGTGCATAAACTAATAAGCAAAACAAATGTGAGTGAGTCAAGAACTTCTTTAACCCTCACACTAGCTCAACAGGGCACACATTATTTGCAGTTTAGAGGAGGCCCTGAGATTAATGTTTAGGACAAATGAGTGAATCTAGGATGGGCTCTTACCCTGGCTTTATCCTAATTAACCCTGCCCGATCTTTTTGGGTGCCAGTTTCTTTACCTCACAATGAGTAGATTGAGGTAATGATCCTGCAGATGCCAGATGAAACATAATTAGAGAGAAAAGGCCAAATAGCTGGCAATCAACAAGTTCACGTATGTTTAGAAGGCATTTCATGCCCTAGCCATAACACAAGTAATTAGTACCCTTCTTAGCCGTTGAAATGTTGCTGGTAACAATAATGAAACTTTTGTACAAGGATTTGTGCTTCACAGGATTTTCACATCCAGGAACTCATTTGGTATAGTGAAGGTAACGGGTGAATGAATATGCAGCTTCAAGTCTTGTTGAACTGATTCTTGTAAACTATTCATGGAAGGAGAAACTCTTGGTCAACAATTTTAAGAGCGCGTAAGATCAAGGCAGTGCATTCCCAATGTCGGCTCTTCCCATTTGCCATGGGGGATAGCATCACTGATATTTCTAAACCTTTAACAGTCTTTTTATTTTTAATACTTGGAAGATACTGGGGTGTAATATCGGAAGTGGTCAAAGTTATAATATAGGCAAAGGAAAATACACCAAATTCCCTCTAACCTACATAGCACCAGCTATTTACATCTGGCCTCTGGTCTTTCTTCTTTCTTTACGTACTTTAGATTCTTGGTTGATCACCTCAAGTGTTCTTTCACCTGACATTTGGTTCCCCTTGCGTTGCTTTAATTCAGGCACATCTGCCTATTTAACACCAATCCAGTGTTTACCGCTGCTGATTTACCTCCTCATTTGACATCTGGTGGTTTGCAGTGCAGGGGTGGTCTGGTGGGGTGGGGCAGGGGGGTTACTCAACCTCCTTAACTGGAACACAAGGCCCTTCACTTTGTGGACCCCACGTACCCAATAATATTCATCTCTTTTCTTATCTCAAACTTTATACATAGGAGTTCCTTATGCCACCTGGCTTCTTCCTCACCTGAATGTAAAAAAACTTCAACGTTTATGGTTCCTCTCCTTTAGCTGAATAAATCCTAGTCTGTGCTGATGCCTCTCCTCTGGAATTCTTCCTCTCTGGCCACGAGGGAGTCCCCTTTGTGCTCTGATTGTGCACTTTCTACAGTTGCTTTATCTTTCATTACTAGGGTGCCTATATCTCTTACTCGACCGTAAGCTCTGTAAGGAAAGAGACTCAGTTTCTTCATCTTCTTTTTATAAATCTACAACTGGCACATAGTGACTGCTTAGCAATTGTTGAATGAAACAGAGTCCTGTTCTTTGTAAACATGGATTCCTAAGCCTGACAGATGGCTCATCTATATAAGGCAAGTGAATAAAGTAGTGCCCCCAAGGTCAGACACTGAGTAGCTGATAAAACCAATATTAAACCCAGGCCTCCTAATGGCCCCATCCAGTGCTTTTCCCTCTACAGTGCAAACACTACCTGATTGCCTTGGTTGATGTCTAGGTTGCACTTAAAGGACTCTGTGTTTTCTGCCTTTCAGAGTGGACAAACAGGATCCATGGGGCCTCCGGCTGTCCCTTCCTCATTCCGCCCTGAAGATGAGCTCGAGCATCTGACCAAGAAGATGCTGTATGACATGGAAAATCCACCCGCCGATGAATACTTTGGTGAGTGGGGTCTAGGGCTGAGTTCTGAAGTAAAGGTTGTGTTCTGTTTTCCTTAATTAGTAATTAGGAATAGTACCGGCTCCACTGGTAAAAGCTTTGAGTCTGCATGTGTTGGAGCTGGTATGCATGTACACACACACCTGAGTGTTCTGGAAATTGCATGTGAGACTGCTGTAAATGTGATGTCTGTTTAGCTTGGACTAAAATTTCAGGGGTAATGCAGAGTTTCTTGAATACAAATTTGATTTTAAAAGTTATTTTTTGACAATTTATTAGCTTCTTATTAGGCAGAAATCGGGTTTCTGTGTGTGTTCAGGTCTCTCACTGATCTAAATGTTCATTTACAAAATGTGGAATCGGGTAGTATCTAAACTTGGTGCTTTCAATCCTTTCCCTATTTAGGAAAAGTTGTTCCCTTTATATTTTTTTTAACTTCTCTCTCCAAACCTGTGAATAATTATCAGTGGTTAATCCATCCATTCCATTTTTGTAATGTGAATTTATGAATTATACACCAAGTATGAGGTGTTAAAGATACATAACCTATCCTCAGGGAGGTTGGAATTATTTACAAAAGTTAAGAAAAACAAACAATTGCTAATCTAGGTAGAAAGTTATGAGGCATAAGAGAGGCTTACAAAATGTGAAAGCTCTATTCATCGAGAACATCGGGAATGCTTTTGAGAAGAATTGGTGGTTCTTGAACCTGGACTCAAAGCAGTGCCTTTCAGATTTTCTGTTTTCTCCCTAATCTGTTGGAGACCAATATTTCCATAGAGTACAATTAAAATTAGTTACTAAGAAAATGAAATAAACAGAATACAAAATGGAAGAATGAGTTTTACCATTATTAGATTTAACAGGAATAAATTACTCTATTAAATTGCTATCATATTTTCTAAATACTGTCTGTGTCTGTACTTGTCTCATCGCAGAGTGTCTTAGTCAGATAGGAATCTGTAGATCATTCTGAGTAGCACTGCTTTTCAGGCATCTGGAGAGAGGATATTACATTTGGGGAGCAGTGGAAGCAAAGGCATAGAGGTGGAGAAAGTGCACGGGACTTCTACTTCTTCATATACTTCCTATTTTCATGTCTTCCCACTTGCTTCCTATTTGGGAATATGTAATGACAGGTAAAGTGAGGGCACAAAGCCACATCATAAATGGACTGGGTTAAAATATGAAAAACGTGACATTTCTTTGTATGCAGGAGACAGTGTAGCTTAGCTAAAAGAGCACAGTAGTGGGGATAAAGAGTTCTGGTTCTGGTTCCTTTTCTGCCTTTTACCAGCTAAGCAATATTGGCCCGTTCCTCAACTGCCTCAACCCCATTTCCCACCTCGGTGAATCACAGGTGTGAAGCAAATGTGCTTTAGCATTTCTTTCATAGTAAGTTCTCTGTAGAAACAGCATTAATGCAGAGAAGTACATAAAGCTAAAAGTTAAATGTAAGTTGCTAGAGATTAGCACAAATGCATAGAGAATAGTTAAAAGAAGTCTCTAGTTATATTAAAATATACTAAAAGTTTATCACGCTCTTGTCATTGACATGGGAGAAGGGCTTATATTGGAGCCTAAGGTAACTTTTTAAAAAAGCTTATTAAGAGTGAAAACTAAGGCCTCTGTATTAAGGTATACCAAGCACAGAAAGCTAACATACCAAATATATATGCTTCAATTTTCACAGCAACAAAATAGATAGCAGTAAAAAACATTGAACATAGGTAGTAACTGTGTTAATGAGTATATATTAATCGCTCTGGGAGATCAATTAAATATTATCTTTGCCTTCAAGAACTGTCCTAGCTCTACTACTCACTAGCTTAAACAACTTGAACAAATTGCTTATTCTCTACATTTTTTTGTTTTGCTTTATCTATAATGTGGAAATAATGGCTAGTTTATACTTTTATAGTGAGTACTGAATGAAATATTTATAGAAAGCACTTAGCCAAGTTCTTGGCATGTAGAATATGCTCAATAATCAAAGTTATCCCATGCTTTACTAAAGAAAACAAGATATGCCCATTAGAAAGCCATTAATAATACGTGATTTAAACTTAAGTTCCTAGCAAAAATAGAACATATGTCACCAATTGGTAAATAATCATTGCCAAATGAGTGTTACAAACCATGAGAGAGAATGTGGAATAATGATAAGTTTTATTGAGTGCTTACAATATGGCAGCACTGTTACACAGTATGTACTTCATTAAGAATGAACTCATTTCATCCTTACAGAAAAAAATATAACCCTGTGAAGTAAATGCTATTATTATTTCCAGATTAGGAAATCAAGGCACAGAAATGTTAAGTAATCTGCCCAATACCAACAGCTAATAAGTTGCAGGACTGGATTAGAATCCAAACTCCAGGTCTATACATATTTTTTTTTCTTCTAAAACTTTTTCCACAGCTTTATTGAAGTAAACAAAGTCACATAATGAATGTATACAGTTAGGTGGGTTTGGATGTATGTGTATGCTTATATGCCGTCACCACAGCCCAGGTAACAAACATACCCTTCACTTCCAGAGTTTAGTCTGGACATTTAGGAAGGGTCTTACGGAGGAGATCAGCTTTGGACAGATGGAAAATAAGAGAAGGGCATTCTCTTCTAGGTAGATAGAATAAATAAAATAGAAATTGAGGCCAAGATTATGTAAGGAAAATTACTTTATATGGCAGATATCCACCAAGGGCCTATTATGTGCAGGCTACTGTGCTAGGTAGGTGTTGGAGACATGTGGAGCTAGGGAGACGTGGGCCTTCCCTTTAAAGGAGCTTATAGTCTTATATAAGAGAGGATGTGTACAACGTTGTGGTGTTTAATCCTAACACAAGGCAGAAAGCGACAAGTAACTTATTTGAAGTTCAGCCAAAGTACTTTGAGAACTGAGAAGAAAGGAGAGAGAACATTATGAGGCAGGAATGGAAAAGTGTTTGTGAAGTGGATAGCCTTTTTAAAATTACGGTAATAGAGAGTTGGAAGTGCGATGATAGTAGAGAAGTGATGTCATTTCTGAGGAGCAGAATTTTAACATAATAGGCAGTAAAATCATTGGAGTGAGGCACCCATGTGGGAAGGAACAAATTTTGGGAAATAAGGTGGGAGAGGTAGGCTGGGACCAATGGCCTAAAGACTAAGGACTTTATCTTATACAATGAGTGCTGCACGTTGAGATCAAAGGTTATGGGAACTGTTTCATGAAATGTGGTTAAGAATGTGGGTTCCAAAGCCAGTATGCCTTGGTTTGAATGCCAGCTCTACCTCTCACTGGCTAGATAAAAGCAGGAAGCAAAGGATGAGTTAACAGAACTATGGTTTACTGTTCTACTCAAACATTAAACATTTCCCGAACATGTTTTCCATGCCTGCTGCTGTGTGCAAGGGACACCAAGCAGAGTCTCTGCCCTCAGGGCATTCACAAGTTCTGGGAAGGACAGGAGAGAGGCAGGCATGTAAGGAATGTCAGTGCAGCAAGGGGTGCAGCACTGTGTTGGGTCTGCCTGAGACACTAGGTGAGCATAGAAGACAGAGTTAAGTCTGAAGATGAGAGAAGGACGGCTACATAATAATGTGTTTGCAACAGAAGGGCCTGACCCAAGGGAGATGAAGAAGAGTCATCTCTTGTTCTCTATCAGAATTTTACCTGAGTTCCATTCTGGGCTGGAAATAGCATTGCTAATCACCACCTTCAAAGAACTTTTCACTCTTGTGTTAACATGCCCAGCCCCAACTCAACCCCCTCACTTTTTCTATCACTTTGCCTATTTAATGCTGGAATTTTCATTGACACTATAACTGATTTGCTGAAGGTCATTAAATGCTTTCATGTCAAAGATCTCCTACTAGATTATGAGCTGCACCAGTGAGTGAGAGGGAACAAAATGTAAATAAATGGTGTCAATGGAATAGATTCCCCTGTGGTCATGTTCATTTTTTTCTGTGCAGCCCCCATTTTCTTTTTCCTTGAGTGGAATAATTCATGAGTATATTTTTGTTTTGTTTTGTTTTTCATTATGGAGTTTCCCATTACTCTTAGCAGTTTTTCTTTGTTTGAAGAACTATAATTATGGCATGCTTCAAAGTAGGGGAGGAATATCAAAATGTCACCTCACAGGTGACTTAAGTCAAAGGAGAAAAGATACCTTCACAAATAGAGAGTTTGGAAACTTTCTTAATCCAAGTGATGAAACTTAGCATCACCAAAATGGGACAGACTGACATGTGCCAGCTGATATGATGTAGTAGAAAGTACACAACATCACCTGTGTGACATAGTCTTGCTGAAATACTTAATCTGAAATCCAACCATTAGGAAGTAGACAAATCCAAATGATGTGCCATTTTTCAAGACAATTGTCCTGAATTCTTTAAAAATGTCAAGATTAAAGAAAATGAAAAAAGACATGCCAGTCAAATGCAAGGCATGCATCTTGATTGAATCTGGATCAAAAAACAAAGTATTGGGGCTTCCCTGGTGGCGCAGTAGTTGAGAGTCCGCCTGCCAATGCAGGGGACACAGGTTCGTGCCCCGGTCCGGGAAGATCCCACATGCCGCAGAGCAGCTGGGCCCGTGAGCCATGGCCGCTGAGCCTGCGCGTCCGGAGCCTGTGCTCCGCAACGGGAGAGACCACAACAGTGAGAGGCCCGCGTACCGCAAAAAAAAAAAACAAAGTATTTAGGGCAAGTTTAGAGAATTTTAAATATGAACTATATATTAGATAATACATCATTGTTAATTTTGTGGGTATGGTAATGGCATTGTGGTTATATAAGATAATATCCTTGTTTTTAGGAGCAAAATGTTGAAGTATTTAGGGTAAAGTGTCATTATGTCAGCAACTTATTTTGAAACAAGATAGATAGATGTAGAGATATTATGAGGAGGGCAGAATAGCTTCAGATTATAACTATGAGAGATACTATAACTGCACAGCTACAAAGGATACCCTTTCTCCCCCCAGGAGTATTGAAGCCTATCACACATGAATTATCTTTTATTTTTGTACGTGCCGCTTGGCATACGGGATCTTAGTTCTCCAACCAAGGATCGAACCTGCGCCCCCTGCAGTGGAAGCGCCAAGCCCTAACCACTGGACCGCCAGGGAAGACCCACAAATGAATCATCTTAACACTCCCTTCTTGGGCGGGAGAAGTAGAGAGTCATTCCTATATCTTGTAAACTTGACTGTTTTAAAATTTCCCTTTCTTGTGTATCTGTTTCTTTATTTTCTACTGGACACATGCCCTTTCTATTGTTGGTGAGATGATAACCATTGTGGTGGAAATGATGAAAGCTATATTTACTTAAAGGTCTACAAGTTTAAAAAGCCCACTCCCAGTCATGGTCTGACTCATATATCTGGCCATGAAGTTTTCATTTCTCTGATGAGGAAACAGAGATTCAGAGAGACTTAATGAGCTGTTCAAGTCACACAGCTATAAGTTTTAGGATTTCGACTTATTCTTCAGACCGCAAGTCCATTCTGATTCATTACCGTTACAAAAAGGCATAAACTGTTCCTGTAGGTGGCTATTCCTGCCTCATGTCATCCTTTACCTCCTGAAGTCATGATCTTTAAGTAAGAGACCAACTGTTCTGAGGGCGTCTGTAGCCCAGACTTCAATGTCACTGGCAATATACTTTGACTATCTTTAACTCCTGAATTAACTGATGTGACACTAAGCATAGGCTTTTTGCCATAGCTCAGATACATACTCTAGGGAGATAACCCACCTAATACCTATCAGCCATGTTAGCTGACTGTTGACCTTAAGGGAAAGCAAATCACTAAAAATCACTAAGAGCTATAGTGATTGTTTCCTCAAGTCATTTCTTGATAAAATATTACAAGCTGGAACCTTCAATTGAGTCTCAGCTGATTTTTTTTTTAATGATTTCTTCTGAAAATGTGCTAGTTTTAGTGCTTCCATGCCCTTCCTTTTACATCTTCATCAAAAATTGTATCTGTTGCATTACAGTATTAGCTAAATGCCATAGCAGATGAATCATAGTAGAGCAGTATGATAAGTCCAGATCTTTGAAGGGAAGATAGCCTCTCATGTTGTGAACATTTTTCACCTACTTGGACTTGAATTTTGGCTGTAGCAGATTCCTAAGTGTCTTTCCATTAGCAAGGGTGTACTTGAGTGGGCCTAGAATGCTGTGCTATAGGGGGAAGAGAGGAAATACAGAAGAAAGTTGAAGGTAAGGAGAAATTCTCATCTAATTCAGTTAACCAGGCAGTAGATCTTTAGTTCACATCATTTGCAAGGCTACAGGCCTTGGTTCAAGTGCTTGTATCTTGGAGCAACCTGTTTCCCTGGGCAACTAGAAAACTATGTTTCTACTAGAGGAAATTCTCAGTGCCAGGGGTAGATACATAGAAAGAACAAGGGGTGATGAACTATAAATTACTATAATTTAGGGTAAAGTTCAGAACTTAAAATAGGAGAGGGAGGATTTTTAAATTAGCTATTAAAATTAATGGGGGAGAAAGTTTTCGTTGCTAGAAAATTAGGGAGCTTACAGGGCTAGTGGCCAGCATTTGGAGCTTATATTTTTCAGATAGTTTTGAGGGAGAAATGTAAAGGAAAGTTGAGTTTGTCTCTAGATATCCTTGAGCCATGCCTGTGAATTTATGCAGGTGTTCTCCATGTTGGTTGGTATACCCAGAGCCTCTAAGTTTTGTGTTTTCATTCATTTTGAAAGACAAAGCATGTTTTGTAGGTGAGAACCATGTCTCAGTCTGTGGCCATGGCATGATTCTCTCCAAAATAATGGTGTTCTGGCTGTACAGACCCTAAGGCAGAAGGCAACAATCTTGGAATACAGTATCTCTGGAAATGAACAATGTAATATATCTGAGGATGGACTAAAAATATCTACCAGCTTATTTAAGCAGGAAGCTGTAATTATCTTGGCAGTGTTTACACGGTGTTGTCTTATTCCTTCTTCCAAAAAAAACCTGAAGTGTGTGAGTCTTAATATTGTTTAGTGAGCCATTTGAAGAATCCCTATGCCTTTAGAACAGCACTAGGTAAATTCTCTTCACAGAACTTGGCATTTATCTAAGAATTTTTTTGTTTATCTCTTGAGCGTTGTTAGTGAGGCATATTGAGAGTTTTTGCATAAAGCCAGGAGTTGGTTCTAGGGGAAGTAGGCTTTATTGCTTCAAAGGACAGGTGGACAGGGTGGAAGATATGAGACAGTGGGGGCCCGGCATGTGTCAAGCCCTAAGAGAAGAAAGGCATGGAGGGGAATGTGCTACGAGTACCTTACTGATAAAACGACCTCACCATACTTGGTACTCTGTATCTTCTCAATTGAGAGCAAGATGGAGGTCCAAAGGATGTTCGTGAGTAGAAGCAGAGTGCCCCAGACAATGGGGAAGATGGTTCATTTCTTTTCTATTTTAGTAAGACCAAAGGATAAGTGAACATGTCTAGAGGACTTGGACTAAGAGGCTTAGGAAACTGGAAACCACTATTTGAGCTACAGTTGAAGGAGTGGAGAAAAGAAAGCCTGGAGCCCTGAAAGCTATTGGAGAACTGCCATGTCGAAAAGGTACTAGACTTAATATGTGTTATTCCAAAGTTAGCTACAAAGGCAAGTGAGGGGAAGCTGGCAAATTTACATTCGGTATAATGAATTAACATGTTTAACAGACAGAAGAAATTTCTTGGAAGAGCGTAGGCCAAAGCCCAGTAACCCCTTGTTGGGGAAGTGGTGAAAGGTACTCAAGCATTCAATGGATTATGAGATGAGATTTCAAAAATACTTGTCCAACTCTGATATTCAGTGACTTAGGCATCTCAACTTGCGTGGGAATCAAGCTCTTGCATCTAACGTCTAGTGCTAACCCCAGCTTATCATTATTATTACATGATTACAACTAACATTTATATAGTGCTTTGTAAAGCACTTTTATACTTGTTATGTAATTTAATTTAAACTAGACAGCAGCCCTGCAAAGCAGACAGTGTGTTTATTTCCATTTGGCATATGAAGAAACGGGATCTGTGTGATTAAGGGACTCCCCATTCCTCAGAGCCCTCTGCCACCCCAGCTACTCATAGATCCCATTAGCATAAGAATTACACAGGGGCCCAGGCCTACTGATCCCAGATCCTGTTCTCTTTCCACCCCATCATGCTCTCTTAGCACCATGTTGCTGGATTGGTCATAGACTATGAGATAAATCAGTGAACATACTCTGTGTTTTAGCTTCTTCATCGGTACGAGGAACAATGTGATTGCTTTGAAAAGATTTTAGAGGGTTTCAACTGGTAAGTGCTAAGTAATTTGTATTTCATTGTTTTTATTATTTTGTGTCAAGGAAATGGTTTCCAAAGTGCTCCTGTCAATTACAAACTAGAAAGTGATTCCAAGTGGGAGCTGCCTTTAGTACAGATGGAACCTGAAACCGTAAGGATCTTATTTTCACAGAAAAATAACCTAATTAATTAAAAACCCCAAAACCACAATGGAAGAATAAGTAGAAAATAAGTGGTTTAGAGAAAAGGTGGTATTGATTTGGGAAAAAAATGGATTTCTTGGTTTTGTTTCTCTAGCTTTTTGTTTAAGGTCTCTGTGGGTCATGGGAATAGAATGTTTTCTATTAATGAGACATATTTGATGTATTTACTTTTGTGGTAGTGATTTCTGGTAAAATGTTTGCTTGGGGCAATATATGGTCACAGCACTAAATAAATAATAATCCTAAGCATTTTATGTGTTCTATCTCAGCACGCGTTAATTTTTAATTAATTTGGCTACATAGTGTGTTTTTAAGCATCGATTTGGAAACCTAGACTTGTAGTATCATAAAGAAGAATTTAATCTTAGAAACTATCTAGGACAACCTTTCATGTTCCAGAAAACTAAAGCCCAAATGACTCGTTCAAGGTCATACAGCTGGGAGTGATTTGAACTCTATGGCCAAAATTTCCTTTCTGAACAAAGAATAGAAATTAGTCTCTGATGGTAAGAAGAGGAATGGCAGGGCTGTTCACAAAGGTGAGGGAGTGGGTTGGGCCTGCTATTTTTGTGAACCCAGACGTGGTGACACCTTATTCAAATTTGAGTTAAGAACACATTGCCCTTAAAAATGATAAAATGATAAAAACTTGTTAGAACCTTTGTACATATACTGTCCTTATCTCCTTGATTTTCAAATATAAATGAACTGAAGAGATTGTCAATATCCTCTTTTCTCATACTCATCAAGTTACTTACTTGTTTGTTTACCTCACTAGTATGTAAGTCTGATTGAAGGTAGTTTTTGTTTAGTGCACTGCTGTGTCCCCATTTTTGGTCCTAGATCAATGCCTGGCACATAGGAGATATTTAATGTTTAATTAATTAATAAACCCATGAATAAAAATTGTGAGCAGACATTCCATACTCCTTGTGGCAGGACATGGTATAAACTACAGAGGGAAAATACTTCATTTATTTAACACCTTATGGAATCTTAAAATGTTACAGCTAGAGGGATTCTTAAAGACTATCTAGGAAAATCCTCTCATTTTTAGATATTGTGAAAATAAGGGAGTTTTCTAGGTTCACAAACTAATTAGTGACAGAGCCATGGATTGTAACTCAGACTTTCTCATTCCTTTTTTAAATCACTTAAAGGCACTAGAGAATGTTTAAGGTAGAACAACACATGGTTGCTACGATCATTGAACTTCAGCCAAAATTAGGTTGATACCCTTGGACTTGATCTCTTTTCCCTGTGTTTTCTTTGAAAATTAAAGATTGAAATTCATCAATGGATAGGTTACATAGTTAGGATTTTCTTTTTTAAGTTCTAAATCACAGTTTCTCCCCTTTGGGATTCCTTTGTCGTCCTTGGTTCCCAAGACAATCTCTTACCTCCTCAATTTTCTTCTGTTCTAATCTAATTGGGTCAGATGGGCAGGGCATCGCACTGAAAAAAAAATCCTTTCTCCATGTTTACATGTTTTTTCCCTAGCAACCAGTTATAAAAGATCATTCTCTTATTACCACCCTTCAAGGCTGGGAAGACTCACCCAGGATTGGTGTTTCATACATACAGCAGATACTCACTCATTCTCTTGCATTGGGATCACCATTCTCTTTATCAAAGAATGAAAAAAAAAGTATAAAAGAGATCTTTACTTTATAATCAAGCATCCTTTACCTAATAACTGTGGAAATAAGCTTGATGTCCTGAGAGAGAAAGAGCTGGCGGGGCACACAATGTGTATGGCAAAAGAAAGTTTCAACTTGTAGGTTGTCTGTGGTTGTGTACTGAGACATGCAGAGCTGAGACCCGAACCTACAAGTGCTAATTATGCATTTTCTGATCTTAAACACACAAATACAGATAACTGTGAACTCAACTCCCTTTCCTTTTCAAACCACGCTCCTTTCCCCCAACCTGAACTTTCCCCACAACTTTCTCTAAAACCAGATAATCATCTCCTTCCAGACTTTGAAGTGACATTAGAATTGTCAGAAGGCATAATTAATTGACTGTCAGCAAAGCCATTGTTTGAACATCTGCAGAGTTCTACTTGGTAGGCATCTGTTGTACTTTCAATTGAACGGATTCACTCATCTTCAAATATTTATTGAGTGCTTGCTATACACCAATCATTGAAGTGTGTGCTATGGGAGAGAAAAGAAACAAGGTAACATAATGACCAAGGAGAGAAAGCATTTGTTCAATCCTCTAGCACCAAGGGCTTTGATGGAAAACAGATTTCATGACTGGAAGTGGAAAATACACTCTTTTTCATCCAGGTTCAGGGGCTTTTGCCACTATTGCCAGCTGACCTGTGCCAGATAAAATGCCAGAGGAGTCCACCTATTGCTGGGGAATAGAGAGACCTATTGGTGAAGCACTATTTGTGGACAGAGTTCTCAGCAAAGACAATTGAATGCTTTAAGAGAAAAGCGAGCGGAAAATATCCAAGGCCGATAAACTGGGAAATCCCACAAGCAGGTCCAAATTAATGACCTTATCCTGATTTTCTTCCTAATTCTCACTCTGATGCCAGTCATGTTACATTAAATTCTCCCAGTTTCATTACAGCACTGCACAGTTCTGATCTCAGTCCCCGTTTGGTTCTCTGACTATCAAAATTTCAATTTATATCAGTCCTGGACCTGGCTCCACTCCTACCTGGAAGTGAACATCATTTGTTAAAATTCAACAAGAAGGAACACAAACACTGCAGGGGTGACTTGTTGAAGGAGGCTAAGATGATACAGTAGGCAGGAGGTAATTGAAAACAGTTACTAACATCTACTGTCTCGCTCTCCACACACTCACACTCACAACACTCACAGAGGCACAGACACATACACACACTCTCACACAGAGACACACACAGACACTCACACTCACACAGACTCACTCGCGCGCACACACACACACACACACACTCACACAGACACACACACACACACACACACACACCATTCAGCCCTAGGACCATGGCACAGTTAGAGAGCTGGCTATAAATCTTCCAACTTGAAAGCTTCCCATTCATTGGTCATTGGAGGCCACCTTCGTAATTTTCACCACATATGCAAACCATCTGTAGTATTATTTGCCTAACATTTTTGTTCAAATCAATTCATTTATTTTTTAACCTATTTTATCTTCATTCATGTCAATAATATCCATAATTTGATTTTATGGATTAAAGTACCTGTTGCTTTTTTCCCCCTAAAAGGCATGAAACTAAATACCATAATTAAATTTAAAATGTTCATCCATGAACCCTCCAATGTTCAAAATACTGAGAAATGTGTGTATAACTCAACCAGAAGATAAATTGATGGAATATTTTGGTGAAATGATGTCAAAGGTTACCCACTGAGTTAAGTTTTACTAAAAAAAATTTTTTTTTATACCCAGCATCATGTTATCATGAGAGGCCGTGTAGTGGTGTAAAGAGCCAGGTATCAAGTAACCAGAGGCCAGATTCTGGGCCAGTCACTGTTCCACAATCTTGCTGTGACATATTAGGCCAGCCCCTTTTCCACGGACCTCATCTCTCATAGACTTCATGATCTCTTGGGATCCTTTGGCCTTTTAATTTACTTACCTCAAATACTTTTCGTATATTGTCCTCTATACACCGTTAAAACATAAGTGGGTAGGAAAATAGCTGCCCTATGTAGAATTGCAACATTGCTTGCTTCAGAAGAATTGGAAAAGAAACCCAAGAATTATATTTCCTAGACTGTTTTATACTCTGCTCAGTATTGTTCCTCATTTCCTAAGATATACGAGAAGGTTCACATCATTTGAAGTAGCTTTAAATGTCAGTTAACAAACATAAACTAAGATTGTAGAACATAAGGAACACTGTGTACTGAGTTGGATATTCTAGCATCACTGTTTAAGGATTTTCCTGGTTTAATATGTTGTTCACTAATGATACTTTGTATACATAAATAATATTAATATTAGTAACCATGAATGTGATCATGGTCTTCAGTGTATAATATAGCATTGTCATAAAAATAAATAATTCATCTTTTGTTACATGGCATAGTGACACCAAAACTGGACTTGGAGTCAGGAAGTCCAAGTATCTTCTCTGCGTGACATTGGTGACATTTGACATTTGCAATGTGCTTTAGAACATATTATGCATTATTTGAAAACATTTTTTTAACAGTTTTAGGATTAGAGAGAAATCAGCTTAAACAAGGACCAGTTAAGAGATGGAACCAAATTCTTAATGTAGGTTTTCTGGGTTAAATTACATGTACTTTAAGCAACTTTATATAACCTCTTAAGCTTTTTGAATTTCAATTATTTCACCTATTAATAAAGGTTATCCTATATATTTTATATAATTATTGTGAGGACCAAGTTAAAGAAATAGATGTGAAAATGTATTCTAAGCCATAACAAATCAAAAATTTAAGAGATGTCAGTATCGCTTCCCAGTGCAGCATCTAGCTTGATTTATGCCGCTTATGATTAGTGTGTAATAATCAGCCGCTCTGAATTTTTAATGTCACTGTTTATCTCTATTTAAATTAACACTTTGAATTTTCTTATGATGTTCTCTTGTTATTGGAATACCATTACAAAAAATGTTTTTCAGTCATTGTGTGTGAGAAAACAACACGCAGACATACCACAGTGTTCTCATTTGCTGAGCAAACTACTCTTGCTTTTTAATGTGGAATGAAGAAGAACTAATTGAAAGGAGACAAAAATGAATTTTGACTCAGATTGTGCAGGATGAATCATAACCCACTTTCTCATCTGAGATGTGAAGAAAAAATAAAATAAAGCCAGCCACCACACAGCTTTACTGTCGGTGTCAGCAGAATCAATATAGAGTGTTTTTCCACAGAACAAAGAGTGTATTACTACTAGGCTAAGAATTGCAGGTAGTAGAAAACATGGTTAATTTTTTCTTTGCTGATTTTTTTTTCCTGCTTTGTTTAAAGCATTCCGATCAGGAGAGTTTGGGACTCATCAGAAGTTGTCCAAAACATTCAGAAATGTACCTGTGATCTCTATGGAACAATTAGAGGCCAATCAGAGATGGGACAAGCTTGGACCACATCTGATCCCAGTTTCCCTTGTCAGATCAGTAGGGAGCAGGGAGACAGCAAAATAACAGAAACTTGGCCGGGGTAGAATTGCTGCTTCCTTGAATTTAACTTACTTGGATTATTGATATGAATGATTAAAGAAAAATGAAGACTTTGTCCTGCTGGAGTCCAGGATTCAGATGTATAATCTACCTTACTTGGAAATGTAGTTTTTTTAAAAAAAGGGTTTGGCAGAGATAGAAAGGCACTGTAACCTACCCTAGGATATAGTCTCCAATTTCTAAGTCAGCATTAATTTCATTTAAATTTTTGTTACTGTTGTATTTTATTCATAATTCTTATGGCCTTTATTTCTCATCTCTATATACATACACACATGTGTATATATGTTATATATACTATGTAATATACATAATATATGTTTATATGTCTATACCTTCTACCTTACTGTAAGATCATTGTGAAGAAAGACCACCTCTTCCTTATCTTGCTCTTCCCCGAAGATCACCACAAGGAGATAGAGCTAGATGAGTTCTTAAATCTCTCTGTGCCCCTCCATGAAGACTTTTGCTTGCAGTAGAGTTTCTGTAGTCTGACTTGATTCTAAATATCCCCACTAATGGTTCTGTTTACAATTAGACTAGCATGCACTGAGCACTTACTATATACTACAAGTTTTGTATGCATTATACATACTTCTTGACTATAACCCTGTGAGGTGTAGGCATTGTTCTTTTCCAGATGAGAAAACTGAACCAAAAAGAAGGTAAATAATTTGCCCAGGGTCTAGTAATTATTGGAGTTGTAATTTGAACCCAGAGTCTGCCTCCTAACCACTGTATGTACTTTGTCAATGACTATAGCTTGCAGAAGGGCAGCTAACTAGGCCTGGCAGAAGATTGGGCCACAAAGCCTGTGCTCATCATATGACTTTTCTGCCAAATTCCATTCTATTTCTCCCTCTGCTTCTCCTGGGGGACTTTTTTTAGTATGATGTGATTTCCTCTGATTGAAGAGTCCCACAACTGGCCAGGCAGCAGATAGAAATCCCTGCATGCCAGCATTCTGTTTGCAGTCTACCAGATGTCTTCAGGGATACCGTCTTGGCTCCCCTACAAGGATAATAGTGCCCATGTGTGCTACTTACTCCAGACAATGTAAGACAAGTGCTGAATGTAAAACTATTTTTGTTAGCACTTGAAATATACATTTCTAGTCCTCTGTTCCCTCTTGAAATTGAAACCTGGTTCTTGTGATTTTAACATTATCTAAATCCAGAAAGTCCCTTCTCCCAATGCTTCATCCCAATCCAGTGAAGCTTTCTTTCACACGTGGAAATAGTTACTTTTAACTTTCAGCAATCCACCTGCAGTGGCATCTTCTAATCTAGTGAGCCTTAGAAAAAGCCAAGTGCAGTCTCACTGTCAAAGCAGAAATGAGAGACAGCAAGGAGAAGGGAACTTATCTTGAAAATAAGGTCACCCTATTGACATATCATCAGGTAGAAGAGTTCTATGCACTAGCTAGCAATTGGCTCACTCAGTCGGAAGTTGATGCTATTTTAGGCTGTCAGCAGGAGTGTCAACGTATCTGTGAATTTTGGCATTTTATTTCATTAAGGTGGTTCAGGAAGCCAGACACTGATTAACTGATTCTTCGACTTAGTTCCCACTCCTAATTTTGGATGTGTGTTGTCTTCAGGAAGCTGTTGTGATACCCTGATGCTAAAGAAAACTTCTCTTGTGCTTCTAAAGCAATCCTGGGAACAGTCTACCCCACATCCTACTATCCTGGCATCTCCCCTGCTCTACATCTCTGGTCACAGGTGGTGTGGGGATACCATTGCTCTGGTTCTCCTCTGGCCGACCAAGGAAATACAACTCAGGTGTGTGCATCTGGTTACCTTCCACCGTGTGTCTGTCATAGCAGCATTCTCACTGATACATTAGGTTCAAGGTGGATTTTCATTTGGAGATCACGTAAGAAGATACCTATGGAAGGAATGGCCTCAGCACTGCAGTTACTGTCAAAGTCAAGAGATACCTTAGACAGGCCACAAGATGTGTTTAGGTAAGACTAGGAAAATTCTAAACTTTGTCTCATCGGTAAGAATTTGGGATCTGATTTGTTTATAAGCATGCTTTTAAATGAGAAGGATAAGGATTTCTAGATAGGACATTTATGGTATTTGTTCATTTCTTTATTCAATAGTTGTTGACGGCCTACTATATGCCAAGCACTGTGTTAATTTCCATTAAACAGTCTACAAAAGAGAAACAGAA
Organism: Grampus griseus; assembly: GCF_964374135.1. Lineage (NCBI taxonomy): Eukaryota > Metazoa > Chordata > Mammalia > Artiodactyla > Delphinidae > Grampus > Grampus griseus. The sequence goes on from NC_138998.1 coordinate 65,103,280, forward strand.
GTTTTAAAAATAACTGAATTACAATATGATAAATGTATTACTGGAGTTAGGTGAAGAGTCTTATGGGAGGAAAAAAGTTAGAAGGGCTTAGTGTGATTGGAAAAGTGGGGAAAGGTTTTCCAGCATAGGTGATGTCGGGGCTGAATGTGGTGTAATTTCCCAGGTAAACCATGAATTTAAGGGCGTTTCAGACAAACGATTCAGTGGATACAAAGAGACCAAGAGAGGATTACAAAAAGTGCAGAATGACTAGGGTAATGTAGTGGGGAAATGAGGCTAAAAGGATGATCAGTGGTCAGATCAAAAGGGGTTTTTGTTTCCTGCTAAAGAGTCTAGAGTCTGTCCTGAAGGCCCTGAGGATCCATGAAGGATTTACGCAAGGGAACAACATGATCTGATAGACGTTGATTAAAGATCATGCTGGGTCCTGCTGGGGAGACTGGCGTTGAACAGGAGGCGATTTGGGAGACTGAAGGTCATTTGCCTCAGCCTATGGGGATAATACGGAGCCTGAGCCAAGGCAGTCATGTTGTGACAGTTCAGGGGAGAGTAAGAGGGATGCATCGAGGCTTATTCCTGAGCTTCTGCATTCGGTGGCTAATGACATGAAGTGAGGTGAGAAAACAGAAGAAGTTCCATAATGACGTGCCTTCAGCCCCCCGAGATCCTCCTTATCCGGAAGCAATGTAGTTCTATTTGTCGGTGCTTATTGAGCACCTGCTGTGTGCAGGCACTGTTGCAGGCATTGACACAAAGCAGGGGTAAAACAGACATAAAGCCTCTGTTATGGGCTTCCATTTTAGTAAGGAAAGACAACACATAAATAAGTCAAATACATCCTATGTCAGATGGTGATGTATCCTGTAGAGAAAAATGGAGCAGAAGAAGGGGGACAGTGAATGCAACATGGGCGGTTGGGATGGAAGTAACACAGTAAAAATGTGACAAATGGAGTTGCGAGGTTCCTCTTGCTGGTGAAATCTGGTCTGCCTAATTTTGTTTCCTTTTCATTTGTGTTTTATAAATTGTTATTTCTCCTAAACAAAGGAAATAAATAGCAACATAAACATTTACAAACACAGAAATGTAGACTCAGTGGTTTGTGTTGTCAACATAACACGTGCCAAGAAAAACAAAAGAAAACAGCAGCTGAAAAAGTAAATATAGGGCTTCCCTGGTGGCGCAGTGGTTGAGAGTCTGCCTGCCGATGCAGGGGACACGGGTTCGTGCCCCTGTCCGGGAAGATCCCACATGCTACAGAGCGGCTGGGCCCGTGGGCCATGGCCGCTGAGCCTGCGCGTCCGGAGCCTATGCTCCGCAACGGGAGAGGCCACAACAGTGAGAGGCCCGCGTACAGCAAAAAAAAAAAAAAAAAGTAAATATATATTTTTTTAAAGTAAAAAAATGGAGGCTCCCTCAGACACTAATCCTTGTCATTCAAAATGCTGGATAGTATGAATTCGAATTTCACAGAAAGGAGAGAGATAATATTTGAACCAGGATAATAATTCTGATATTTTAATGCTAGAGAACCTTGGATTTAATCCAAATCTTTTAGTTTAGACAGAGAAAGAAAATAGCTTATTTGAGGACACCCAGGTAGGTCTAGAATTTAGGTTTCCTAACAGTTCATCGAGAACTCCTACCATTATCCACTGTACCAGACAGGCCCAAAGCTTGGGTTCTGGGATCCGGCTTCCTGGGTTTGAATTTCCCCTTTGCCACAGTGGCCTTAAGGAATTTTTACCTCTCTGCATCAGTTTCCTCATTTGCAAAATAGGGATGGTTATAATAGTATTTATGAGAGTGTTTTTGAGGATTAAAGTTAATATTAATACATGTAAATAACTCACAGCAGTGCCTGACACACAGTTACTGTTCAGAAAAATGTTCACTATATTATTACAATACTAAGGGTATTAGAACATTATGATATAGCTTATTTAGACTTTGTGTGTTTGGGTATAAACTTGAAGCCAGTCTGCGATGATGGCCACACATAAGATCTTCTGGAATTTCCAGTTAATATAGTAAAATATTAACAAGCTCCTTTGGGTCACTGAGTAAATATAGAACACATTAAAATAACTTTGATATTCATTTCACTCACATTAGTTCTAGACAGTTCATTCTAGAACTGAGATATGAGATTCTAAACCAGAAATGGAACCCTAGCCTTTAAAGACAAGAATACGTTGGGATCCATTTATGTACATCTAGTACAGGTTGGCCTCATAACTGTTGACAGCCATTTAATAAGTACTGACTATGTTCCAAGCACCATGCTTGTATATTTTACATAGTTGATCATACTTAATCCCACTGCAGGGAGGCATTTGTATCTGGATTTTACAGATGAGAACATTCAGTCCAAAGGCAGTTCAGTACCTTGTCCAAGGTCACACAAATAAGATAGTAAGAGGCACAGACTAAATTTTCATAAACCAGTCCATTCTTGTTTGTTCAGCACATGACTTTTTCATGATCCTACTTTTTCTTAAGTAGTTACTTATGCTGCAGGCAGTCTGCATTTTACACTACTGTCCTTTCTGTGCCATTCGTACTATTCATTCATAAAATTATAAAATCATAGGTTGTTTTTGCTGGCAGGATCTGGAGGGAGTTTCCTGGTTCTCAACTTGAAGACTAAGAATCACCTGAGGGAACTTTGTCACTAAACCTACACACCCACACACACCTACCTTGTAGATACATTGTGATTCTGACATAATCTTAGGCCCACCTCCACTGAGAAAATGCTATTACTCGGAGAAAATTTAGCTGATGGAGTGTGCTATAGTCCCCAGGTGGTGGAAAGAAAGAAAAGGGGGGGTGGCTTGAGAATTACTGATAAATTTTCATGTAGTGAAAATTGAGAATCAAAGAGTGACAGTAACTTCCCCAGGATCACAGCTCATTTATTTCACATCTACCTGTAGAACCTGGGCCCTCTGACTTTCGGTATTAGGCAATTTTCCTGTTTATTCCTCAAAACTGCCTTTGTGGAATGCACTATGACCTCCTTGATAGTTCTAGAGGAATATAAGGCAAAACAAAGGGAGTGATTAATTTGCCCAAGTTCCCATAACAAATCAGTTGGTCAAGAGAGGATGAGTTTGCCAATTTATGCTGTTCTCCACCTATTCACTTGGTTCTAGTAAAGTAACAGCTCATCAATATGGAATGCACATTTTCATAATAGTAGGTTTGTGGGTTGCATAGCTTTTTTTGTGTCTGTTTTCAATTTCTGTTCCTTTGATAACAGAACAAATAGCAGAGATGACAAAACTCAGAAGAATTGTCTCCTAGATTTTCTGTGATCTTTCTTCTCTAGTGAATCAGTATATCTAGTAATGACACAGTAGATTCTAAGGTTATTTGGCTTGTTTGTTAAGTAGATATTTATTGAGAGCCTACCATATGTCCATCGCTGACCTAGGTGTGTTGAATCAAGAGTTGTTATAAATCTTTTCTGGGGGGAAAAAATGTGCTATAAGTAATTAAATTCAGAAATCTCTGCTCCCAAGAGATTGGTAGACTACTAGAGGTTAAAGAGTCAAAAATATATAATAATCCTTTTACCATGTGATAAATGTTATGAAGGAGCTTTGCGCATGTGGCTATGAGAATGTCTGGAGGTCTGTGGGTGAGTGCGGAGATTACTGGGTGATACCTGAGCCAAGTCTTCAAGGAGGAACAGAATTTTTCCAAGTAGAAAAGGAGAGGAAAAAATAACATGTTCAAAAGAATAGAGGTAGGAAAGCAGGATGTACTGGGGAACGGGAAGCATTACAGACTTCATATCAGAAGCTCCCTAGGACTAAAGCAAAGTTGAATTGGGGGAAGTCTTGGGACATGGGAGTATAGAGAACCTGAGGTGCAGTGGTGAAAGATCAGGTGTGATGTCATAGAAAGGAACTTTTGTATCTTTTTTGTGGAAAAATGGGAAATTGTTGACTGTTGTTAAACAGAGGGCAATATCAGATTAGTGATTTATAAAAAATTGAGGGGATAGCCACTTCTCTTGCCATGTAACACTACTAGTGGCCTAGATAACTTCATAGAGCCAGTTCACAAGGGATAATGAAGCTGGAGATTTCATGAGAACAGATTTAAGTGACTTGTGGAGTGAGAAAAAAGAAATGGCTATCTCTTTACTCAGTTCAAAACAGGAAGTGCCTAGGTATGCAAAAATGCAAGTCGAGGAAACTGTGTTCTTGGTGTGTTTTGTGTGTATTCTGCTTTTTGCACATCAGCGATACTGCTGCTGAGTACTGCTATGTGAATAATTCACCAGATTCAACTGATGGAGGACCAGCAGATTTTAAAAGTGATCATATGAACCTACAAATTTAAAGATGATTCTCAACTTTCAAAAAATACACAGATGCTCAGAAAATCATTATATGTGTGTCTATGTGCATGTGTGTTATTTGTGCTGGTCCTACCTTCAAGCAGAAAACATTTCAAGGTCTGGATTCCTCCTTAAGGATTTAAAATAGAAGTAGTGTTTAGCATAGAAAGAACCTTGAAGTCATCTCCTAATTCTGTCATTTTTTTGATAAAGAAAATGATGTCCAGAGAGAAGCAGTAGTCCAAGCCACAGCCACCAAGTAGCAGTGCCCAGGTTAAAACTCGGTTCTTTCCATTATTATAAATTCATTATAAAAATGGAAACCTCACTTTTTTTTTGTATCATTTATTTGCAAAGTTTTTGGTAGTTATGGATTGAGTGAGTTATCCTCAGGTAACAGATATCTTGGTACTCATTTGTAAATGTAGAAACAATAAGAAAAGAATATTTGAGGAATTTGGTAAGGAAGTATGATTGGATTTATCATAGCAACCTTAGTTCAAATCATCTTTCACAAGGGGAAGAAGGTAGGGCATGGGTAAGCAGAACATGAGGGCTTCTCCTCCCTTCTTCATTCTCAAATTGGTTTGATGTGACATGAAAGGGTATTTTATCAACTATAAAGGATTGTGTCAGAACTAGTTTATGAGGCCTGTATTCATTTTCTATTGTTCCTATAACAAATTACCAAAAACATAGGGACTTAAAACAATACACATTTATTATCTTACAGTTCTGTAGGTCACAAGTTTAACATGAGTCTCAGTGGGCTAAAATCAACATGTTAGCAGGGCTCCATTCTTTTCTGGAGGCTCCAGGAGAGAATCCTCCTTGCCTTTTCCAACTTCTAGAGGTTGCTCACATTCCTTAACCTGTGGCCCCTTCTTCCATCTTCAAAGCCTGCAGCATAGCATCACTGATCATTTCTCCATAGTCAAGTCTCTTTTGACCGCAACTGGGAACGCTCTGATTTTAAGACCTCTGAGATTAGATTGGGCCTGCCTAGGTAGGCTCCGCTCTGCTATATTCTGGAAGAGTTTGAGAAGGATAGGTGTTAGCTCTTCTCTAAATGTTTGATAGAATTCACCTGTGAAACCATCTGGTCCTGGGGTTTTGTTTGTTGGAAGATTTTTAATCACAGTTTCAATTTCAGTGCTTGCGATTGGTCTGTTCATATTTTCTATTTCTTCCTGGTTCAGTCTCGGCAGGTTGTGCATTTCTAAGAATTTGTCCATTTCTTCCAGGTTGTCCATTTTATTGGCATAGAGTTGCTTGTAGTAATCTCTCATGATCCTTTGTATTTCTGCAATGTCAGTTGTTACTTCTCCTTTTTCATTTCTAATTCCATTGATTTGAGTCTTCTCCCTTTTTTTCTTGATGAGTCTGGCTAATGGTTTCTCAATTTTGCTTATCTTCTCAAAGAACCAGCTTTTAGTTTTATTGATCTTTGCTGTCGTTTCCTTCATTTCTTTTTCATTTATTTCTGATCTTTATGATTTCTTTCCTTCTGCTAACTTTGGGCTTTTTTTGTTGTTGTTCTTCTTCTTTCTCTAATTGCTTTAGGTGTAAAGTTAGGTTGTTTATTTGAGATGTTTCTTGTTGCTTAAAGTAGGATTGTATTGCTATAAACTTCCCTCTTAGAACTGCTTTTGCTGCATCCCATAGGTTTTGGGCCGTCGAGTTTTCATTGTCATTTGTTTCTAGGTATTTTTTGATTTCCTCTTTGATTTCTTCAGTGATCTCTTGGTTATTAAGTAGTGTATTTTTTAGCCTCCATGTGTTTGTATTTTTTACAGATTTTTTCCTGTAATTGATATCTAGTCTCATAGTATTGTGGTCAGAAAAGATACTTGATACAATTTCAATTTTCTTAAATTTACCAAGGCTTGATTTGTGACCCAAGATATGATCTATCCTGGAGAATGTTCCATGAGCGCTTGAGAAGAATGTGTATTCTGTTGTTTTTTGATAGAATGTCTTATAAATATCAATTAAGTCCATCTTGTTTAATGTATCATTTAAAGCTTGTGTTTCCTTATTTATTTTCATTTTGGATGATCTATCCATTGGTGAAAGTGAGGTGTTAAAGTCCTCTACTATGATTGTGTTACTGTCGATTTCCCCTTTTATGGCTGTTAGTATTTGCCTTATGTATTGTGGTGCTCCTATGTTGGGTGCATAAATATTTACAATTGTTATATCTTCTTCTTGGATTGATCCCTTGATCATTATGTAGTGTCCTTCTTTGTCTCTTGTAATAGTCTTTATTTTGAAGACTATTTTGTCTGATATGAGAATTGGTACTCCAGCTTTCTTTTGATTTCCATTTGCATGGAATATCTTTTTCCATCCCCTCACTTTCAGTCTGTATGTGTCCCTAGGTCTGAAGTGGGTCTCTTGTAGACAGCATATATATGGGTCTTGTTTTTGTATCCATTCAGCGAGTCTAGTTTTGGAAGTTTTAACCACAGCAATCAGAGAAGGAAAAGAAATAAAAGGAATCCAAATGGGAAAAGAAGACGTAGAGCTGTCACTATTTGCAGATGACATGATACTATACGTAGGGAATCCTAAAGATGCTACCAGAAAACCACTAGAGCTAATCAATGAATTTGTTAAAGTAGCAGGATACAAAATTAATGCACAGAAATCTCTAGCATTCCTATACACTAATGATGAAAAATCTGAAAGTGAAATTAAGAAAACACTCATATTTACCATTGCAACAAAAAGAGTAAAATATCTAGGAATAAACCTACCTAAGGAGGCAAAAGACCTGTATGCAGAAAATTATAAGACACTGATGAAAGAAATTAAAGATGATACAAATAGATAGAGAAATATACCATGTTCTTGGATTGGAAGAATCAACATTGTGAAAATGACTCTACTACCCAAAGCAATCTACAGATTCAATGTAATCCCTATCAAACTACCACTGTCATTTTTCACAGAACTAGAACAAAAAATTTCACAATTGGTATGGAAACGCAAAAGACCCCAAATAGCCAAAGCAATCTTGAGAAAGAAAAATGGAGCTGGAGGAATCTGGCTCCCTGACTTCAGACTATACTACAAAGCTACAGTAATCAAGACAGTATGGTACTGGCACAAAAACAGAAATATAGGTCAATGGAACAGGATAGAAAGCCCAGAGATAAACCCACGCACATATGGTCATACCTTTGATAAAGGAGGCAAGAATATGCAGTGGAGAAAAGACAGCTCTTCAATAAGTGGTGCTGGGAAAACTGGACAGGTACATGTAAAAGAATGAAATTAGAACACTCCCTAACACCATACACAAAAATAAACTCAAGATGGATTAAAGACCTAAATATAAGGCCAGAAACTATCAAACTCTTAGAGGAAAACATAGGCAGAACACTCTGTGACATACATCACAGCAAGATCCTTTTTGCCCCACCTCCTAGAGAAATGGAAATAAAAACAAAAATAAACAAATGGGACCTAATGAAACTTCAAAGCTTTTGCACAGCAAAGGAAACCATAAACAAGACGAAAACACAACCCTCAGGATGGGAGAAAATATTTGCAAATGAAGCAACCGACAAAGGATTAATCTCCAAAATTTACAAGCAACTCATGCAGCTCAATAACAAAAAAACAAACAACCCAATCCAAAAATGGGCAGAAGACCTAAATAGACATTTCTCCAAAGAAGATATACAGATTGCCAACAAACACATGAAAGGATGCTCAACATCACTAATCATTAGAGAAATGCAAATCAAAACTACAATGAGATATCATTTCACACTGGTCAGAATGACCATCATCAAAAAATCTACAAACAATAAATGCTGGAGAGGGTGTGGAGAAAAGGGAACCCTCTTACATTGTTGGTGGGAATGTAAATTGATACAGCCACTATGGAGAACAGTATGGAGCTTCCTTAGAAAACTCAAAATAGAACTACCATACGACCCTGCATTCCCACTACTGAGCATATACCCTGAGAAAACCATAATTCAAAGAAGAGCCATGTACCACAATGTTCATTGCAGCTCTATTTACAATAGCCAGGACATGGAAGCAACCTAAGTGTCAATCAACAGATGAATGGATAAAGAAGATGTGTCACATATATACAATGGAATATTATCCAGCCATAAAAAGAAATGAAATTGAGTTATTTGGAGTGAGGTGGATGGACCCAGAGTCTGTCATACAGAGTGAAGTCAGAAAGAGAAAGACAAATACCATATTCTAACACATATATATGGAATCTAAAAAACAAACAAAAAAATGGTCATGAAGAACCTAGGGGCAAGATGGGAATAAAGACACAGACCTAGTAGAGAATGGACTTGAGGATAAGGGGAAGGGGAATGGTAACCTGGGACAAAGTGAGAGAGTGACATGGACATATATACACTACCAAATGTAAAATAGATAGCTAGTTGGGAGCAGCTGCATAGCACAGGGAGATCAGCTCGGTGCTTTGTGACCACTTAGAGGGGTGGGTTAGGGAGGGTGGGAGGGAGGGAGACACAAGCAGGAAGAGATATGGGGATATATGTATATGTATAACTGATTCACTTTGTTATAAAGCAGAAACTAACACCATTATTGTAAAGCAATTATACTGCAATAAAGATGTTAAAAAAATATAAAAAGTTTATGGGTAAAGAGAAGAGGCCGGGAGGAAAGCTTCTCTATCCCCAACCCCCTGCCAGGCTTAGGTAGTCCTATAAAACGGTTGTGTTTCCTGGAAATAGTTAGTTCTAGAATTGAGTAGTAGCTCTATGGAAGACACTAAAGGGAAATAAAGAGTCTTATGACTGGTACTATGGGAAAGGACGTGCTCATCAAAGCATGGGTTCTTTCTCAATTAGAAAACAAACATGGTTCCCAAGTGGAAATGTTTATTTCCGACCATAAGAATCAGGTCAGACAGAATTCAGAAATGAGTGAACTTATTCTGAGGTCTGGGTAGGAGGAGAAATAAGGGGATGTGTTTTAATGGTCCTCAAGATACACTTGCATTTACATCCAAAACTCCCTCTTCCAGGAAACACTGCACTGTAAGTTGCCATATTAATTCTGACTGATTGTAACAATTAGATGAACCTATATTGATCGTAAAAGAATATCCTACTGACAAGAGAAAAGTAAAAAATTTTAAGGTGTCTGATTCATATTTCTTCTTCATAAAATTGTTAAATATGTCTCCTACAGTACTGAGATATAGATCAAACTGAATAATATCAGTGAAAAATATTCTTTAAACTATTAGAGTTGTAAAATTTCTTCTTTCTGCTCCTCTTTATTCTATTGTTTCACCTCAGAGATATTTGATTTTCTTACTTGAGCCAGGGAGAAAAGTTGGACTAGCCACTACTTTGGCCATGGGTATCAAAGTGGGAGAATAAGTGGAAGTCAGACTTAGTGAAAAAGCACCAGCACTGGCTATCTCTGAGCTCCTGCTGAAGGTTTGAACTTTGTTTCTTTAGGGATGATTACCTTTACAGTCCTAAATTCTAACCCAAGTCTCATTGTTACTGTGCAATAGGCATAGCCTAAATGGGACATTCCTATATTTCTTTGCTGCAGAGTGACTACGTCTACAGTAAAGTATACTCATCCCATTTTATTTTCCTTCACCAAAAATGTGTGTATGTATGTATGTGTCTGTGTATATGTGTCTGTATACGTATATCCATGCTAATATGCATGCAGGCATACACACAAAAAAAAACTGTAAAAGCTAAACAATTCTGTAATACTTCTGAAAAATAAGTTACTCTTTGCATGTTGCTCCATAATTCTGTACTTGAGTCATTTTTTTAAAAAATCAGGCTTCCTTGTGATATTCTCTCCCTTTATTTAAATTCTGTTTCATGCCCTTCAGTACATTTTTTTATAATTTTCTTCATCTAAGTCATATATCTTTCCTCAGTAAACTAAATCAATTTTTGTTCCTATTGTGCAATTTTTGTATTTGTTTGTTTCCATTTCTAAATGGCAATTGCTTGTATAAAAGGAAGCTCTTGACTTTTACTTACCTATCCAAACACATTACTGAGTTATGTTATTAGTTCTATAATTCTTTTTTGGGGGTTACTTGGGTTCTTTTAATCATACAGTGTTATTTACCAATTTTGTCTTTTCTTTTCCAATGTTTATACTGCTTATTTCATTTTCTTGTCCTATGGCTTTACTATAGTTTTTTTAAATGTTACTGAATGGTAGCAATGCTATTGGACATCTCTTCTTGTTACTTATTTCAATAGAAATGACTTCAGCATTTCATATTTTGACATAATGTTTACTAGTAGCTTCAGTCAAATACTTTTTTATTATAGGAGATTTCAATCTATTTCTCTCTTACTTGTATTTTTTAAATTAGAAATAGCCATTAGATTTTATTAAATTTTCAGATTTACTTAACCTTACTTACGTTTTTTCTTTTATTTATTCATGTAAATGAATTATGTTAGTAGAATTCCTGAAGTAGACCCATCCTTACATTGTTGGTTTACATTTTACTTTATAATTTTTACTATTTAATGAACTGATAGCTTCAAGTTGTTAATGCTATTCATTTAGAATTCTGTACCTATGTTCATAAATTAGGATTGAGCTCTACTTTTCTTTTTGCACAATATTATATTTTGGTATTAAGCATAGGCTAACCTCCTAAAATCAGTTTGAAAGCTTCCCATTTTTTAATATGGTCTAGAATAGTTTGATTCATTTAGAAATTATATCTTCCTTAAACATTAGGGTGAACTGAATTTTAAAGTCATCTTTTTCATTGGTAAATCTTTAACAAACTTTTAAATTTCTTCAGTGACTATGAGGTTGCTGAAGGGTTAAACTTCTCTTGGAATTCATTTGGTAGTTTATATCCAAATGCTATAAAAAATCATCTATTTCATCAGCATTTTTAACTGTGTTAGCATGATGTAGGCATATTACTCGTAATTTTTAAAATATCTTTGTCTATATTTATCTCTTTTTAAAAATTTTGCCTAATTTCCCTGTTTCCTTTTAGCTAAGCTCTTCTAAGAGTTTTCTTATGTGTATATGTATATGTGTGTGGAGTTGTTTTTTTTGTTTGTTTTCTAACTCATTACATTTAGTGTGTTATTAATTTATATTTCCTACCTTATTTTAGTTCATTTAGTTATCCATTGTTGTAGCATCTTAATCTGAATATTAGTTCATTTATTCTCTGTCTCTTTTGTTTAATAATGAAAGCATTTAATTTTATAAATATTCCTCTAACTTCATCTGTATCCCATGGGTTTTTGATATGTCTTTTTAGATTTATTATAAATATTTTATAATGCAGTTGTTCTTCCATCTAAGAATTATTTAGAAATTTATTCCCAAGTTATTTTCATCTTTTTATTTTTCTGTTTTTTAAATTGAAAGAAATTAAGCCTTGAAATTTATTACTGACATATAAATTCCAGACTGAGCATTATAAAACGTGCCCAGCTCATTGCTGGATTTGGTGTTTTGTCAGCTGGGAACACTAAATACCCTCACTTAACTTGATATCTGTAAAGCTCAGAGCAACATTGGGGTTCCTGTACACTTTGGCAATTGCCCCATGGCTAATTTGGCCAGTTTCCAATTCTTCAGAGAGAGACAAAGAGTTGTCTCATTGCCACCTGCTATTAACTAAATACTTAGGATTCAGTGTCCTATGGGTGACTGGGAGACATGGGAATGGATTATTGTGGCAGCCTGTGGAACCTCCTTCCCTGGGGAATTTTGAGAACAGTAAAGAACCATCTGTCTTGGGTGGTTTTAAGAGCAGCCCTGCCTAAAGGCAGGTGCATGGATTAGATGACCTGCGAAGATTGTCATCCATCCCAATGACTTCAGTGGAAAGGATGCATTTGCTGAGTTTGAAAAGAGTCCAGGAGAAACACTGATAGGTTTGGGGAGCAGATGGTCAAGAGCCTGAGGGTATTCAGCCCTTCTTGAAATTGTAGCCACTCAGTGTCACCCTGTGCCCTGAATTCAAGAATGCCATCCTCTACATGTGAACCCAGCATTCACTTATTCCACCCTTGAAAGTTATATGCATATGTTGTTCAAATTAGTGTAGTTCAAATCTTTGATCATAAGCAGAATTCTTTTTTTAGCAGGTAGCCCACCTGATCCATATCTATAAATTCAAATGCTGTTGAGTCTGATTCTTCTCATTAAGCCAGATCATGATGCAGTGACCACCTACCTTGACATTTCTAACCTTGTTCCTCAGAGGTTAGTGTGTGTTTGTTTCAGAGAGTTAAATGGTCTGATTAATCTTTCAGCAGAGCTGCCCTAAGCATATCAACAATAAAGGTATTATAGGTACAAAGGCAAAATGCTTAAATGAATTAACCAAGTTAAATCACCTTACTTGTGATCCAATTTTCATTGTATGTAATGTCCTAATATATTTTAAAGTCATAGAGGAAGAGAAATGCCCCCAAATCTTTTCAGAATGATATGTCAGACATAAGGAGTTATAAACCAACTATGGCCAGTTTGCAAAGGTGGACATGGGATAGGCCAGCTGATTCATTTAACCATTCTAGCAGAGTTAGAGGGTTTCTGATTTAGGGTACCCGCTAGCCTTGCATGCATGAGTGAAATTAGGAGAGGTAGACAGGACCTGTCAAAAACCTCTCCTGAAAGTTTAAACTACTTTAAAAATAAGGTTTATGGCTTATCCAAAGAATAGTGCTTTTGGAAAAACAAAAAGTTCCTTAACTCATACTATCTGCTCAATCCAGATGAATTAAAGAATTCAATGTTTAAAAACTAACAACAATTTAAAAATAACCTCTGGTGAAATGTAATCAGATCTGAATTGATCTGATCTAGTATTGAGAAAGGATGTTCTTTATGCTTTATGCTTATAAAGCAATAAGGACAATAACAAAATATATTAGCAATAGATTTGAGAAAAAATTTAAAGTATTTATAAATGTCAGAGATTAAAATTAAGAAAAAATAAATGGGAATTATATTTGCAATAAATATGATAATAAATATTTATTATATATGATATGAAAACTTTTACACAGTTGGAGAAATCCCAATAGGGAAACACAAAGGCTGTAAACAATTCTTAACAGAATAAGTACAGTGGATGATTAACTTAAATTTTATTCTCACTAAAATGAAACGAAAATTAAAGCAACTGAAGTCTAGTTTTTCATATGAAATTAGCAAAAATTTAGGGAAAAAAACTACTCTCATCTGCAGCTGGTGGGAGTATAAATTAGCCCAGTAGTTCTGGAAAATTATTTGGCAATATTCTTCAAGAACTTTAAATGTTTCATATTTCTCAATCCGAATAGATGATAGGCAGGCAGACAGGGAGAGGGATGCACATATAAACACACATATCATCTATCTATCCCAAGGAAATAGAAAGTTGAACAAAACCTATTTACAAAAATGTTCACTGAGGAATAATTTATAAGGAGAAATTGAAAGTTTAAATGACCAAAAGTAGGGGACCTGTTTTATAAAATATTGTAGATCCCAAATGAGGCGATATTAAAATACTGTATTTGAAGAATTTATTATATTTAGGAAAATGCTCTTTTGTGGGAGGGGGAATGGTTTAAACTTGTGTATTTAGTATGATCAAACGTAAGTTAAAAATACGTGTAGAAGTTCTTTAAGGAAACACGTTAAGGGCTTCCCTGGTGGCGCAGCGGTTGAGAGTCCTCCTGCCGATGCAGGGGACACGGGTTCGTGCCCCGGTCTGGGAGGATCCCACATTCCACAGAGCGGCTGGGTCCATGAGCCATGGCCGCTGAGCCTGCGCGTCCGGAGCCTGTGCTCCGCAACGGGAGAGGCCACAACAGTGAGAGGCCCGCGTACCGCATAAAAACAAAAAACAAAATAACACATTAAAATGTAAACAGACTAGTTCTCACTAATCAGATCGTATGATTATTACTTTCTTCATAATTTTCCTTAATTTTCAAAGTAACTACAATGAACATGTGCTATTTTTGTAATCATAAAATACATTTAAAGAAGAGAAATAGAACTAACTAGCAAAATAAGAATGTAAGAAAGAACAAGTAAATTAAGTTGTGAGTGAGATAGTGAAGAGAGTTCTAGATTGGAAGTGGGGGGACCTGGATTCTAGAATCCAGAGAGATTTGTTGAGATTGTCTCTTTTGGCTCAAAGATTCTATGAGCCAGTGTTTTACGCAAGAGCCCTTCCCTGTATACCCATGGGCCTGCCAACCCTGGGAGACAGTAAGACTAAATTTCCTGTGGATGAATTTCCGAACTCCTTCCCACTGATCATCCTCTTTCACTCTTCTGGAAGAGAACTAAGAAATTACTGGTGCCAGTTGTCCCCTTCCCAGTTGACATCAGCTTTGAGATGGGGAAAGCATATATTCAGTGACATCTGTGCTCTTAGGCCGTTCTAGACCCTCACACCACTTCAACATCAGAGTGATTTTGGCTGGCGTTGGCTGTGGTTTGTTGCTGAATATACCCATGGTGGATTTTGAGATGTCTACTAGTCTTAGGAGATGTGGCAGTGCCCTCTAAGTATGGGACTAAGGAAGTGTAAATCCACCTTTTCCGACCCTGCGATTCAGATTGAAATTGTAGTCATCATGTCCAGGAAACCTTTAGTTCAGAATGGTCTGCAGTTCAGCCTTCACTTTACCTCTTTCTTAGCTCCAACCTACCTTATTCTACGATGTGGCCTATTCCACATCTTGTGGCAACCTGTTCTCATTTGCTGTTTGTTTTTACTTTTTTGTGTGTGTGTGTGGTATGCGGGCCTCTCACTGTTATGGTCTCTCCCGTTGTGGAGCACATGCTCCGGACGTGCAGGCTCAGCGGCCATGGCTCACGGGCCTAGCCGCTCCGTGGCATGTGGGATCTTCCCGGACCGGGGCACGAACCCGTGTCCCCTGCATCAGCAGGCGGACTTTCAACCACTGCGCCACAAGGGAAGCCCCTTGCTGTTTGTTTTTAAAAAAATTCCAGAGATAAATTGAAATATCTTGTCTGTTGTAACCTTCCTACCCAACGTACATTCTCTTTTTCTTCCCCTTCTCACCTCCCCCACTTTTTGCTGTTATTATTTTTGGTACCTGTATGCTTTTATTTCAGTAGAGTCAGGGACCGCATTTTTGTTCTTAGTCCCACATCTTGATCTGTTTATAAGGAAATTAAATTTCATAACAAACAAGCTCTCAGCAGTGTTATTCCAAACGAGGATCAGTCACGCAGGGTATCCGCAGACTCTTTGGCAATAACAGTAACAGTAAAGATGGTATTTATAGATGCGCTAGGTGCTTTGCAAAGCTCTTTTTATGCATTGACATGTAATTCCCACAGCAACTCTGCTTAAGTAGGTATGATTATACCTTTTGAAACATATTGAATAATAATATTATTATATAATAAAACATTATATGTGCTTCACCAGGGGAGGAAACTTATGTCTAGATAGGTTAGGTGACTTGCCCAAGGACACACGCCAGTAAGTGACAAAGCCAGGTCTTAAAGGCAGATAATATGACTTCAGAAACCTTGCTCCTGAGTGCTCCTTTCTAAATATAGTAATGAGACTGAGACCATCTGGAGAATTTTAGTCTACCCTAGTGGTGAGTTTAAAGCTCTCTATTTTACTGTGGTGCTTTATATAGGTACGAGGGATTCCCATTTCCAAACATAGTCACTTGATAGCATGTGGGCTGCTTTTAATCACAAATGTAAATAGTTTCTTTGTTGATAACACAAGTTTTCTGGTGTCCCCTAACTCTTAACTTTGAACATTTAATTGGATCCCTGGTGCTATGTCTATTTGACTTTTGATATGAAAGTTATATTCATTTTATTCCTTCATTTGGCAATATCAAGACATAATTCCTATAAACCAAGGAGCAATGTACCTTTCAACTCTCACCGTGAGAACATTAACTGGCCTATAAATATCAAACTCCTTTCTTGCAAAGACTTGCTGTCCTGATTGTTTAAAAAATTCTCTTAAAAATGGGGGCTTACCACTGTATATACTTATTTGAAGTCTTTCTATCAGGCATAGGCTGGGATCCCATGGAGTACATAAATAAATGTTTTTGCTGTAAAGGTTCTCAAGATCTTATCGTGGGGATCAGTCAACTATATAAATCCCTGTAATACAAACTGAATTAATATGATTGCCTGAAAAGAGCCAAAATTTCTACAATAATATGAAGAAGGGAGATGTTATAGATACTTTGGGAGTATAAAGAAAGGGTTCCTGAATGACCCAACAGAAAAATGGGTCAAAGTTTTAAACAGTCAATTCATAGCAGGGGGATATTGCAGTATTTATTAGAAAGAGAGAAGGAAAGGACTGGTTTCTTGTCGCTTCTGTCAGAAGGCAGCATTTGAGACAGGCTTTGGATAATTATTTATACTTGTGATTGGTGAAAAGGGGTTGCAGGGCATGAAGAAGGTAGGAATAACTTCAGCAAAGACATAGAGGTTGGAAAACATGGAGCAATTGGGAAAAAGAAGTCAGGAGGGAAACATGTAATTCTCTGTAATGTTGAAGGATCTATGCTGGTTCTTAGGAAGTTGTATAGGGATAACTTTCTATATTCCTATAATGGAGGACTTTTCATTTCAAATGGTGTGTCGTTGCATGATTCTTTAGAAGATGAATTCTGGGAAACTGGGGATGGGGTGATAAGATAAATCCAGAAGTTCCTGAAAATCTGTTCCCATCTGATAGAAGAGCCTTGTAACTGAAGATGGGAGTTAGTTACTTCAGGGTCACAAATATTCTTGATAAACCGGGCTGACGTGGATGTAACAGTGTTATCTATCTATAAGCCTACTGAAGACCAGAATTTTTGATAGTCCTTTGAGTTGCCATCATCCTATCTTTATCTCCTGCTAAAGACCAGAATTGGGAGTAATCCCTTACTCTTGCTTGATAAAACAGTTTGACTGACAACGGTGCCTTTTTATAACGATCTCTGAAAGTTGCTTCTTAGGTCCTCACATGTATCTCACATTTCATAAAGGTAAATGATCAACGATTATCATTCAATGGCCATCATTGTCTCGAATTTGTTGATACTAAAAAGTAATAAAAAATTTGCCTTTTGCTTCTCAGTCTGAACGCCCACAGAACTCTGCAAGGGTGTTATCTATGTCCATCCAGGGCCAAAATGTATTTCCTTTGCACTAACAGACTCTGGAAAGTGATTTCCTCCAGGTTGTCAGTAGAGAGCTAATGTAGATGTTAACTCAGGAATCATCAAGCCAATCTGTTTACTAAATGTTGTTTTTGCAATAGGGACTATGGTACCTAATGGGCTATGAGCCTTAATTTGCTCATAATAATAGCAATGAGTAATGGATCTACCTGCGGACTTCCGAGTGTACGCTTGCATTTTAGGAAGAAAAAAGTAATATAGTAACATATTTTATGCTCTGCTACATTCATATTTTCTATTAAAGCGTACTTATCTAAGTCCAATATCTGACATCAATTTTAATAAGGAGAAATTACATTTAATTGTGTCTCTATCCTTTCACATTAATCCATTATGAATATTTTATTCCACAGAGTTAGAAAAATTACATTCACTTATTAGTGAAAAATATTCCTTTATAAGAAGTGCCTCATACTTCAGGCCCTTTAAATATTTCAGGCACAATAAATGGTAAGAAATGAAAAATAAGCCTGAATTCATAGGGTAAGGACCATTTAGAAGTCTTTTGTCTTCAGATTTTGATCATATAAACTTATTTGATATGCTCAGCAGGTTGTAAAATTCATATCTCTATATAGTGATGCATAAGAAATGGCTTCATCGTAATGAAATACTTTTAAATTTGAATCTGTGAGTTGCAAAATGATTATCATCCTTCCCACACCAGGAAAAAAATAGTGTGTAGTTTTGTCTGTTTAACATCAAAAAACAGATATTAATTCGATCTCTTGACAGAATGTAAAATCTCTGTGCTGCTCATCTACCTCTTCTCAGTTTCCATGACCATACACAATTTTTTTTTTTTTAGCAAATAAAACAATTTGAGGGACAATAGTAATATATTTGATAAAATATGTACAAATGTTCTTCTGGAGAGGAAAACAAATAAAAAGGCATTAGTATGTTTCACTGGTATGAACCATCAAAAACAATCAAAATGCTAGTTTTTAGTATCCTTATAGAGGAAATTAGTAAAGGAAGTGTGATGCTTTCCTAAACATGCTATTTAAACAAAAAACCTTGAAATTTCGTGGCAAAATTTTATGGAAAAGAAATATAATAGAACCTTCTTCAATGCATTTGGGTCCGCTGAGCTAATCAAAATTCACTTTGAATTGGGGAATCCCAATTGAGAAAAAGAGAGAAAGATTATATAATTTAATTTTAATATTTTTACCTTTATATCTATCCTTGTACCAGTACTCCTGTCTTAATTACTGTACCTTTAGATCAAATCTTGATATCAGATAACATAAGTCCTCCAACTGTGTTCTTTTTAAAAATTATTTGGACTATTTTGCATTCTTCGCATTTCCATGTAAAATTTACAATCAGTTTACCAATTTGTGCCAATAAAATTGGGGAGAAATGACACCTTAACTTGTCTTCCAATACATGAATGTGGCATATTTCTCTCTTTATTTAGATCTTCTTTAATTTCTCTCAGCAATGTCTTATGGTTCTCATTGTAAAGGTCTTACACATGTTTTGGGTCATAGACCTAAATGTCAAAGCTAAATTATAAGACTTTTACAAGAAAACATAGAAAATCCTTATGATGTTTGGGGAAGAAAAGATTTCCTAGAGAAGGTATAAAAAAAAAAAACCCACAAGCCAAATGAAAAAAAAAACACAATAAATTGTATTTTATAAAAATTTTAAAACTTTGGCTTTTCAAAAACCCCATTTTAAAAATGAAATGAATTTCCAGTCCAAGATTGCAATGTAGGAAGACCCTGAACTCACTTTCTCCCACAGACACACTAAATCTATACCTGCATATAGAGCAGTTCCTCCTGAAGAAGAACTGAGAGCTGATTGAGTGGCTTCCGCACAACAAATGATAGAGGGACCACATAGAGAAGGGTAGGACAGATAGAGATACAGTACTGACAGGAACCCCACCCTCGATGCAGAAACCTGCAGTGGAAAGGGACATCACTGAGGGGCCTGCACACAGACTCACCCACTCTGAAGCACAGTGAAAAAGGAGCAGTTTAAAGGATACCTAGAGTATACGGGAAAAAAATCCATTTGCTAGCCCCAATGCATCTGCCAAATGGTCAGGAAACTGCTGGAACTCTCTGGTGTCAGAGGAGCCAGAGAGTGCCATTTTTTGCATTCCCCTTCCACCTTATAGTATTGCAGGAACATGGTTCAGGTGCTCTAGCCTATCTGCTAAGGTCACCCAGCGTGCCCCAAGTCCTAGGATAACCAAGGCAATCTACAGATTCAGTGCAATCCCTATCAAAATACCCATGGCATTTTTCACAGAATTAGAACAAAAAAATCTTAAAATTTGTATGGAAGCACAAAAGGCCCCAAATAGTCAAAGCAATTTTGAGAAAGAAGAAGCTGGAGTTATCACGCTCCCTCATTTCAAACTATACTACAAAGCAAAGGTAATCAAAACAGAATGATATTGGACAAAAACTGACACATAGATCAATGGAACAGAAGAGAGCCCATAAATAAACCCACACTTACATGGTCAATTAATCTATGGAAAGGAGGCAAGAATATAACAGTGGGGAAGACAGTCTCTTCAAGAAATGTTTTTGGAGAAACTGGGCAGCTATTTGCAAAAGAATGAAACTAGACTACTTTCATATACCATATACAAAAAGAAACTTAAAATGGATTAAAGACTTAAATATAAGACCTGAAACCATAAAACTCTTGGAAAAAAACATAGATAATGCACTCTTTGACATTGGTCTTAGCAGTATTTGGGCGGGGAGGGTGGGTGGGGAATCTGTTTCCTCAGTCAAGGGCAAAAAAAGCAAAAATAAACAAATGGGACTGCATCAAATTAAAAATGTTTGCACAGTGAAGGAAACCATCAACAAAATGAAAAGCAATTTGAATGGGAGAAGATATTTGTAAATGATATTCTTAATATCCAAAATGTATAAGGAACTCATACAATTTAATATCAAAAAAAAATCTGATGGAAAAATGGGCGGTGGATATGAATAGACATTTTTTCCAAAGAAGAAATACACATGGCCAATGGGCACATGAAAATATGTTCAGCATCGCTAATCATCAGGGAAATGCAAATCAAAACCACAGTGAGAGATATCACCTCATACCTCTCAGAATGGCTATTATCAAAAAGACAAGAAATAATAAGTGTTGGCAAGGATGTGGAGAAAAGGGAACCCTAGAGGACTGTTGGTGAGAACGTATATTAGAACAGCCATTTATGGGAAAAACTATGGAGTTTCCTCAAAAAATTAAAAATAGAACTACCGTACAATCCAGTGATTCCACTTCTGGGTATTTATCCATAGAAAACAAAAACACTAATTCAAAAAGAAATATACACCCTGATTGAAGTATTATTTACAATAGCCAAGATATGGAAGCAACCTATGTGCATCCACAGATGAATGGATAAAAAAGAATGGAATATTATTCAGCCATAAAAAGAGTGAAAGCTTGCCATTTACAATGGCACGGATGGACCTAGAGGGTATTATGCTGAGTGACATAAGTCAGAAAGAGAAAGACAAATACCATCTGATTTTACCCTCCTCCCCTCTTACGACCATCAGTATATTTTTGGTGGTGAGCATGCTGTAGGGGATACAGATGTAAAAATATAAGGTTGTACACATGAAATTTACATAATTTTGTAAACCAGTGTTACCTCAGTAAATTTTTAATGAAATGACACACCATATATTGGGAGAAAATAAGTGCAATATATACGTATCTGACAAAGCACTTGTGTCCAAAATATAGAAAGAACTCTTACTACTCGAAGGCAAACAATTCAGTTTAAAAATTGGCAAAATGTTTGAACACACTTATTGAAATAAAATATACAAAACCAATAAGCAAATTAAAAATGTTCCAAACCTTTAGTCTTCAGAGAAGTACACATTGTGAGGTACCTCTACAAATTGATTAGAATAACTGAGATTTAAAGGAATGACATTACAAAGTGTTAACTAGTAGACGGAGCAACTAGAACTCTCATACATTGCTGATGAGGATGTAAAATGGTACAACCACTTTGGAAAACACTTCGGTAGTGTCTTAAAGAAATAAAACACATATTTATCATATGACCCAGCATTTTTCCTCCCGTATGTTGACCCAAGGGAAATGAAAACATTTTTCCATACAAAGACTTGTACATAAAAATTCATAACAGCTTTATTTACAATGGCCAAACACTGGAAACAACTCAAATGCCCATCAACAGGTCAAAGAACAAATTGTGCTATATATTTAGAATGGAATGCTACCCATCATTAATAAAAAAGTGAACTACCAATAAGTACAATGTGGGAAAACCTCACAAACTTTATGCTGAGCGAAATGAGCCAGACCTCTTCCCCTGCCAAAAGAAGTATGTACTATATAATTCAATTTGTATGAAATCATAGAAAAGACAAATTTATAGTGACAGAGAACAGTCAGTGGACTTCTGAAGCTGGGGGAGAGGACTGACTAATGGGACACAGGGAACTTTTCAGGGTAATCAAAATGTTTTAGGACTTGATTATGGTGATAGTTACAAGGGCCGATGAATTTCTTAAAATTTATCAAAATGCACACTTAAAATGAGTTCACTTGTTACATGTAAATTATACCTCAATAAAGTTTATTTTAATAAATAAAATGCATATTTCACCCTTTTTTTGAAATATGCACAAGACATATTTGAGTGAGGGCTGTCAGCTTTGTGTCTGTTGTGTCATTGTGCATAATGTCATAATGTGTCCCCGAAAATTTCCAACCTGGTTGGAAATTGTCAGAGAGCAAGAATTTAAAAACACTTGTGAAATAATGTGAGTGCAGAATCCTTTACAATTTTTAAGCTTTTTTTCCTAATATTTTAAAGTTGCTTATCCATACTTACTGAATAATTTATTTTTTTTTTCCCTAAGTGAAATGTCTCTCTGGAACTTTTCCAAAACATTGTATTTAGATGTTATTTTAAAAAATTAAAACATTTTCACTTTTTTGCTAACTTACATAATAGTTCATTAAATAGCTTAATTGCAATAACAAGTTCAAATGGTATGAGTAGGTTTAGGATCAAATCCAGCTGACTGTGTTAGCAGGTTGGAGCATGAGTCAGGCTGTGCTCATGGCGGTGTTCACTGGTTGTGCAAAAAGACACACGACTGAGTGGCCACTGGGATGGAAACTGAAGATTGCTAGTTTGTCACACAGTGCCTGACATATAGTATATGCTCAATATCTGCTTAATTTGAATGTTTACCTTCTATATTATATATATATCATGAGTCTCAATGATTTGATAGTAAGTACTCAATAAGTGTTGAATTATTTTCAATCTTACATGGAATTACATGAGTTAAGCCTCTATTCATTTTAGAATTTAGGGCAATTCTATATTAAAAATTGCATTTGGGATGTGCGTTCCACAAGGGCGTATCTGCATTACTGCTTTATCAACTATGTTGGCCCATAGTAGGTACTCAGTAAACATTTTGTGAAAGCATAATTTTAATGAGTCTTCTGTCTTCTCAGGAGTCTTTTGAACAAGAACGGGTCTAAAACTGATCTCTAATACCTTCCTCAAACTTTTTAAGTTGGAGAGTTTCTCGTGCAAACTTCTTTAACTTAGGAAATTACTAAAAAATTATTCTGAGGAAGCTGATGGTATAGAGATGAAACTGATAAAGGGGCTCTGGTCATCATCACTCCCCTCCAGTCTTCTTTCTTTTCTCAGGATCTGACATAGCTGAATCCTTAGAACCCTTAAGGTTCTTCGGAGCACACTTTAAATATATCTAATTCTGGTTCACACTTTATGAAACAGGTACCTGAGGCCCATGGTGGTTAAATGACCTAAGGTCACATAGCTGTGTATGTATGGTAAAACCAACCCATAAGCCCATGTCTTCTGACTTTTATGCTAATATTTTTAAACTGCCTTTCTGTTTCAGTTTTGCTGTATCCCATGGATAACATCTTAAACATTTATATTTATTTAAACATTTTTCTTTAATAGAGATCTTCCCTTTTCTTTAAGATACACCATCGCTTCCAGTTGTACCACCTGGACCAAGCTAACTTATTCCTCGGTGTCTACACCTTTCAAATATTTATAGACCATCATCGTGGCACTCCTTAGTCATCCTTCGGCCTCGTTATATGTACATATATAGCTCCTCTAATCTTTCTGTACAAGTCAGTGTCTCTAGTCTCTTCATCATTTGTACCATTCTTCTCTCTAGTGCCTCTAAGAGAACAGTTTGAGGATATTCCAGATGGGAAAAAGTAACCCCAACATGTTGTAACAAGGGGCAGAAAAACACTCTGAATAGATGAAAGGAACAATCTATAGGTTAATTAGTAGTATGGCCACAAATATGTGCACAGTTTTGTTTCAGAAATAAAGCAAGCTGTATTTGTTGTAACTATCTCTTCTTTGAACTTAACAGAATGCTGATAATGCCAGGCTGTGTTTACAGTCCACATTTTTGCTAAAGACCTTCAACTTTGCACTCCCCTTGTGTGGTATCTCTTGCCCAAGACAGAACTACAGATAAAAGCACATAAGCACGAGCCGATGCAGCAACCCATTACTGAGCTTATCTGTTTTTGTGCAGTTTCTGTGGATTTACTTGGTTTCTGGGAGCTCCCTATAAGCCTTAGTAAGGAAGAGCCCTTTACTTATCTCACTAGATAGGAGGCACTTGGGTATTAGTCATCCTGTAAAAATTAAATGTTTACCAAATATGATAATCTAAAAATGGAAACTACATTAGCACAAGAGGAATCACCAGAAATACTCTGCTGACATAAATAGAACATGCCTATTGCCTGGTGTTCTTGTGTTTTTCTTTTTTTTGAGTTCATAACTTTTGTAGTTTTTCAACAAATTTGGGGTCTTGAAAAGCTGTCCAAAGATTATTATTGAGCTTATTCTCCTTACACTCAGGCAGACTTAATCTAACTTCAGTTTGCATATTCATCTTATAAAATGTATCTTAGAATGAAAAATTGAAGACTGGGAAGGTGCTTAGAAAAACACCTGACAGCTGATTCAGTGTATTCATTTTATAACAGGAGATAGAAAGTATATGTCCAGCCCAGTTACGTTAAGGAAATGTTCCATATTTTTCTCAAACTCTCGTATGGTCCAGAAAGTGTTCTTTCAATCCCAACCAGATCCTTCCTGTAGAACTTTCTGTGCCTTTCTTGTGCTGCTCTCCCGTGATCTCACAGGACCATAAGCTTCTGCAAGGTAGAAATGTGATTTCTTGCTCTGTTCTTTTTATAAAACATTGCACTGCACCTCAGAAATGATGATAGCCAGTGGAATTTAATAGAATGGAATTTAAACTTTTCTACCTTTAAACTCAGTGATAGTGCTATTCCGGAGGTGGCAAAGAAGGGTGACTATTTATTTCCTCTCTCACTTAAAGCCAGGTTGTGAAGGGACTTATTCTCTGAATGAAAGAGGAGAGGGAAAAAGTAGGAACCTTCTCGTGTTTTATTCAGATGTTAACAAAGAAAATTGAGAAGTGTGTTTCCTTAAAATTGACACCATTTTTATCCCAAACATTTTGGTAAGTGATAGCAGACAATTGTGCAAGCTTTTTGAGAGAGAGGAATTTTTCCAGGAGCATAGTCCCGGTGGGAAGTATTACCTAAAAGCAATCCGCTAATCGCTTTCAATCTTGCATATTTTCACATACTGTGTGCATACATACATGTATTAATAACTGTTCCCAAGACGTCAGTTCAGCGCTCAGAGAGCTCAGTGTTGCTATGCAAGTGCCAGAGATGGAATCCACGCCGACTGCAGTTTAGCAACGAGGATTTTACAGACACGCAAGGGCGAAGATGGCCTGAGGTCTAAGACTTCACGCCTGGGTGTCCCTCTGAGTTCTGATGTAGCATCATGTGTCAAATATTCACGGCATCCATCTGCCCACTCCACTACGAAGATAAATGGCACTGCCAGCATTTCCAAAAAGCTTAGCTCCTCACAATGTCTCCACTCACATCCAGTACTGCATTCCATCTTGTAGCTTTTGCATAGGAATTCCTTAGAATGTGGTCTCTGGATGCAAGTCCCAGATACATAAATATTTTCTGCTCTATTGTGCATGTGATTTGTATTAATATTCATAACAAAATTTATTTTACAGTGATATGTTTTGAAGGAATTCCTTACATCTTCTTGTCACTTATAATTTAGTATATATATATTCCTCCCAGTAACACTTTGAGTCACCCAGTTACTTGCCCAAAGTCACAGATATGGTAGTTCTAGGACTAGAACCCAGTTCTTCTAACCACAAATCTGCCACTTATTTCACTCAAGTGGTTCTTAGTCTTTAAAAAAAATAATAAATAACAAAATAAAACTGGAAACCTATCAAGTGAATATTGAATGTAACTCAAATGTACAAACCAAATTGATTCAGACCAGCTATGGTCAAACAGAAACCCGAACCTGGCCTTCTTTGGTCCCAAGGTACCTCTGCAGGACCCAGTACCCCACATCCTGCTGCCTTTTTTTCCATTTTCAGAGCATACAGATGTACAAATCCAAAGTATACCAGGTGTTTCAGACAGAAATGGAATGATTGTGCTGCTTCAGAGGGTAATGGTGTTAACCTTGTTCTGGAATCACGTAGGAGTCATCCTGTGGACTGCAGTCCCCACACAGTACTTTGATGTATTGATACAGTGAAACTTCACCTTATGCTCAGGCCACAGCGCCTGCTAGTGGAAAGAAACTAACAGCTGAGGCAGCACACTGGGAAATAGTTTTGTGCAGCTGAAAGCACGCTGTACTGAGAGCCTGAAGGCCTGAATTCAGGTCTCACTTGCTGTTGGCTTGCTGTAGGATCGTAATCTAGGCGCTGCCTCTGCCTGAGCCTTTGCTTTTTCATCTGTAAATGAGGTTGCACTGGATGGTTTCCAAGTTTTCACACGCTCTTACATTTTAGGACTTTTAAAATCCTCTAACAATGTGTTATGGGCATTTCAGCACTAAGTAGAAAATCCAAAACCCAAGTAAGACTAATTGGCTTCCCTGGGACGTGTCAGGTGAGACTATCACCCATCTCTGGGTCCAGCACCATGCAAGCAGGTAACGTGGTCCAGCTCAAAGATCAGTAGCCTTGGGGTCAGATGAACTGAGCTTGAATTCCAACTCTATTATCTACCTTTCAAGTCATGCACGTGAGTTATTCCTAGCTAACTCAGTTGTTAAAAGAGGATAATTGTCTTATCTGGCTTTTAGTTTTTGTAAGGTTCAAATGAGAACATGGAAATGATGAAGTTTTATGTGAATTTGCAGGGTTACTCTCACTCTTCATATATCAGAAAGCTAAAAGAAGTAGTGTTAATTATAGCTTTCATGTTGCTCTTTTTGGTAGCGTCGGGTAAGAAAGCACATTTACTATTATAAGGCAATATATAAGTATAAGGAGTGCTTGTTAATATTATAAGGAGAAGATTATGGCTATCGTTAGGCATTGAAATACAGTAGCTTCGGGAACACCCAGCGTTAGGTTTGCTCTTAAATAACCAAAATACATTCGGAGATTTCCCATCAATAAAACTAAAAGTAACATGGCAAACAAAGTTTTTTTCAGCTTTGAGTGGAGGCTGAGGGAAATGCACATTCCCATGAGGGATACCCTAGAGCACATTTTAATCATAAGTCAAAAATAAACGTTGCAGTAGCAGTTTTAACTGTACTAGTAAACACTGATTTTTTTTTCCGTTAACAGATCAATCATGAAATAAATTTTAAATATAGAAGAATAGATTAAAAATTAAGAGTCAGGATATGAAAATGCCCATGTGTAAAAATTAAAGTGAAAAGAAATCTTGCTTTAGCCAAAACAGATACTAATATTCCTGTTAGGAATGTTGTAAGGTTTATGCAAGCTTACATCTGCCAGGCCAGATGTTTTTAAGAATTTTGGAATTCTAAAGTCAAAAGCCAGGTTAAAGGACTAGTTAAGTGGGCTTTAAGGCCAGACCGACTGGTCCCCAATTCCAGCTTCAGTAGTTAACTCTGTGGCCTTGGGCAAGCTACCTAATCTCTCTAGGCTGCCATTTCTTACTATAATGAACATAATGAGAGGACTACGTCATCAGGTTGTTGGAAGAATTACTTGAGATAATATATTTAAATACTTAAAACAGTGCTTGGCACATAATAAGTGCTGAATAAATCTTGATTATCATCACTCTGGGGTCCACAGATTTTTTCAAGATTGGGATTGAATTTCGAGCACTGAATTCTATTAATACCATACTGGTAAATATAAATCTTACGTAACTGCCTCATAGATGCAGCTTCCTCTTACCCGCTCATGGACCACCATCTCTGGTCCTAGTCATAATGAGCTCTTCGTTTTGAAGTTTTCCTCTACCTCCTTATTTGGAGGGGGAAATAAGCAGGGACTGTACTAGGCACTTTGTAGCTGTTCCCATCATTGAACTTGGTGACCAGATAGTCAAGGCAGTCATCATCATGACTTTTTTTTTTATTATTATTGAAGTATAGTCGATTTACAGTGTTGTGTTAATTTCTGCTGTACAGCAAAGTGATTCAGTTATACATATATATATATATATGTATATACATTTTTTATACTCTTTTCCATTATGGTTTATCATAGGATACTGAATACAGTTCTCTGTGCTGTACAGTAGGACCTTGTTGTTTATCCATTCCTTTTTACAGAGGCTGAGAAAAGGTTACCCCTGTGCACAGGACTTAGCACAGAATAGAGACTCAGTAAGTGCATTAGTGAAGGGGTTGAAAGAATAACTGGATAGATGACTCAACTACTTGTTTTGAAAACAAGGGACTTCAGGATCAGAGAATTTAGGAAACTTGTCCAGGTTCCCATAGCTAGTGAGTCACACGGGCAAGACTCGCAATTCTGTCTGATTGCCTTTATACCATGCAATATGTAATTTTGTTCAAAGGGCACCATGTATTGTATCCCAAACTGCAAAGCAGTATTGTTTTTTGTTTTGCTTTTGTTGTTGCCTGGTTTTTGGCTATGTTTTTACTGCTTTTCCTGAGACTGGAAGTTGTTGTCAGGAAGTAATTTTCCTGACCACTGTGCCTGTTATATTAGTTTAGTGAAGGTTAGGACCAGGGTACATGGTGACCAACTTGCTCCTTCTGCAGTTTCCTAGGATGGAGCTCCTTAGGGCCAGGCCTTTTGGTCCCAAACATCAGTGCTTTCTAAGAACACTCTAGGATGAACTCCACTTTGTGGAACATATGAACGCGTGGTTCCCTTTAGAACAGTGGTCCCCAACCCCACTGCGCATTAGCATCGTGATTGTAGGGCCCGCCCCCCAGACCAAATAATCAGAATCTCTGCAAGCAGAGTGTGGCCATCAGTATTATTTTAAAAGCGTTCCTAGTGGGAAGCCAGAGTTTGAGATTCAACAAAGGGTAAGGGTTAGGGTTCAACCAAAGGTCTCTGAAGGACCCTTAGCTATACTGATTTCACCACATGTAGCTGATTCTGACACTTCACTAAGCTCACCTGAGGCTTGGGGTGTTGGAGAAGTGATGCTTTACTGGCTCCTCTTTCCCTGGGAGTGGGAACACACCCCACTCCTCAGCAATGCCAAAAACATCACAGTTATGATTGAATAATGAAGTGTATTCCTAGAAAACCACAAGCTGATTGGGAAGATGGACTTTAGAAGTCTGACCTGGTTCCCATCCCAGCCTCACCTCATTTCTACCTTTGAGACCTTGGCCAAGAGACTTAACCCCTGGTTTCTTATCTGTCAAATAAGAATAGATAAATGTTGATGGGACTAAACCAGAGAATGCTTGTAGAGAGCTTAAGGCAGTGTCTGACCCAATGGAAAAAATACAGTAATTTTCTTTTATGTTTTTGTTATGCTCCTTCACAATGCAGTGTATTTAAATCAGTGAAACATGCTTGCTTATGCAGTCCTATGTGGGACTTCCCCTCCCAATTTACCTCCTTACCTGAAGGTCCAACCTAAGCAAATATGTGTCTATAAATGAATCACCTCATGGTTAGACTTTGTAATGACTTCCTT
Organism: Grampus griseus; assembly: GCF_964374135.1. Taxonomy (NCBI): domain Eukaryota; kingdom Metazoa; phylum Chordata; class Mammalia; order Artiodactyla; family Delphinidae; genus Grampus; species Grampus griseus. The sequence continues at coordinate 65,132,926 of NC_138998.1, forward strand.
TTACCAGGTCACTCGTTTCTCACTCCATTTCATCTGGTTTGTTGCCCAGGCCTCTGTCCACCCATTCCCGAACGATTCTCTCTGACAATTTTTGAGAGTCTGTTTGTTTTGTTTTGTTTTCTTGTTACTTAGCTTAATTTCTTATTTTGTACTAAAATGCTTCTTATTTTGTCTCCTTCTGAAAGCTCTACATGTCTGCCGTTGGTTCTAGTGCTATTGTAGTCATTGCTCCTTTTCCTGTTGTCTGCCTGTGCACACGTGTGCCTGAGAGAGAGAGACGACAGAATAGAGAAGAGAAAGAGAGGAGAACAGCTATCTGCCCTCTGCTTCTCATTCCCATCCATGTGCCCGTTGAATCTGCAAGCCGTCTCTGCAAGGACCATCTAAGCAATAACAGTGAAGTAGTATAATACAATTATATACACACAAGCAGTGACAAAATTAGATGTGTCCTGCAGTCCAGCTTTTAATATATGTTAAGGATCCCAAGATTCACAGAGCTAAATAGCACTAACCATAGGAGACCGGATACTGGTACAGTATTTAAAGGCAGAGTCCAAGAAAATATATAAAACTTGATTTGATGTACAATGTATACTATGTGGTATCATTATCTTAAATGGCTATCGGTTGACATTCTTCGTGTGTTCTGTATTGTCTAAGGCCACACAGCAGTGCCATATGATAAATTTATTTACAGCACAAAAGAAGCCTGTTCTATAGGAATACTTGTAATTAATATATGTGAACTGCTTTCTCTGGCTTAATGCTGTCAAAGTATTTTATGGTAAAACTCAGCTGATTCTCTTCGTGTATGTTATCAATGGATGGAAAGCCACTGAAAACTCTTCAAACTAAGACATAAAGAGACAGCATTAGGGAAATTACTCTTGTTGGTGAAAAGCAAGATATATTATGATGCCACCGAAATTTCTTTTTTTCAGCCAACTCATGGTTAACAGTCTGTCCCCTGTTTTGCGTGCAGATGAAGTCTGTCTGGACGATTCTTGTCAGCTGTTATTCTGACAAGCAGTGCAGAAATAGGCACCCCTTGGAACAGTGGCTTAACTTCCAATCACCTGGAGAGCTTTTAAAAATTCCAATCCTAAGACATCCCACCTCAGACCAATGAAATCAGAATCTCTGGAGCTGGGACCCAGAGATCAGTATTTTTTTTTTTTTTAATTCCCCAGATGATTCCAACATACAGGCAAGGTTGAGAATCACTGTCCTAGGACTTATGCAGCTTAAAAAACAGGTTATCTATTATGCCATGCATTAATACTACAGGGTTTCATAAAGTAAAAGCTTTGGTGATTAGAAAATGCCATCATCCTAGATTTCAGTGAATGTCATATGGACCTGTCACATAAAGAGTACAAACTTGTTCTATGATCTTTTTGTACTTTCAGTGGAAGATAATTTCTGAATCAACTTAATGGAGCCTGTGCTTTAGGAAGATAACTCCAATGGACACATGTAGGGTAAATTGGAGCAAGCTTTGTTTCTAGGAATAATTTGCTATCAGTTCACTACTCTGATGTAACTTTATTGATTCAACTTTTGGAGCAGGACTTTGTTCAGAATATATTTGAAAAGGTGCTTAGTGAGAAAGCTGATAGATCATACAATTGGCATATAGAGTTTCAAGTCATTATAATATTTAAAGATAGACTATTAATTTTGTTTATGCCAAAAATTTCTGTTACAAGGCAAGTGGCAAGGAGGAGATGGAGACATATGTGACCTGGCTTTATGTCTGCATAAATGTACTAGTTTGCTTTTGATGTTGAATGATGCACAAGTTTGAGAGTATGTCACCCCCCCATCACCATGCCACCGACTCTCAAAATGACTGGACATTTTTGGTCTCACCTCAGAAACAAGCAGTATCTGCAGAAGAGGGTCTATGGCCTATCGTATTAATGGTGTACTGGTCACAAGAACTTCATTTTTAAATGAAATTTTATTTTCATATTATAAAGAAAATAAATTCACATTACAGAAAGAGAAAGCTGGCACCAGTGAATATGAAAACCCATGTCCCACCACTCCACCTGTCTTGCTTAACTTGTAGATTTGACTGTAACGTCGCCCTTCACCCATGCCATTCCTAAAATGGCTTGTTCAAAAACTATCTAAACTTCTAGACTTAGCTCAAGTAGTAAGACCACCATAAAGCCTGTCCATTTGTAAGAGGGAGTAAGTCAGAGCTAGTGGAACAATCAGGAAGTCATTGCAATGACCCATTAAAGATAATAAGCCCAATGTGGGCAGCAGACCTGTGATGGAAGAGAAGCATTTCAGAGACTTTGCAGAGGTTGTAATAGTTGTGGGAGTGGGGAAGAAGGAGGGGGAGGGGTGAGAAGAATCCCTGACTGGCTCCACAATCGATACAATGCGTTATCGATATATAACAAACGATAACACATGGACAAGACTTTTTTGGTTCTGGCATCTCAATTCACTGACAAAGTTACCCCCAGGCTGTCTAACTCTCTGCCCTTGGATTTTTCTTTCTTTTTTTTTTTTTTTGCGGTACGCGGGCCTCTCACCGCTGTGGCCTCTCCCGTTGCGGAGCACAGGCTCCGGATGCACAGGCTCAGCGGCCATGACTCACGGGCCCAGCCGCTCCGCGGCATGTAGGATCTTCCCGGACCAGGGCACGAACTCATGTCCCCTGCATCGGCAGGCGGACTCTCAACCACTGCGCCACCAGGGAAGCCCTGTCCTTGGATTTTTTAAGTTATGTGCTAAGCTTTGCCAATGAGCTCCTCATACCATCCCTGGGTCTGAACTTGACCCTGAGCTTTCCACTGGCCCCTAATCAACAATGTTTCCTTCATACTCTGATGCCTCCAAGTCTGGTACCATTCCCCTGGTTTTTCTCGTTTAAAAGCGCTGAGATATTTGTCTCCAAGATGGGCAGCAAGATTGCAGGATGCTTTTAATGATGTGTAGCATGAGCCCCTCTAGGGGCAAGGACGTATTATGCTCTAGTGACTTTCTTTCCATTGTGAATGCCTCCCTAAAAGGTATAGTTTGTACATTTTTGTTAATGTGAAAAGGTAACATTCGGGCATCTTTTCTGTCATGCTGTAGACAGAAAGTGTAGAGAGAGCTATTTTTAATTTTTGTTCTTTGCTCTTTTCTGTGCTTGTGATTTTAAAGGTGCCAGACTGACTGCCCTCGAGCCTGGTGTCCCCGATTTCTCCCAAGAATAGGAAAAATACGGGAGGCAGCAAGCTGGTCATGTCTGGGTCCAGCATATTAGCCTGACCCACTCTGGAAGAATATTCTCCAAAATATAAAGGAAAAGATTGTTCCTTGTGAACACAGTCCATCTGCTTTCATAGCTGAGAGGACAAAACCTTGTTGTCCCACCACCAAGCCACTGCAGAGTGTCTGGATCCAGGAAACCCAGCCACTCATCCACTATGTGGAAAAACTAGAATGTTTTTTTCTCTGCCATCCCCACCTGTCAAAGTTCCATCCTTTAAGGTTGGACTTAAATGCCTCTTTCTCCACAAAACCTTTCCTGAGCCGTCTCAAGTGTGATGTTCCTCCCGCATCTCCAGAGCACTTTCTCAGATGACACCACATTTTGTCATGTGATTGTAGGATGTTATATAGTCTCATAATTGATGTGAAAGGCACTGACGTTGCCTAATTCATTTCTGGGTATCATACAGATTACAGTACTGGGCAAAGAGTAGATACCTGGGGAATGCCTGTTGAATACAATGAGAATTCCAAAGCTTAGCTTTTCATCCTGCCCTTTAGGGCTCTGCTCCAACCTTTCCCTTTAATCAGTGATTGAAATTTTCTCCTAGATCCTCATGGGTAGCTCTCAAACTCTCCATAAACCATGTAGACTCAGCCTCCTGGATTCCAGATATTACACATTGGGCAGCCATGGTCTGGAATCATAATTGCTACCTCTACCTGTCTCATCGACCACCATGACCAATAGTCAGTCACATTTGGCCAGAACAAATTTTTTCGTAAGTGTGGTCCACAGATCGCTGGTAGTCCCTGATGGAGTATCAAGGAGTCCAGTTTGGTGTCTAGAAAAGGAAAGAGTAATAAATAATTATTTTGTTGACTTGCATTTAATGAATCTGAATTGTAAAACTACAATATTCACAGGAATCCAATATGCTCTTAATGAATCATCACATCTTAAAGATTGCATATGTACCACCAAACCTATGTTGATCGGTGTTGTTTATCCAATGTTCAGTAACATTGCCATTAAGCTCACAGTATTTTCATGTCATTAGTATGTTTTTTTTCTACTGCTGCGAAACCTACAATTTTTTTTATCATTACTATATTACCCTATTTCTTCAGTTCGCCAAAATAGATCAGTGATTTGAATATGATTCTTTGAAAGTAGAAAAAATAGTAATAAAGATAATCCCATAAATACCACTTTAGATTAATATTACAAATGTAAACATTAGTGAAGACAATTCAGTATAAATATTGGAAATGAATCTATATACACTGGGATGAATGTGATTATTTTGCACAAGCAGTTGAAAAAGAAAATTTGGAATGCTGTGATGATGATGATGTAATTTTTTAAATTATATTTTATGGATCGGTGATCCATTCGCCTGTAATTCCCAATATGTTCTTTGTAGTGAAATGTTGTCAGATAGTGACATGAAGCTCTCAGACTTTTAGCATCCTTTTCAAACATAGTATAGTGAACTTTCTAGTAAATCAATGTGTTTTTTTCTGAATAATCACAAAATAGTGCCATATGAAAATCCTAATTTTGATACTAAAGGCAATGAGAGTCTAAAATTTTAAAGCACGTTTCTAAGGTTGTACATCTTTTACTAAAAAACAGACACAAGTTCACTCTTGGATAGAAGTTTGTAAATCAAGCCACAAAGTTTATTACAAACATTTATTTTATAAAAGTTTATCAAATGTCAAGAATATGATGTCAAGACTTAATAAAAATATCAACTATGGTGGAAGTGGCTCAGTTTCCAAAAGTTTGACTCTTTCTTCAGCGCTTGATATTTCTCTTTCTTTAGGGGGGAAATGTTCTATAGTTTGGGCTATATTTTAAAGATGCATTCAAATTCTGCAACAAAATGTACAGACATACTTTCCAGGGCCAGTGCAAGAGAGGATTAGAAACACATTTGCCTCTTTTCTCCCAAGTTGAAACATTTAAACCTCCTCCCTTCTAGGTGTGAAATAGTCGTCAATCCAATGTGATGGAGGGCTGAAGGCAGCCTTTAGTGAGAAATCTCTCCATAGTGTCAACTCTGTGTTCAATCCTGATACACAGAACTAGGCAGAAGCAAGACAGCAGAATGGTTAGGACCATCGACACTGAAGCTAGACTGCTTGGGCTAGAAGGTAGTCAATCACTTATGTAACCCAGTTTCTTCACCTGTAAAATAGGGATACTAATAGTACTTGTCACATAGGTTGTTGTGAATATGAAATGAGTTAATATACGTAAAGCACATAGACAGTGCCTGACCCACAGGAAGCACTAGTTTTGCTAAAGCTTATCTGTAACAGCCTGCCGATTCCTGCGGACGTTCCCAGTGACTTGTAATTACTTGTTAGAACTTTTTACCTTCGTAGAAATAAAGAATAAGAAGGGAAACTGAATGCGGCTCTGACCTCTGGCTCAAGATTCCCATGGTGAAGCCAGCTATGGATACAGACTGCAGCCAGCACAATGCCTCTCAATGACATAAATTTTTTTTTTGTAAATTACATGTTAATGTTATTATTCAAATTTTAATGCAGTTTTTTTTTAACCTAAACACAGTGTTCATATGTGGTCAGAAGCCCCACAAATCAATTTAATCATGCTGAAAATTTGCAGAACACTGGGCTGGACAGGGACAACCTAGGCCATGAGGGACTCAAAATCCTACAGTCTGTGGAACTGTTGCATGATTAAGGGATATTCAAACTATAAACAGACTTGGAGGCAATGCTGATCTGTAATATCTTAAAGGGTGTCAAGTGGAAGTGATGAGACTTATTTCTTGAGGCCCTAAAGGACAGAACTGGGACTATTGGGTAACAGAATGAGGAGGCATTCCGGCTCAATACGAGAACACTTTCTAGCCGTCAGCGCTATCTGGAAATAAAAGGGACTACTTTTTTATCTGCCTGTCACTGAGGGCTGGATGCAGAGGTTTTGCAAGCCAGGCTTTTGTGGAAGGAGTTGAAGTTTGAGTTTGGACCCAGTTCCCTCACAGTCTAGCTGGACACATAGTCTGTCCAAGGAGAAAGACTCTTCTAGATTATGCCTTCCACTCCTACCATCCTGACTCATGTTCCTCTTAATTTGTGTGTGAGATTAGAGGCAGAGCACTGGCCTCAACATCAGGAGACCTGAGTTCTACTCAGTCGCTCTCCGTGGGACCTTGGCTGTGAGGGTCAACTTCTCAACTGATTCGTAAAATCCCTGTCATGCTGGCCTCATGGGGGCTGTAGCGGTCATCCTGCCTCATGATGGTGATGGCGGCGGTGGTGATCCCACCTGCTGTTGACATTACAGATGTGCTGTCCCCACCACGCATTGTCTTCTTCAGAAGGACTGAAGGTGTTCTGAACAGTCAACCCCTTTTTTCTTTCAGGCCGCTGTGCTCGCTGTGGGGAAAATGTAGTAGGGGAAGGTACAGGATGCACTGCCATGGATCAGGTCTTCCACGTGGATTGTTTTACCTGCATCGTCTGTAACAACAAGCTCCGAGGGCAGCCCTTCTATGCGGTGGAGAAGAAAGCCTACTGTGAGCCCTGCTACATCGTAAGTTCAGATTTGGTCCTCAGGTACTTTACAAAGATGACTTTGTTGGCAAAATGCCAGTCACTCTAGCTCAAACGTAGCCATCAGATCTTTGCTTCTCATCAGATTTCAAAATATGCCTGTGTGTAAATTGGTATATCTTAATTTTTATCCATATGCCCCCTGTTCATATGAGGTCAAAGGGTGCATTAGATGGGGCTAGCATTCAATTAGTGGCCTGCCAGAAAGATCATCTCCCTGTGGCTTACAAGCATATATGTACAAGCTAACACGTTGCCCCTTAAAGCATCAGAAGGTTTCCCAAGTAGCAGAGTCCCACCACTTCTTATTAGATCTCACTCCGTATTTGATGTCGTATTTGTAGAGAAACGTTGCACGGCCTTGGGACTTGTGAGTGGTCTTTCAAACTGCTGGATCCTTTGAATCACCTTTTTTCTACCCAGAATTTCTCTTACCTGTCATACTCAGCAGGTTTTCATGATGCAGTTAGAGAAACTATTATAGAGTACCTTAAAGGGAAATAAATAGTCATGCTGACTGAGCTAATAATTGTCTCCTTTTTTTAAATACACAACTATATTTTAATAACATAGCTGGGTGACTAAAAAATACTCATAGTCACATTATCTTAGCTGTTTGTCAGGCTACTGAAATCTACACGTTAAGCTATCTTCTGATAGAGCAGTTTGGTAAAAGAACATAAATTTTTTTAATCTAAAGTAAATTTCCTTTCTATCCTTCTACACGATTTTATCTCTCTGTTGAACACTTGTTAGTGGAAAAAGTAGTGGTTTTTTGCAAACCCACACAAGAGGCGTGATTTGGCCCTCAGCACCCCTGGCATTCCAACGTAAGAGAAATCTTGGGTGCGAGGTATTGGAAGTTATACACATAGCTTTGCAGAGCCCCGAGGTTCAGGTTTATTGCAGAAGTTTCTGGCCTCACTGGGATTTTCCCATAACCTGAAAGCTCAAACTCATTGCAGCCCTGGAATCTGTAGCATTGATCTGAAATTTCTTCAAGATTAAGATCTTGCAGGATTAAATATTGTTTTGCATCTCTTAAGTTCAATTTTATTTCATTTTCCTCCCCAAGGGCAACTTGGCCACATATAACATCATTATAGTACCACACAATGTTGGAGCTGGAAAAAAAAAGCTTAAGATCATTTGTCTAACTCCTCTCTTTAGAAGTGAGAATACAGGGACTTCCCTGGTGGCACAGTGGTTAAGAATCTGCCTGCCAATGCAGGAGACATGGGTTCGAGGCCTGGTCCAGGAAGATCCCACATGCCGCGGAGCAGCTAAGCCCGTGTGCCACAACTACTGAGCCTGCTCTCTAGAGCACGCGAGCCACAACTGCTGAGCCAATGTGCCACAACTGCTGAAGCCCGCAAGCCTGGAGCCTGTGCTCCTCAACAAAAAAAGCCACCACAATGAGAAGCCCGCACACCGCAACGAAGAGTAGCCCCCGCTCGCTGCAACTAGAGAAAGCCTGCATGCAGCAACAAAGACCCAATGCAGGCAAAAATGAATAAATAAATTTATAAAAAAAAGAAGTGAGAATACACAGAGAGGAAGAAAATAACTTATTTTATTAGTGTCAAAGCCAGGATTAAATTCAGGTGGTCACGCTAGTCTCGTATTTGGTGCAGACACCGCAAAGCTTTAGTTCATCCAGAACATAAACACACCACAAGGCTTTAGTTTATCCAGAACATAAACACAAACACAGTGATATCCCGTTGCTTTGGAAGGGACAATTACATATCAGGAAAAGTCTAGTGAACAAAAGTATGTCTCTTTAGGAAGTAAAAATGTTTCAAACATCACTCTTAGAAATCTTTGTTGAATGAGAAAAGTACAAAATTCCCTGCCTTTGTAAACAGACTGTGTGGATTGTCGTTGACACTGATCTAGGACCACAGGGAATTTATTTATTACACTGAGCTCAGCAGAGCCTCGAGAAGCAACTATGACTGTTCGTCCATACACTAAGTGACCACAGAATACACTGGTTTTTGTAATTTTTGTGTCTATTTTTCACCCTTTTTTTCCCATTTATTTTACTTTATTTTTTTAACATCTTTATTGGAGTATAATTGCTTTACAATGGTGTGTTAGTTTCTGCTTTATAACAAAGTGAATCAGTTATATATATACATATATCCCCATATCTCTTCCCTCTTGCGTCTCCCTCCCTCCCACCCTCCCTATCCCACCCCTCTAGGCGGTCACAAAGCACCAAGCTGATCTCCCTGTGCTATGCGGCTGCTTCCCACTAGCTATCTACCTTACGTTTGGTAGTGTATATATGTCCATGCCTCTCTCGCTTTGGCACAGCTTACCCTTCCCCCTCCCCATATCCTCAAGTCCGTTCTCTAGTAGGTCTGTGTCTTTATTCTTGTCTTGCCCCTAGGTTCTTCATGACTTTTTTTTTTTCTTAAATTCCATATATATGTGTTAGCATACGGTATTTGTCTTTCTCTTTCTGACTTACTTCACTCTGTATGACAGACTCTAGGTCTATCCACCTCATTACAAATAGCTCAATTTTGTTTCTTTTTATGGCTGAGTAATATTCCATTGTATATATTTGCCACATCTTCTTTATCCATTCATCCAATGATGGACACTTAGGTTGTATCCATCTCCGGGCTATTGTAAATAGAGCTGCAATGAACATTTTGGTACATCACTCTTTTTGAATTATAGTTTTCTCAGGGTATATGCCCAGTAGTGGGATTGCTGGGTCATATGGTAGTTCTATTTGTAGTTTTTTAAGGAACCTCCATACTGTTCTCCATAGTGGCTGAACCAATTCACATTCCCACCAGCAGTGCAAGAGGGTTCCCTTTTCTCCACACCCTCTCCAGCATTTATTGTTTCTAGATTTTTTGATGATGGCCATTCTGACTGGTGTGAGATGATATCTCATTGTAGTTTTGATTTGCATTTCTCTAATGATTAATGACGTTGAGCATTCTTTCATGTGTTTGTTGGCAGTCTGTACATCTTCTTTGGAGAAATGTCTGTTTAGGTCTTCTGCGCATTTTTGGATTGGGTTTTTTGTTTTTTTTGTGATTGAGCTGCATGAGCTGCTTATATATTTTGGAGATTAATCCTTTGTCAGTTGCTCCATTTGCAATGGGAGAAAAATATTTTCTCCCATTCTGAGAGTTGTCTTTTGGTCTTGTTTATGGTTTCCTTCGCTGTGCAAAAGCTTTGAAGTTTCATTAGGTCCCATTTGTTTATTTTTGTTTTTCTTTTAATTTCTCTAGGAGGTGGGTCATAAAGGATCTTGCTGTGATTTATGTCATAGAGTGTTCTGCCTATGTTTTCCTCTAAGAGTTTGATAGTTTCTGGACTTACATTTAGGTCTTTAATCCATTTTGAGCTTATTTTTGTTTATGGTGTTAGGGAGTGATCTAAGCTCATACTTTTACATGTACCTGTCCAGTTTTCCCAGCACCACTTATGGAAGAGGCTGTCCTTTCTCCACTGTACATTCCTGCCTCCTTTATCAAAGATACGGTGACCATATGTGCGTGGGTTTATCTCTGGGCTTTCTATCCTGTTCCATTAATCTATCTTTCTGTTTTTGTGCCAGTACCATACTGTCTTCATTACTGTAGCTTTGTAGTATAGTCTGAAGTCAGGGAGCCTGATTCCTCCAGCTCCGTTTTTCGTTCTCAAGATTGCTTTGGCTATTCGGGGTCTTTTGCATTTCCATACAAATTGTGAAATTTTTTGTTCTAGTTCTGTGAAAAATGACAGTGGTAGTTTGATAGGGATTGCATTGAATCTGTAGATTGCTTTGGGTAGTAGAGTCATTTTCACAATGTTGATTCTTCCAATCCAAGAACATGGTATATCTCTCCATCTATTTGTATCTTCCTTAATTTCTTTCATCAGTGTCTTATAATTTTCTGCATACAGCTCTTTTGTCTCCTTAGGTAGGTTTATTCCTAGATGTTTTATTCTTTTTGTTGCAATGGTAAATGGGAGTGTTTTCTTGATTTCACTTTCAGTTATTTCATCATTAGTGTATAGGAATGCCAGAGATTTCTGTGCATTAATTTTGTATCCTGCTACTTTACCAAATTCATTTATTAGCTCTAGTAGTTTTCTGGTAGCATCTTTAGGATTCTCTATGTATAGTATCATGTCATCTGCAAACAGTGACAGCTTTACTTCTTCTTTTCCAATTTGGATTCCTTTTATTTCTTTTTCTTCTCTGATTCCTGTGGGTAAAACTTCCAAAACTATGTTGAATAATAGTGGTGTGAGTAGGCAACCTTGTCTTGTTCCTGATCTTAGTGGAAACGGTTTCAGTTTTTCACCATTGAGGACGATGTTAGCTGTGGGCTTGTCATATATGGCCTTTATTATGATGAGGAAAGTTCCCTCTATGCCTACTTTCTGCAGGGTTTTTATCATAAATGGGTGTAGAATTTTTTCAAAAGCTTTCTCTGCATATATTGAGATGATCATATGGTTTTCTCCTTCCGTATGTTAATATGGTGTACCACATTCATTGATTTCCACATATTGAAGAACCCTTGGATTCCTGGGATAAACCCCACTTGATCATGGTGTATGATCCTTTTACTGTGTTGTTGGATTCTGTTTGCTAGTATTTTGTTGAGGATTTTTGCATCTATGTTCATCAGTGATATTGGCCTGTAGTTTTTTTTTCTTTGTGACATCTTTGTCAGGTTTTGGTATCAGGGTGATGGTGGCCTCGTAGAATAAGTTTGGGAGTGTTCCTCCCTCTGCTATATTTTGGAAGAGTTTGAGAAGGATAGGTGTTAGCTCTTCTCTAAATATTGGATGGAATTCCTCTGTGAAGCCATCTGGTCCTGGGCTTTTGTGTGTTGGAAGATTTTTAATCACAGTTTCAATTTCAGTGCTTGTGATTGGACTGTTCATATTTTCTATTTCTTCCTGGTTCAGTCTCGGCAGGTTGTGCATTTCTAAGAATTTATCCATTTTTTTCCAGGTTGTCCATTTTATTGGCATAGAGTTGCTTTTAGTAATCTCTCTTGATCCTTTGTATTTCTGCAATGTCAGTTGTTACTTCTCCTTTTTCATTTCTAATTCTATTGATTTGAGTCTTCTCCCTTTTTTTCTTGATGAGTCTGGCTAATGGTTTCTCAATTTTGTTTATCTTCTCAAAGAACCAGCTTTTAGTTTTATTGATCTTTGCTGTCGTTTCCTTCATTTCTTTTTGATTTATTTCTGATTTGATCTTTATGATTTCTTTCCTTCTGCTAACTTTGGGGTTATGTTGTTCTTCTTTCTCTAATTGCTCTAGGTGTAAGGTTAGGTTGTTTATTTGAGATGTTTCTTGTTTCTTAAGGTAGGATTCTATTGCTATAAACTTCCCTTTAGAACTGCTTTTGCTACATCCCATAGGTTTTGGGTCATCATGTTTTCATTGTCATTTGTTTCTAGGTATTTTTTGATTTCCTCTTTGATTTCTTCAGTGATCTCTTGGTTATTAAGTAGTGTATTGTTTAGCCTCCATGTGTTTGTATTTTTTACAGATTTTTTCCTGTAATTGATATCTACTCTTATAGCGTTGTGGTCAGAAAACATACTTGATACGATTTCAATTTTCTTAAATTTACCAAGGCTTGATTTGTGACCCAAGATATGATCTATCCTGGAGAATGTTCCATGAGCACTTGAGGAGAATGTGTATTCTGTTGTTTTTGGATGGAATGTCCTATAAATATCATTTACGTCCATCTTGTTTAATGTATCATTTAAAGCTTGTGTTTCCTTATTTTTTTTTCGTTTTGGATGATCTGTCCATTGGTGAAAGTGGGGTGTTAAAGTCCCCTACTATGATTGTGTTACTGTCGATTTCCCCTTTTATGGCTGTTAATATTTGCCTTATGTATTGAGGTGCTCCTATGTTGGGTGCATAAATATTTACAATTGTTATATCTTCTTGGATCGATCCCTTGATCATTATGTAGTGTCCTTCTTTGTCTCTTGTAATAGTCTTTATTTTAAAGTCTGTGTTGTCTGATATGAGAATTGCTACTCCAGCTTTCTTTTGACTTCCATTTGCATGGAATATCTTTTTCCATCCCCTCACTTTCAGTCTGTATGTGTCCCTAGGTCTGAATTGGGTCTCTTGTAGACAGCATATATACAGGTCTTGTTTTGGTGTCCATGCAGCCAGTCTATTTCTTTTGGTTGGAACATTTAATCCCTTTACATTTAAGGTAATTATTGATATATATGTTCCTATTCCCATTTCTTAATTGTTTTGGGTTTGTTATTGTAGGTGTTTTCCTTCTCTTGTGTTTCCTGCCTAGAGAAGTTCCTTTAGCATTTGTTGTAAAGCTGGTTTGGTGGTGCTGAATTCTCTTAGCTTTTGCTTATCTGTAAAGGTTTTAATTTCTCCATCAAATCTGAATGAGATCCTTGCTGGGTAGAATAATCTTGGTTGTAGGTTTTTCTCCTTCATCACTTTAAATATGTCCTGTCACTCCCTCTGGCTTGCAGAGTTTCTGCTGACAGATCAGCTGTTAACCTTATGGGGATTCCCTTGTGTGTTATTTGTTGTTTTTCCCTTGCTGCTTTTAATATTTTTTCTTTGTATTTAATTTTTGATAGTTTGATTAATAGGTGTCTTGGCATGTTTCTCCTTGGATTTATACTGTATGGGAGTCTCTGTGCTTCCTGGACTTGATTAACTATTTCCTTTCCCATATTAGGGAAGTTTTCAACTATAATCTCTTCAAATATTTTCTTAGTCCCCTTCTTTTTCTCTTCTTCTGGGACCCCTATCATTTGAATGTTGGTGCATTTAATGTTGTCCCAGAGGTCTCTGAGACTGTCCTCAGTTCTTTGCATTCTTTTTTCTTTATTCTGCTCTGCAGTAATTTCCACTATTTTATCTTCCAGGTCACTTATCTGTTCTTCTGCCTCAGTTATTCTGCTATTGATCCCTTCTAGAGAATTTTTAATTTCATTTATTGTGTTGTTTATCATTGTTTGTTTGCTCTTTAGTTCTTCTAGGTCCTTGTTAAACGTTTCTTGTATTTTCTCCATTCTATTTCCAAGATTTTGGATCATCTTTACTCTCATTACTCTGAATTCTTTTTCAGGTAGACTGCCTATTTCCTCTTCATTTGTTAGGTCTGGTGGGTTTTTATCTTGCTCTTTCATCTGCTGTGTATTTTTCTGTCTTCTCATTTTGCTTATCTTACTGTGTTTGGGGTCTCCTTTTTGCAGGCTGCAGGTTCGTAGTTCCTGTTGTTTTTGGTGTCTGTCCCCAGTGGCTAAAGTTGGTTCAGTGGGTTTTGTAGGCTTCCTGGTGGAGGGGACTAGTGCCTGTGTTCTTGTGGATGAGGCTGGATCTTGTCTTTCTGGTGGGCAGGTCCACGTCTGGTGGTGTGTTTTGGGGTGTCTGTGGACTTCTTATGATTTTAGGCAGCCTCTCTGGTAATGGATGGGGTTGTGTTCCTGTCTTGCTAGTTGTTTGGCATAGGGTGTCCAGCACTGTAGCTTGCTGGTCATTGAGTGAAGCTGGGTCTTGGCGTTGAGATGGAGATCTCTGGGAGATTTTTTCCGTTTGATATTACGTGGAGCTGGGAGGTCTCTTGCGGACCAGTGTCCTGAAGTTGGCTCTCCCACCTCAGGGGTACAGCCCTGATGCCTGGCTGGAGCACCAAGAGCCTTTCATCCACATGGCTCAGAATAAAAGGGAGTAAAAGTAGAAAGAAAGAATTAGTAGAAGAATGAAAGAAAGAAAGAAAGAGAAAGAAGAGAGAGAGAGGGAGGGAGGGAGGAAGGAAGAAAAGAAAGAAAGAAAGGGAGAAAGAAAGAAAGAAGATAAAATAAAATTATTAAAATAAAAATAATTATTAAGAAAAATTTTTTTAAGTAGAAAAAAACAAAAAAATGGACAGAACCCTAGGACAAATGGTAAAAGCAAAGCTATACAGACAAAATCACACACAGAAGCATACACATACACCCTCACAGAAAGAGAAAAAGGAAAAAATATATATATATCTTTGCTCCCAAAATCCACCTCCTCAATTTGGGATGATTCGTTGTCTATTCAGGTGTTCCACAGATGCAGGGTACATCAAGTTGATTGTGGAGATTTAATCCGTGGTTCCTGAGGCTGCTGGGAGAGATTTCCCTTTCTCTTCTTTGTTGGCACAGCTCCTGGGTTCACCTTTGGATTTGGACCCACCTCTGCGTGTAGGTTGCCTGAGGGCGTCTGTTCTTCGCTTAGACAGGAGGGGGTTAAAGGAGCCACTGATTTGGGGGCTCCAGCTCACTCAGGCTGCGGGGAGGGAGGGGTACAGTTGCGGGGCGAGCCTGCAGCGGCAGAGGCGGCCAGCATGACGTTGCACCAGCCTGAGGCGTGCTGCATCACTTCATACTTTGACTCCTTGGGAAAGTTCCTTGATCTTTCTCAGCCTCAGTTTCCTCATATATATAATGGTGATGGTACTGGATCCTCCCCAGACTTGCAGATATGAAATGAGGCAGTCCTTGTAAAGCATACTTGTCTGGCTCAGGGAAGGCTAGTGGAATTAATGTTATTCTGAGATTAATTTTCATAAGATTTCTGGCCTGTTTAGCGTTTCTGAAAACCTTACATGTGTAGTGAGATGCATCGGGCTTGGGAAATCTCAGACTTAACCCCTCTCTCATTTTTAAAAGCTTTGCTTGCTCTCCTGAGGGTATAGTAAAACTTAAGAAAGTCTAAGCTGGCTAATTATGAGCTTGTACAGTCGTGGGCTGAGGTTTCCATCTCCATTCCAGGTGGAGCAGCTCAGTGATTCTTTAGGATGTGTTTCCTTAGGCCTTGGTTGCCTGTTACTATACTATGCTCGTGACAAGGCGCACTATCTGAGTGATATTTAATCACATCCTTGGAAGAAGTGGGTGAATTCAAATAATGGAAATTCTTACCATCCTTTTTGACGTCACTCCCTCTGAAGAAACTTTAATCAAGATTTTTCTTTAATGAGATCTATCCGTGGTGACTCTAAATGTAATTTAATTCTTATCAGAATTCAGTTAAGCTTTACTGAAAGACCTTTCCTTGTTCGATATTGATTTCAGAGTTCAGCACAGCCCTCAAGCCCTCAGATGGATGTTTTAGCATTTTAAGTTCTTCTGAACTTTCATGAGTCCAATAAGCTGCCACACGGAAAATGTAGAGTTCTCTTTTGGGGGAGGTTTGGGAAGCTGAGATAATAAAATGAAATAAGTTTGTTTTGAAAATAGAGTTTGTTTAAGGAGGACCCTAGGGCTGTATGTATCTCTCTTGGAACCAAAGCCCTTAGGATAGAGCAATGTCATTCATTCAAATTGCCTTTTGTTCCATTAGTGGAAACAAGATGTCTGAAAGACATCCTGTACAAAACAGAGAAAACTAAGCCCTGGGCTCAGTCTGTGCCTTTTTTTTTTTGGCTGATGGAATCAGAATATTGAAGATAGTGGTTTATTTAGTTAGTTATTTCTGTGTAAGGACCACCCTGTTTGATGCTCTGAGTTCAGGAAGGAGACCAGTCTAATATAAATTTAATTTATTCTTTCCTATGTTGGTTACTGATCAACTTAAGATCATATTTAAATTAAACATTTACATAATTTGGAGAGAGACTATACCAGTTATGGCTTTATCTTTGATTTAATGATTATTCATATTTTCCTATGATCTCTTGAATCCTTAATCCTTACGTGTACATAGCTGTAATAAAACAAATTTGGATTTAGTAAAGCATTGTAATTCTCTTTAATCATTTTATACATGCTTTCCTTTGTATTTTCTACTGATTGACTTAATGTAAATATGTATATAGCTTTCCATTGTTAATAATTTCCATTTTAGCTCTTTATCTGTTTAGTTTTACATTATGTTTACACACCACATTTTAAAACCATTGGCCACTAGGAAGATATTGGGTATTTTCCAAACTTTTAGTATTGTACATAATGTGCCTATAAATGAGTAAAAATTTTTATGTTATTTTATTTTGAATTACTTAACATAAATCCTTTGATTTATGTTACCAAGCTTACTTTATGACAATTTGGAGAACTTTTACTGGATTTACTTAAAAAGATTTTTCCAATTTTCAGAACAATGAGCAATAATGAGACCAAATGTTAAACTATACCATATCCACTACTGAAGAAGTTTGTTTACGTTTCTTTTGAACCGATTTTTAATAGATGCATTATGTAATTGTTTTTAATTTGAGTTTTTATGATTAGCAAAATCAATGAGAAGCTTTTCTAATTTGATGATAGATCTATTAAAAGCTTAGTTTTTATTATTCTTATGGATTTGGATAAATGAACAAATTAAAATTAAGAGCGCTAAGCTTCCTTGGGAAGGAAAGTGATGTAAATAGAATACATTGGTTCTAGTTCTTGCTCTCCTGGTGTGATGTTAGATAAGTCATTTAATTTCTGAGTACCAGTATCCTCATTTATTAAAGGGAGATATGAACTTCTTCCTTGTCTTCAAAGGGAAGGAATGAACAAGTGTCATACTTTGTACATCATGAAGAAATTGTTCACTAATATAAGGGCTTAATCTGATTAATAACATTATTCTCATTGCTTTTTCCCTTAGCTTAATCTGATAGAATTTAGAAATCCTCTATGTCTGGGGTAATTTCATAGCTGCAGTTGCTATGGAAATACTGAAATAAATAGATGTCATAGAAAGAATAGGAGGACATATATGAGAAGAAGAGGTTCATGTTTTGCTTAAGAAGATTTTTGTGTTGGTATAGGCAGCAACCATGCCTCCCACTTACGTGTCCTTCTGCCCTTAATGAGACAGGTTTACTCATAAGTACAGATTTACAAAAGAATTGCTGTGTTCTCAGCATTGCCAAAGAGTCTGGGCCTAGAGACATGCTGCATCAGAGATTCTCAGAAAGTCTGTTTATGAAATGGCAGCCAAGGATCTTCCCCTAAACCAGGGCTCTTACTCAGAGTGGGTGAAATCCAACTCCTGACTCTCCAGCAGTGGAAGTTGGTACAGACGTTTTTATTATAGTTACAATCCAAGTGATTAAAAGACCTCAGGAAATAGGAGGCCAACTCCACAGGAGACTAAACACTTGAAGTTTCCTGAATTTGACGCATTCGTGGCCAGCACACTAACAGCCATTTGCTCCCTCTGTCACTAAATGGCTACAGTCAAAACATTCTAACTTTTCAAGCTACACTAGGAGGTAGGTTTGTACCTCTGCAGTTATGGCCAGTGCTTTATGTGGGTATTAGGAAAGGACTTGGAGTTTGGACTAAACTTGAAAAATTCACATGAACTTCCCTCCTCCTCTTTTCTTAATTGCCCACCTCTGCTCTCTCATTTCCAAGGAGTGTTTCTCTCTCTCTCTCTCTCTCTCTCTCTCTCTCTCTCTCTCTCTCTCACTCACACGCACACACACACGGGTGCACACACACACACACTTTCTAATTAATGTTACGTCATCATCCCACAAGCACTCACCCAGGAAAGAGAAAAGTGCTTCAAGCAAGAAGAGAATTTGTCAAGTATGCTCTTGAGAGATTTAACCATGCTAACTACTATGAATAATTATCTCTTCCGTTTGTACAGCCCCTTACATTTTACAGTGCTCCTGAGTCTGTATTACTGCACCTCACCATACGTATTAGAATCTTGTGAAACAGACAAGGGGAAGATTATTAGTCCCATTTACAGTGGCTTTGATATTTTCAAAGTAAAAGACAAAAATGAAGACTAGGGAACAGATTTAACTTGCATTTTATGGCTGGATCCATACTGCCACCCTGAAACTAGTGTTCAGCTTCCTAAAAATGTGCAGATACTGACAGACACCTAAGATTGTAGCCTTCGATTCCCATGATTTTCATCGATGAACACATGAGTCGTGCCTTCCAGTATTACAGAACCTGAAAGGCTGAACTTCTACCAACGTAAAACCATAGTCCTTTCTTGAGCATTTACTTTTTGCTGTCTTTGAAATGCCTCCGTTTTTAAGACAAAAGCCTCTTTTTATAGTTAAAAATAAAATAGGAATAACTAACGTTTTTTGTGGTGCTTTAACTTTTACAAAGCACTTTTCTTTTATCTCATGTCACTCTCTCGTGATCTTAGAAAATAGGTACAGTTATTATTGCCTTCATTTCCAGTAGTAAGAAACTGAGTTTTAGAAAAAATCAGCTTGCTCAGTTTCACAGAGCATGAGTGTCAGATCCAGGACTTGACCCTGGCTTTTGATTCTCAAGTCCAGCTCTTTCCACATATCCAGCAAATCACTGAAAATCTCATTTGTTATTACTAGATTTCTTTTTTCCTATTAATTTTTTCTCTATTACCATATTGAGCTCAGAATATATTTTCTTATGGTAGTATAGTAACTCTTTAAAAAAAAAATGAAAACTCAGTTTTTAATTATTACATGCTTATTAGAGAAAAATTAGAAAATATTTTAAAAGGTATGTATCTCTCCCGTCTAAATATTATAACAGTTTACTCTTTACCACATATTCCTTTTCTATTTCAGTGTACCTCTGTATGGATATATGCTTATAAATATAATCACACATCTGTATAAATGTTTACACACATACACAAACACAATGAGGTCATGCTATTCATATGAATTAATAACTTGCTTTTATTACTTAATAGTATATCAAACTTTGCCTTCTACAGAAATAGTTTCTTTTAAATATTACATGGACACTCAAAAAGAATGTGTATTATGTACATGCCCTTTCTGAAAAAGTGACTCAAAGAAATATTCCAGCAGACAAATAAATTAATCAAAAAGTGGGGCGGGGGCTTCCCTGGTGGCGCAGTGGTTGAGAGTCCGCCTGCCGATGCAGGGGACACGGGTTCGTGCCCCGGTTCGGGAAGATCCCACATGCCGCGGAGCGGGTAGGCCCATGAGCCATGGACGCTGAGCCTGCGCGTCCGGAGCCTGTGCTCCGCAACGGGAGAGACCACAACAGTGAGAGGCCCGCGTACCGCAAAAAAAAAAAAGTGTGTGGGAAATCCAGAGCAAATAAATTGGTGATAAGCCATGAACCAATAAAACTAATAGGTAAAAATAAGGAGATATGGGGATATATGTATACATATAGCTGATTCACTTTGTTATACAGCAGAAACTAACACAACATTGTAAAGCAATTATACTCCAATAAAGATGTTAAATAAAGAGATAGGAAAAGATGTAATGGCAAATTCAGACCAAAAGAAAATAATATTAATTACCTACTAACTATAATATTAAAAGCAGACAGGAATTCCCTGGTGGCCAGTGATTAAAACTCCATGCTTCCACTTCAGGGGGCTTGGGTTCGAACCCTGGTGGGGGAACTAAGATCCCACAGGCCATGCAGCACAGCCAAATAAAAAAAAGAGAGAGAGAGAAAAATATAGCAGACAAAATACAATTTAGGACAAAACTATCAAGCCAAAGAAAATTATTTTATTGATAAATGTCACAGTTTCCAAAGAATAGCTCTGAGTCTTTCTTCATTAAATAGCATTATGTTGAAATATATGATATAAAAATATTGATGAAATATGAAATGAAAATTGTAAAACCATAGTCTTTATAAAACTGTAACACATTTCTTGCAGTCTCTGACAAACCAATTATAGAAGTTGAATAATATGATTAATATGATTAATATAATCTCTTTGGTCCATACAACCAAAGAGATTATATCTTTACAAATCTTTGTGGAAGATTTAGAAAAGCATCATAAGATAGTCTGAAAGGAAAATGTAGACAGT
Organism: Grampus griseus; assembly: GCF_964374135.1. Taxonomy (NCBI): domain Eukaryota; kingdom Metazoa; phylum Chordata; class Mammalia; order Artiodactyla; family Delphinidae; genus Grampus; species Grampus griseus. Next base: position 65,153,522 of record NC_138998.1, read on the forward strand.
TCCTACTTTGGCAGGCAGAGTTGTACATATGTTATAGTAAGACAAGAAATCTATAAAAGGATAAACAAACACACTCTTGGGTTAAAAAATTCTTAGAAAGTAGTGATAATGATAACACCGTATGACAGGAGGATGAGATGCAGCCAAACTTGAATTCCAAGTAAAGTTAGAATCATTAATTGCAACAAGAGTGCAAATATATGAACGTAAAAAGCTAGAAAAGGAAAACAAAATCAACCCACAGGGAGAAGGGATTAGTTTAAAATAAAGGCAGTTATCGATACATGGAAAAATACTGAATTTTCAGGTCCAGGAGATGATTCTTTGAAAAGCACAATAAAATAAACATCCAGTGAAGATAATCAAGAAAAAAAGGGAGAAACAAAATTTACAGAAAATTAGGAATGAAAAAAGAAGCTTTTAGCATAGGTATAGAAGACATATAAAAATGATTGCACTTAAAATTTTATGTAAAAGAGGCTATTTTCTGTGCATATCTAAATACAAGGGAAGAAAACTTAAATAACCTGATAAACATGGGTGAAATGCAGAGCTACCACCTGAGAAAGAACCAAGAAATTTCACTAACAGGATTTTTCAGATCTTTGAGGAACAACTGATTCCTGTGCTATTTCAACTTTCAGAGCTTAGTAAGAGAAGATAAGCTTCCCAAATCATCTTGTAAAGCTAGCCTGACCCCGAATAATAATACCTAACCTAGGTTGCCCCCCAAAGAACACTCTATGCGAATCAAACTTTCACAAATGCAGAAATCCTAAGTGAAATATTAGCAAATTGAATGCCACATAATAAAACAACCCAGGTTATTCCATGATTCCAATGTTAGAATAGTATCAGGAATCTTTTAACATAATTCATTGTATTGATATATCAAATTTTTAAAAACTAGATAATCATCTCCATAGATGCCAAAAGGGTATTTAATGAAATTTGTCACACGTTCTTGTTTAAAAACAGAAACAATTGCAGTAACTCAGAATGAGCTCTAAGTAAAATAGAAGAAAAAAGATGTATAATTTCAATAGGATAAAATAAACCAATAGTGAGCCTTCTTCCTAGATTTTCCTAGATATGCACAGAATCCCTGCTATTATATCAATATTATTCTTAGCATTCTAGTCTTTGTAATGGAAATTTAGAAACAAAGGATAAATATATATTCTATATATGACTTTTTCTTTGTTTTATATGTATTTCAATTACATAATATTTCTAACACAGATAAAGATAAAAAAACATAATAAGATGAAATTCCATGTATCCATTATCCAATTTAAGAAATAAAATATTAGAAATTCGGTTGAAATCCCTTAGGTTCTTGTCCCTAATCACATTCTCAAGACTCCTGTACAGAGGTAGCTACTATGCTAAATTGTTTTTTTGTCATATCCATGCATTTCTTTGTAGTTTTACTACATATGTCTAAAATATATATTTATACCTATAAATATATATAATATATAAATATATATATATATGTAGTATTGTTTGTATACAGTGTTTCTTAATTTTAAATGAATGGCATTGTATCATGCCTATTTTTCTGAGATTTTTTACTCAAAATTATAAGACTAGGATGTATAAGTGTTTACAGATGATAAGATTATTGTTTAAGAAAATCTGAGAAAACCTAAAGTATTAGAATAAGAGAAGTTTAGTAACATACCAACATTAAAATCAGGAATTTAAGTTTAGAAAATATAACAGGGGAAAAAAGTCCCTATACAGAAGTTACAAAAAATATAAAACACCTAGGTAAACCTTTCAAAGTGTAAATGATCTAAGTGAAGAATGCTACAAAATTTTACAGGGGTGATTAACTCATGAGCAAAATGATTTGGGGATTGAATATGCTTTGGAAAGCACCTCTCACTAACAGGCATTTATATCAGCACCTTGTAATTATACAACAGCACAGCTTTCAGTGAGAGAAGAATAGTTACTGCACTGTCCTCTGCTAATGGTTTTTATTTAGCCCTTTTCCCCAGATAGCCCCCAGTCCTTTGCTGATTTGCATTACTGCCCACCACATCCCTGCAGGCTTCAAGGCAGTCCTTGATAAGGGTAGTAAAGCTCACACCTGTAGGTAGACCTCCCAGAATAAGAAAGACGTAGCTGAACAAAACCTTTTCCTCCAGTTCCTATCCCAAACTATATTCATTTCTGTTGTCATAGAATTAGAATGCTTTTTTAAGGGCCAGGAGGAACCCAAGAACGTCATTTTCATAGCCAAGAAAACCTAAAGCCCAAGAAAGCTGACTGATTTGCCTGAGGTTATATGGTTTATTAATGTCAGGGGCAGGAATAGAAACCATGAGCCTTGATGCCTTCAAAGAACTGCTTTCTTTGTGACTGACATGAAGAGATTTAACCATATGTGGCTACAGGCCCCGGAGAAACATCCCTAGAAAATGTTGATTGTGTAAATTTTGGTTGGAGAGTTTAGAAATAGGACAGCATTTGCTTCAGCCCCAACCAAGATGGAGAGTCTCAGATTTCCAGGTTAAATGCCTCTGCAACTTTATGCTAGAACCTTCCCACTGGCCTAGTTTGTTTATTTTTAAATCAAGCATGAACTCACCGCTCGGTGTTTGGCAGAGTTTGGATGAATGTCAGCATCAGGCCACTGTAATAATGGTTTAAGATTATTTAATCCTATTACTTATATACTTCATTAGGCTGAGTGAATTGTTGGCAGTGGTTCAGTAAACTTCCTACTTTAGAGATAAAAGGATGGAAAGAAAATAGGGAAGGAGTCTGTTCCTCGTTTTCTTTCATATTTATCTTATATGTCTTAAAGGATAAAGGAATGATAATTACCCAGCTACAGCTTGGAATCTGCGTTAGTAGGATCTTCTGAACTACTCCATACCCTCAGAAGAGAAAAATGAAATAACATTTTCAATTGGCAGAAAAAGGATTTGGGCAGAGGGGAGAGAGAGAGAGAGACAGAGACAGAGAGAGAGAGAGAGAGAGAGAGTTTATGCTTTCAAATTGATCTTAAAAATAAACCTGAAAATAAGTTCAAGAGTCCTAGGTAAGATATCAGCCTTTCACTTAGGGGACCTGATGTGAAGCAGCAAATGAGAAAGGATATGGAATTTAAAGTCAGACCTCACCGACACCCAGCTTGGCCAGCTACTATGCTGCATTCACCTCATTTCTTTTAGCTTAAATTTCCTCACAAATAGAATGAAAGTGGTATTTCTTACCTCAGTGGCTAAGTGAGGGTTCAGAGAGGTTGACAGGGCTGAATAAAGCTCAAGGTATAGGGGCTTTGAGTCGTAAATAACTGCACAGATGAAGCCTCGGGGACACACCTACAAAACTTGCAAAGGAGAAGTTTGCCTAACTTGCATCACCAAAGGACGGTTATTCGCCATCATTTCAATTTCTGCAATGTTACCTGCACACTACTGGTTTGAGAGCTCCAGGAGTCTGAGGGGCAGTGGCCAGTCACGAGACTCTGGAAACTTGGTTTCTCCAAACGTGTCAGAGGTCACCTGCTTTGGAATCACCCTGAAGTCCTCATTAAAAATAAAATTCTGGACCACTCCCCAGAATCCCTGCACAGCCAGCCAGGAAATTAGCATCTTTTACAAGGCTCTGAGGAGAGATTCTTAGGCATGCTCAGGTTTGAGATCCACGTGCCTGTACCTCCAGCCCCAGTTTCTGTAAGAACTAGTCCCCCAAATACTTCACTTTTACCCCCATCTCTCTCCTACACATTCCTTTCGAACACTTGACCAAACTGGACACTTCTCCCAGACATTGCTATCTTAGCCTTCTCTCTCTGTGCCCAGACTGCTGTCTGTCTTGTACCTTTCTTCGTCTCCATCATTTGAAAATCTGTGTCATCCAACCTTAAAAAGCTTTCCTGGAACTTCCCCAAATAGATGTGGCCTTTCCTGAACATGCAAGGCTTTTGTTTCTCCTGTTCTTATAGGACTTAACCCTCTACAACTGGTATTATAGTCATTTGAGACTCTGGCACATTTCCTTACTGATTTGACATCCTTAGAGAGAAGAGAGAGAGAGAGAGAGAGAGAGAGTGTGTGTGTGTGTGTGTGTGTGTGTGTATGTTAGGGTCGGGGGTTATCAGATTTTATTCATTTTTTTCTTTTCCGTAGTTCTTGTCCCAACATGTGAGCCTATGGCTGCTCTGATATTTATTTGGGATGAGAGGGGCTGGAGAGGGACTGCGTTTCCCTCTAGATCACAGTATCTGCTGAGAGAGTCTTTGACCATTTGCCCTTTGCTATACCTTGGATTTGGAACTCTATGTGTGTATAAGAAGCAAAGAAGGGAACTTGGCTCCCAGAGCCTGGGAGCAGTCACTGTGGAAATGTAAATGTAAAAGATTGAAAGGAGGGATGTGAGAGTGAAGCCAGCTGTCTTGCTTCCAGCTGTAGAATCTTCAAATGAGCTACCGTACTCAAGGTCAAACACACAGGCCCGACTTACAGATGAAAATTGCCGGGGAGTTAGGGTGGAGGTTCTCTGATGTTCTCATGACTTTGAATGGGACATGGTAATTATCTCCCACAGCCTGGCTTACTTAAAAAAAAAAAAAAATTTGCTTTCTGAACCTCTCTTTTACTCACCTCCCTGCAGAGTCAGGGGATGCCAGGTGAGGTTAGCATCATCTTTATAGCAAGGCAGGTACTCTTTTTGAGCCCTTCGTAGTGACAAGGGCCTGGTATATCTGGTATACCTGATAGGTCTTCAAAAAGTATTTTTTTAACTTGAAGATTATTTAATAATTCAGTCTCCTACATTTACAATACAGGAAAATAGGATGCCAGGAGAGGGGAGAAGACTTGCTTGGGATGTCATGAATGCATAGATGCACTGAGAACTCTAAGAAATCTGAAGATTGCAAATGCACATGTGTGATGAGTTTTTAAATTGTATCAGTTATCTTGGATCATAAACATCTTCCACAGAAGTTACTTTTACTTTATGGGCTCTTTAATAGTGCTAAAAGATACTTGAGGCAATTTATATCAATAAAGCCATTGGGACACATTAGTTAAAATAAAAGTGAACCTTCTAAAATGTATCCCTAAAAAAGTGAAAGTTTATATTTTTATTCTAGTTTAGGCAAAAACTCTAAGTAAATTCTATTATAAAAGCATAACCAACAGACAAATAGTTTTTCCATAAAGTAGATAGCACTGAATGTGCTGGGGCCTCAGAGGAAAGAACTAAGGGAAGGGAGTAGAGACATTTGGGGGAAAAAGGAGGAATTCAACAAGAACATCTTCGTGGAGGAAGAGACCAGTACCAGTGTGTCACATGGTAAATCTTAGTTTCTTCTAATACCACATATTTATTCTTTTTCTACCCTGACAGGTTAATGAGAACTGTTACTATTCCTTTTTACAAATTAACAAAATCAAGGCGTAAAAAACCAAGAGCTTTGGAAAATGAGGAATTAGCATAGGATTAGAGCAGAACTTTGAGCTCCTGCATTCTAAATCTTAGCCTCTACCTTTCTCTTAAATAAATTCAAGTTAACAGATGGCTTGTCATCAGATAGGTCTTCTTTTAATCAACGAGGATTTTTTTTTTTTCTTTTTTTTACAGCCCTCAGGTCCCAGTTTGGTTACTGCTGTTTGAGAATCCTTCCCTGTGTCCTTCCAGCTGAAGATAAGCACTTCCTCCTCTGACTCCCCAGAGCTTTTATCTATACCTTTGTTTTAATCATACACCTTTGTCTTAACCTTACATTAGGCAGACAGTCTCACCCACATGTATAGAGACTGTGAGCTCCTTAAGAAGCAGGCTCATTTTTTCCTGTTCTTCTTTGTGTCTCTTTCCTATTCATGCCCAAACCTTACTCCACATCTTCCAAAATAGTGCCCAAAGCAATACCTCTCACCCTGGGAGGTATTTAGTACTTATTTTTTTTTTAATGAATGACTTAGTCTGTTCAGGTTGTTATAACAAAATACCACAGACTGTGTGCCTTAAACAATAGAAATTTCTCACAATTCTAGAGCCTGGAAATCAAAGACCAAGGTGCCAGCATGGTGGGTTTCTGGTACGAGACCTCTTCCTGGCTTGTAGAACGTTGACTTCTCACTCTGCCCTCACATGCCAGGGAGAAAGAAAGAGAGTGCAAGCTCTCTGGTGTCTGCTTTTATAAGGGCACTAATCCCATCATGAGGACCCCACCCTCTTACCTCATCTAAACCTAATTGTCTCCCAAACGCCCCATCTGCAAATACTATCACATTGTGAGTTAGGGCTTGGACGTGAATTTTAGGAGGAAACAATTCAGTCCATAACAGTGAACTACACCTTTTGGCCAGAGGTCTGTAAATGCATCATTGGTCCTGGTTGATGGAGTGGTGATTAGAATATCCCGTGTTTCTAGATATAGACGCTACATACTGAGATATTTAACAGGTATTTGCGTATCCTGTTGCCTTTAAAGAATTTTGGTGGACCCTCAGTAGGGCCCTATTAATGTTTAAAACATCATATAGCTCTGCTGCATTTTCCTTTAAGGTTACACTTTTACCCACTAGATCTTGCCTCATTTTTTAGACCAGAGAAAAGAGAAAAACTTGGTTCTTTGGAGAGTTGCTGCGCATTCCTATTAGATCATTAGGAAATTGGCACAAGTGGCAGGAAGCCAAACTGGCCTGTGTCTGGCCAGGCAGTGTCTGCAGGTCATTCCAGAAAAGCTGCCAGAATAACGATGTGTTCTCCAATACAGTGCTTTTTGTCAAAGTCTCTTTTGGAATTAACTCCTCAGGCACAGATCAATAAGCCTCACCAACTTGCCAATGTAATTAAGAGGTGGTAGGTTAAGCATTACTATTAATTAAGTTCAGAGTAAAATAAAATGAAGGTTGTTTTTGTGAATTGTGCTGTCAGACTTTGCTCAAGAGTGTTTCTGAGTTTTTATGGAATAGAATCCTGGAGATGGAGGGGAGGATTACTGTCTCCATTGCCTTGGGAAAAGCAAGCATTTAAACATATGTTTCTTTAATATTTTTAACTGAAGAATAAAGTATTTGCTGATTGTGAGAGCCATCGGATGAACACCTTTTATGTACAGAGGGCTGAGTTCAGTGCTGTGGGGGATACAAGCAGCATGAGGTGCAATCCCTGCTCTCACGGAGCCCTTAGGCAGAGAAGCAGCACCACACACATACCCAAGTATAATTAATACAAGGCAGAATCTGTCTGCGAGGGAGACTCAGGCAGTGATGAGAGCTCAGAAAAGGGTGGGTTTGGAGGGCACCGGCACCAAGAAAGACCTCCCAGATGATGCAGCATTTGAGCTAGGCCTTGAAAGTAGTGTTGGATATGATAGGGGGAAAAGAATGCACAAAAATAATTCCAATTTCTAAACACTTGTTTTCCATGTTGAACTCCTTTACAACACCTGGGATAAAAGGAAAAGAAACCAGCCTGTTGCTAAGTAAGGATTTGTTGAACATTCATTATATGTGTATTATTCTGCAGAGAAAGTGGGAACAGAGGAAGTAAAGAATATCTTCTGGTTCATGGGTTTTTCTGTATACGCAACAAGATAGTCTCGGACTCATTACCTTCTTCTGATGGCGTCTTAATTGGATTTATTACAAAGGCCAAGTTCCTTTGTCCTGAGACCACCAGTAACAGCAACCATTGGAAAAGCCATGTTGATGCTGTTCTTCCTTTTTGGAAAAAGTGGGTACTTAACAACGATGAAAAAGTGCTACTATACCTTTAGACGGTTTAAGTCCGTTTTGCTAGTAGAATTGAGTGGGAGTCAGTGTTGATGCCACTGAAACCTGAAAGGACCTTGAAGACTCTCTAACCAAGCCCCACTTTTTGCATATTAGTAAACTGAAGCCCAGAATACAGTTTTTCTAGGAGGAAGAGAGCCAAGTGAATTTCCTAAATCACATAACAACCGGTTTATTATTAGGTATTTGTGTTACCTTCACATGGAAGAGAATGATTAGGCTTTCAGGGAGGAATAAGTCGACTCCCAATTCCCTGAGTTACTATTGCATGGTATTAGGCAACTTCACTTAATAACCTACCTGTTGCCCAGCTATGATAATTATATATCTTTTAGCATTCACCACCTGTACCAATTGCTTAGCATAATAATACCTCATACTTAAATGCATGTGCCCAAAGTACCTTTATAGTTGTTTTTCATGTGATTCTCACAACAATTCCACAAGGCAGGTGTTATTCCTAGATTAAACATGAGAAAACTAAGGCTCAGAGAAAGTAGCCTATATAGCTAAGAAACTGAAATGGGCTCTGACTTCCATCTTCTGACTGGGAGTCTGGTTTTCTTACCTTGGCATCTCAGTTGCCTGACTAAATGGTCTTCAGTCATTTATCCAACCACTGAGTATTTACTAAGCACCTTCTATATTTCAAATATTGTAGTGGGCATTAGGGTTACAAAGTTTAGAAAGAAACAGCCCCGAGTCCTTGGGGAGTTCCTCATTTGAAGGAGATAGCCATTCAAACAAATAGGTAGCATGTTAAGTGCATACTGGGTCTTTGAGGGAAGGGGGACACATAAGATTGGGGGAATAATTTTGTAGCTGTTTATCTAAGCATGTCACAGTCCTGTCTCCCCAGCTAGACTGTAAATATCTTACCATGGCACGTGTCTCTGTCTCCCCCGAGACTCCAAGCACAGGCCTCATACTCTGCTGGCGTTCAGTCAATATATCTGTTGTTGATGATGCTATGATTTTTCCCTCTGACTCTCACACTGGAGAAGTTTCCAGCTGGCCCTTGAGTAGAGCAGAGTTTAATTTACAAATTTGAGGTCGCCTTTTAAAAATCACTTTTAAGAAAAATAAACAACTTTATGAGATAGCTTCTAAATACTAACATACTCAATGTAGTAGATCCTCTATTTTAACTAGTCTTTGCCCAACATTTGCAGTTTAGAGTGTTGTACTTGTATGACTGTTCTCTTCTTCAGTCAGTGAATTGTATCTTTCATTAGGGGCTGTTAACACATCAAAACAGCCTTTAATCAGTCTTTAAAAATTCTAATTATTCCCGAGTATCTAATCATTACTGTTTCATTGATAATTTGAGTGGTATCAAACATTGCAACTGTTTTGCACAGGAAGGGGATGGATTTCAGTGCCAAAGAACACCCATATTTTCAAAATTATGGGGAAACTTTTCCTCATAGCCAAGTTGTGATTAAATGTGTCAATGGCACAAGCTTGGAATTCTGCTGCACAATGCCAACATTTTGTATTGCTTTATTTCGACCATATATTACAAACAGAATATTTCCCAGCTCACTTATATATATTTCCTGGTTTCTGAAATGTTACTGGCAAGCTTTGTGAACAAATATTAATTTCAAAGATACTAGAAATAAAGCAAAAATGAGGTTTTTCTCTCATATATCTAAGAGTTTCCTTTAATCATTAAATTCTCAAGATGTAATTAGTTCAATTCTGCTGTAGATAGGAGCTCATTATAAAGAATCTAGGTTGAGCAGTCTCTCTAGCAAAAGTGGCCTTTTTGATTGTCTCCCAGCATTTCCTAAAAATGATAGTGTACAGAGTGAATTGCAAAATAAATGAGTAAACTGGATTTGATATACCAGACGCCAAGATACCCACCCACGTGTGCATACAAGCGCAAGCACAAGCTCGCACCAAAGCCAGGAACCCTACCACAAAGCAAAGTTCCATTTATCCTGAGGGCAAGTAAAAATTTATGCCTACCACAAAATTATTTTCTTGAAAATTAATTTGGAAATGTATAAGCAGATAGTATGGCACTAATTTATCAATCAAATAATAATTTAAATGGGACTAGAAAAGAGAAACTGTAATTTAAATATTTTTGAGTGTGGTACTGGTTAAATGTGTGTGTGTTTGTGTGTGTGTGTGTGTGCGTGTGTGTGTGTGTATTGAATTTGAAAGTAATTTATGGAAAGTGCTGCCAGCATGGTGTTTCAAATGCTCCACAATTTGAATTTAAACTGCTCAGTGGGATCATTAAGATTATTACGCATGTTTTCCAAAGAGTTTGAATTCAAATGACAACTTTAAAAGAAAAAAAAAAATAAGATGCCCTTTAAAAATTGAGGAATGTTATTGCACTTATAGAAACTCATGCAGTTTGAAGTAATTTGCCACCTCCCCTTTTGAAAAAGTACCTGATGATAACGTTGTCAAGAGATAGGGATGTTGGAGAAAGTACGTACTGCAGACACATTCCCTTGATGAGTAAAACCAGATTGTAAAGCAGACTTTATAGACAATAAGTTATTGCATTTAGTACAAATGACAGCAGAAAATCAGGAAGGATTGTGGATCAATGTAGGATGGAGCACGGGGATCCAATGATGGTAGAGGCTCACTTGAGTGGTACATGAAAGGCCCCTTCAAACTCATCAAGTGTGCCATTTGGTTCTCTTTCTCTGGGTGGGTCTTGGCCTATGGAGGTCTACTTTCATTTTGTGCCCGTTAGGCAAGTGAACAGTTTATGAAAGAAACAGAGGCGTGCTTACTCACTTTTCAAAAGAAGTCTTTTTGCCTTGGAGTTTGCAAAGTTGTTTTGCAATGGATTTACCATTATATGTTTTTAAATAAGCGTAGTTCCAGGGATGGGAAATTTACTAGCTCTCAAGGCAGCTTTTCCCTTTGTTGGATTCTCTAAAGGTTATAAAGTTACTTCTTGTTTTGGACTGGAAGTCTATTTCCTTACAACAGCTACTCATCTGTCCACAAAGTAGACAGCTAATACATCTTCCCGTTTGAAAGCCTTTTAGGTATTTGAAGAAAGTTCTCCAGTCCATCTGAGTCTTCTCTTCTTCTCCATTCATGTGTTGAATGAATGTTGAAATTCTCCATCCTGACCACTTTCTAATGGATTCGTCCAGCATATCAATATCATTCTTCCAGTGTGGTACTTAGAATTTCCATTACCTTGTGTAAAGAAATTGACCTCTTGGGATATGTAGAACTTGATTTAAAAAGACAAATACATAACAACAACAAAAAAGAAGATTCTGATTAACAATACGTGTTTTAAAGTTGAAGGAAAAGTTTATAACCCATTGCCCAATTCTACTGGAATAAAGTAAAATTGCATATTAGATCTTGTTCTCTTCAATCTGTTTTAATAAGAAGTAAAACGAGATTTACGACATTTATCATTTTCTAACTTACATTAAAGTACATGTTTCATCTCCATCCAGGGGTAACTTACTTATTTCTTTGCATCTTTAGCAGTCAGCACTGTCTTGGTATAGGTGATGTCCATTAATTGTTTAGAATTAAGGAACAATAATAATAATACCTAGTGCTTTCCAGTTTATAAAACATTTCCAATCTAAATTTGAGCTTGGTGTACAGGTTTTGTTTTTGTGTGTATGTTTTGTTGTTGTTGTTTTTTAATATAAGGAAGTCAAGGCTCAGAAAGTTTAAGGGACTTACTCAAGAATGCAGAGCTGGTTAGAAGATTTGAATGTAAGACATTGTGGCTCTAAAATTTGTCATTTAAACAGAGCACCCATTAGTTGGTTATCTCTTCCTCGGTTTCTGCCTGGGTAGAATGTATTTTTAAATGCTTTGGGGGGAGGGAGAGCTTTAATTTCTATACCCTTGCCGGAGGTGTTATTCAGATTCAAAGGCTTGTGGTAAATTTGAAAGCAATCCTTTGGGTTTCTAGGAGCTGCATTACAGCAGCATTTCTTTGGAGCATTGTAGCCTCTCTATCCAAAATGAATCTGCGGTAACTTGGGGGAATGGGTGGTCTGTGAGGACCAGACCTGAGACAGCAAATGGAACCTCTTTAAGGGTTCCCAGCAACAGGTTCATTTTGTATCCAAATTCTGAAACACAAGTGGGAGAAGTGAGCCTTCAGTGAAAAGAGTGATGATCCCAAACAAATAAGTTATGGGGTCAGGGGAAGAGCTCAGGCTCGGGGCTTCTAGTCTCCAGCCAGTTTCCCCAGCCACCTGGACACAGTCGTCCAGAAGCCCAGGCTTATGCTTAGTCTGGACTTGCAGTAAAAGTCTAATGCTTCTACCTGTTTCTCCCTTCTAGTGAAAAACCTCCTCCTCACTGCCTCTCTGACCTCACACCATCACTCCACATCTATCCCACCTCACCATTGCCCGGGGAGCCTTCTCATCACACCATTCTGTTTCTGGATCTATGTCCTTATCAGATGGGACCCACTCTTTCTTTCAGAATGCTCCTGAAATTTTCCACATTTGATTAAGTGTCCCAGCCATAAAGCCCATTCCAGTAACCACAGTACTGCGCAGCCAATTCCAGTAATGGAGGAGACACTTCCAACTGTTAAGCAATGCTCACCCCTTCAAAAGAGATTGAGCAATCTAATTTTCAAGTTGTATTTAAAGCATGCATCTGGATGGTGAAAGGCATCTGGACCCTGACTGTGACAGCACTGGAGAGCTTTTGGGTGAAAGAGCTGTTAGATTGGTCCTGTGTGTATTCGTGGGGTAGAACTCACGGGGAGAGGTAAACAGGGTTTTCACTTTCTTCTTCATGTAAAATTGCTATAACAATATTTTTCAGGGTTTTGTGAATATCAAATAGAACTTTCTGAGACAACGGCTACTGCCATTCATGGGATGGGTCATGTCCAGCCCTCAGCAACACGTACTGCATAAAAAGGAAGGCAGATACCTGAGAGATCCCCAAAGAGACTGAACACACCATGTCAAACAGGAACACTAGAAGGAAAAGGGCAGGTTTTAGATGATCACTCATCAGAGATGGCTCTTGTCAAGGAAGGGGGAGTGGAGAAAATGATCTCTACCAGTCTTTCCAACATGAAAGTCGAACACAGGAAAGGGACCTGTTTGTCCATAAACCCCCGACATGCTTGCATCCACAGCCCACATGGTATACCTATCTTCTTTAAAGAGCAGCAGAGTTATTCATGTGCCCTGCATGGAAATAATATGACAATAGCAGTTAATGCCTTTTTTACTTAAAGGGTACTTAGCTGCACCTGCAACTGCAAATTCACATCAGGACATACCAAGAGGAAGAATCCAAATTCAGTGTCTTGTGACATTCGGGACCATGTTTGTCACTTCAGTTCGGGTACAGTCTCCATGTACCTGAACTGAAGGCTGCAAATGCACAGAACTCAGACTGAATCAAAGAGAAATTTGTTTGAACCCAAACTTTACTGCTCTGTACTTTGTGATGGGTCAAGGTTATTTAGTTCTCTAAAGCAAGGCTATGAAAGGAGGTGGATAGTACTTACTGTGTTGGGCTCCTGGGAAGGTTAAATGAGTTCATGTAAGTGCCAAGCACAGTGCCTGCCTCCTAATAGGTGTTTAATAAATACTATCTGTTGCTGAAGACATTTATCATACCATACCTCCTCTGGAAAATAGATTATAAATATACCATAGAAATTTACATCATAATGTCTTCCTTCAATCCTTTGCTTTTCTCTCCTGTCACTCTTTCCTGTCAATACTGTAATCTGGATGAACTCAACCACTTGTCTTTCGCTCACCAAAGTGACTGGATGTCGCTGGAGAAAAGCACACATCCAGGCATGTTGATATCAGAATAAATTGTGACCTACCTTAACCCCACTCACAGCCTACATTCTTACATGCTGCTCTCAGGTGTTACCTACATTTTCTACTCTACCCCAGTATCTGACTGCACCCCATCCCCACTCCCCCCTCCTTAAGAGATGACTGCCTCATTCTCCGCAGTGACAATGAAAGCCACCAGAAGATACTCCCTCCGCTTCTGCTGTCAAATTTGTGCCTGTCCTCTCTGTTCCTTCTGTTACAACAAGCAGAAGAGCTCATCAGATTATCAAACAAACACCAGTTGGCATAAATGTATTCCGATCCCGTTTCCTTCATCTTGAGAGAACCCTCACTCCATTGTTCATCTGTTCTTCATCCTGGATCCTCTGCCTGTCCTTGATTGGATTCTTCTCATTAGCATCCAGTTGTGTTCCAGCGTGGCGTAGATCCCCTCCCTGCCACCCCCCGCCCCCATTGACTACACAGCTCTCTCTAGCTGTTGCATTATCTCCTCCCCAAAGCCAGACTCTAGAAGATTTTTCATTACACATGCTGCCTCCTTTTCCTTATCTCACATTCTGGCTTTTCTCCCCAGCACTCCTACCTCCACTACCCTGGCTGAGGACATCTGTGACTTGTGACTTCCACGTTGCCCAAACCATAGATCAATGTCAGCGTTCATCTGACATGATATCTCAGCAGGGGATGGGATGGACATTTCATCTTTAAAAAGCTATCCTCCCAGCTCCCTTGGCATCTCCAGCTTTCGGATTTTTCTATCTATCTACTTCTCAGATTTGCTGTCTTGCTCCTTCTTGCATGTCCCTAAATTGTCTAGCTTTTCTTAGCTCCTTTTCTCCCTCAGTCCTCTCTGTAGTCACTCTCATTTCCTCCCAAGCGTCTAAGTACCATCAGTTTGCTGTCATGTCTCAGATAGGTACCTGGATGGTGTTGCTACTGTTTTTCATTTTAGCCATTCTAAGTGTATAGTGATATTGCATTATAGTTTTAATGTGTATTTCCCTAATGGCCAATGATGATGGAATGCAGGAAAGGATGTGAATAAACTGGATCACTCATACCTTGCTGGTGGGAACGTAAAATGGTATAGCCATGCGGGAAAACACTTTGGAAGTTCCTTTACAAATTAAACATACAACTACCGTATAAGCCAGCAGTTGACTTCTGGGCATTTATTCCAGAGAAATGAAGACGTGTTTACTCAAAACTCTGTTCATAGCAGCTATATCCATAATAGCCCCAAACTGGAAACAACCCAGATGTCCTTCAACGGGTGGTATATTCTTACCCAGGAATACTATTCAGCAATAAAAAAGGAATGAATTACTGATACACACCACAACTTGGATGAATCTCAAGAGAATTATGCTGAGTGGAAAAAGCTAACCCCCAAAGGTTGCATATTGCATGATTCTACTTATATAATATCCTTGAGAGGGTGCTAGATACAGTGAACAGATCACCGTTTGCCAGGGGTTACGGTTGAGGGGAGAAGTCAAGGGTTAAGGATGGGTAGGAGTGGATGCGGTTATAAAAGGGCAATGGAAGGGATCCTTGTGGTGAGGGAGCCGTCCTGTATCTTGGCTGTGGTGGTGGACATATTACATGTATACATGTAATAAAATTGCCTAGAAATAAATATGTGCATGTGCGCATGTGTGTGCGTGCAGGTGCGTGCACACACACACACATCTAAGCTTTGTTCTCTCTGCTCTCTCACGTCCTACTCACTACTCACCCCCTGCAATCTGGCTTCTGTCCCCACCTCTCCACTTACACTGCACTCCTCAGCACCACCAGTGACCTCTTTGATGCTAAATATGCTGGGGACTGCTCTGTCCTTCTCTCTCTTGAGCCCTGTTCACCATTTAAGGCTGTTGACACTGTCTCCTGAAGCGTGTTCTTCATTTGGCTTCTGTGACACTATCCACTCTGGGCTCTCCTTCTACCTCTCTACTCACAGCTCCCCACTCTTTTTTATTTTTTATTTTTATTTTTTTTGGCGGTACACGGCCTCTCACCGTTGCGGCCTCTCCCGTTGCGGAGCACAGGCTCCGGACGCGCAGGCTCAGCGGCCATGGCTCACAGGCCCAGCTGCTCCGCGGCACGCGGGATCTTCCCGGACCGGGGCACGAACCCGTGTCCCCCGCATTGGCAGGGGGACTCTCAACCACTGCGCCACCAGGGAAGCCCCCCCACTCTTTTTTAACAGATTTTCTTTTCCTTCCTCCTTCGTTATTTCAATGTTTTTCTGAGTTCTGCCCTAATCCCCCTTCTGGTCTCACTCCACACTCTCCTAAGTGATTTCATCTGCTCCCGTGACCACAAATATCATCTATGTGCTGAAAACTCTCTGGCCAAGATCTGCAGTTGAGAGCTCCCTCTGAGCTCCAGAGGATGTATCTCTCCGCTTACCAGTCTTCATAAATTGGCTTATAGGCCCACAAATTCAACACTTTCAAAACAGAACACACAATTTTCCCGTTTAAAAAAGCTCTTTCCTATGTTCCTCCATGGTGAATGACACCACTTGCTTTCCCTGATTAAAGGCACAGGAGCTGTCCTGATTCCTGCCCTGGTTTCACTGTCTCCTCTTATCCATCACTCACCAAATTCTGATATAATACTTTAGCTTCCTTTATATCTACCTTCAGAAATCCTTCAGTGACTTTTCGCTGCCTTCACAATAAAGTTCACACTGCTCAGACTGTCGTATAAAAAGCCCATAGCCACATACACCCACATACACGTGCCCATGTGTGCGCATGAACGCACGCGTGTGCGCGTGCACGCACACACACTCCCTCTCTCTCTCTCTCTCTTCTGAAACAGGGAGACTTTCTCTTATCTCTGTGGCTGAGCAAATACTTTCCATTCTTGTAATACGTGACCTTCTCACTTCCATCTTCGTCACCTAGCCAAGAATTATCCTCCTTAAGACCTCAATTTAGACATCAATAAAAGTGTGGTCCTTGTACCTTGTCCTCCCCAGTGCACTGTGGTAGCATTTAATGCTTTACCTCTACCATACCACTTAGAAGATTGTGTTTAAATGACCCATGTGCTTCTCATGTACCCCGTTCTCTATACACTCTCCCCAAGGGCAGAGATGTTATCTTGTTCCTCGTTGTGTCCTATAGCAAGCACTCAGATGTTTCTTGACTGCTGGGTTGGACTGAACTGAACAAAGATGAGATCACTGAATACAAAGCCATACGCTTAAGTACTATAGGGACAGCTGTGGCATAAATGATCGTGTACTGGATGAATGATTCCCCGCTGCACGGCCCCTGATTTCCAGACCTTTTAGTCACTTCCTGTGAATCTTGCCAGCCCTCTTCTCAATTGTTTTTGCAAGTTCTCTCACACTGTGTAGACCAGAATGAATCAGGGTCTAACCGGTGCTGACGCTAAGTGTGACATCATGAGTCTCTGGCTCTCCTTCTCAGTTTTAGTGGCTGCTACTCTGCTGGCTGGCTCATGGCAGTGGGGCGTGGCTAATCCTCCCAGTTCGTGGTCCCTCCAACATCAGTGGTTATTTCACCTAATATGTTACCTCATCCATAGAGAGTCGGGGTTCTTTGTTGTTTTTTAACAGTTATTATAACATGTCTGGCTTAGTGGAAAGTACATTGAACTGGAAATCAGGAAAGTTGGACCCGCTTGGCTCTGCCGCTAAGGGGCTGCCGTGGAGCATTTGACGTGCCCATCCCTTTAAAGGGTGTCTTTATTTTATGGCAGTAAACACATCTCATTGTGTCCCATTGTATGGCTAGATTATATGTGTGCAATGATTTGGAACACTCCAGTGAAGAAATCTTGTAAAGTCTAAGAATTATCTGTCTGTAGTGCTTTATACTTCTCAATGTGCTTTCATGTCCATTATCTCATTTAATCCTCGCGCATTTGGAAACTGAGGTTCAGTGACTTATTCATGTGAACAAAAATAATAAACAGTGGAATGAATAGTTTTGATTGTATATAAAGATCACATGAAAATTGATTTAAAAAGCATCATCCATTAGACAAAAAGAGTGAGGGCATCAACAGGCGATTCACAAAAGAGACAATAAAAATAGCTGCTAAACCTATGAAAGGATGTTCAGCCTTATTTTATTTAAAGAAATGCATTTAAAATACCATTTTCCCCTCATCAAAATGACCACGATTTACAAGTTTAATACCTGCTTTTGGCAAAGCTGAGGGAAACAGGTACTCTTGTGTGTTTTTGATTAGAGTACAAATTGATACAATCTTTTGGAAACAAAATTTGGTACTATCTTTCAAAATTTTAATTATACCCATATTTCGACACTATGATTTAATTTCAAACAGTGTGCCGTTTGATTTGCACAAGGGCACAGCAGTACCTGTTCAGAAATATACATTATGGCATTGTTTGTAATGTTGTAGAGACTAGTTAAATAAAATTACAAAATAAATAAGATATGGCAAATTTATACAACAACATGGAGACTTAGACATGATAAATCTATATGTGCTATAAAAGACACCCAAGAAAAACTAGTTAAAGAAAAAACAAGGAGCAGAACAGTACATAAAGGATCTCATTTGTGTTTAAAGAGAAACTTTTTAAAAGGGTGTTTATGTGTGAATGTATGTGTGTGTGTGTGTGCGCGCACGCGCGCACGTGCATGCGTGCACACACAACCACCCATTTATGTACAAGCATAGAAAAATTGTAGGAATCCTCAATTTTGGGGTGCTTACCTCTGGGATGGAGTTTTATTTTTCACTTTATATCCCTCTGTGCCAGTTTGATTTTTAAATGAGTATACATGCATATACATATAAAAATTTGAAAAGTTGGCATTCAGCTTAGACAGTTCTTCTTCTTTCAGCGAGCTGCAGTGGGTTTCATTGGTTTGCCCAATTTAATTGACCACAATAGAAAAACCTTAAAGAAGAAAAAACACACTTCAGAAGCTTTATATTTATATGACTTTTAAAGGAAGAAAAAATTAATAATCCCACTCAGCAAGTCAGAATTCCCACCTTCACCCCGAATCATAATAGCAAGCAGGTGACTAATCTTTGGCCTTTCCTGCACCGTGTGATCTGTCAGCTGTCATGGAGCGTAGGCCTCAGCGTGGGAGGACCCGAGAGGCCACCCATCACCTCTCAACAATAGCCTCCTTCTGCAGCTGAAGGCCCTACATCGGAGACAAATGAGTGCCTGTCTACTCTTTGCTCCTTCTGGCGCCTTTGCCACCTAGATTCATGGGCTTGCCTCCTACTCCAGAATATCTTCTTAATGGAAGAATGAATGATCTTTCTGAAATTCAAACCTCATCATGTTGCTCCTTTATTTCAAACCCTTCAATTAGTTCTTCCCAGTGCGCCCTGTCCCTAGTTACTCTGTATATAAATGCAAAGCTTCCTAACGTATTTAAATGTGCCCTTGTTTATGGGACCTTTTGTCACTGGCCTTGAGCCGATGACACATGTGTTGAATGAGTCAGCTGCCCAAAGAGGTGGCTGAGATAAGGCAGACTTTTTGTATCTCTCCAGCCTCATCCCTTCACTCTCCGCTCTGACCGCATTGGGTTACTTTCAGATACTTTGAGTTTTCCAGTTGCACCATGGTTGGTCCACCCACAGCCCTTGGTTCATAATCTTTGTCTGCCTAGAATACGCTCTCCCATCCTTCAGATCTCAGTTGACTTTTCACTTCCTCCATGGAGCCTCCCTGGCCTCTCGAGACGGTTTTGTCCGGCTGATGTGTGCAATTCATGGCACTCTGGGTCTCCCTTCATAGCACCTGCTACTCTTCACTCTGGATTTGGGCTCTGCTTGTCTGCAGCCCGCTCTTCAAGGACAGGGAAAGTTTCTGTCCTCCGATTGTACTGAAGGCACTATTACATCCCTTGCCATGACCTGGTGCCTGACACACAGTAGATGTGTCATCAGCGTGTACTGCATGAATAAGCTTTAGACCAGACAGACCCCACGTCTTCTGAGCCTGAGCACCCTGCTTTTGCTCCTACACCGGGCTCTCTTCCCACTACCTTCCCCTTGTTCTGTTCCCTCAGCCCAAGCACTGTGCCCAGTGTGATCATGTATATCCCCAGTGTTTTTAGGGCAGGATAGGAGCTGACAATTTAATGTCCTTCAAGATTCTGTTTAATAGGGAAGGGCTTGAATACTTGGAATCATTCTCACTTGGAGAATTGCTTTCCATCTTTCCTGGTTTCAGCTCCAATCAGATGGGTTTATCACATGTCAGTCAATATTTATGGTCTCAGGGAGTGGCACCATAATAACCCTTCTTCCCCCCCTCCCCAAGGCCAGCTCACTACCTCCACCTCTGCTTGTGCTGGGCCTTACCAGTTTGGACACTGGTGAGAGGTGGGGCCATGAATCCTACCTTTCTGTTCAGGGTTTCAGCCAACCTCTTATTAAAAATTTTAAGACAAGAATTCAGATTTTGCACTGGCAGAATTTTAGAATCACTTGTTCCCTCTTCTTCTGAAGGGCTCCTGTTCCTGGTAGGACCAACTTCTCGGAGGCAGTGCAGTCAAAACCATCTACAAGTTCACAGATTCTTCTAAAAGTAAACAACCCTACCTGGCTGACCCTGAGGCAGAGGAGAAACAGCAAAAAGGAAACAAGAGTGGTTTAGATCAGTCTGTCCCGCCTCTTCCCCACTCACTCATAATGTGTGTTGAAATCAGAAATCAAAGTGGGATCCTCTGCTCAGTCACCCTACCCTGCTAATAAGACCTCTGGGATAATGAGGCACTGCATTCAAGTATTAGCTGTGTGGATAGTGGAAGATAAAGACGACGCTACGTTTAGTTTCAAACTTCCTCACTTTCTGGTGCAAGAGAAGGTTTTTACAAAGAGTAGAAGCCACAGCATCTTGAAGCATCTGAAGAAGGGAAGAAGTCGGGGCTGTGGGCTGCGAGTGAATGTGTCTCTAGTCCCTCTAGTGGGCACTGGTCCACATCAGAGCGAGCCCAGCTGTGGTGGCTGTTAGCTTCCGAGGGGCTGGCACACAGCAATCAGAGGCACAGAGAAGTTTCTTGTTATTTAGAAATCTAGAAGGAAGAGATTGTCAAGATGAAGGACTCAAGTTACCCTTTCCCATTGTGCCCATAGTGAATTTGAGACCCAGATGAGGGACGTAACCAATCATTTCACTCTGGCTCTGAAGCCAGAATGACCACCCTTTAAGTGAAGCCTGCTCATCTAGGACATATGAGCTTTAGTAATTAGCAAAGGGGTATCCAGGTCTCTTAGAAGCCATTCTTTTCTTCCTGTGAGTGAGTGGACAGCTTTTCTAGTTTCTTATCCAACTAGGTTCAATATCATTCAAAGAACCTATAAAAAGAATTTGCATGCACCCTTAGGTGCTTAGGGGCCGGTGTTGCAGATGTTGGAATAGAGCCGGGAGCAAGGTACACTGGTCCCTGTCCTCCTGGAACTCATATTCCCATGTCTCTAAGGAGCTCTGGGCTTCTCCTGTGTAATACAGAAAGTGACTTGCTGGCATAATTTCCTTTGGAAGTGCTTTGCAGGACATAAGTCCTTGTCTTGGTTGACCTCCAGCCAGGCCTTTCTCATCAAGATTCATCATCCTCCTCCAATTTAGGGTGCTTGGATAATGAGTGAAAATCATGGCAAGAAAAGATGCTTTTTTTTTCTTCAGTCCATGAATCCAGCCTGATTTTAGGGGCTGTGTTGGGCAAGAATCTTTGTAAGCAATCTTACATTTTATTCCCTGCGGTATTCCTACGTGGATAATTTATATTGATAGTTGATAGAAGTGTATCTCACTGTTTCTCAACTCTGGCTGTGCATTTGAATCATTAAAAAATTAGAGCGAATTCCCTGGCGGTCCAGTGGTTAGGACTCTGTACTTCCACTGCAGTGGACGTGCGTTCGATCCCTGGTCAGGGAACTAAGATACGGCAAGCTACACAGCCAAAAAACAAACAAACAAAAAGGTAAATTTTTTTAACTCTGATGCTAAGTCCCCACTCCAGAACAATGAAATCAGAATATTTAAAAGTAAGGCCCAGGCATAGGCAATATATTACTTCAAATCATTAATAATCAAATATCACATAAGAATCTGACTTTTAGCGGCTCATTTGTAAGGAAGATAACTCTCCAGCTCCTAAATGTCTCCAGCGTAACAGGTGAATTTAGATTTCTTTTCTCAAACTTTCTCGCATATTCTGCAACTGTGGTTTAAGTGACTGTGGTTGTCCTCCACCACTCTATCGTGCTCCCAATTTATGTTTAACTGGGTTTATATTAGAAGGCAAGGAGGGGCACATGGTTTTTTAAACCCATTTCTTTAAGTGTTAAAAGAGTAATTCACTGGAGGAAGCCATAGAAGAGATTTGGGGTTCAGCATAAGAAACGATTTTATAGGGCTTCCCTGGTGGCGCAGTGGTTGAGAGTCAGCCTGCCGATGCAGGGGACGCGGGTTCGTGCCCCAGTCCGGGAAGATCCCACATGCCGCGGAGCGGCTGGGCCCGTGAGCCATGGCCGCTGAGCCTGCGCGTCCGGAGCCTGTGCTCCGCAACGGGAGAGACCACAACAGTGAGAGGCCCGCGTACCGCAAAAAAAAAAAAAAAAAGAAAGAAAAGAAAGAAACGAAACGATTTTATAACAATTAATACAGGCGGAGAAGAGCCATCTCAAGGGTCCTCCTGCCTTCTCTTATGAGGGTCTTAGCCGAGACTGTTGGTGACCTGTGATGACAAAGGTTACTTTCTGCATTGGCTAGGAGCTAGACAAAATGGCCCTAAGATCTTGTCCAGCCCTGGGAATCTACAAGCGCCGAAAAAAACGGAGCAGTAGAACTGGGCAGAAGGTCGATTTGAAATCTACCCTTATGATTTCACCTCAAATATTATGGAGGAAGATGACTTTAAAAATAGAATTTTCTTAATGCCATGCCTGATGTATTAGTTTGGGCAAGTAGTGCTGAGTGCTGTAGCGAATAAACTCCCAAATCTCAGTGATTTAACACAATAGTTTATTTCTCTCTGATAAAATCAGATATTTGGCAGGTGCTTTCCATCTGGGGAGGCAGAGTCTCTGCCTTATTCCATCCACTGGCTCCACCATTCCCTAGAGTGTGCATGTCCCATACTAGATTCTCAGACGAGGGAAGAGAGAACATTGAGGATCTCATGAGATGGTGAGGATGGTTTTGGGCCAGACTGGGTAACGTGTTTCCTTTCTACTCATATTCCATTGGCCGGGACTCAGTCATTTGGCTACAGCTGCAAAGAATGCTTGGAAACGTAGCCACCGTGTGCCCCAAAAGAAGAGGAAGTGGTTTGGTATATGTCTAGCCATGCTTTAATCATCATCATCATCAGTGTACTTTCCCGGAATTTTCCAAATCAAACTCTGTGGGTCACTTAGCTTAACAAAGTATGTAAAAGACACTTTTCCATAATGTAATTTATCTTTATTCCCGTGTGTGTTTTCTGTCTTGGTCTGATTTAAAATAATGACTAACAAATAGATTCCATGGGCCCCAACTAGATAATTATTTAACCTCTAACTCCTCAAGCATAAGGTACATCCCTCATCGAGGGATGTACCTTATGTTTGAGGAAGAAAATGTTTATTTACTTATGCATCAAATATTCATCGAGGGCCCACCACAGGTCAGCAACTGGGTATTCGGTGGTGAACAAAAACAGACAAGCAGCCTGCTCTCAGGAAGTTTGTGTTCTACAGAGAACTGGACAGAGAGCTTTTTTTAAAAAAAAAAATTGTCTTAAAAGAATTAAAACAAAGGAACCTGACCTAGACGGAGGGGTCAAGAAAGGCTTCCTGAAGAAGTGCTCCTTCACTGAGGCAGGAGGAGTGAGTGGAGTTTGGCCATCTCAGACAGTAGAGCATGCTGATTTTAGGAGCTGAAAGAAGGCCAGTGTGGTCAGAGCTCAGAGGCTGAGGGAGAAGCATGACGCAAGGTGGGTCTTCAGAGGTAGACCATGAAGGACTTGGGCCATGCTCAGGATTTTAGCCACTCTCCCAAAAGTAAAGGAAAGCCCAGCCGTTTCATTACTTCTTACACCACTCATCCATCACAGGCTTTTCCTGAAAGGTTTTTGGCAATAGGGGAGATATGGAAGCAACATCACGAGTGAGTGAATGGCAGAGCCTTTTCCCTAAGTGCTGTGGCCTTTAGCCACACACCACGCATTCTCCACGTCCCCAGTTCTCCTCATTGTTTCCTAGAGCTAAGAGTAAGACAAACTCGATGGAAACGTGACTTAGTTAAGAACGCAACCTGCAGAGTGAAGGGTTTTTCCTCTTCCAAATGTGATCCCTGTCTGCATCATCTACTACATGATTCAGTAGAGACACAACTGGATTTGGAGTCGTATTTCCAGGCCTTGCCTCTGCCACGCAATTCCAACTTATCAGCAACTTTCCAGCAGTTATTTTCAGAAATGGGTCTAGATGACAGCCTTCTGATTCCTAGTCCAATGTACTTTCCACTTTTCCACACAGATCCAATTGTAGTTCTCCCTTCTCCATAATCTTTAAAAGACCCTTTCTGATTGAACCAGGCCACTTATTCTTTATCCCCTTTTCTTCCCACTGAGATGACCTTTCTTTTCCTTCTAAAACTGTAACTAACTTTCAAATTGGAACTCAAGACTCTCATCTCCATAAAATCTGCCCTGAGGACAAATTTATTGATTTTATTCTTCTCCCACTGAATAGAAAACCTGCTTGAGGGAATTGTCTTCAGCTCTTTTTCTTGATAACACAAGTCTGGGCTCTGAACTGGGGAGTGTGGGCTTTATTGATTTAACAAAGGGAAAAGACAGAAACTGACAGGACTCGAAGGCTATCTTTGGCCTGGATTTGCTGGAAAACCACGGTCAAGCTATTATTGAGTGTT
Source organism: Grampus griseus (assembly GCF_964374135.1). Classification (NCBI taxonomy): domain Eukaryota; kingdom Metazoa; phylum Chordata; class Mammalia; order Artiodactyla; family Delphinidae; genus Grampus; species Grampus griseus. The sequence goes on from NC_138998.1 coordinate 65,178,010, forward strand.
CTTCCTCAGTTTGTTAACACATGAGCTGATACAGCCCATGTATTACAGTCCATACATAGTAGTGCTTCCTGTGCCAGAGGGTTGAACTTCATGATGATTAAAATGGTAGTAAGGTGTCTTGCAGTTAATCCAGTCCATCCCATCCATGTTGCCCGATGAATGTTCATTCCTACAGATTCAATGTTGCCTAAAGATTAAAATCATGGAACCTTCTAGACTTCTAGATAGAGAAGAGTTGGAGAGATCAAAGCCTTCATATGACCCGAATTATCAAAAAGCAGATAATCTCATCTCATTTCATACATCCTATGCTTCAGCTGGCCTGACCTGTTTTGTATTCCTCAAAAAGTCTTACCCTTTTCTGACCTTCTGCTTTTGCTCATTCTGTGCCCTGCATTGAAATGCCTTTCCCTTCACCTTTATGTCACAATCTTACATGGCCAACTCCAGTGTCACCTCATCCCTGAAGCTTCCTTTTGTCTCACAGTTTGGAAGTAATCACTTTCTCTCCTACTCACTTTATGACATAGGTTATCTTTATTGATATACTTATGCCTTTATATGTGTATGTCTTATATTCTCCATAAGAGCAGCTTTTGAGAGAAGGGCCTGTAACCTTTCTTGACATTTGTGTTTCCTAGAGCTCCTTCTAGTGGGACAAAGTGTTTTGAGGTCAGTAAGAATTTAGTTCAAATAGAGCTCTATGATTAAAACATTTATTTATGACCATGGACAAGTTTCTTAACCTATCTAAATCTTCTAAATTCCTCACTAGGAGAATCTCTGGTGAGGAATAAATGAGAAAACTTACAAGAGAACTCCTGGTGTGGGACTTTGTTATGGTAGATATTTAAAGAGGGTAGTTTATATCCTGCACACATTGGTATGTCTGTGGTTGGTATGTTCTGTTTATGCGAAATACAAAATATCTTATAAATAATAATTTTAATATTTAGTAAATACTTATGTGGTGCATTTCATGCATTGAGATGGGTACTCTGATCCATCCCATTTTATAAAATAGAAAACTGAGACTTAGAGAAGCTTAGTCATTTGTCCAGATGTTAGAGGTACTGGAACTTAAACTCGGGCAGTCAGACTCCGGGACCTGTGTTCTTGACACTGCCTTCTTGATACTTTCTCCAAGCTGAATTATCACTTAAATAGACAATGCAACTCATAAATCTAGCCATGTCCAGGGACATAATGAAGTCTGTTCACTCTCCCAGACATTCGAGGATAAATCTCAGTTCCCTGCTACACAGCCTCCTCTGGAAAGTAAACAGTCCAAGTCCATCCTGTCTTTCCTCACAGGTCAGATGTTCTGCTCTCTCCCTGTGTTCATCTTGGTCTCCTTGCCCTGGACAGGTTCCGATTCTTTTATGTGCCTTTTAAAGTATAAGATATAGCTGCTTTGAAATACTACTCAGAGAGGTGGCAGAAATAGATGTTACAGTTCCTGGCGTCAAAGAACACTTCAGTGAGACCGTGAAGTAGCCACTTGTTGACTTGAGTCAGTGCTCACCATCACTTGGGTGGCCCAGGCTGGGAAGATGCTGAATAGAAATGAGGGAAAGATGCTTAAGAGGAGGCAGATTTCACCCTCTGTGAAGCCTCTACAGGTTTAGGTTTTATGAACTCTGTCACTTGCTACTGAATATCCTTGCTCAGTGTGTGAAAATACAGCTGCAGCTGAGTTCCACCCTCTTCACTTAAAGGGATGATTAACTGATTGTGATGAATAATTATTTAATTGCCAGTTCAGCTACATGTGTGTAGTTGTTTGCTTCTTTCCCCTTCAGCGGAAGCGAAGTCTTCTCAATAATAAAAAAATAATCCAGAATTAGTCAACTGCCTTTTAACAGGTTTTCCTTCAGTCTGGCACAGCAAGAAGGTTCCAATTTTACAACCTCACCTTTAGCTGAAAAAAAGAAAAAAGAGCTCCCCCTCAGCCAGTGAGATTTTGTGTAACTCTCACAGCATCTCCTGTAACTTAATAAAGTCTCTACTTCATTTTGAACATTTTCTTCTATCTTTGGATCAAAGTTTAATCAGAAAGAAGTATGGCTCTTTTAATACCCGTTTAACCTTTGTATTCGCAACAGATACAAAACCACTTAAAATTTAAACCTCTCTTTTTATGGGCTTGTACGTTGATCTCGTTTTTCTCAGAGGTGTGTTTCGCAAGAATTGTAGAAGCATGACATGGGGGTCACTGCAAACTTCCAGGCTCTACTCTTCACTGCCTTCCGTTTCCATGTCCTCTTCGCCCTATTAATTATTTTAATAGTGTCTTGCTGTTTTAACAAAGGTCTTTATTAATGCCACTAAATCTTTTTTTTTTTTACTGTTGTTGACATCCTTTTTCTTTCCATCATTAGTAGTATTTAGTGTTTTCTATCTTCAGAATGTGTAAAGGGCTGAAATTCCCATAAAGTGTGCCTGTCACCTTCTTTTTATAGACTTTATCAGCAGAAGGGTATGGAAGTGAGGTTCAGTATTGTCTCTTGCACTTCATGTGTAATTTAGGCTTACATTTCCTCATCCAAGCAATGTTTAGAGGCAGCATGCTATACAGTAGAGTTCTTATTTTAATTATAAAAGTAATTGATCTTCTAGTAAAAAATAAAATTATGCAGAAATATCTAAAATAAAAGTGAAATTCTTCCCAACTCCTCTCCCTAGAAGCCATTGTTAGCAGTTCTGTGTGTCTACTTCCAGAATCCAGAATTTTTTATACATTATAAACACATATGTGTACATACGTATTCATACAGACACAGCATACATAATATTCTACATCTCAGGACTTTTGTTTTTCCCCTAATAGAGGATTGATATCTTTCTGAAAATGATAGTATATATGGGTCTGCCTTTGTCATGGTACAATAGTATTCATAGGGTGCATGAACCATAATTTAGTCATTTCTCTACCAATGGATATTTACATTGTTTCCAGTTTTGCCATTAAAAGCAAATATCTTTGTGCAATTATCTTTATGCAGTTTTGAGACTTTCTGTGGAGTAGATCTCTAGAATGAACTTGCTGAGTCAAAAGTGTATGTGCATTTCCATTTTGATACCTACTGAAATAGTCCTCCAAAACGGTGGTCCCAGTTCATTCTTCTCAATGGTGTATAAGAATATCTGATTCCACATACCCTCCCTGACCTTGTACATGTTCGTATTTTAAATTTCTGCCCCCCAAAATGGAATTCTTTTTCATTTTTATAATTTTTAGTAGGTTTAGCATCATTTCATATGCTTAGTAGCCATTTGCCTATTCACATCTTCTGTCCTTTTTTTGGTTGAGTTATGTTTTTCTTAAAACTTTTGTTTTCTTAAAACTTAACTTCTGAAGTATCAGAAGTTACATGAGTTTTAACCTTTTGTTGGTGGTTATTTTGAAACTGCCCCGCAGAGCCCCGTGGGTTCCTCGGAGAAGACCCTGAGTAGGAAGAATTGGCCTGGCTGGTTGGGCTCTCCAGAGTCCTACCTCCTCCTTCTTACTTCAGCTACACAGAGACATCGATCAAACAGAGTTGCCCAGTTTTCACTTGCATTTCATGCTGAAGTTTGGGCTTGAGATTTAAAAAAGGCTCCCGTATGGGCTTCCCTGGCTGTCCAGTGGTTAGGACTTTGCCTTCCGATACAGGGGTGCGGGTTCGATCCTTGGTTGGGGAGCTAAGATCCACATGCCTCGCAGCCAAAACACCAAAAGGTAAAACAGCAGCAATATTGTAACAAATTCAATAAAGGCTTAAAAAAAAAAGTCTCCTGGGTCTAAAATGATGTTGGAGAAACACTCCCATGGGAGGAAGAGCCCTAGATTTGTCATAAAGTGATCTGTCTCGGACTCTACAACTTAGCATTTTTAAATTGGAAGGGTGCTTAGAAAGTAAACATTAAGTTCCAATTTCATTACAAACACCTAAATCATGTGAACTATACTGTTAATATATGTCGATACACATAAGATGCTGACAGATAGCTGTCATGAATTCCATAATAGCTAATACTGATAATTATTTTACTCTTCATAATATCTTCAACTTATATATATATATATTTAACACCTTTATTGGGGTATAATTGCTTTACATTAGTGTGTTAGTTTCTGCTGTATCACAAAGTGAATCAGCTATATGTATACATATATCCCCATATCCCCTCCTTCTTGTGTCTGCCTCCCACCCTCCCTATCCCACCCCTCTAGGTGGTCAAAAAGCACTGAGCTGATCTCCCTGTGCTATGCGGCGTCTTCCCACTAGCTATCTGTTGTACATTTGGTAGTGTATATATGTCCATGCCACTCTCTCACTTCGTCCCAGCTTACCCTATCCCCCTCCCCGTGTCCTCAAGTCCATTCTGTACATCTGCATCTTTATTCCTGTCCTGCCCCTAGTTTCTTCAGAACCTTTTTTTTTTTTTTTTTTTAGATTCCATATATATGTGTTAGCACACAGTATTTGTTTTTCTCTTCTGACTTACTTCACTCTGTATGACAGACTCTAGGTCCATCCACCTCACTACAAAGAACTCAATTTCATTTCTTTTTATGGCTGAGTAATATTCCATTGTATATATGTGCCACATCTTCTTTATCCATTTATCTGTCGATGGACACTTAGGTTGCTTCCATGTCCTGGCTATTGTAAATAGTGCTGCAATGAACATTGTGGTACATGACTCTTTGAATTATGGTTTTCTCAGGGTATATGCCCAGTAGTGGGATTGCTGGGTCATATGGTAGTTCTATTTTTAGTGTTTTAAGGAACCTCCATACTGTTCTCCATAGTGGCTGTAGCAATTTACATTCCCACCAACAGTGCAAGAGGGTTCCCTTTTCTCCACACCCTCTCCAGCATTTATTGTTTGTAGATTTTTTGATGATGGCCATTCTGACTGGTGTGAGGTGGTACCTCATTGTATTTTTGATTTGCATTTCTCTAATGATTAGTGATGTTGAGCATCCTTTCATGTGTTTGTTGGCCATCTATATATCTTCTTTGGAGAAATGTCTATTTAGGTCTTCTGCCCATTTTTGGATTGGGTTGTTTGTTTTTTTGATATGGAGCTGCATGAACTGCTTGTAAATTTTAGAGATTAATCCTTTGTCAATTACTTCATTTGCAAATATTTTCTCCCATTCTGAGGGTTGTCTTTTCGTCTTGTTTATGGTTTCCTTTGTTGTGCAAAAACTTTTAAGTTTCATTAGATCCCATTTGTTTATTTTTGTTCAACATATATTTGAAACTGAAAGTATGCATACAACTATAGACAATGCTCAGGACTTATTATTTTGATTATTTCTTTATTATCTGTTACTTTATGTAGTTCGTAGATGATGCATTCATCTGAGGACCCTGCTGACTCAAGGCCCAGCAGGAATCTGCTGCCCACAGTTATGAGTAGCTGATTTGGGCCAAGCTTTCAGTTCTGTAAGTTAAGAGGTAATCCTTGAGGACCCTCAGCTAGTTAATACCAGAGCAGTACCCAGATCCTTAGGGTCCTGCCTCCTACTGCAGTCCTGACTCCTATTTTACCTACTTTGCCATTCTTTGCTGGTTAATCTTGGGCAGATCTTCTTAACATTTCTAAACCTCAGTTCTTTTTTCTCTTTTACAGTGAGAGTACTAATGCATGCATTGTCATCCTGATGACTAGGGTAGAGTAGAGACATAATGAATGTTCTTACCTTTTGTGAATAGCATAGTACCTTACAGAAATGCAAGGAATAATCCAAGTATCTATTGCCCTTTATTATGGTGTTGAAAGAAGGGCTGCTAGTTTGAACAGGAACTGTAGTAATTAAATGTGTTTTAACATATCCCCATATCATGTAGACTAGCGTTGATATTTTAGCACTCATCTCCTCTGAAATGGGCTTGATTTTTCCCAGTTTAGTTTTTTAAACTTGAAAGAAAAAAATAAAAAGATGTAGCTATGGCTCTCATTCTTTCATTCTCTCTGAAATAAGAGTGGAGTAATAACTCTAAATGGTCCAGGTAGTAGCTGAGGACATTCTCTTGAATGCTTCTTTCTGTGTTTGTTCATTTAAGAAGGGGCTAAATTCTGCAGTCATCTACAGGACTCTTTTATACCAGTTTATTCATTAAATAAGACTGAGTATAACAGCTTAATTCACAGGCTTATTCAAAATAGATTTTTTAAATGGGAAAGTGGTAGATATTTATATTACAAGATAACTTACTCTTGCATACTCAAAACTCTTCTTTATTCCTTTAAAAATATATAGTTATCTAGAGTTACTTCACAATTATCCATTCAGTTCTTTCAGCAGATATTCCAGGGTCTTTGTAGGCATCAGAGAAGCAGAAACCTCTGCCTTCCTAGCAGGGGAAGATATACAATAAATGATAAACCTGACACAAAGTATATTATGTAGCATATTAGAAAATGATACATGCAATGGAGAGGAAAAAGGAGAAAAAGCAGGCAATCAAGAATGCAGTACAAGTGGAAGTTGCAACGTTTAATTGGGTGGTCAGGGTCAGACTTGAGAAGACCATCTTTGAACAGGGAGTGGAAAGTTGCCAGGAAGGGACCTTAGACCAGGAGCATGCCTTCAGTGCTGGAGGAACATCAGTGTCCAGAGTAACCACGGAGAAGTGAGCAAGCCGGGGGGTAGTAGGAGATGATATCAGAGAGAGAACTTGGGGGAAAGAGCACTAATCATTTAGAACCTACTTAGTCATGTTGTACTAAACATTTTATGTATTGTTAGATCTAATTTGTTAGTAGTTTGTTAAGGATTTTTGCATCTATCTTCATGAGGGATACTGGTCTATAGTTTATCGTTGTTGTCGTTGTTTGTTGTAATGTCTTTGTCTGGATTTGGTATCAGGGTAATACTAGTCTCATAAAAAGTATTAACAAGTGTTCCATCCTCTGTAAAATTCTGGAAGAATTTGTGGAAATTGGTATTATTCCTTAAATGTTTGTCAGAATTTGCTAGTGAAGCCATCTGGACCTGGAATTTTCTTTGTTAGAAAGCTTTTACCTACAAATTTAATTTATCCTAAGTGAACTTTAACAGTTTGTGTCTCTCAAGAAATTGGTCTATTTAATCTAAATGGCTGCATTTATAGGTACAATGATGGCTTACAGTATTCCCTTATTATTATTTTAATGTCTCTAGGTACTGTGGTATTGTTTTCTCTCTCATTCATGATGTTTAAATCTATGTCTTATCTAATTTTTTTCCTTTGATCGGTCTGGATAGAATTTTATTGTTGTTTTTTATTTTCTCAAAAGAATCAGCTTTTGGTTCCATCAATAATTTTTTCTATTGTTTTTGTGCTCTCACTTTTATTGATTTCTGCTCTATTATTTTGTTTCTCTTTCTTACCTTGGTTTTAATTTGCTCTTCTCTATTTCCTTAAAGTTAAATCTTCAATCATTGATTTGAGGTCTTTTGTCTTTTCTAATATAAACATTTAATTGAAAGTCCCTGTTTTAACTGCATCCTATAAATTTTAACATGTTGCACTTTGATTTTCATTCAAGACGTTTTCTAATTTCTCTGTTATTTCCTTTTGACCCCTGGGTATTTAGAATTATATTATTTAATTGCTAAATATTTGGATTCTTTTTCTATTTTGGGTTGTGTATTTTTCACAACTATGTTATTCTTACTCTTTTTCAATTATTTATACTCTTGATTTGAATGTTAGTGTTGTCCTTTGATTTGCAACATACATCTTAATTAATCAGAGTCCACCTTCAAATAATATTATATCACTATGTGTACCGTATCGGGACCTTACCATAGAATATTCCCACTCTCCTTGCCATTTTTTATGCTCTTGTCATTTCTTTTTATTTGTGGATATGCTATTAACACACAGCACATTGCTGCTAATTTTGCTTTAGACAATTTTTAGAGCAATTAAAAGTAAGAAAAACTTTATTTATTTAGGCTTTTCTAGCACTCTTCCTTTTGTGTGTGTAAATCAAGTTTCTGTCTGGTGTCATACTCCTTCTGCTTGAAGAAATTCCTGTAACATTTCTTGCAGTAGAGGTCTGTGAGAAATGAATTCCCTCCTAATCTTTGTTTTCAATTCTCCTTCATTTTGAAAGATATTTTTACTGAGTAGAGAATTATGTTGACAGATTTTTTCCTTTCCTCGCTTTGAAGATGTCATTCCATTATTCTCCCACTTGCATAATGTCTGACAAGAAGTCTCTGTAAAATTTTTCTTCTTTGCTTTCTATGCAGTATATATTTTTCCCCTTTGGTTTCAAGATTTCTTCTTTGTTTTTCAACAGTTTGAAAATGGTATATTTATAGGGTTTTTTCATTTTCTTATTTTAGTTTTAGTTTTTATACATATTCTTCCTGATGGTCCTTTAATTTCTTGCATCTCAGACGTGCACTTTGTTGTTTGTCCTTAATTTTAGAGATACTCAGCCATTACCCCTTCAAATTGTTGTTTGTTGCTTCATTCCCTCTTTCTTCGCCTTCTGGGATTCTAACTACATGTATGTTTGATATTGTCCTACAGCTCTTTGGTGCTCTGTTCTTTTGCATGCTTGTGTTTGCATAATTTCTATTGACCTATCTTCACTTTTGATGATTCTTTCCCCAGTTGTTGAGAGTACGCATGAGCCTATTGTAAGCATTTTTCTTCTATGTTTCTCATTTCTAACACTTTCAGTTTATTCTCATAAGAGACAACAAGACATAGTCTCATAGTTGATAGTCTCTGTGTCTCTGCTGATCATGCATGTTTTCTGCCTTTTCCATTAAATCCTTTAACGTTAATCAGTTATTCTAAATTCCCTGACAGTTTGATATCTGTGTTCTGAGTCTGTTTTTGCTGTTTGCTTTGTCTCTTGATTGTCCGGCATGTTTTGTTGTTGTAAGGATGGCAGCAGTGGTCTTTCCAGCTTTCTTCATCCTATGCAGCAGCCATCCATCTCAGTTATTCATTTTCTTGTATGTATAGCTTTCCATTGTATAAAAAATAACATAATTATTTCTGTTCTATTACTGAGAGAAATTTGTATTATTTAGAGTTGGGTCCATTACTACAAATAATGCTTCTATGATCAGATGTCTTTTGGTGCACATATATATATATTTCTATAAAGTACAGGCATAGGAGTACAATTGATGGGTTATAGAGTTATATGCACTATAAGGTATAGTGTTATTTTTGCTTTTTATGTGCATTGTAATTTTTTCTTGAAAGCCAGACATCTCGTATAGGATAGTAGAGACTTAGGCCAAAATATTCTGTGCCTGAAAGTAGACATATCTTTTCTTCTGTTAGACCTTTAGTGTAGGGTGCTTGAGTCAGAATAGCCATGAGTTGCCCTTAGTTTGGGGTGTTTTTGTTTTTTTGCTTCGGTTACCCTCAGTGCAACACAGGTTTCAAATTCCTTTAATGTTGTCTTTGCAGTGGGGAGTGGTTTGCCAAAGGGATTTTCTCAGTATCTGTCCCACCCTCAGATTCAGGTCTTTTCTTTGTGCCTGTACCTCAGAGAACTCTCTCTGGTCTCTCTCCCAATACTAGACTGCTATGATGTTTTACTTGATGTTCGTAAAGCCAGAGAGGTGTTCTCCATTCTGTTTCAATCTCAGTTTTAGGGCAGCACTTTGTGGGTCTCAGGAGCAAGCTGTCTCGATGATCCTGCCTCTCCCCCAGGACTAGAGTCTTATTTTGTTTCCTTCCCCAGCCACGGTAGGTTTTCACTGGTGCTCTAAGGGCAACAGGATTCGCTGCCCTTTCCCCAAGGGCTTAAGGCTTTTGTTCTGAAGGGAAATATGAGAGAAGGATCTGGGCAGGGCTTCAGGCCTTTTGCAGGGCTGCTGCTCTTCCCCTCCCTAGGCTTACACCAGAACAGACACTTTACAGGACTCTCACCCTACCTCAGGCCGTTCTTGTGAGAATCTGGTGAGATCTGTGCAGAAACTCCTACAAAGGGGTCGTGAATCAAATTTCCCTTCTATCTTCACTGCCCAGGAGCTCTGTGTTCTTATACTCATCCACAACCAGCCTTTAACAATGTGTTAATAATTTTAGATGACTTCTTACCAGATAGTATGGCATTCAGAGGCATTTGCCTCAGATATTCTGTCTCTCCTTGGAGGCATCTGTCTCTCCTTAGATTTCATGTTAGTTGGTTACTCGACAGCCTCACTTCTCTAATGGGTTCAAAAAATGTGGATTTGCAGACTGTCTGGCATGTTTTTTTGTTGTAAGGATGGTAGCAGTGGTCTTTCCAGCTTTCTTCATCCTATGAAGAAGCCATCCATCTCAGTTTATTCATTTTCTTTTATGTATAGCTTTCCATTTTATGAGAAAAGTATTAAAATTTTTTCTATTCTATTATGGAGAGAAGTTTGTATTAGTTAGAGTTGGGTTCAATACTTCAAATAACGCTTCTGTGATCACATGTCTTTTGGTGCACATATATAAATATTTCTGTAAGATATAGACATAGGAGTAGAATTGAGTTATAGAGTACATATATATACATACATATGTATTATAAGGTATATAGGTATAATCTTGATAAATTATTTTTATTAAAAATTTTCCATGAAGTATAACTTGTAGAAAAGTACACCTGTCTTAAATGACCACAGGCCATCTTTTAAAATGTAACATAATACATCTATGGATATTCACGTACTCAAACATTAACTGAGAACCTGTTAACACAATAGGCACTTAGGAATTGAAAGGTGAAGGAGAAGTCACTGCTGTTGAGGAGCTTAAAAGATAGGGATGTGGTCAAGTTCTTTCCAAAAAAAAAAAGAGTGGGGAGAGAGAAATCATGACTGGAAGAATCAGGAAAAGCATATTGGAGAACACGGCATTTGATCTGGACCCTCAAGTGTAGTAGTATAAATATCAGCTAAGAACTGGAATCTGGAGGTTTTAACTTGAATCCTAGTTCTGCACATCCCAGCTGGGTAAAACTCAGTTTTCCCTTCTTTAAAATGTGAATAATCATAATAACAACATGAATTAAATAATGCGCCATCATGCGTATCTTAAGTGCTCAAGAAATGTTAGCTATCATTATCAGCGTCAGCATCATCCCACATCAGTTTGACCTCAGAGTCATCTTCTTCAGAGAGTTCCTAGAATTTAGAGTCATTATGTCAGGAATGAAATATATGACCTTGTTTTAAGGAGATATTGAGGTTATCTGGGTCTTTTTCCCCTGGAAGAACTAATCTCGGAACCATTCATTAAGGAATGGCAGTCCCTTAGGGATCACCAGGTCCTAAATTCTCACAGATGAGAAAACTAAGACCCAGAGAGAGGAAAGGACTTGTCCAGGGTTGCACTCTGCTAAGATATGTGCTTGTTGATATCTCCCAGCTGTACTCAAAGTTCTGAGTGGTGGAACGTTATCTTACTCATCTTCTTATTCTTCGTGAAACCTTGGGTAGTGAACTTTGTGGTTGTAGAAATAAGGACAGAATTCTTACTCCCTTAATTCCTCCTGGCCTGTTCAAGGGCAAGGGTGAGCAAGTTTTTAAATATTTTGTAAATATAGTTTGTTGTTCAAAACCAAAGGTCGTTTATACAGTTGATGATCTAGGCAGCAGAGAATAAAGTAAAACCTAGAGAATCCTGGTTATTCTCTTTTTCCTCTGTGTGTTTCAGGTACAAAATTCTTCATTATAATGCTTCCCAATTCCTTTTATTGGTACTTGCAGTGCCAGTGGGCAAATAACGGTCTCCATACAACCAGAGAATTCTGAAAGGTTATTTCTTGCAGCTAGCATAAGCCTCCAATCCCACAATAGTGGCAGTGGTGGATTTTACCCAGTGTTTTAATGGTGAATGTAATCAGAACATAAAAAGATCTAAATGCATACTTTGAAGGAATTTGCAAAGATGACTAGGAGGACCCAAAACAGCACAATTCACTTTGTTTCTTTCACAACTGTGTTTATTTTTTTCATTTCTCTTGTGCATATCGAGGATTTTTTAAGATTATATTTTAAAAACCGACTAAATAGTTTCTAAAATGTTCACTGATGGAGCAGATTTAGTGTGGGCTTTGTAGATGTGATTATTAAATAATTCAAAGGGCTAAGCCCAGAGTGACATATTTTTCACTTATTCATGGGTAATTTTTAAGATTTCCTTCACCCCCAGGAGCCAATTATATTTTATTGTTTTTGTATATTATGTCTAATAAAGTTTACTCCAGACGTCTAATGTTCCAGGTACAGGTTTGACTCAAGAGAAAAATTTGCACTTCTCTTAGTGTCCTTTATGTTTTCTGTTTAAATTAAAGTATCCATCAGTGAGGGCAGAGGAAGGAGAGGAGAATGAACCCAGTTGAAAAGGGGAATTGATGAGTGATTATGAACAAAACATAGCTTCTGAATCAGTGTGAAGTTTTCTGTTGTTTTCCCCAATTTCTGGAGCCAGTCCTGGTAATAAATGGAGCACTGAAAGCTTAAAGAATTGTGCCACCCAGATATATACAGAGTTCATGAATTAAATTTAAAAATGGCCTTTGAATAATGGAAATTATACACTACATATATTCTCATATGCATGAACTTATTACCCTCCAGTGAGATGAACACATACCTTAGTTATTTAACTGCAGTAACACCAATACCCATTTATTCAATCATGCATGTCCCTCTGGGTTCTTCAGTAATATCACCGACTTCATGCTTTATTCTGTGCTAGTTTTTGTGCTGAGCATTTTGCATGCCAGATCTTATTTAACCATATCAGTGATCTGTTAAATCAGTACCACTATTATGATTGTTTACTTGATATCAAAAGAGAAAAGTAGGTCACTGTTAAGTTAAAAGGCTAGTAAGTAGTGAATTCTTAATCAGTACTCATTTGTTCATTTATTCGATATATCATTGGATGCCTACTACGCATCAGACAGAGTTTTAGTCCCCCTTCTAACTGTGTTTATAATCTCTCAACCAGATAACACTAGATGTCACACAGAGGCTACACACTCTGTCCCTTGAAACTGCCAGGCTCCACGAGGTTAACGCTGTTGCAGAGTTCAGGGACCCACTTGAGCAAAATCTAGCTTATTTTAAAGGAGCTAGTTCCCCAAGGGAATTTGGTTAACAAAGCATTCGTTCACTTATCTGTCATGGTCAGTGCATCCCAATATCACCTTAGGAGATGCTATCGGGCCTTCACTTGGGAGATCATCTGGTCTAGTTCTCTCAGTGAGTAGATGAGAAGGTGCCCAAAACTATACAACGAGATAGTAACTGAGAACACAAACCACAATTAGCAGTTAGCTTGGGAACCATTTCACAGCCTCACTTTCCCAGTATCATTATATGGCACTGACTCAGTTTAAAAGTAGAGGTGAAGATAATTAGTGCCCCAGGAGTAATATTAAAATCCCTCTTCCCCCTTTCTTTATTACACCCTAACAGTATTACAGTCCACTCTTATGGAAATGGCTCTGGGTTAAAGAATTAAGCTTTTCTATTTACTTTTCTATTTACTTCTAATTGAAATTCCACTCAACTGCCCCCTCACCTGAATTTCCTATATTCCCTTTCAAATAAACTAAATGGCTTCTCCCAGGTCCAATGGGATTAAACTTCCTCTTTGTTGTTCCCCAAATTCTTCTTTCCTCTCTTGTAGTAGATTTGTTCTGGCTTGGATGAGAGTTGTCTGCACACATTATGTTGTCAAAACCCAAACTCTGCATATTGAATAAAACAAAGCAGAAACATGAGTTTATTACAAAGCTTTTGACTTGCAAGCTGAGGAAACTCAAGGCTACAGAACCAGTGAGTTCCGAGTTACTCGCAGGCTCACGGATTTGTATAGGACAAATATGGAAGTTATTTGGCTTTTTCAGCTGATAGGTTGCCTAGTGGTCTTCTTTCTTATTTGGATCAGGGAAGCTGAGTCAGGGGAACAAAGAGGTCCAGAAATGGCGTGAACAGATTTGTCATTTGGGGATTGGCTGGTGTCCTCTGCTGATTTCTGAGAAGAGCTGTAAATCCCTGCAAGGTGAATTTTCCTTTTTGCACCTGCGTTGACTGTCTCCATGCTGTCCCTGACATAAGCGACTCCATGTTTTGTGAGTTTGGTTCTACAATGTATTCTCCACCCCTCTTTTACTCTAATGCACATTCACACACATATACACTAAAACACAGACTATTTTGTAACCTCTTAGAAGACAGAAACAGTATATGATTCATCTGTCACCCGCTGTGGGAAGCTGGACCTTGCACTGCTTCCGTCTCTTGGTTGAGAGGCAGGATAGCAGACTGGTTAGAGGCAGGGCTCAGGAGACAGGCTTCCCTGCCTGTGAGCTATGGAGTATCAAGCCAATTGCTCTTCCTTTCTCCAGGACTCAGTGCTCACATCCATAAATGGGGACAAGGATAATATGTCTTTCCTCCCTTTGGACAATTGTGAGGACTAAATCAGAAAATACATGCCAAGCAGTGCGTCACACACACTAAAACTTAAAGAACACTAGTTACTGTTAACCTCAGCCAACAAGTATTAAACATCTGCGAAGATCCAGACACTTATTCCTAGGTACGTATTTCAAGGACTAGAATTTAGTGCCCCTGACTCTTCACTCTGATGGCTACCCTACGGATTACAAAGCGTCATCATGCCATTTGGATTTTGTTCCCAACCCAACCCTATCCCTTGAACTCAAGGCAGCTCCCAGGCCACCTGGATAACTTTTCTGGCCTTTCTATAAACATTCTGATGTGATGCAGGCATAATTAGACTTTGCATCTATTCCCATGAATATTTTATGAGGAAAGCCAAGATGTTCAAGGACTATAGAGACAGGTATAGGTTTGCTATTAAGAGTACTTCAACACAGAGTCGTTTCCTTTCTGGCTGATGTTGGTTAATAATCTAAGTCTGGATTTAAGATTATATCTCTGAATGAGACAAAATATCAGGGGATTCTAACTGCTTAAAAAAAAATAGAAGCAGTCATCAACTTTTATATTTAGGCCAGGACTCCACAGTGGATTTGTTGGAAAAGCAATTGTTTTCCTGGTCGTATATGTTGGTTTGGATTTTCTGTTGCTGCATGCGTCTTTTGAAAGAAGACTTCGGGTAAGCATTGTGCTTTTCCAAGCAGCTGGTCTTCTCCTGGCGTTGTCACAGGGTCAGTCTGTTTCACCCTGATCAGAACATAATGTCGTGAATTGCTGGCTGTTGCCTTGGCAACTGTTCAGGGTGGACTAGCCATGTTCTCTGCCTCAAGCCAATGGTGGGCTGCAGGCAGGCTCCTACAGGCCACAGGGAAGCATATTTCATTACTAAGGTCTTTGCATCAACGACTGATCACTTATGTCCCTTGTGTTCAGAGAGAAGCCAAAAGTAAATTTCATAAGAAGAAAAATAAATCGATATCCTGCCCATATGATCTTTTAGTTTTGCGAGGTTTTGTTTTTGTTTTGTTTTTTTTTCAAATGAGTAAAGTTTCAGCTCACTTTTGACCTTCTCTCCTAATGAGATCATTGAGGTAAAATCAGAAACTATGATTGATAAATTATAAAACACTCCACAGGTACCTCGGTACCTCATAGTCATTGCTTCTGCTCTCTTTATCTAAGCTAGAACTCCAATCTCCTCATCTGCTGGGAAGCTCTTTTGATTTACTCTCCCAGTTCTCCCTCCTAAATCAGTCAGAGCTTATACCTCCCGTCATATGTATTAAAATCAGTATTAATGAAACCTTTCCTGAGAGTGTCCCCTTTTCTAAAATCCCATGCCATTTGGATTCAGTGTCAAACAAACTTATGCTTTTTATCTACTTGCCGGGAAAGAACAGAACTTGAATGTACTTGGGAAGCCAAGACCAATATGTGAAATAACTAATCTTATGTTCCTGAATACTGGAAAAATCATATATAATCCCCAGCACTTAGCATAGAGCTAAGCACCCAGTAGGGGTACAAAAAATATTGCAATAAAACATTGATAACAACTCCTTCATTGATAGAAGAAAAGCCACTCTCGATTTCCTTTTTTCTCCCTCAAAACGGAGCAGTGAGAAGCAACCAGTACTCTGGCGTTCCTCTGCCTCTTTGATTGTTGCATGGAAACAGGCATTTGTAAATAATGGAAAGGGGAAAATGGGACTCCTTGAAAAGACAGGGCCGTTTTCAAATAAATTTGAAATGGATTAATATAAAGCCAACACAAAGTTTTTAGAGCAAGTGAGTCCATTTCCTGTCATCTCCCCATTATAATTGTTTGTGAGAATGTCCTCTGTGATGGGCCCTGGCTACCAGAGTGGTTTGGTGGGAGTAGATATTGGTACAGTTCTACAGATCCTCCCAGCAGCGCTCACCCTATTTTCCCAGAGCTTTATCGAAGTTTAATGCAGACTCTGGCATACAATGGGCCATGACCTCCCAGATGCCCTTCCTAACAAGAGCTAGTTTGAGCCAATGTATAAGCTCTGAATGAATGGAAAACACATTTTCAGATTTCAAAAGGGCTGCCTAAGCACTTAGCTCTGCACTATAAAGATACGTAAATGAATATAACAAACTAGATGCCTCTTCTGCAGCTGTTTCAGTTAGGATGCCAGGTTTTTCCATCCTCGCTGCTCCTGGCAGCTCATCCCTTTTCTGCAACGTATCACACCTTCTTCCATTTTACAAATAGTTTTGCAGCTCCTGCCATTGCCCACCCCAAAACAAAACCCAGCCCTGTGAGAATTCTTGTGGGCTCGTGGGATGGAATGGAGTTCTGCTTGAATTCAACATGGTTGTAAGTGTGCTTTGTATATAGAACAAAAATGGAAAACCAGATCCTGTGTTTGTCTCAAAACTGAAATTCCACGTCGTAACCTAAAGCGAAGAAATAGATGCTCCAGTGCAGTGAAGTGTCTGGGCACCCTTTAAAGGAAAGTAGCGAGGACATCACCTTCAGAGGCCTATTTTAGGCATTCACATTTTTGTTCTTCCTTCTGATTCTTAACTTAGCATCAACAATGAGTTAATACTTTTAGGAAAATGGTGTGGATCATAATTCAATGCACATCAAATAATGTTCAGAGGGCAGGCATGAGCCGGGTCTGTCTTCATTGTTAGTGAGATCTTGTAGGTATATCAGTCAGTAGCCTCAGGCTCACAGGATGTCAGAATCAAAGGGTTCATTGGAAATCATGTAATCAACCCCTTTACTGAACAGATGGGCCACAAGGACAACCCAGAAAAGGAAAAGACTTACTCAAGATACCACCGCTGAGTCCATGGTTTTCTGTACTGAAATCAGCCTCATGAGTTCTTAATCAATGCCCTTTTTGTTTTTCTAGTACATCTACCTGTGCTTTTGGGGAATAATAACATACAATATGTGTAATCTGACAGAACTATTTAATAGTTGATATAAGCATGCATCCTCATTTTAATAATTTTCAAGCTCTTCTGAGTGCTATAATAGTTTCTATTGTTACTTTCTCCCTTGAGCTATATCTTCCCTTACAACTCTAAGCAAATGTCAGGATTTTGTATTGATAGTTCCACGTCAGTTGGACAGGTGTTGCTCTAAAGCCCTAAAACAATGTAAGGTCGTATGAGAACCATTCTCTTTTGCATCTTCAGCTAACGTCTTAACTATGTATTTGTGAGAGGCAGCTTGGTGGGGTAGAAAGAGTGTAGATTTTGTAATTCTACAGTCCAGGGTTTATACTGTTTTCAAGCAGTGTGGCCCTGGGCAAAATTTTTTACCTTTCTTAGTCTCAGTTTCTTCAAATAAAAAAAGAGCAGGGCGGGTGTGGGTTAAATTTTTTCCTTGCAGTGTTTCTACTGGATTACACATGTGAAGTACCTGACTCCTTGTAAACACATAACACGTGCCAGCTTCCTTCCCAGCCTTGTATGGTCAGCATCTGTTTTAACACCAACTTGGGTTGTAGGAAGAGAAAATAATTCGCCATGAAGATAATTGTCTGATAATTGTCGGGAGAATTCAGTTGAAGCTAATTTAAGAATTTGTTTTCCTTCATCTTTAAAGAGTTGCAACACATATGTTATTTCTATATGTGTATAATTTATGAAATTTTTGCCATCTCTGTTATTCCTCTATGACTCTTATTTGATTAATCTGGCTTTAAAAATCCAACTACATTTTTTTAAAAATCTGTACTGAATACCTATGGTACACCTCACTGTAGGTGCTACAAAGACCCACACAGCAAACTCTGCCTTCTGGGAGTTTGTAAGAGGAAGGGGAAAACCTTAAGTTGTTTATAAAACAAAAAAAGTTGAATTTGAAGGGTGTTACAATAGAAATATAAAATTGGGTGAGAAAAGATTTATTTTAACCAGGTGATCAGGGAGAGAATACTTTGTAGACGAGATGGGAACTGGGTGTTAAAGACTGAGTAGAACCTTCGGCAGATAACGTTGGGCAGAAAGGAGGAGAAAGATCGAAGAGCCTGGGCCGAGGATCAGAGTTGGACAAGATCAATACATGGGTGGTGATCATCCAGCCAGTGGGGCAGGAATGTAAAAAGACGGAAGTAGAAAATAAAGGTAGAAGGATAAGAAGGAACATTTAGGGCTGGTTCAAGGAGGGTCCTGAATGGTGTACTCACCTCTGGGGGTCAACAGGAAGGTTTGTGAGCGGTGGAATAAGCATGACCAAACCTGGATTTTTAAGCAACTAACTCTGCCAGCCATCAATTTAAAAGCCTTAAGAGATTAAATTATTGTATGTATTATATATGTGTGTGTGCAATTATATGTATATACATACATATGTGTATATATATATATAATATTTGGCCATAATATCTGAAAAGGAAGCTTTGTGCTCTAACGTGAAGCAGACTAGAGATTTCAAAAGGTTACGTAGTGTCTGTGACTTCAACTACACGTGCAGAGTCCACAAGACTCGAGTTATTTTCACTGTTGTGTAATAGGGTCAGTTTTGCTTTTAGCAGATTCTCCCAAGGAAGTGTGCTAAGTATTTTTCTAAAGCCCTCACATTAAATACTGTTAGCAATAAATCATTGGTTCTGTGTTAAAGGTCAAAAATTTTCCCCCATAGAATTTCTTTACTATACTCCCTGGTATATTTTGCTCTCCTGTAAACTTGTGCGTGCACGTGTGTGTATGTGTGTGAGTTAGCAATTGAGTAACAATCAGAGGAGACTCAAGTTGGAATTCTCAAGTTATTTTGAGCCAAATGTTTATAAATGTATTTTGGAAGTTATCACTAAAATACAGAAGTATGTGCGTTGTCTTTTTTGTTTACGGCTGAGTCTGTGTGTTAATTGGTATAAAAGGTGGAAAGCAGTTCTCAAACGTTCACATCAATATTTTTCCCCAAAAACCTACTTTCATATTTGCTGACTTGAATTATTTCATTCTTTGTTTGCATTTGCATCTCCCCAAGGTACCCCACTCCTTTGGTAGCCCCAAAGTTAAATTTCCTATATCTGGTCAGTTCACATATCTGAAAGTACTAAACTGAGAAATTATCTTCTGTGTTACAGATATATGGAAGTTCAATGAAAAGGACACACATTTTAGTTTTCAGTGTTCTTGAATAATCCTTTTGATAGTAAAGAAATACATTGTCACCTACAGTAAGCCCAGACCGTTTAGCTCAGTCCACCACGGAAATGTTTCACAAAATTAAAATCAAACACTTTATAGTATTCTGCTTTTATTTTTACCTTTGGCTTTTATGAGAAGTCAGTGTTAGAAACTTTTACAAGAAAAGATGTCTCTATTTTTTGTGACACATTGATAAAGATGTTTGCCACTATATCAATGTCCAAGGTCATTTTCTCTTAGAATTTAGTTCTAATTTTCTTGAATAGAAATTAATTATTTTTATTTTATATTAAATTCCTTTCTTTGTCCTGGCCACCAGGAAGTGCAAGCCTAAATTTAATGCTGTGCTACAGTAACTATCATTTTTAGGTTTCTGGTACAGTTCTCTCCTCCATTCTTCTCTGTAGTCTCTGATTTTTTTTTTTTTTTTTTCAGATTTTAGTTGCAACAACCTTAATGAATGTGACTTTTACTTGTAATTCAAGTCAAATTCTTTTTTGAACATGTATATTTAAAATAAATAAAGCATATGGTTGAAAATAAACTTTTTTTTTTTTTTTTGCGGTACGTGGGCCTCTCACTGTTGTGGCCCCTCCCATCACGGAGCACAGGCTCCGGACGCGCAGGCCCAGGGACCATGGCTCACGAGTTCAGCCGCTCCATGGCATGTGGGATCCTCCTGGACCGGGGCACGAACCCGTGTCCCCTGCACCGGCAGGTGGACTCTCAACCACTGCGCCACCAGGGAAGACCGAAAATAAACATATTTTTAAAACTGATTCTCAGTTATAGCTAAACATTAGAATTACCTAGGTGCTTTTAAAGTTCTGATACCCAGGGGCTCCCCTGGTGGCGCAGTGGTTAAGAATCTGCCTGCCAATTCAGGGGACACGGGTTCGAGCCCTGGTCCAGGAAGATCCCACATGCTGCGGAACAACTACGCCCGTGTGCCACAACTACTGAGCCTGTGCTCTAGAGCCTATGAGCCACAACTACTGAGCCCACGTGCCACAACTACTGAAGCCTGTGCACCTAGAGCCCGTGCTCCGCAGCAAGAGAAGCCACCGCAATGAGAAGCCTGTGCACCGCATCGAAGAGTAGCCCCCGCTCTCTGCAACTAGAGAGAGCGCAAGCACAGCAATGAAGACCCAATGCAGCCACAAATAAGTAAATTAATTTAAAAATATATAAGAAATAAAGTTCCGATACCCAGACAGCACCTCACACCACTTACAGAATATATGAAGGTGGGTTCTAGGCATCAGTATTTTTTAAAGCTCTTTAGGTGATTCCCGTGTGGGGAATTATTGGTTTAGATCTTTTTTTTATTATGATGCTCAACACTTTTTTTACAAAAACACGTTTTGACAAGGAAATTTTAAAACACCTGTAATTCCATAATTCACTATTTAATTACTAAAAACATTTTGTAATAGTTTACCTGCTAATCTTTTTGTTTCTTTTTAAAACAAAATTACAATCATATATATGTATATGATCTTATGTTATATATTATATAAAATTTATTTATGCTTACATATTGGATACCTTTTTTACATATTTGTATGTAAGTTGATGATAATATGTGTGTGTGGTTTTATTCCAAATCTCTTTTATTTCCAGGCACGTTTTCCCACATATTCCCAAAAATATTCTCTAAGAACCTAGTTCTTAATATTTGTTTAACATTTATACTACATGATTATACCACCATTCACTCATTCTTCTATTCTTATACATTAAGATTGCAGGAAACATCCTTAAACAATTTGGGGGCATTAATCCACTTTTTACTTTGGGGATATATTGAGTGATCTATTGATTCCTTTCTATGTGGGCTACTTTTCCACAGGAAGGAAAGTAGTAGCTCCTTGAGAGCTCCCTGGTACCCTATTTCTTTCTGGCATTAAAGGAATTGTTATTTTCTGCTCTCCCTGTAGACTCAGAACTTAATACAGAACTGCCCTGGGTTTTAGAAGCATTGAACCTTGGCCTTGAAAGAGTCCCTACTGACTGTCAAGGTTATCTTGGAGGTGATTGGCTACACTTTCTCCTCTGAGAAAGGAAACACGGGTCATGAAATGACAGCAAGGACTCTTTGAGGTGAAGTGGAAAAATATTGGGGAGTAGGTGGCATATGAACATTATCTTGTCTAACATAGAAGGCTGAAGCCATCTACTTGGGCTAAGAGAAGTGAGCCTGAATTTGGAGGCATGAGGCATCAGGAAGGTCTGAGCCAAATTCTGGGAGAAATGGGTCAAGAGTGATAGAGGAAGCAGCAGATTGATGAGAGCACTGAAATTCCATGGGGTCTTGTGTCACCTGAGTTTGACATGGCATATGTTCACAGGATGCTGACAGTCTGCTTGGAAAGTCACAGTTTCAGGTAGTTTATGATTAAGTTCCAAACTCAGCGGTCCAAAGAGCGTCCTGGCAGTGCCTACTCTTCAGCACTCTGCTGCTCTCTCTTTTGACATAGCCTCCTAAACACTTATTTCTGTTCTTACAGTCTTACCCAGTCTGATGCATGGATCGTTTTGAAGACCACGTGAATGGGACAGAGACTGTCATTGTGCCTGGGACATAGTGGGCATTCAGTAGATGTTTGTTGAATGAAAGAAGCAGGCACAATCACAGCTTTCCCTACTGGTGATCTGCTATATGATACAATTTCCAGGAATGCATTGTGTCTAAAATTGGGGACCATATGTACAGGAAATTCTTTCTTATGTCAATGTGAAATCCCTCCAAAGTAAAATCCCCTGTCATAGTTGTGTGTGTGTGTATATATACATACATGTATGTACAGGAAACTGTAAACCTTACACTATGGTAGCTTTCTTGAGAGGGGAGCAGTCCTGCACAAAGGCTTGGGTTCAGGTTAGATGGCCTGTCTCTTTCTATAAAGGTTTTACTTGGACATTTTATAATTCAGTTATGTACTTCCTTCCGAGAGTCTTGTTCAGAATTCCAGCCAATCTGTGAGAGAGGAGCAAGCCAGGATAATAATCAAAATAATATGGCAAAGAGGTGTGAGATTTCTCAGCCTTTCTGGAGGAGATGGGTGAGAATAAATACCTTCAGGATTATAAGCAGCTTTCCCTAGTAGCCAGAGAGAGAGCCTGACCTCGCTGAAGCCGGCGCTTCTCCTTTGAAGGCTCCTCTCCCAGCGCCGTCAAGGCTTGGGAGGACTCAGATGGCTACCGGATGGTTTATCTCACTATTTCAACTTTAAGTTCATCCAAGCCTCTGTGTAAATCTTTGTTCTAAGGAGGGTTCGCCCAGGGATATAAAATAAAATGGGATTTGAATGGAAACTTGGCATCCCAGTTTGGAAACATTTTTTATTGGGTACAGATTTGGGTGGAGGGAGGAAAAAACAAACACAATTTCTGTGTTGTAAATGTTAATAAAAAATGAACAAGTAAAACAAATTAAAATGTTTTGTTTTGAGGAGGCTTTTTTGCATTCCCAGGACTCCAGAATACTTTTGGATTTTTATGACAGTCCATAACTGCTTTAGTACAGACAGAAAGGCCAATAACAAACGAAGTTAAATAAAGTTAGCACATGGCAGGGGTAAGATGTGGAACTATAGTAATCAGCTGGCAAAGATTCTAATGGGGGTTTTTAGCATGTTTTTACTAGTGCAAAAAGATTATGCTATTAATAATAACTTTTAATTTAGGATTTTCAAATTATGTCTTCAACTCACCAGCTTTGTCATTTGTTAGTCATAAAACTTTTACATTCTGCCCTTTGCACATCTATTCAATCTTTGTGGCTGACCTTTTTTGTTGTTTTTACTGTTGCTAATTCTTAAAACCATTAGATCTTAATTAAGTATACTTTGCTACGAAAGTCATTAATTTTAAGGAGAAAAGAGGAGGTTAATGGTCATGATTTGACTCATACTAATCTATTTATTTGTACCATAATTTCATCTCAGAAATATGTAGTTAAGTGGAAGAAGAATCAGGAGGTTTATTTTATAATCCTGGCTCTGCTGTGGAATGGCTGGGCCATTTTGAGCAAATAATTTACCCTCTGTCGCTACAGTGTTGTCTTCTGAACAGTGCATTCACTCATCTGGGTGATGTCAGGTTTAAAGGAGATGACTCGTGGGAGGAGTAAAATAAATATGCTGGTCTAGGTGAACCAGAACTGCATTGTCCAATATGGTAGCCACTAGCTACCTGTGGCTTCTTTAAATGTAAATTAATTAAAATTAAAAATTCAACTCCTCAGTCCCATGGGCCACATTTCAAATGCTCAACAGTCACAAATAAGCAGTAGCTACCATATTGGGCAGTGCAAAGAGTTCATCATTGCTAAGAGTTCTGTTGGACAGCACTGATCTAGAATGACAGCCCCTTCCAGAGTGCTGGGAATTGCTGTTTGAGTTTGGATGGTATCAATTTGAGTTGGCCTGTGAGCTACTGGAACAGTACAACCCTCAAAGAGCTCTGTCTCTCCTTGAACCACGTGCAAGATCGTGAACCTGCTACGTGGGGGTGGTTACTTTGTGTTGATGGTATGTCAGCTGCATCACCACAAATGTGAAATCAGTGGGCATGTCTATTCTGAATTCTGTCAGAATCATTTTTAAGTACCATATGTCCATTGTCATCTCTGGCACATTTCTCTGGCTTCATCTGAGTCCCAAAATGAAACCTCACAGTCTCCTTCATAAATTTAGTCATCCAAGGCCAAGGTGAGGATGACGTACTGAACTTTAGAAGCCTTGAGTAAAGTGGGATAATGGTTCTGGGAATGACGAGTGAGGGCATATCTGAGAATCATGTTGCTATCATGGATTCGCAGAAATTCATCCTAAGTGACCAGAAGCAGCTGCATAATAAGCAGAAAACATATACCCCTGCTGCTTATGGTTTGCTAGCCCCCCACACTCTATGCAAATGTCTGCTTTTGAAAGTTCTTATGAACTATACAACCATATACCCAAGTTAGTACTGATTATTAATATCATCTATTTTTTTTTTTTTTTTACAACACTGTGATAAAGTTATAGAGTGGTGACCGTTGATGCCGCCTTTACAATCTGAGGTTCATTTCAGTACCGGTGCAGTGGTACCTGAGTATCTCTTTTAATGTGTGTGTGTGCGCGTGTGTGTGTGCATGAGCGCGCACGCACATGCATACTCACTAGAGCTCACAAGTGTGAAAGTACATTTTTTCTTTATGCTTGGCGGTTTCACCTTTTTTCCTCAATATGGACCATGACCCGACTGTCTGTGTAGAATTCCCAGTTCCACCACAGACTAGTTAGATGGTCTTGGCATAGTTACATACCTTCTTTGTGTTTTAGTTTTCTTATCTACAATGAGGATTGTAAGCTTCTGTAACAGAATTGCCATGAGGATTAAATGAGAATGTCTGTGACCACATATGTCTACAAATATATGTGGGAGGATTGCTTCCAGGACCCCGCACAGATACCAAAATCCACAGATGCTCAAGTCCCTTATATAAAATAGCTTAGTATTTGCATATAACCTATGCACCTCCTCCTGTATTCTTTGTCATCTCTAGGCTACTTATTAATACCTAATACAGTGTAAATGCTACAGAAGTAAAGAGTTGTAAATACAATGTAAGTGCTCTGTAAATAGTTGCTAGCATGCAGCAAATTTGTCTTGCTTTTTGGAACTTTCTGGAACTTTTTCCGAATATTTTTGATCTGTGGTTGGTTGAATATGTGGATGCAGAATCCGCAGGTCTTGAGGGCTGACTGTATACTCATACATATATACTCATTCTCACATATGCATATATATGTATGTGTATGTTCACATACATATATCTCAGTACAGCTCCTGGCACATTATAAGTGCTATTAAGTATTAGCTATAAATTAGCCATAATGATTAGGACACTAATATTCTCATTAGTGAACCTACAAAGTCCAGTGCTCTCTCTCTGCCCCAGAACCCTGTGGTCTGCCAAACTGAGGATGATAGCAAGGTGTCTCCATGTCCTGTCTCTGGAGTTGAGCCCTGTCAACTGGGTTGAGCCCTTCCCTTGCAGGATATCCACTCAACCCTTGAGTTGATAGGATGCTGCCTTCAGAACTACGTAACCCCGATACTCTGGGACCTTCACAATACCTCCCACTCACTGTGAGAGCTTTCTTCACCACCACACTCCAATGCCACCTCCCCCCACCCGCCAACACACACACACACACACACACACACACACACACACACACACACACTCACTCACTCCAAATCTGTGTGTTTCTTTTTTTGCAAAATGCTTAAGACTTAAGTGCTCTCACCTTGACCGAGGCACAGAGATGTCCTGTTCCCATGTTGTTGACGTTGACAGAAGTAGGGCACATTTTTCTTCCATGTGCCACTGAACTCTCAAGCAGAATATACAAGATGTTTTCTGGTTACCTAGGCTACCTGCTGACATAATCCTACCTAGCCTTTCTTTCCTCTCTCTACCCCATCAAGTCTTCTCTCCCCCTCCCCCTCCCCTGGGTCTTTATGTGCCACTCTACGTGGCAGACAGCTCATTCTCTATAGCCTGTCACTTATTTGGGTTCAGAAGCAGCTCCCAGAAGACAGACTGAAGAGAACAGTACCCTTGCAAACACTTCCAGACTCTCCAGTGGACAGGTTAGCTCTCTCGAGAGCGGCTCATGCTCTCTTGTAGGCCGAGGGGTTTTTGCCATTTTTGAATGCATCCAATTAATGCTTGGTTTGGGTTGGGGCACTAACAAAATACTCTCTGGTTTCTGTTGATTTACTTACTGGACACATCTTGCTGTCCTCAGTGTAGATTCTTGCCCCATTAACTTTCAGTAGTAATTAGCTCAAGGTCTCATCTGGAAAGTTCTGGCCTATTAGTCTTAATTGAGCAGTGTGTATTAGGACAGACATTTTTAATAGGCAGAGACTGCATGCAAACAGGAATGTGGCTTAATGTGCAATGTCAAATGATATCTATCACATACTATCTAGATATCTTAGATTGGCATTATGGGTCCTCCATGATCTGACTGGTAACTCTATGTCCTTAACCTCCTTCATTATCCCCTCACATTAGCAATAGGTTTTCCCATCACTGTGTCTTTGCTTGTATTGTTGTCTCTGCCTGGAATTCCTTCACCACCACCATCACCTCCACCACCACCATCACCTCCACCACTGGCATGAGTCCTAGCCCTTAAGACCTAACTCAAATACCTCATCCTCTGAAAAGATATTGCCCTAATTGTCCTGGCTGAAAGTGAAAGTCCTCTCCTCTGAATTTCCACTGTCATCTCTGTACTACCCAGGTTATCTTCAGCCACGTTTTATCTTGTGTTATTTGTTTTTTAGTTGAATATGCTTTATCTCCTACTAGATATGAAATTCCTTGAGATGATAGTAGGGTCCCATCTTATCTCCTCCTGCCCCTTTCCTAATCAGGTTTAGGGCAGGCTTAGTTCCTCACACACTGTAGCTGTTCAAAGACTACTGGTTGAATAGGTATATGAATAAAGGGCAGAAACCACATGCAGGATGCCAAAGCGAGTTGTTCCATTGACTGGGGCTATTAAAAAGCGATTGATTATACAGGAGATTTGAGAAATTTTATTAATAATGGGGTGGAATATTAGAGTCGTCTGGAACTTCAAAATGTTACCACCACCTCACCTACCATACCATCTTCATTCTCAAATGAGGAAAGAAAGATTTATATATGACCAGTCCAGGTCGCATAGTAAGGAAATAAGAGAGCTAGGACTTGTAACTCCGATCCGGCAACCACTTAGTATATTCTTTTGAAACAAAGCTAAAATAATAGTGACATAAACATGCTATTGCCAAGACACATGATTATGGGAAGATAATTTCCCACCCCTACAGCACATCACCACATACCTTTATTTTCTTGCTGATATAAAGAGTACAAATACAAACCAAATAGCAGTGACTTGAGAGGGAAACATGACTACTTCCATCATGTGGTGGTTCTGCACAGCTGAATCAGAAACCCAGGTAAGGGGATAAGACAAGTCTTGCTCAATTTTGTACTTGGTGAACGACTGAATGAGTGAAGGTCCGGCAGTTGGGTCATTGACAGCACGAAAGGAAGTAGCAGTAGAGCTGGCTGACATTCCCACAACGGGGAGAGGAGTAGACAGGAAGAAAATACTGGGAGTTCTGCACTTCAGCAGTAGGAGGAGATGTGGGCAGGAGCCAGATGGTGGGGCAGGGGCAAGATTCCTTTCTCCAACCATGTAACAGCGCGACGTGAGGGAATTCAGAGCTTTGAGTGTGTACTGAGCTGAGCGCCTGGTGGAATGTGGACTGTAAATCTCTCTCATCGTCCTTTTCCTCACTGACCTGCAAACAACCCCGGTTCCTCCCATCTGCCTCCCCACCACCTGCTTTCAGTGTTTCTTTATCTGCATAACTTTTTCCATTCTCCTACTTTCCTCTCCGTCTACCTTTTCATGGTACATCGCATTCTTCTTCCAAATGTTTCCATCTGGCCACCTTCTTCCCTAGCTAGGAGACCCACAGTAGGATAATGTGATCTCTTAACATTGATTCATGTACCTGCTCAACAAAATATTATTGGGGACATACTTGGTCCCAGGTACCGTTCTAGTTAGTGAGTATACAACAGTGAGCAAAAGACACAAGAATTCCTCCTCGTGGAGCTTCCATTCAAAGGGGGAGACAATAAACAAAATCATTGAAAGTTATATAGAATATTGGGAAAGTGATAAGTGCTGAGAGAAAATAAGGCGGGAAGGAAGAGGGAGTTCCAGAGGAGGAGGGACCAAAGGTCTCAGTGCTGGGTCAGACAGCATGGGCTGGAGGTGGAATCCCAGCTCCATCCATCCAAGTCATGTGACTGGGCATGTTAATAGACCTCATGGGGCCTCAGAGTCCTTGTCTTTATATCAGGGATCATAAGAGACTTCTTCTTGGGGTATCTTCTTGGTTTGTTGTGGAAATTACATGAGATGATACTTGCTAAGTGTTCAACACAGGGGCTGGTCCCCTGTAGACACTTAATGATTGTTAGTTTCTATTATTATTAATGTGATGTTTTATATTGTATAATATATAAATATGATGTATATGTAGTATATATGTGTGTATGTTGTGTGTATGATATTCTCCTCTGACGTTATGCCTTTAATATTCCATTTTTCTCAAAATACCTATATTTTCATCTGTGTCTGTTTCTCCTACTGGACTGAACTTTTGAAGACAACAGTCTCCTCTTGTTGGTCTCTGTGTCCCTCATAGTGCCCAGCACACAGAAGAATCTATGTTCACTTGCTAAATTAGAAAGAAACAAATGGGGTATCCCTTTCCTAGACGTAGTAATCTTTCCTGGAACCCAGTTTTTAGAATCCTTCTCTAATTCTTCCCATTCTCATATCACATCTAAACACCAGCTGCATCCTCTCCTCGTCCCCTCCCTGCTTTCTCATCACCATCCTTCCCACCTCTTACAGAAGGCCAAACTCATGGTCCTTGTCTCCCTGACTCACACACCCCTCTGCTCCTTCACAGAAGCTTTTGAGGATCATTTGACTGTGGATCCAGCCAGCTCCTATAGCCTCATTCCACCTTCACGCAGTCTTAACCATTTCTCTCTATTGGGAGTCACCCAGTCCCCTGTCAAAACCCACATGCATGCCGTATACCTCTAGTAATCATGTTATTCTAGCTGTTTAGCACTTTCTAGTAAAAGACCAATTTCATACATTTTCTCGTTTGATCCTTAGAACAACTGTGTGAGGTACAAACTTCAGATATTATCAGCTGCATGTTTCTAGTAAGGAAACATGCTCAGAGGAGTGAAGTGAAAAATCCAAGTGCACACGGCAAAAAAGGCAGGGTCAACACCTGAATTCCTATTACCTGAATCAATGATATCGAATTTGAAAAAGTTCATGCCTGGCACTTGGGTGACCTGAATTCTCACCTGAGTTTTGCTATTTACTCACCCTATGACCCTGGAAAATGCGTTAAAGTCTCAATTTTCACTTCTGTAAAATAAAACTAACTCTTGCCCTCCCTGACTCACAGGAATACTTTGAAGATTAAAAGACATGTTAAGAAATTTCAGAAAATATAAATTGCCATGTATAAATGTCAGGGGGGATGAATAAACTCTGTGAAAATATAATGACTGATGTATGTGAAGGAAAGAAATGGACACTTTCTCTAATTTCCACACACACCAGAGAAACAGAAGCCCTTTAGAAGTTTCAGGTATAGCTAAGATTTGACACTAATGGTAAAGAATATAGAATTTATGAAAGCCTTTTTAAGCTTATAGGCTGAAAAAAGAGTGTATGCACAACCCCCCTCTCCAGAGTTTAAATATCATTTTAAAATAGCCCCTCTCCCAATGAACACACATACTTAAGAAACAGTGCAGAAGGTTGTTTCTGGGCAAAACCCAGAGGTCTCTATATTTATCTGTACAATTCAGTGATACTAAGTGATGTGTTGATCTGTCTCGTTATAGTAAGAGGCTCAGCATTATGGGGCAAGTTTATTGCAGAGTCCAGGAACCTATTCAGATTCTGTGGTTATCCTGGATTGTTTCTGTTGCATCACGGATCAACTATCCTTTACAAACAGATTCTTCCCCAGTCAAGCCTCCAGATAAGAACGCATCTCAGCCAACATCTCAGTTGCAAGCCTGTGAGATTTAGTAGAGGATCCAGAAAAACTATGCATGGACCCTCAAAACCCACGAGATAATAAACGTATGTTGTTTTAAGCCACTAAGAATGTTAGGCGGCTATTGAAAGCTAATACAGTACTCTTTACAGTATTCTAAACAGATGCTCTTCAGAAAAGCCTCCCCCGGTGAAGGAGTCCCCTCTACTGTTGTCCGACTCAAGTGGTTACCAAGATCCTGCTTAAACATCTTCAGTGGCAGGGAGCTACATTTCACAGGGCAGCCCATTTCAGTGTTAAACAGGTTTGCGTGCTGTCAAACTCAGCTCTTGTGGAGGTAATACACTCTGCAGACATAGCTTAGGATGAGCCATGCATTCAGGCAGGCCGGTGAGGAGGTCCTAGTTCTCTTGGGTCTGGACTATCCCAAGTGGCTAACAGTCCAGAGCCATCCTTTCTCGTAAAAGAAGGACTGAAGGGGAATGCATGTGACAGGTAGACAGCACTGGATCTCTTGCTCCCAGTTTTACTGCTGTGCCGCAGTCTAAACTTTCACCCAGTTAAATAAGTTAATAAGCCCTGCTCTGCATATTTTCCTTATAGAATTGTGGCCATGAAGTGAGGTGGCATCTATGAAAATATTGGTGGCTGTACATCAGCAAATGATTGCAAATGATTATCATTATTAAAATAATAGTCATTTGTCAGTAAATATCTGTTAAAGCTGCCCCGTGCTTATGAAGACAGGCTCTCCAGGGAAGCTGCTGATGTGAAGATAAGAGGAGACCAGCCCCTGTTTGGAATTGCATCACTGACCCTGGATTCCCAGCAGTGCATTTCAGGTCTTGCTTCAGGAATTTGTTTTTCGTTTTGTTTGGAAGGAACAAGAAGGCCCTGGAGCCAGTTACATTGTCATCAAACTTAGTTGGTAATTAGACTCCAAAGCAAACCTGTGGCAGCGAGATAGAGTTGAAACTTGAATTCCTTCCCACAGGTGGAGGGTTGGATCCTGGAGACAGTGTATACAGCTTGGCTATTTGAATGTTTCTGCATGCAGAAAGGTTCCAGAGAATCTGCGTAAAGCAATTAGCATTGCTCTGTCTACAGGCAAAACTGGTTTGAACGTGTTTGTCTGTTCTTGAAGGGCTGTTGGAGTCTTGGCAGTTTACCTGATGAGAGATTTCACTAAGCAAAATGTCTTCACTTACAAATCCAGCCACTTTACACCTTCAGCCAGCCCCAAACTCATTTATTTTCTTTAAGAGTCCTCCCTACAACCACGAGCCACAATGAAGTAAATTAATCCCCAAGAGCCCAAGAAATGATGAGGCTGTTTAATCTGTCCATTCAAGGATATCCCAGCAAAGCGCTGCTAATTCTTTTCGTACAGACTGTTTATGTATTGTGATTCTCCTCATTTGGAAAAGAAAAATATGTTTATACTTGTATTTTTCAGGGTCTGTTTGCTATCTATCTTTACATTGTATGGTTCACTTTATTATTAAAAGTATCACTATTTTATTGTAGTGACATTTTTATTGTTTTGCCCACTTTAGGAAGAATAAAACCAAGATCTCATTATTAAAGCCCAAATCCTCCACAAACCCCTCCTTTTAAAAACTTAGATTAAAAAGTGTTCAGTCAGCCAAATACCTATATAGCCTTTTATATTTGGTCTCACAAAAATGTTTCCTACCTTGGGTCTGAATTTTACCTGCCTCTGTACACACCCTGTTCTCTTGTCAGCGTGATACGTGTCGTGGTAGCATAAGTGGCAGGCGCGTATAGCAGTGTGCTGTCAGTGCTACACTGTGTGTCTTCACCCTTTATCAAACCTATATTGTTATTTTTTCATTTGCATTTTTTGTTTTTCCTTGTTTGTTTTGGATTTTTGGCCTGAAGTCTGGTGCTAAGCTGAATGCTAGAGTGACATATTGGAGCCTGGTTTCTTGAGTTCCTCTGGCGGCTGATCTCAGTTGTTCAGATGTCATGCTACCAGCCTTCCCCACCAAGGAAGTTACCTGCTTTCTCATCTTTGAGCCTAGAGAATTTTTAATCAACCTACCATAAACCCCACCATTGAAATTTTAAGTTATCTCTTACTTCCTCAGTTTCCCCCACTAGGTGGTAAGCTCTTGCAATGCAGAAAACCTCCTTGTCCTGTTCATTATAACCCCAGTGCCTAGCATGAGACAATGCTGAAAGCTGATGTTTCATAACTGTTTATTTCGTAAGTGAATGACTGTTGATAGGTTACACTTTTCTCATGGACCAGTAATGCAATCCTAAATTCTGCCATAGCATGTGGGAGCCCAAGTGAAAGGATTTGAATGATCGGTGACAATCCGTATGGGTAGCGCCCAAATTACAGATAGGTTATGTTCTAGTAGTTGAGAGATGAATGAGTATTCCAATTCATAGATCTTGACAGAATTCACTACAGTCTTCCCTTTTCAGAGATGAAGCAACTCAACCCTGAGGGAGCACTTTGCATCACTGAAAGTCCTGGGAAGAGTTTGTGGCACAACTAATTCGTGCTTGGTTCTGTGTATTTTCCTTATGGTTTATTCTCATTTTATCACAGACGCTTATACCAATTAGTTGCATCCCTTAGCCCACAGGGAAACTCATTTAATCCAGCGTTAGATAAAATAATTACTCACGTGTCCTGACCCTACTAGAGAATAAGCTATAAGGCAAATGAGAAAGAGTTCCAGCAGCCATCAGTGGTGGCAGCAAGAAAGGACGTCTGCTACCGTGAGGAAAAGCTCCATCCGCTGTGATGTCAGTGGAGTGTGTGCGGGCAGGGTGCGTGTGTCCATCCCTATCTAACAGGAGAGGTGTTTACAATAAGGTAACAGTTCTTGATTCAAGGACGAGCCTCTGCACAGTCTTCCTAGGCAAGGACAATAGTTTTTGTTGCAGGGAAACCATTATAATCGTCTCCCATGTGCATCTTGTTCCTGTGCATGTCTTTTCATTTTTGATAAAGAAGACAAGGGCTTTGTTACCTATCTTGTGAACACCTGTCTGCCAGGATTTAGAACAAATGCTTTCTGGCAATTTTGCCTTTTAGTTCAGATAAATTTCGTATATTACTTCTGTCTAGAACTGTAGGGTCATGTTAGGTTTTTTGAAACTCCAGGAAATGTTTATTTTAATTTTCTTTAAAGAAGGGGGAGAATAAAGAAAAATGTATCAAAAGCTTCTACTGCCAAACTACTGTTTTGATTTCTCTTTGTGTGAGCTCTCGCTTCCCCACATCTTGAGCCTTCAGCTCTTTGATGTTGTCCCTTTAAGCATAAAATAAAAGATGATTCTCTTTAGTCTGTAGACTTGGAGGAGGGCAAACACAAAACGTTTCTGTGTGTTCATATTTCTATAGCAATTCTTGGTGCCGGTCTTAGGGCTTTCGTACTTTCCCTAGACTTACACAATAAGCATTTGGTGTTCCATGACTTTTCAGTTTTGTCAACTTTCCAGGCCTGTATGTGGTTCCTTCGTATTGTTTCTGTGTGCGCAACGTGACAAGGGTAGCATCCATGATCTGATTGCTCACTCTATCCCTGCAGGGCTTATAATTACGCTTTGCACTCAGTAGAGGCTCAATGCATGAATGAATGCATGGGTGAATTTTCAGTTTGATTCCAGGAGCTGTTTAATTCTGTTAGTTAGATGCACCACCTAGGTTTTCATAAGACATTTAATTGGTACATTTTTCTTATTGCTTTTTTTTTAATATTCATTATATGTTGGACATACTGTGTTTTACATTTACATAAATATATTTTATGTAAAATTCTGAATCTCTTTTTCACTTAACATTGTTTTCAAGATACATCCAAATAAATGTTTGTAAACGTAGTATTTTCATTTTAATTGAAGCATAATACTCCATTGTACTAAAATTTACACTGTGATTCTCTTCCTTATGGACATTTTATTTTTTCCCAATTTTGTATTCCTACAAACAATGTTGCAGTGAACATCCTTTACATTCTTAGAGTTTTGTTTTAAAGAACTATCCCTGGAAGTAGAATTGCTAGATGGGAGAATATGTGCATTTCAAAACTTTTAAAATATTATTAAATTGTCTTTGAATATGGAGTACCTATTTATAATCCTATTAGCTGTGTACAAGAGTTCCTATTTTTCTATATCTTTACAGTACTTCATATCAATCAGAACTTTTGTGTCATTCTGGTGACTGGATATAAATTGGTATCTCATAGCGGTCTTAATTTAAATTTCACTGTTACTGAGGTTATGTTTCCTGGCCTTTCAGAATCCATCTTCAGTTAATTGCCTTTGTCAACTGTTTCAATGTTTTTGTTTGTTCTTTGTTTTTTTTGTCTATTTATTATCTTGTAGTACTAATCCCTTCTTAGTGTTATACATTGCAGTCATTTCTCCCAGTTTGTGTCTTTTTGAACACATTTTGGGGTGTCTTATACTAAGCATGAATGTTATTTTTAATGTAGTTAATTGTATCAGTCTTTTTCTAATGTGACTTTCCGTACTAAGAAATCCTTCCCTATACTAAAATGATCATACGAATTATCTCCCTTAATTTGTTAAACTGAGGAAATGTATTGAAAGATTTTCCGACGCCCGAAAGATCCTTGAGATAGTAAGGTAAATCCTACTTAGTCATGATGTACTTTTTAATAAATTGCTGGATTCAATGTGGTAATATTTTGTTTAGAATGTATGCATCTATTTTCATACCAGAGATTAATTCATTTATATTTTTCTTATACACTCCTTGTCCAGTTTTGTAGCCAAGTCATGCAAGCACAAAGTTGGCCATTTACCTCTTTGTGAATTCTCTTAAACAGTTTGTACAGCCTTGATATTATCCATTCATTAAGGTTTGGCATAACTATCCTATCCTTTTTTTTTTTTTTTTAACATCTTTATTGGAGTATAATTGCTTTACAATGGTGTGTTAGTTTCTGCTACATCACAAAGTGAATCAGCTATACATATACATATATCCCCATATCCCCTCTTATTGCTTTTTAATACCAAAATGAATGGTTTGTGTTACTCTACTTTCAGTAGAGCTCAAATGAATAGAAATTAAAATATTTCCAATGACAGAGTTAATCTTTTCAATATCTTCCCACAAAATGGCATTCAATCCATGAGACTCAATTCCTGGGTTTCATGGCTAGCTTGGTTGCCTAACTTTGTGTTCATGCGTCCTAAATTCCTAAACTCTCAGAGCTGCACAGGCTTTTAGAGATCCTATCTACATCCATATCATTTACAGATGACAAAGCTGACATATTTGCATTCTTTATGGCTAGGGAATGAATTAAGAGTTTGCACTCTCCCTAGTCAAGATACTCTGTGTATATTCACAATATGTTTTTCAATACAAATGTAATATGACTCTGTTTTGTGACTGTTCCTAAACTGACTGGTTCTAGAGGTAGAGAAGTATTCTGGGCTACCTGCTTCATTTCCAGCGATGCTATTCTCACTGTTAGGCAAGACCTCTGTCCTTTGTGTTCATAGCTAAATTGAGGTTGCTTTTGTTCGGGGGAAAAGAGAACAATAGTCATTTTCATAACCAGCTGAGAAATTCATTCTATTCTGCTGACCGAGTTCATATTTTCTGACAAATCTTGAAGTTGCCCTTATTTCAAGTTTGATGGCCAGTGACTATTAAAGCCATGGTTTGTTTTCTGCTATGCCTGCAGCCCTGCTTTCCAAAATCTTTTCCACCTTAGAGGTCTTTCTAAATACTGTCATTACTTGGAGAAAAATTAACAATTTAACAAGTTAGGAAATAGGAGGGGGTATTGCTCGAGTCAAAAAAAGGAGGCAGAATGGCCAGGAAATGAGGAGAACCTTGCTTAGTTCTATAAAATCCTTGTCTGAATCCTTGCACAGTGTCCTTTTAGCCTTATGAGTTTAGGAACGTCAGGAACCCTGGAAACCTTGTCGTCCTATCTATCCAGTATGGGAAAGTGTGGAACAGTTTCCGCCCAAGGATTAACCTATGCAAACTCATATTATTAAAAACCACTATCTCTAGTGGTTCCTATTCTGAATCTTCTTTGGTCAGGTAGCTTCTCATGAGTAACAATCTCAAAAGACAGCCAATATTTATTTAACATCTTATGACTTATACAGTACTTTATTATTTTATCATTCTATTATTGTTAATATTACTTAATGTTATTCTAGTATTAAAATAAATGTTCTCTTTTACTTTAGTATTCTATTACTGAATAATAGAGTATATTAGAATGTTAATATAGATATATATTACATTAATTAGATATATTATATTTAAATCTAGAATGTATTAAATAATAGAATGTAGTAGAATGTTGGATGTATCGTGATCTACATTTTACAGATGAAAAAAGAGAGACTGTAGGAGAATAAAGGACTTTGTGACACAAGTTTGCTTCTGAATAATGGGCGAGATTTGAACCCACATTTTGAAACTCCTAAACCCAGGTTCTTTCCTAAGGCTGTGGAGCTCCTGAACATCTGACATGATCAGAGTCAGAAAGGCTTGGCTTACCCAGCCCCTCACCCCTCTCTGTCTCGTCTTTCTCACAATATATTCTAGAAAGAATTTTATTCCTTGAAAACATACAGCTTTAGGTTGGAAGCAGTTCCATTTCACACGAGTGGGTTTCATTCCCCATTTAAAAATGTGAAATGCAATTTCTTATAAGACTTTGGACGTTCAACCTGGGGGATGGGAGTGACAATTTGCAGTGGTATCTCCCACACCTCTGTCTGCTCACAACTTGATAAGAATCGCCAAACAGGAGGTCTTTTTTACCTAAAATTCTTAATGAGAGAGAACCCTGACTGCATCTACAAGTAGGGAAAGGCATTTGGGCTACACAAAACCTCTTTAAACTCTGAAGCTGGGCTTCCCTGGTGGCGCAGTGGTTGAGAGTCTGCCTGCCGATGCAGGGGACACGGGTTCGTGCCCCGGTCTGGGAAGATCCCACATGCCGCGGAGCGGCTGCGCCCGTGAGCCGTGGCTGCTGAGCCTGCGCGTCCGGAGCCTGTGCTGCGCAATGGGAGAGGCCGCAACAGTGAGAGGCCCGTGTACCGCAAAAAAAAAAAAAAAAAAAAAAAAAACTCTGAAGCTAGTGGACATTGTGGCGTATAAACAGGGAAAAGGTTTTATTGGTGCTTTTAATAGAGTCTTATCTAAATATCTAAAAGCTGTCTGCAAGTGTCAACTGTTACCCTAGGTTAGATTTCAAGGCCCAGCTCCCTTATGAGGTCAACAAGGATACCTGATGTTTATTCTGTACTTAGAGCCCCCAAGATTCCAGCAAACATCTTGCACATCACTTCTAGGACTAGCAGTAAATGCAGTAATCATTGTCAAGACTGGGCTCAGACATCTGCTAAAAGGGTTATTTATTTGAGTCAACAGCAAGAGAAAGGGGGAGAAGCCACAGGAATGAATCAAACAGGCCTAAGTATAAAACCCAGCCTCACCACTTAACTGTTTATACAGCCAATCCAGGATAAGTACTTAACTTTTCTGAACTTTAGTTTTGCTATCCACAAATAGTAAATTATAAATGTCTGCTTTACAAATAAAATGTGAGAAAAATGCACCCATCAAGTCAATTTAGGGTGCTGGATATTATCCAATCCTAGTTCCTAGAAAATTAAAAGACATAAAGATTTATCACGAAGCAGAGGTAGTTTCTTTTCCCCAACCATATGTTTTCCTATTCCTTCATATTTGAAGAAATTCAAGATTCCCTTCCTTTTTCCAGCTGTTGGTGGAGGCAGGGAATGCTATGTTTGGATCTTCGTTGCACCTCTTATCTATTTGGGAACCAGTATCTGTGAATTCAAGGTATAGTTGGGTGTGCAACTGTGTGTTAGGCTGTGTTTTACCTGCACACAATCATGTCTTCCTCTCAGACCTAGACCAGATGTTGAAATTGGGAAAGGAGGCCATACAGGTATTCCCCAAGCTCAGGAAAGATATTACGGCAGCCCTGCTAACAGTGAATCTCTGCATTTGGAGAAGCTGGATTTTACTTTCACTATGTCCCACAAAGGGACGTTATTATCTTTGTTTTACAGATGAGGAAACTATGGTGAAGTTACTTGCCCATGATATGAAATCACGTGAGCCAGTAATAGCATCTTGACTTGTTCCAGAATCCAGTAACGTTCTTTTCCACCTCCAGCCTTGTTTCTGGCTCCCTCAGGCCCGCAGAGCAAGCTCGGGCTCAGTTTGTACTAACGGTGGAGCAGCAGTCTGATGTGGCAGCATCCAGACCCCGTGGGGAAATGGCGCTGTCTTTGGGACTTGCTTTCCTCCTCAGGTCCCAGTGCACAGGATTACTGTGGGCTGTGGGGTCCTCACATCACCCCTGACCTATCAGGAGAATTAGGAGAGCACCAGGGCTGGGGTTACTGTAGGTAACTGTAAGTACTGTAAGTACCGTAGGTTCTTCATGAGGACCAGCCTAGCGATAAAGTGTGCTTGTGAGACACAGTCTTTGTGGGTCCTTTTTGTCAGCCCACATGGAAGGCATTAGAAAAGCAATCTCTATAACGGGTACCTGTATGCATTTAGTATTCTCAGGGACGGTGCTTTATAAAGCTGAATGTCTGAAGGCAGGCTAACTTTAAGGCGTCTCTCAAGGTCATGAGCTAGTGTGGTACAGTGAAAAGAGCTTATCCTGAAAACTTAGAAAACTAACTTCTAGTCCTGCCTCTTCTGGTAAAGTCACCTCCCCTTTCTGAATCTGTTTTCTCGACTACCCAGTTGTGTGTTGGAACCAGATGATTTCTCTGAAAGTGTTCTTGAACTTTTCTGTGTTGATTGAAAGAGCTGATTGAAAGAGCTACAGATCTCATTATGAAAAAAAGGTTAAGTTATGAATAGGAGCTATTTAAGGCAGCAGAGAAATAGAGCATCTCTTTCTAATGATGTCCATCCTTATAAAAAGAAAGAACACAATTTTAGTTTCTTTCTTTGCACTCTGAGAGTAAGACCCCTGCCTAGTTAGGACATTCATTATGTTAAATGGGCTATAAAGTTAATGTTTTTCCTATTTTTATTTATTTATATTTTAAAATATTATATTAGTATATTTTAGCATTTATTTATAATATCACTTAATATTATTACTTGCTTTCTTCTTCTCATTTTTAAAAAAGGCATAATTTACATGCAATAAAATACTCAGATCCTGAGTGTTTCTGTTAGGGGCCTCTAAACTATTGATGAAATTTGACAATTGTATACATCACCCCAGAAAGCTCCCTTGTGAATCTCTCCAACCAATATCCACCTGCCACCCTCAGAGGCAACTATTTCCAACTTCTGTCACCATAAATTATTTGTCTTTTTAAAAAATTCAGATACGGGCTTCCCTGGTGGTGCAGTGGTTGAGAGTCCGCCTGCCGATGCAGGGGACGCGGGTTCATGCCCCGGTCCAGGAGGATCCCACATGCCGCGGAGCGGTTGGGCCCATAAGCCATGGCCGCTGGGCCTGCGCGTCCAGAGCCTGTGCTCCGCAACCGGAGAGGCCACAACAGTGAGAGGCCCACGTACCGCAAAAAAAGAAAAGAAAAACAAATTCAGATAGATAGAATCACACCATATTTGGTTTTGTGTCTAGCTTCTTCATTCAACATGCAGGTTTTGAGATACATCCATTCATCCATGCTGTCGTATCATCAGTCTGTTCCTTTTTGTTATTGAGCAGTATTCCATTGTATGAACGTACTCCCAATTCCTTTATCCATTCTCCTCTTTTTTGATTTGGTCATGAATTTATATAAATGGGAAACATGGGGATATAAGTAAGTATTGAATCTTTGGGTCAAATCCATCTTTTGTTCAGGCCCAAAGGCCTCAGGTGTGTGTCACCTGAAACCAATTTGAACCATTAGGCATATACCTTTGCTTCTCGTAGTAGCCGTTTATTATGGCATTGTTTCCACTAGTGTCTTGTGGAATTGGGAAGAACATTGGCCTGAGAGTCAAGAGACTTGTGTTCAGACAGCAGCTCTGCCCCTGCTCAGCAGTATCACTGGCCACTTCATCACCAAGCCTCAGTTTCTCCATCAATAAAATGGTCTGTTTAGACCGGATAACCCTTCAGCTCTTTCATCTCAGAGATCCCATGGTTCTTTGCAAATCCTTCCTCTGGGCTCTACACATCACATCCTTATCGGTCAGTCCTGGGATTTCACTCTTTTACATCTCTGTGGTGAAGTATCCAAAGCATCAGATAATTCGACAAATATCTCTGGTCCTTATTCCTCTTCCACACCCCACACGTTCCTTTTCTAGACTTGGAGCATAGAGAAGAAATGTTGTCTGGAACTTGCTGCAAGAAAGATTTCCCTAAAAAGTGTTGGGTCTTAAATTTTCATCTATTTGTCATGTTCTTAAATACTATTAATTTGCAAAGTCAATCAGCAATATCATACTTTATTGTATTTCATATCATACTTCAAAACTACATTGTGGATTTGTACTTTCTGTCTCCCTTCCATGTTGAACCATTGTCTTTGGTGGTGGATTCTAAACTATTGACTTAAGTTTTTTCCTCCTGTTTGTAGTAATAGTTGTGTCATCTGAGTTTAGACAGCAGATAGTCAAGTGCTGGCCTACCTATATTTCAGCTAGTCCTGGGCTAATATTATTCACTTGGCAGTGTCTGTTTTACTTTAGAACTCAACTTATTAAATACCTCCTCTCCTTCTCTTCCCAATTCATAGAAAAAAAAAGAAGGAAGGGGTCTTTGAAACACAACCATTCTCCCTATGGGAAATGTTTTCTATGAATTTTTTATTTTAAAGGCAACTTTGCGTCACTTTAAGAAATTGTATCTGTCCTTAGAATGAAATTAACTGGAGGGAGATGAACAGTGAAGAAGGATATTTTCCCAGCTTCTTTTAAGTCAAAATAATATAATTATTTTGGATACCAAGGGAGTTTAGAGGTTAGTATATTTACTCATATACAGTGGAAAATTCAAAATTTCATCTCTAAGCAAAAATGGATTTGGGAAATATCTATCATTTTTATTATCCATCTCCTTGGGTATATTCTTTGCAATATATTGGACAAGAAAGAGCATGGATTTGCAGAGTTAGAAAGGCTAATTTATCTTGGCCCAGCTATGGTCCAGTTGAATGACTTTGGATAATCACTTAACCTCTTTAAGCCGTGATATTTTTATTT
Organism: Grampus griseus; assembly: GCF_964374135.1. Lineage (NCBI taxonomy): Eukaryota > Metazoa > Chordata > Mammalia > Artiodactyla > Delphinidae > Grampus > Grampus griseus. The sequence goes on from NC_138998.1 coordinate 65,219,460, forward strand.
GTAAATTGGGAATAGTAGTCTCTATTTTTCAAGGTTGTTTTGAGGTTCTTAGATAACACATATAAAATTCGTGGCACATAAGGCATGAACCCAGTAAAGGTGGTAACGCAATTACTTTGGAGTTGTCATTTCTGCTACTCCTCATTATAACATCAAAATTAAAGCCCAAAGTTTTAATCTCTAGCTTTGGAACTTCCAAAATGAAGTGTAAATTTCATGTGCACACTCACAGAGTCTGAGATCTTTTATCATTGCCTTATATCTTACCAAATTGTGATTAGATCCAGAAAATCATATCTTAAAGACCTCATACACGCTCTTTTCCAGTGGAGGGCCAGGTGGGGCATAATCAGAATGTTTACTAAGTGACCGCACTCTGTGTGCATTGCAGAGATAAGACCTCTGTATGGGTAGGTGTCTCCTGATGGTGTAGTCGAGGCTAAGGCAGCCCCAAAGTCTGGAAACCATCCTCCTGTCACTAGAAAGTGTGGGGGAGGATGGTAAAAAGCTTAAGAGAGATTAAGAAATTCAATGGGCTTGAGGGAGGATTAGTGAATTACAAAAAAGATCCACAGCATAAAGTAACTTCTCACTTGCAAGAGATGCATTATTTGTCTAGAATTTTGAACTGGTCCTCTCTTCAGGTAACTGTTTGGAGTGCTTGTGATTTGTTCTCCTTGATGGAACATGAGTGGGTGTAGAAGCATATCTAAGCAGATCTCGGAGCCAGCTTCTTTCATAAATTTCCTCCTGTGTATATACCATGTATCCCTGACAAGAAGAACACTGTTAACGGAGACAGTGTGCTCTGGAACTCAGAGCACTGACATGGGAATCGGGAGCTCTTACGTCTGCTGTTTCTGTCAAATACTGACTCTGACCTTGGAGCAAGTTGATTCAAACACAAGGTGAAGAAGATCATGTCTGCAATGGGCTGAGAGCTCATGGGAGAAAGATGCTACATGGCTACAAAGTGGTTACTATTGTGTTTGCCTCAGATAAGGAAAATGGTTACAGTTGCTGCCCAAACTTCCAGGCTATTCCTTTTGTCTTTTAAACCTAACTTTACTCTGTGAATTCTAGTCTTTACTAAACCAGACGAGGATTCACGCTGTTAACCTCAACAAAATCAACTTAAAGGCGTTTTCGCATTTGAGCTTTTATTGTGTCATCCATTAGCAAAAGCACTCTTATTGCATCCCTATTGTTTTGTACCAGACACTGTGCTGGGGATGCAAAAGATGGGTAAAACTTGGTCCCTTCTCAAGAAGCTCAGAATAGGGTGGGAGAGATCAACGTTCACAAAACCAGTTCAAAAATGCCACAACAGTACACCTGCAGAAGTTTTATGGATGAAGAAAGAGGTGTCAGCCAATTCTGCCTGAGAGGGACTAACTCGGGTAAGGCATCAGAGAAGAGAGCACATATGACTGGAGTCTGATGTTGTCCAGGCTGAGATGAAGTGGGAAGAGTCATATGAAGGAGAAGCATCAAGGGGGAAAGTGTAGGACATGTTCAGGGTAAGGCGAGCATCTGATTTGGCTGGACTGTAGGTTACATAAGAGGAGTGGCTGAGTGTCCAGCCACTTATCCTTTAACCTAAAAGTGAACACCTCCTTAAATTTTGCTCCCTAAATGCCTCACTTGCTTTCCCTTAATCCTGGCCCTGATAGGCAGATTTTGAAAATAAACAAATAAGTATTTATGATCACAAATCATAAAATGTTATTCTCCATCCCATGAGAGTCTACAGGCCTTGATTACAGTTAATCATTTATGATGAATAATCTTGTCTAATTATTATGCATGTCTCCACCATGGGGTGATACAAACTCTAGATTGAGACCTGTGGGTATTATTAAAGCCTCAAGTCTTGTGAGTTTCCAGGTGGGCTGAGCTGAGTGGACTGTCATTAGAATATCCAGCGATAGGCAATTGCTTGATAACTGTTTATACTGGCATTCTGCACTGGGGTGGATTCCTCTCTTCCGGTAGCTTCCACTGATACTGACATAGCCCTCTTATGGATTTTGAAGGGCCAATCACTAGCAGTTCAGGTGTCAAGCTGCTGGAGGTAAGAATTTTTTTTAGAACATTAGGACTTTCTTTCCATTAACAGCTTTATGAAGTATAATTGATATATAAAGAACTGCACATATTTAATGTATAATTTGATGTTTGGACAGTGCAGACACCCATGATACCATCCCCACAATCAAGATAATAGATATATCCAACAACATCCAGAGTTTCCTTGTGTCCCTTTTGTTTTGCTTTGCTTTTGCTTTGTTTTTCGTGGTAAGAGCATTTAACATGGGATCTGACCTCCTAACAAATTTCAAAGTGCACAACACCATATTATTAACTATAGGCATTTATGTTGTAGAGCAGATCTCTAGAATTTACTAGCAAAACTGAAACTTTAGACCCATTCAATAAGCACTTCCTGTTTCCCTTTCTTCCCAGCTTCTGGCAACCCCTATTGTATTCTCTGCTTCCGTGATTTGACTATTTTAGATACCTTGTGTAAGTGGAATCATGCAGTATTGGTCCTTCTGTGACTGATTAATTTCACTTAGTATAATGTCCTGCAGGTTTATCCATATTGTTGTGAATAGAAGGATTTCCTTCTTTTTTAAGGCTGCATAATATTCCAGTGTGTGTGTATGCCACATTTTCTTTATCCATTTGTCTGTCAGGAGACACTTGGATTGTTTCCATACATGGTCTGTTGTGAATAGTGCGGTGCACGTGGAAGTGCAGATATCTCTTCGAGAGCCTGATTTCAATTTGGAATCTTTTCTATAGGGCATGTCATTCAGTCATAGAGAATGTGATATAGACCTTAAGTGTCATCTAGTCCAACTTTTTTCTAACATAAATGAGAAAACTGAAACACAAAGAAGAGGGATGACTGGACATCACAAAGCAAGTGTATTCGGTAGAATTAGGTTCAGCTGGAGTGACAGAAAACAGTGTTGATTTCTCTCTATGGAAGGAAGTAGAGATCCAGGACAGTGGTAGGCAAGGACCCAGTCTCCTGCTGGTTTCCTCAGCCATACTCAGCTTGTGGCTCCTACTGAGGGGGCCAAGAAGGCAGCTCCTGCATCCCAATGGACTGAGACCAGACCCCTTCCCTCTGAGGACACTTCCGTTCCATATTCAAGTCCCTAGCCAAACTTACCTGCAGGGAAGGCTGAAAAATGTCATATTTATTCAGGACAGCTGTGTACCTAGCTAAAATTTGGAGGTTCTAAAGAAAGATGGGAAGAGCAGCTATAGAACAACTATCAAGGCATACCATGGCAAATTCGGGACATTTCCAGGACTAGTATTCTGTTTCCTGACTCTAGATTTTTCTCACAGAGATGTGATCTTTAATTAAAGCCTATAGACCACTTTGAAATGTATAATCATTGTATTTGTCCATACAACATGCAGTGTTTCTCCTTTGCTTAAGATATTTTTGTATTTATTAATCCCTAGGCCTTTTGTATTTATTAATCCCTAGGAGTCAGGCAGACGCACATTTAATTCCTGTGTTCCAATTTGTGACTTCAGGTGCATATGGATTAAAAATATAAACGAGTTTTTTCTCCTCTAAAATAATGATAGTATTTTATCAGTGGCATTGTTTTAAGAATTAAACGGGATAATACTCATGAAAAGGCCTAGTCCAGTGCTTAGTAAGGAAGTAGGTATCTAGTGCTGCAAACGTTAGTTCCCATCTCTTTTCTCCTCGCTTCCTTGGGTTTCCTCTGGGGCCACCTCAGTTTCCTAGGAGGTCGTTGAAAGGAATCTAAATCCTTGACAAAACTCTTCTCCAGATACCCACAATAAATTTGTTTAGATGCATCATCAGTTCTTTTTTGCTTTATAAAAACTCACATTTCAGACAATCTTCAAAGATCGGGAAGCTCTGGCACAATCATAGAACTTTTTAAAAGTTATGGATGTCTGAGCCCCGACCCCAGAGATAACGATGAAATAGGTCTGGGAGTGGTCCGGGAATCTTTAGTTTTTAAAGCTGTCTGATGAGTCCATGCTGTTGTGTTGTAAACAAATCAACATGGTGGCAGATTGGAGTAGACAGAAACGGGGAGGCTGAGAGGCCAATTAGGAGGCTACTGTGATTATACCTAGGTGAGAGATGATGGAATAATATGGTAGAGAAGGAGAATAATTGATGAATTTACATATTTAGTAGGCACAGTAGTAGAACTTGGTGCCTCATGGGATGCAGGAAGAGGGAAGTTGATACTGAGTTTGCTGTCAAACATCTTTTAATAGTAGCAAAATTTTAGCTCTTGAAATATACCTAACTTGAACTTACTGGTTTGAGGTAAAAGATGGGAGGAAAATATGTAAAATATGATCATTAACATTACTAAAATTTTTTGTTATCTGGAACAGTAACCCAGATCCAACAAGGTAAAATATAAGAGAGACAAAAGCCAAATCTTATTCTTAGCTTTAAAAATTAACTCTCCAAGTACATATGAGGATCATTTAATTTGACAGGCATTCATGTCAAAAAAAAGAAAAAAAAAAGACTTGTAAGGGAGACAGTTTGACCCCAAGATCAATAATAATAAATAAGACCACAGCAAAGTAGATGCACCTTCAGCAGCACTCATATAAAGAGGAGCGTGTAGAAGAGGGGAAACAGTAGTTCCTAGAGTGATGTGTTTATTCCTGGGGCCCACACATTGAAGGGAACTGGCGCAGAAGAGGATGGTCAAGAGGATAAGATGAAAGAAATCATGTCCCATAAGTAATTGTTGAAGGAATCCAGGTATTTATCCCAATAAAGAGAAGGCTAAGGGGAGGGACAACTTTTTTTAGTATTCTTTAGGGCTGTTATATAGAAAAAGCAACAGACTTGTCCTGAGAGGGTGGAAATAGGGCTAATGAGGTGACAGGTATTTAAATTGATATAGTAAAGAATATTCTAACAATTAGACCTACTGGTAGAATGGACACCTTCTGAGACAGTCTGCTGGGACTGGACATGGCACAAGCAGTCCCAGGGACTGGACAAGTGTTGATTGACTGAGGATGTTACAGAGGGGATTTATGGATCAGACAGATTGACTGGGACAGATGGTCCCTAAGGTCCTTCTCACTTTTATGTTACTCCATGTTGTATGTGAAGTTGTAGCCCCTTAATTTTTTTGACAGTACAATTAACTATGTAATTTGTCTTTATTAACTGATGCCAACGCTAAGAGAAAGTTGTCTTTTCACATGTAGAGATGTTAAGAATAGTACTGGAAGCTTTTGAAGAAAAAGATCTCTATACATATAGTTCTGTACCAGTTTATTCTCAGGCTATTACTGGGAATAAACAATAGCTTTCCAAATTTGAAAAACACATTATCCCCCCGTATCGAAGAGGAAGGTCTATTTTACATTTATATGGTTTGGGCATTATTGTTACTCAGAATGCCTTAGCTGAATAAACCTAACTGGCCTCATCAAGTTACAGGATATTAACTTATGTGGCCATGTCCAAAAGTTAATATTTATTCATTCAAGTATTTCTTCAACAAACAATCTCTTCCATATTTCATTCACCCTCTTTCATGGTAGAAACATACATTTTTAATTGTTATATTGGAAGAGCTCGTAATCAAATATGGAAACTGTGCTTATGTACAGTTACTATGGCTACATGACTAACTACTCCAAAACTTAGTAGCTGAAGAGAACAATCAACATTTATTATCTCTCACGTTTGGTGGGTCAGGCATTTGATAGCATCTCAACTGAGCAATTCTGGCTTGGGGTCCCTCATGAGATTCCTGGATCTGAGTTCTCCCAAAGACTTCTTCACCTATATGTCTGGTGCCCAGCCTGGGAATACTTGAGTACCTGTTCTAGAACAGCTGGGGTTCTTCAGGCATCTCCCTCTATCTGCGTGTAGTCTCTTCAGCATGGCAGCTTCAGGGTAGCTCAGCTTCTAACATGACAACTCAGGGCTTCAAAGGTATGTGTCTCAAAAGAAAACCATCTCTCGTTTTATGAGTAGCACTGGGAGTCATACAGCATCACTTCTGCCGCATTCCATTGGCCAGGCAGTTACAGATGTCCTCCAAGCATCCATCTCTCCCTGATGGACTGTCAGGATCACACTAGAAGAGGAGTATATGGGATGAGATATGTGTTGATGTCCCATCTTCGGAAAGTACACTGTGTCATAGCATATAGACAGATGACACTCTACACAGGGTCTGTGCTCTAATGAAGGTATGAACCGTGCCGTGAAAGGACAGAAGAGTAAGGAAGTGATTAGTAAGGAAGGTTGCATTCACATGCCCTGGGTCATAAAATCTGAGCCATCTAACTTGTTAAGAAATGTTCAAGGCAGAGGCAACCGTGGATGTAAAATCATGCAAGAACAAGGCGTGTGAAGTGTTAAAAAGTTTGCATTGACAGGTTAAAGACTGTATTGGCGGAACGGTGGGGTAGGTGCCTGGAAAGGGAAGGGAAGACAATATCCTGAAGGGCCTTGAGAGTTAAGTTGAAAAGTTCGGCACTGGGGAGTAGTGACTGGCTTTAGAGCACAGGCATATTGGATGATGCTCTTGTGTAATCTCCATCCACATTCTTTCCTGCCTTTGATAGTAAACATATCATCTCTGTTAAAGTTTGCTTCCTAGTTTAAACTGAACGCAGACTCTAAACCATCAAATCATTTTAGATTTTTTTTTTTTTTTTACCCCACCACAAACAACTCTAGGATGGCATGCATTTGAACAAACCCAAAGTGATTTCACTCTTCTAATTTTCAGAGCTCTTGGCTAGATGCAGAGTGAGAAATTCATACCTTTTTCAAGTAGCGTGGGTTCTTTTTTTCCCCAATTCCTCTCATCCATCTGGTTCTCTGGAGGTCTTGGAATACAGGAAAGTGTTAGTTCACTGTGCTGAAATCCAAAAAAGACTGCTAAACTGTGAAAGAAAATTTGCATTCCAGGGGCACTGAAAGAGTTAGTCCACCACCCTTCTGTAGCAGCAAAGAGAAAACATCTGTATTTTCTGTCCCCTTTGTTCTTCAGTAGTTACAGAATGGAAAACCCTATATTCGTTGTTTCTGCCTTTCTTACCTACTTAATGTAAACCACTTTCGGCACGGTGAGGGTAGAGAGAGGAACCAAAACATGGAATTATTTTATTTCTCGGGTCAGAAAATATTACAGCCAAGATACAGTCGAAGGAAAGGAAATCACTTCACCGGCTGCACTTTGTACTCTTCAGAAGGTCGTGACTAGGGGCCGGAGCCCAGTGTTTGACATATACATTGACAGTGCTCTGCTCAGAAGGAAACTACACAGTCGCAGCAATGATGTTGCCATGTCGTCATGGGCTTTCTAAGTGATGATGCTGTCTTTTGTCTTCCACCAGCAGAAGTCTAATTAGAAGGGCTTGTTTTCACCAGAAGCCAAGTCATTGCCAAATCTGTTAGACTGATCTCTAGAGAATGGAAGTTAGTTCATGGCCCTCTGGCTGTTCTCTTTGCCACTCCCAGGAGTTAAAGGCTTAAAAGTTTTCTTTCTTTTGAAAGAGGATCAAGTTTGGTTCAAACAAGCTTTTCTGTCATCCCCAGAAGTACAAGGAGAGACCTTCTGTGACCCTAGTTGTTTGGCCCAGACCACTTATGGCTTGTTATAGTTTAGGAAGTAATTGCAATTCATAAAGCCAGGTAGAAGATAAACATCTTGGCAGAGCTGAGTTTCAGGCAGTTCTGAAGGGAACCGACACGTGAGCAGAATGGTATTGGGAACACTTCTAGTCTCTGCTTGCAGGTCTTGATTCTAATGGATCATTCACAATAGATTTAATTCGGATGTGAAATGCACAGGCAGGCAGTCATTGCTATGTATACATGGGGCTGAAAACATCATCACTGAAACCCCAGTTTTAGATTTTGCCCCTGGATGGATCAGTTACCCATGGTAGACAAATACAATAAGTTAAAAGAGTGTTGTCCTACCTACTGTGTTGTGTGATTAACTTCAGGTCATCTATATTCTTAGCGAAGTTTGTAGCACAGATTTTTCTGAGAAACATAACTCTTGCTGAGGTAGAACCAAAAAACCCAGGAATTGGAAGAGACCTTAGGTAGTTAAATGTCATTTACTTTTTTCGTTCAACAAATACTTATTAAGTGCCTGTTAGGTGTTAAGTACTGCTCCAAAGGCTGTGGATGCAGTCGTGTCTCAGGCTGATGGGGAGGTAAGCACTAAGTATGTTGGCAACTAAATCCAGGAGGTGATATCAGATAGTAATAAGGACTGTGAAGAAAGTAACAGGGTCATGAGCTAGAGTCTGGCTCAGGAGAGGGGACTGCTTACATAGTGTGGTGACGGAAGGCCATCTGAGAATGGTGATGGAATTTCAGGTCTGTCTATGGGAATAAGTGCTATTGGATGACTCTTGGGAGTATTCATTCCCAATCACTCAGTTACTGACTTAATAAAATGTTTATTCTGTTCCTTCTGTGTGCCAGTCATTTTTCAGTGAATTGGGGGTGAAGCAGTGGACAAGACAATGAGCCCTGCCCTATTGAAAGTTTTGTTCAGCCTCAAAGCAATCATGGAGTTTCGAGGGACCAAGAGGTCTGTTAACTTAAGTCTCTTATTTTAGAGGTGAAGGAGTTTAGGCCCAGAGAAGCAAATGCTTTGCACATGCCTCCCGGCCACTGGCTGGGCTTTGCAAGACTAGAGCACAGCCCTTAGCTTAGGGTCATTTCTCTTTGTCACTGGACCATGCGGGATTTCCATAAACATCTGTTTCAACAATTCCAGTTTCAAATAGTGCTGGGCTTAGTATCAGGACCCAAAGATAAGTCATTTTCCCCATCAGGACCTCCTGTCTACTCTAAATTGAAGAGAACATGATTGAGGGTGATTAAGATGGTGCCTCACAGGCACAGGTATCAGGGGTTTAGTTAGGGATCCTGCCAAGTGTATCTGCAGTAAACTACATGTTGTTCCATGAGGCTTCTCTGCGTACATCCTAAATGCCTGTTATGTAACTGGTCCATCACTTATTAGGTGTTCCAGGTATGTAAAATTATAATAAGAAAAATATCTGTTGAAAACAAAACAACAAAAATGAAAGGAAAAAAACACACTGTATTTTCTCAAACTCAATATACATAGTATTGTGGATGTCTGTGTGTACAGATCATATTTTCTTCTCTCCAGTGATAAGAGTAATACAAAGTAACCTCTCAGTTGATTAGTCAGAAACTGAAGAACTAATAATTAGGTTCTGTTCTCACGTGGAACAGTAATTTTACCCAGAGAAAAGCACTTTATGACAATATTTGTACATCTCTTTACATTCTTAAAGAGTGCATCTTACATTTCTCATCTCATTTAATTATCACAATTCCGGGAGGTAGACAGGACAGGATAATTATATCTCATTCTATGAATGATAAAATTGACACTCAGATTATGGAATTTTGTTCAAGATGCCGTGATATTCTAGCTGCTCTGCAAAGTGTCTGCCTCAGTGAAACTGGTCTGAATGTCTATTAATAACCTCTGTTTACAAGTTGCAAATAGCAGGCATTATAAAAGCTGGACCTAATACATCATGCCATGACGCTGAGTTTAGGATTAGCCCCTCTGAGTTACTGGCCAGAGAACCTCTATACTTATCAGTGTGAGACAGCCTTGTTTTGACAGTGACAAAAACCCAAATAATGTAATATACTCCACCTAATGATTTTCCATTGGTCGTGTAAATAATTGTCAATAACTAACCAACAAGAGTTGTCATATTCTTATTGTTAACAAGGGCCGGAACACCAAAGAGAAGTTTTGGTACTCCAGAAAGGATTTAGTATGGGGTTTGGAAAGAGTACTACATAGAAGCCAAGGTCATTGGGTAGAAACCTTGGTTTCTATACAGTGCTCAGCTCTTTCACTAGTTTACAACATTAGGTGATCAACTTTCCTGAACGCAGTGTCCTAGTATATAAGGTGAGAGAGTTGGGCAAGATGATTTTAATAATTTTTTTCAAGTTCAAGCAAACTGTGTATTTGTGAAAGGCTATATAGCACAGCAGTTTGCTAAAGGTTAATATCTCCATTCAATGTAATTGCCATGAAAGGGAACCAGATAGCAAGAGATAGGAAAAATCTGTTACTTGGAGAACAGTGTGAAGTAGAAGAATGAACAGCTTTGTCTTTGGACTTAAAAGACTTAGGGTTTCAAATCCAGCCACATTTATAGGCACATGGAATATAACAGGGGTAAGAATGCTACCATTCTACTGACTGTTGTGGAGATCAAATGAGGTCCTGGTTGTGTACAGTTACTAAACTTTAAAAACTACCAAAGCAAAGTGTCAGTTTTTGTTTTGAGAGTATAAAATGATGTAAATTACTTTTATGAAGAACTAAGGTATTTAAGGGTTTGAGGTATAATAATTTTACATAAAAGGAAGAACAGCTTTTCCACAAAATTCTCATGGAAGTAGGGGGGAACCTCTTAGGAATCCAGGAGCCCATTTTATGTTATTATGTAATCCAGTTGTCCCAGAGTATCATGCACAGAGTTCCTTCAATAATCCATTTCTTTAAGTAGAGATGTAAAATATAAGAAATTTGATGATGAAACAAAAATTGGAAATGTAGTGCTTACGTATAATAATTAAATGATCAAGGAATGTCAAATTAATTCGATCTATGTTCTACTCCTAGAATTTGTAAGAATTACACAAAACTAACATTTATTATACAGCCAGGCACTGTGTACTTGTTTTCATATATGTGATCTCATCTAGTCCTTACAACACTGCCGTGTAAATATTTTCATTCTCCTATACTAGATGAGGAAACAAAAGATCGAAGAGGTCAAGAAAATTGCCTAGATTTCAAACCCAGGTCTCTTAAATCTACCAGTAATTCTCTTACCTCACATAACAGACTCTTCTCTGGTTCCTGAGTTAACAAGTCCCAACAGACTGTACCTTAATGATGTTGTAAAGGGAAATCTATGATCTGACTTAGCTTGGAAGGAAAGGAATTCTACTCTTTTTTTCCCCTCTCACAATGATCTCAGTAGAGTGCTGTGATCTTTTAATTTTGCTCCTGGCATAAAGGTCTGACACGCTTGTCAAGTCCCAGCTCCCCCATCATTTTTCTCAAGGGTTAGGAGACGTTCAAGATAACTGTTTTTGTTTGGAACGAACTAGCGTTCCACAAGGGCTACACTTTTTAAGGTAAAATCGCACCTCTCTGGGCCTGAAGGTATAGACAAACTAAATGTCCTTTAATGGAGATTCTTTTTTTAATTCGCTAAAGCTCAGATTGTAAGCCCAACCTAAGTGCTTCAGAATAAACAGGAGGGCATTATTTACTTGGTGAAGAATGTGATTTGTGGCTCATGGAAAAATTGAATAAAATGATCTAATTGTCTTGATGTTTGTGTCCTTTCTGTGGGTTTTTTTCCCTTGTGGTTTTAAGACACATTTCTTAATTTTAAATCCAGTTTATTTAGTTCAAATATAAACAGAAAATCTTATAAGAATTGTTTTCCCTAAATTCTGTGTTAATAGTCACACATGTTTTGTTTGAGTTAGTTTAACACCAAGACACACGTCTCTAGCAATGTTGAGTTCCCTTTTACCAATGCTGCCCAATACACTGATTTTGTTACAATATTCTTCCTGTGAAATGAATTTTGTCTCAGTGTAGGCATATCTGGGACTTATATAATGAAGACTTTTGTTATAACACAACATTAATTCCAAAAAGTGTTATAATGTGGGTTTTTTTTTCAAGAGCCAACTCAAATCCCACTTAGAATAGATTCCCAGAATCGTACATCACCACCACACTGCCTGCTCCCTCACCATTCATAAGTAATTACTCTCTTCTCTGTGTTCCCATCACACATTACTCATTCCTCTATAACAGCAATTTGGTGTGCCCTTCGCCTCTAGTCAGTTATTTACAGAAGTGTCTACCTCTCCTACCATGGTGGGAACCTCTGAGGGCAGGCATGGTGTCCGTCTGTTCTCTCTTCAGCCGTACCTGCCAGGATGTTAAATGTTTTGTCCCACTCTTTAGGCTTCCTGCAATGTTAAATTATGTGGAGAGGCAGCTCTGCTTATCAGAAAATCGTGTGAAAAGTGTTTTAAAGGGTATTTATGAGAAAGCTGAGGTAACACAGGCGTTAGATGCAAAGAGTTGTGCTCAAAAAGAGTAACAGAAGTGACAAAAATAAGAATGTTGAAGTCCTTTTACTGAATTTTCAGTTACATGTTTCATAGCTGTCATTTTGTGTGTGGCGGTAATGACATCAAAAGAAAATACATCTTGATGTATTTATCAAATGGATAGCATTTGATAAATTGACTCAAAATTTTTCCTGTTTTGAAAAATGAGAATTCTCATCTACAGAGTAGGAATTTTTATTCTAATTGGAAAATCACAGTCATAGGGATGGGATATCACTAGGCTTACCATTGTTATTTTCGGACTGTTATTTTCAGTCTGTTTTGAAACACATACTAGATATAAATACAGTATAGATCTAGATTAAGATATAGATATAGGCAAAGGACACTTGGAAAGTGCACAAAAAACTTTCAATAAGTAATGCGTGCCTCCCTGGGAGGCAGAGCTGTTGGGCAGTTTTGTACTGCAGGCTTATTAGGAAAACTACCAAGATAAAATGATGTCTTCATTTGTGAAGGAAACCCAGAAGTACTGTCATTACCTGGGAAGCCTTGATTACCAGAATCAAGAATAAGTTTGTATTCCAGAATTAAAGTAGGTAATACAATTATTTGAGTTTAAATAATGTCAGTGGCATTTCAACGGAGCTTGCTGAGTCATAGCCCTGTTCTCTTCTTACTGTACCGTGTTGCTATTCTGTTGGGAACTCCTACACTTAGGCTGTGCTTCCCAACTTTTTTCACATCACGATTCATGTGGAAAGTGATGGCATTCATTCAGCACACTGGCGTGAGTAGATGAGGCTTCGCTTGGCCCAAGGTGACTGCTCAGGGCCTATGGAATCCCTGGCCCCTTCTGACCCTCCCAAATACGGTATACCTGGGGCCCATTTGAGGCACACTGTGTCTTAGCCTGCCGGTTGAGAAGCTTTGCACTAGAGACTTGTTTTCCAGGATTAAATAGAATAATTTTATTTTATGTCAAGTATCCAGAGTTTATTCGTGATGAAACCTATATTTGTGGAGCATCAATTTTATGCAAGGGTACTGTTGTAGATGCTAGGGATCCAACAATGAATTTTCTGTCTTACCCCGTGGGAGCCAATGAAATTGACAGTAGGCGAACTATCTTAAGATCTCAACGTGTTTCCTCCCTTTATTTATATGCATGTAGCTTGCCGGTCGTCAGCCTTAGATTTGTAATGTGGAGTATGTATGTCTACTGAAATATGGAATAGGTATACTGTGATATAGCAGTGGGGTCATCCAATGCATGGAGAATTAGACCTATACTCTAATTCCAAATCTTCCACTAGTAGTGTTCCCTCTCTGCACCTTAGTTTCTTGAATCTGGTAGTTGGACCAGACGGATGGGTTTTAAACTGTACTATATGGATTCCCCATAGGCTCCATCCTTTCCTGTTCTTTATCCAGAAGTGATTTTGGACTCTTTTGGATATGCTTCTTTGATAAACTGTTTCCCTGAACAAAGGATTATGGAAGAGGGAGGCAAGTGAGGGAAGTTGAAAACTTCTAGACCAGAATAATCTCTAAAGACTTTTAAAAGTCTCATGTTTTCTAACTCTCCTTTTTTTTTTTTCTTTTTATTCTTAGCTCAACAAGACCAAAACTGTATGTAGAACATGAGATGTCACCCTTAATCTTTCCAAGAGTCTTTTCTGTTCCAGTATTGCTTTGGTACCTAAAAAAAAAATAAAAAAAAAAAAACAATAAAGACTGAATATAAGATCACATTTTAATTTTATGAAATGAAAATTTTAACATTTCTAAATGTCAATACTTTATAGTCTTCCAAATCTTCAAGTATTTATGTCTCTTGATTTAAAATCTTCAACAGCGACCACACACACACCTAAGTAATATATAAATTTTAGAAATATTATTTTCTCCATCATCTAACTAGTAGTCAATGCTTATGTTACCTGTATGCTTCATGTAGATTCAGATGATTCTTCCAGCTCTTCTGACTGTGAATTAGAGAAGTTATTTATACAATATCCAAGGATAGAAAAGATACAACCAGATTGTATCTCTAATTTAAAAACAGTTGCATTGGGGGGTTTTGTGTACAAGATTTGGTGGTGATTTTATTTTTACTTTCACTTAACTTTTGTTTTTAATCACAATTGTATTGCCGTCATTTCAGAAAAGTTTATAAGCTGTGCCTTTTAGCAGTTAAATAATTTCTTGGTTTTTCTGCTACTCTTAACATCTCTTGTTAACCACACTCTCATTGAAGTAACTGCTTAAAACATTTTCAAAAAATTCTTAAAATCTCCAAACAGGGCCTAGGATTTTTAAAAAGCGTAAAATCTAGACTCTTCATTCAGCTTAATCTAGAAGGTGTTTCACACCTGGTTACTTGTTGCCTAATGTGTGTCATGGACCATGGAGGTCCTGGGCAAGGATGCTTACTGTTGTGGATGCTGTATTGCACTGCCCAGACCCCCTTCAGGACTGAGGCTCTCACTCCCCCACTGGCTGGGATTGACGGTTCACAGCTGAGTCCCTCTCTTCTTCCTTGCAAGCAGCCCGTATCCACTGGCTGGCAGATGTAGGGATATAAAAGCCCTACCCCCTAGCTTCAAGGAAAGACAATTCTGCAGAGCCATCCTAACTCCAGAGTTCTCCGTGAAACCATCAGAAGCCTTTGTTATAACTGAATCATAGTTCAATTCCTCCCTCTATCCAGATGCTTCCTGTTCTCACCCACAGGCATGAGCTCAAAGCCACTCTTCAATAACTTCTTTAGTGCAAAGCTCTGTTTCAGAATCTGATTCCTAGCAAACTCAACCTATGACCATAGCTCCACACGGGGAGAGCAGGGTGCCACTGTTTGGTCACGGAGGTTGACATAAACCTTTAAATCAAGGACATTATAATATTCGGTGTCATAGAAGCATCATACAATCCTATGGGAGTGGAAGAAGTGACTTATTTTGCTTGGAGTATAACAAAGGAAGAATTACGAAAGGTTTTGCAGAAGAGGTAATGTTTGAGCTTAACTTCGAAGAATGAGTAGGTCTTCTCTAGACAAAGAAGGATGTGAGGTAGTCTGGGTTTGTAAAAGAATACAGCTTATTAAAGATGTGGCAGAGAGCTCAGTGTGGCAGCTGGAAGGTGGGCTCCACGGGTGGGGTCCCAGTAGAGATGGGTTCAGAGCCAGGCCATTAAACACTCTACTGATTTGGAAGGTTCTTATGCTGGAGTGTCCTCTTCCTTCCTAATTCCCGTCTGTCAAACTTGGCACCCCTACTTCACATACAAGATGTAATTTGAGTAGATGTACTTAGAGACACCCTTCTTCCACTTGTTTGCTTGAAGACTTGTTATTTCTTTTTCTATTTCCTTAAATACTATTTTATTTATTAACCGTTTCATTTTAACCTGCTTCAGAAAAGCCTCATGTTTATATAAAGAGTGTATCTTTTAGTCCGGCTTTAAAATAACCTTCTATAAAAAGACACAGAGATCTTTCTCTATCGTGCTTAAAATTCTACCCTAGCAATTTCTGGAATTCCAAGTGGTAAGGTACAGTAAAGTTTAGATAGTCCAGATTTCTAACACCTCGTTTCAAGCCTCAGATGAAGGGTTGTCCAGTTGTTTTTAGTATATCTCTAGTAATGGAAACATTGACCTTTACCTGTTTCTGTTAATACTGATATATCACGGAGTAACAAAATTGCAGAGTTGGAATTAATCATTGTTTTACAGGTGAGAAAACCAAGGTCTAGAGAGAAGAAATCATTTACCTAAGGTAGATGTTGACAAATCCAGAGGGACGATTCATATTCTTCATCTAGCAACTTTGTCTCTCTATGGCTACATAATGAATTCATCAGATACCTATCTGAATTATTGGGAGGCAGGAAACGGGGGTACCAACCCCTCCTCTGTCCCTAATCATCTCCATGACTCAGGTCCCAGCTGTATCAGTCTTCCAGGTCTGTTTTCTCACCTGGGAAATCAGAGACCTGGACTAGAGGAACTCCCAGAGCCCTCCTCCCAGACATTTTAAGAGTCTTTATCCTTTCTTTAGGAGCAGATATGTCTAAGAGTCCTAGTGCGCCAGTTGAAGACTGAAAGGAGAAATAAAGAGGACGGGCTGAAGAAGATTCACACGTCCTCCTCAACCATTTGCTAGTCCAAGCTTCTAGTCAGATGCATTCTTGGAGCCTTTATTTTCTGATTTAGGGGCATTTTACAATAGTCTCACTTTAGGTATATTTTACACTGTTCTTCCTTTGTAGCAGAAATGTTCAGATTACCCGTTCTTTAAACATGGACCATAAAGTCTTTCCTTAGAAACTGACTCTACCTTCTATGCTGCTGCTGGTTTTGAGTAAATGGGCTTGAATCTTGCAGTCAAGCCTCAATGCAAACAAAAATATTTTCTGGTCAAGCATTTTCTCGTTTGTTCAACTCCATTACAGAGTTGGCTTTAAAAAAAAAAAAAAAAAAAGTTAGAACCCACAGAAGAGCAAAACACAAACCCTGGGAAGACAGTTTCCAGCCACATTAGCTCAGATCACCAGGGTAGAAAAGAACCAGGGCCTTCATTGTCGAGACCATCGTCATCTCCACTCTCATCTTATGTTCTTCTGCTATTTTAATTTCACCACTTCAAAATGGGGGGAAAATAGGTTAATAGTTTCCATGAGTTTAGACTGTGACCAGAGGCATACTAAGCAATTTCAGAACCTCCAGCAACCGCAGCTTGGAGGAGAGTACGGTGACGGATTTACTGTCCTCTGGATTCCAGAGTTAGGGGAATCGGGCCAGCACTGTGATGCCAAAGTGCGATGTAAACAATATTCCTTCCTTCATTCTTTTCACACACATTCATCCTGAGTTTCTTTTTATTCCAGGTAGTATACTGGGTGAAGCATGGGACAGAGAAATACATTCTTAAGGCATAGTCCCTGCCCTTAAAGAATTGCAGTATAGTAGAGGAAATAGACATATGTGCAAATAATTTCAATACAGTGAACACTGTAAGTGCTTTAAGCAGCATGAATTAAGTGCTCAGGAAGGGGAGAGAAAGAAGCAATTTATTCCAACTGAAGGCATTGAGGAAGGCTTTACCGCCTTCTGACCCGTACCTTGAAAGGTCAAAATAGCAAATTGTGATTCCTTCTAGGCATTAGCCAATGCACAGAAATATGGAAGTTTCTCATAGGTTTGAACAGAAGTGAGCAGTCTGAGACGTCAGGGGAATCTGAGCCTAAAAAGGGAGTTTGCATGTCAGGTAAGGAACGAGCTATTTTCACATTGTGGAGTCATATAAGTTTTTCTAGCAAGAAAGCTGCTTGGTCACATCTGTGTTTTAGAAAGGAAACTGGAAGTCACTGTGAGGATGGGCAAGTGTTACAGGAAGAGAGATGGAAACAAGAAGCCAGTCAGGAACTGTTGCTGTAGTTGTCATCATCACACTAGTTATCTACCTATAGGCACGCCTTGCCTCATGCCCATTTAAAGGTTCTAGTGGTGAGAGGGAAATTACTCCTTGATTTCCACATCCCTTTGAGTTCTGCATGATTCTAATCAGATCCCCATCCCAGGTTTATTCTAAATCGTAAACTCATTGAGTCAGTCCAGACTTCTCAGTGGAATATAGCATATTACATGTGAAACATGGCTGTTGGTAAGAGAGCATGGTATTCTAGGCAAGGATAGAAAGTTAACAGCTAATTGTATCAATCTTTCTGAGTCCTGACTCAATAAATGGTATCCCTTTTAAAGGGGGGGGGGATTTATTTTTAAAGCTGAGCATATTTTTAAAGCCAAATAAATTGACTTTCTTAATTAATTTCTCAAAACTGGAACCCTTCTAGGTTCAACATTTCCATCAAGAGTTCACAACACTAAGCGTGGGAACGGTGTTTGAATCAAGGCTTTAAATGATCCAAAGCCTCATTGATTATGCTGAGCTCTGATTGGGTTCTGCAACCAGCATGCTCTCTACAAGTCTGGGTCATCAGAAAGACCACTCTAAAATGTTAAGATCCTTGGTGACCCCACTAGGATTTTGATGACTAATCAAGTTTTAGAAGTAATAGCGAAGTATTCTTCCAGTGGAGAACCTGGACTATGTAGTTCAGGGGTCAAGAAACTATCGCCGTGGCCAAATCCAGCCTGCTTTTGTAAACAAAGTTTTATTGAAACACAGTCATGCCCATTTACTTACACACTGTCTATGGCTGCCTTCCTGCCACTACAGCAAAATTGAGTTGCTCTAACAAAGCTAGAAGTATTTACTACATGGGCCTTTACAGAAAAGTTTGCTATTACCCCTGCTGCATTGGAAAGGAACACGAGTAGAAGTCAGACAACATGAGTTCTAAATCCTAGATTTGCCACCCAGAACCTGCATGACCTTAGAAAAGCCACTTGATCCATCTGTGTTTCGTTCTCTCTGTAATGAAGATATATACTCTGCCTTCCTCCAAATACTGTGATAAGCACATGAGCCCATGTGTTCTGTAACAGTGCTTGCCATGCTGTAAGTTACTACATAAATGGAGCTCTTCACGTCTTAGCCTAACGTTGGCATTTTTCTTTTCCTCCTCAGAATACCCTGGAGCAGTGCAGCGTGTGCTCCAAGCCCATCATGGAGCGGATCCTCCGAGCCACTGGGAAGGCCTATCATCCTCACTGCTTTACCTGCGTGATGTGCCACCGCAGCCTGGATGGGATCCCGTTTACCGTGGACGCTGGCGGCCTCATCCACTGCATTGAAGACTTCCACAAGTAGGCAACCTGCTCTCCCTCCTGCAGCCTAGGTGTCCTCTTGGGGTCTATTCTTACTGCCTGTATCCGGGCTTAACACTCCTCTCTCTCCGAGCTATAGGATCTCTGGATTTGGTGGGACGTTAAAAAGAGGTTATTTATCCCCTCCTCCAATGCAGGAATTGATATTAGGTACTCCATGTGGTCCTCCAGCCTGGCCTCTGCTTCAAGACTTCCCTGGGGCTTATCCATCACATCTTTGTGTAGCTCTAATTATGAGGAAGTTGACTTAGCCGCAGAACATGTGTCCTGGAAAGAGGCAGCATCCTGGTGTAGCTCTCCCTGGCCTAAACATGAACAAGATATGTGACAGTGGACAAATTGCCCAATTTCTCTGAGCTCTTCAGTTTGGTCATTAGACCAGACCCTGTCTTAAAGCTTCCCATCTGAGACAGCCTAGGGTTCTCTCTAGAGCTGACCTCTACGTCTTGGCCACTCTGCATATAGGAGGTTATGGGAGGGACTGGCACAGGGAACAGTTCAACCCCTCTTGCTAATGCAGCCTCTCACATATTTGGAGGCTATTTTGTGCCATTATCAGCATATTCACACCCTCTGCTAAGCTCTACCCCCACCCAGGTCTTCTCTTCCTCAGGATATTTCCTAATCTTTCGATGACGATTAAAAAGTAGAATCTTAAGGTCAAGACCGCTTAACAGATGGGCCTGGAAAATTATGTCACCACCTCCTCACTTCTCTAATTTGTCGGTCCCTCTTTATTATAGCTGGAGTTTTCATGACAATTGTATAGCTTTGCATTTGGCTTATTCTTATTTGGCCAGTTTGTTGGTTGGTTAATTGGTTGATCACATTTGTCGCATATTTCTAGGAACCACACGACAGCTATAGATGTGGTTTGTAAATGGCAGACACGGAGGTTTCTGGCTCGTGTTTGCTGCGCAGTGGCTTTAAGAACCGTCTGAGGCTCTCAGAGAGATGAAGCTCATACGGCTCACCAGTTGGGGTATCTGTTCTATGGCCCCCAGATGTGCAGTCTTGTGGGTTAATTTTCACCGCTCTGTTGATTGTCGGCAACTGGGAGGTACTTGCCACAAACAGTTTGGGGACCTGAGATTCATATTTTAAAAAAAAGAATTTCCTGACCACTTTTCAAGTAGCAGGGAAAGTGAAAGCCTCACTGAAAGATGTGACGCTGAATAAATTGAAAAAACAAAACAAAACCCCAGAGGCAGGAATTCTCGACCTGAATTAGACAAGAAAGGGCTCACTTTGAAAGGGCAGTCACAGCATAAATTGTACTTCACGTTATTGATATTTTTAGCTTCTAATTACACATGAAAAAAAAAAACCTGCGTCTATTTAAGGGAAGTGAAAAGATACCATTGGGGAGGGTATTTCTGTCACTGTTTCTCTCCTTTCTTAGACTTACCCTAATCCAAGAAAGACTGATAGATATAATCAGAGCACACATGTTTCTGTTGCTGAAAAAGACTGATATGTTACACCCCTCAATTAAAACAGGAAATCAATTCTGACGAATGTAAGTTTATATCTATGCCATTTATCTTTCATTTCTAGGAGTGGGGAGCATAATTAGAGACTTGTGACTGGTGACATGTGTGTGGGTCTGAACACTCCAGGAAGGCAGACTTGAGCAACTGAAAGGGAAAACGAATCTGAAACCCCCAATGCTTCCCATCACCGCTAATTCAGTGGCCAGTTAAAATACAAATTAGTAAAAATCATGTTGTCTGCATGATTGGCAGGTATGCAGGGGGAGAAGCTTTTTGATCTTTTCTCTATTTCCCAAAGAAGAATAAAAGATACATTTTACAGAACTCCGTTTCTGAGTCTTGAAAGGACTGGAATAAAAAGCAGCTACAAGTCCAACCCATTAGCCGTGTCAGCCATGGACATTGCATGGCTAAGAAGAGTGGACTGCAGAGAGGGGAACGTAGCTGCCTTCTGCAGATTCCTGGTCATTCTGAACAGATCTCCCATTTGTGAGCTTTTGGGAGATGTATTTCAATTCTGTTCAACCACATCTATGAAGAGCCCTCTATGTGGCAATTACTGTGCTTAGTGCTAAAGGAGAGAAATTGCATAGGTAGAAATACCTAGAGAAGCCCGTCTGCATGGAGCTTGCCAGGAGGAGGGGAGAGAATAAGTGCAGATTCTGTGTGATAGGCACCAGGCAGAAAAGACTGTAAAGGTGACGATGTGAGGCACAGGCAAGGGCTTGAGCTGTCAGAGCCAGAAGATATTACTCGGCCCTGGGATCTGAGTAGGCTTCTGGAAGCAGAGTGTTTTAAACGGGAAATGGAGATTCTTGGCAGAAGGAACAACTTAGGCAATAACGAAGGGCCCAGAGTGAAGAAAGGCTCTCTGCTTTCAAGAAAGATCCGCTTGGCTGAAACTAGAACAGCCTGCGAATAGAAGCTATGGTGAGATGCACGAGGCCCAGGAGAAGGGATTTATCTCTCCTGCTTAGAAACTCGTCCTTTAAACTGGTGCTTCCCAAACTTCAGTGGGCTTACAAGTCCCCTAGCGATCTTGTTAGACTGCAGATTTTAGTTCAGGAGGTCTGGGGTGGGAGTGCCTAAGATTCTGCCTTTCTGACAAGGTCCCAGGTGGTCTTGGACTGCACTCTGAGTAACAAGCTTTTGAAATGCTATTTTTAAAGCCTTGCTTATGGGCTGTCCCCTCCATAACTGCCATCAGTCAGGGTTGGCCCAAATCCTCCATCCTATTAGGCAGAAACCCTTTCCCATATGTCATTTCAGATGACTGCTCAAACTAGTTACCTGGCAGACTGCCTGTATCGCACCCTCACCCCCAAAACACACACACGCACACACACGCACGCGCACACACACACACACACAAACACACACAGACTTACTTTCCATTTCACCTAAATGGCCATCTTTCAAGGCCCAACTCAATTATCGTCTACTCTAATAATCCTCCTCTGATCTCAAACGCTCCCTAAACCCATGTTTGAATTTATATCTCCTTCTCTATGTTTTATAGTTTTGTAAATTCACTATAGATAGCACTTTACATAGCCTGATTAGTAAAAAAGAATACACACGCACACACACGCACACACGCTATTTTACAGTAACCCCCTTAAATCATTTTTGCAATATGGTAGGATACGTATATATGTTAATAGAACAAATGCAGAAATATATAGAACTCCCTCACCAGTGTGATTGCTGGAGTTTGAGTTTATTTCTGTATTCCCAGTGCCAGGACAGTGAGCTCAGAAAAGCAGATTGATTTAACTGACCCTTTCACTGTGTTGAGTCTTTATTCCACTATCTGTGCTTTCTTATCAGGGATGTTACATGCATCCATTTATTTGTTTACTCAGCATCCGTTTGTGGATTGCCAGAAATGTGCCAGGACCCAATGATTAAGATCATCCCTCTCTGAGCTTTGGCTCCCATGGCTGTAAGGCAGCAATGATAAAAGTATTTCTTAATAATGTTTGCTATGAGTAAAAAATAAGGCTCAGGGTATAGAGTGCTTAACAAGGCTTGGCGCAATAATAAGCACACAATTTTAACCATCAGAAGTGTTTGTATCAAATTAATTTTATTATTATCGTCTGCTTAGTGAGCTGAGCCTTGAAATAGACCACCTGGGATTTTTAACAATCCTCCAAATGCCGGTCAAGGAACACAGTGGGGACGGTGGAAATCACTTCCTGTCTCTTCACTTTGCCTTTTCCCATCATAGAAATGAGGCCAATTGGTAAGAAGAAATCATTACTCAGCAAGAATACAGTCTGTGCCTTTCCAGAGAGGAACCTTGAGATTGAACATAAAGGCCTGAGCAACATCTTTTTATGCGAAATGTGGCAAATACTTCATTCCATTAGATATTGCCTGACTTTCTACCTTCTGCACCAGCCACACTAGTTATTTCTAGAAACTCAGAAATAGAGCAAATCCTGGCCTTTGGAAGCTCACAGTTTTGAGGTCTCCAAAGATATGCAGATAATTACTGCTAAAATAGGCAATTTCAGTGAAAGATATTTTATCCTCAAGGAGTTAGTAATCCTACTTGGGGACATTGGGGAAGACTCACAGATAAAGTGATAGGCAAGACACACTTCTGACCTCACAGACTTTACAGTCCCATTGGGTTTGGGGAAGGAAATTTTGCAGCTGATTCCAGAAGGCTGCTTATTTCACTACCGATGACCCAGATTCAAAAATAATCAAGTAGTCCAAAGCAATTTTTTTTGCCACTGAGTATGAACTTCTTGCATAAAATACCAATTATAACAACTCTGATTACTGCCGCAATTGTACCATGATCCTTTAAATTTTTCTTTCATAGCAATCAATTGATCTGCTGCTTAATTCATATTTATTTAGATTGCAGCCATACAGATGCCTTTTGGGTGCTGCTAGGAAAATTAATATGTACATATAGAGTATAATGTATGTAAAGATGCCTTGACAACCATAAAGTGCTCTGCAAAGAGTTAGATTACTATCATTATTTCTTTTTAAGTCTCTCTACAAATAGATAAATTTTAACATCATTAATCTTAAAACCATTACTGAGCTGCTCAGTCAAACTGAGCTGCTCAGTCTTTCTTTTTTAATCTTTTCAGTTCTTATCCATGTCCGTTTCAAATCACGTCTCATTTCACACCTTCATAAAGACAACACCTAATTTCCAGAAGATACATATGGGTGCACAGCCTATATTTGCAGCCTATTAATCTGTTACGAGAAAAAAAAATGTTACGGCCATTGGTCATATTAAGGAATATTAAGAGATTAGGAAATATTAAAATTCCTCACCAAGAGTTAACCTCAAAAACATATGTGTATATGTGTGTGTGTGTGTGTGTGTGTGTGTGTGTGTGTGTGTGTGTGTTGGGTGGTATATTCATATACACATACCCTTTGGAAGTTCTAAAATCCTTTGAAGAATAGAGAACTGGACAGCTTTATAATTTTTTCTTTTTAAACAAAAGTTTAACACAACCAAAATATAGGAATTGCAGATTTGGCCATAGGAAGTTTGGTATAAAGAGTATTTAAACTCGCTAACCTCTGCTGCTTTGAAAAGATACGTATTTGAGGTTTCTTGTGTTCATTCCTAGAATTCAAGACACATTTCAAAGAAGAGGCTTAATAATTGGGAATGAGGCAAAGTTACCAACCTCAGGATACTTGGGTAGGGCTTGGGGAGCATATACAAAAGTCTAGAAGCAAAAGTCAGAAACAAGTAGGGGCCTCCTTGCCTCTCTGGCTGACCTGCCCAAGCCCAGGGTTTGTGTTTGCGATCTATCCACAGGTGAATCCCACGCCACGGCAGCTCTTCATGCAGAAGCAGTTCACACACTCACTCCCCTACCTCACCAGATATCGTGGTATTTATCATCTAGAAGGACCTCAACAGTCACCAAGTGTGAGTCCCTTATTTTAAGCTGAGGAAGCCGACTCAAGGAAAGTGACTTTTGCTCAAGGTCACACAAGACAGCAGACCAGGTGTCCCGGCTCTTGGTTTACACCTTTTCTTTTCACCTCCAAGTCTCATCTTTTTGCCAGTGTCCATGCTCAGTATCTAACCAGAACTCTCTCTCCGTTTCCAGGAAGTTTGCCCCCCGCTGTTCTGTGTGCAAGGAGCCTATCATGCCAGCCCCCGGCCAGGAAGAGACTGTCCGGATTGTGGCTCTGGATCGCGATTTCCATGTTCACTGCTACCGGTGTGAGGTCTGTGGTCAGTGCCCCCTCACCCTGCCAGGCCCACTAGAGCCGGATTTTCATAAATATAGCAATTATTAAATCTGGGGGAGCCCCTAGTGCCTGTGTTCATGGGACTTGTGTTTTACAAGAGGCCTGTAACCCAGGCTGGAAGTGACAAGGGAAGCCTCTTGGCCGAGGGCCATGTCTTCATCTATACAGCAAAGGGCAGCAAGTCTTTCTCCTCTAATCTGGGTACGAAAAGGTATAAAATCATTCAGAGAATGATTTTAAAACATTTTCTTATCATCCTATGACTTACCCAGAGCCCCTCTTTGAAAGTGCTTTTCTTGTTTGCTACTAGCTCTCCTGAGTGCAGCAGTTCGCATTAGCTGTCTGCGAGAGATAGTATGAACTTCTTTATTACCACATCCTCATGAGATTGGCTCTTCTAGTCCCACGAGGAGATTTTCCCAAGACACAGGCTGGTGGGGCTGGCAGGGTGGCCCCTGCTCTCCAGGACTACAGTGATTCCATTCACCGCCTGAGCTGTAACGACCACCTGTTTCATGCAGTGTGCTCTGTTTGGCCCTACGTGCCTCTCTCTGGCCTTCACATGAGCAAAGAGAATAAAAGACTTCCAGCTTTTACACTAGGTTTTATGACTAAAGAGAAACGGTGTCCTCTCCTCCGTGCTGTATCCTTTAGAAAGTACAGCAGGTCATTTCCCTCTACCCCCTGCCCCCAAACCTTAAGATTTTATTTTCTTTCTAAAGTTGGAATAAGTAAATAGAGCCCGTTGGTGGCCCTTCTGCTTAGCAGGAGTCACTCTACAACTTAGCTTCTGCCCTGGAGTTACCAGGAGATTCTGTCCCTGCACCTGTATATTACTTTTGAGAGATCCTTAAATTAATGATAAATGGCAAAGATGAATTAATGATTCGGGATCTATTCTTGTTTTATTTTCTCTTGTGCTTGTTCTCGTTGTTTGGGTGAGGGGAGCAAAACTACTAGTTGGGAGCCTAGACCCTCAGGTTCTTCTTTTCCTGTACCTGTATTTCCCATTAAGTGATCTCAGGAGGGTCATTTCACCCTGTTCGTATTGATGTCCCCAGTCTCTACTTAAGCTTAATGCAAGGCATACCATGTTATATCCTGCAGAAGGAGTTGAAGAGGCTGGCGGTGTATGAAGAGGAAAGGTAGTAGTTGGCCTCATTATGGAAGCCTTGAATGGAAAGCAAAGGAATTTGTTTCCATTTTCACTGATATCCTTTCCATCTGTCTTCCTTCTTCCAGGATTGTGGTGGTCTCCTGTCTGAAGGAGATAACCAAGGCTGCTACCCTTTGGATGGACACATCCTCTGCAAGACCTGCAACTCTGCCCGCATCAGGGTGTTGACCGCCAAGGCTAGCACTGACCTTTAAATCCAGTCACCTATTTAGCGGTTAGTTGGTGGCTCTGAGAAGGATGAAACACAAGAAAAAAAACATAAGAAGAGAAATAGGAAAAGAGAGGAAAGGCAATCAAGCTATGGGATGGTCTCTACTTCATCCACTATTAACCTTCCTTTAGAAACACATAGAGTATGAGATGTTTTAAAGTTCTCACCAAATACACATTTCACATTTAATCATGTAGGACCTTGATGGGCCTTTGTTCCCAAGGACTTGCACATTTTTGCACGGATTATGCTCCATCCCATTCACTTCTGCATTCCTTTAACTTTTAATCCCTATGTTTGTCTCACTTTTCATCTGGTTGAATGGCTTTTTTTAGTGTGGTATTTGCTGTCACACAGCTTTTCCTGGGTGAGTTTGCCAACTCACAGGTGCTTTTAGGCTTGAAGGCTCCATCCTATCACTTCCACATTGCCAGTGAGCATAAAAGATAGCCATTCTTTTTCTGTGTATTGAAAAATAGTTCTTTCTGTTGCTCTAAACTAGTCGTGTCCCTTGGGGGAAAAAAATGCACAATTATATGTCAGGCTATAAAGAATTTAAGCTGTAAATTACATAGGTTAAAAGAAGCCCTCATTGAATTTGCAGCCATCCTAATTCAAAATCTATAATGACCAGTGTTTGGGGCTCATTTGAAAATAGATACTGGTGAGAGAGAACCAAACTTCAATATTTTTCTAAAGAAATTACAGATAGGGTATGCTGGATAAAGCATTTTGGGGTTATATTTGAAAAACTCATTATTACCCCAAAATATTATCTTAAGATTTTCCTTTTCCATGCTACCTGGACATAATAATATGGACAAACTTGGTTTTCTCTAGAATATAACATTTCCAATACTGTTCTTCTTTTCATGCCAGAAATATTGCCTTTTTTTTTTTTTTTTAAATATCCAAACACAAGTACCAAAATTGACTTTTTCTCTAGAGGAAAATAGCTATAAAGAGCGGTTTAAAAATTTTTTTTTTCAGGCCCAGGTCCTTTTTGCCTGACAGTTGCAAATCAGGGCACATAAAATTGTGTTAGTTTTGTGTAGTTTACTTTAAAAAGACAGGAAAGCTTGAAAAGATTGTGAAACCACAGTCTCATTATTCTTATAATCCTTCTGCAACTCAAATTACATACTGCAGAAGACATTTTCATATCATCGATGTGACATTTACACCACACTTTCAAAGACAATCACTGAAAAAAAATTGCCTTTTTGAGCTAAAAATATGCAGTCTCTGCCTAGAATCTTTATTCAAACTCTTATTGGGCAGTGAAATGCTTACTTGCCAGCTCCAGGACCGCATATACTTTATTACGTTTTAACGTGTTTCTTTTAAGGAAGGACACTTCTTTTAGTAGCAGGTTACTGTTTTGTAAACTAATTAAGTATCTTGGATTAAGATTAGTTAAAACTTTCTTCAAATTTTTCACAAGTATATACTTTTAAATTATGAAGTACTTTAAATATAAACAAAAGTATAAATAATAATATAATGAATCTCTGTGCCACCCAGTTTAAGAAATCAAATATAACAAATATAGCTACATTCCCCTGTATACCCTTCCCTGATTCCACAGATATTTTTTCATGATTAGAAAATGACAAAGTTTTCTAGTCTGACTTTTGTTTCTAATTTTTAATTTTAACACTCAGAAATGAAAAATTGTGCGTGTTTTGAATTGCAACCCAGGCCTCAAGAGTCCCAGTTAAATTTATTTTACTTCAGTAGGAATCATCATAAAGGTGGTTGATTTTTTTTTTTTTCTGTAAGAAGTTCTTAAGCTTATAGCTCTTCTGAGTTAATCTGTGGCTCATTTGCTTTGGTCCCCAAACGGTTTTGTTTTAGAACCACCACAGTTACAGCTTTTCAAAGGGTCCTTTGACCCTTGACTGTCCTTTCCTTACCTTGCTGCCCTTATCCTTGATCTCACATTTCTCATAATGTGAAATACGAGGGGTCCACTTCGGGCAGCATATGAATTTTAGGATACAGTGGCAACTGTATCTCTGAATTTCTGTCTCCCAAATGAAAGGCCAGACCATGCGGATGATCTCAAAGAATACTGACTATTAGACAATTGAGGTGATAATGATAATATAATCTGCTTGAATTGTTTCAGTAACTTGTTTTCTATGAAATACTTGGGGGGAAATTGTCCTTTGGTCAAAAGCAAAGAGCCCAGTTTATTGAGAGATAGATTTTATCTCTTGAAGTGCAGTCCTATTAGTATGAATTGGATTTTATCTCTTGGAGTGCAGTCCTATGAGTATGAATTTTGCCAAAGGAGGGAGAATTTATGAAATATTTATACTATAAAAATGCAATAACATTCTACTTGTTTGTTACATTTAAGTCCTTATGTAACTGAATGTTTACATGCAAAAAAAAAGAGAGAGAGTAATAAAAAAATGCTTTCACAGACCCCTCACTGTGGCATTGCCAGAATACTGCTTGCTTACAATCTTTATAGTGCATTTTATCACATAACCTCAGAGTATCTTTACCAAAGATTTTTAAAGTAAATCTCTTTTTAATATAGACTTATCATACTTTTATAATAATGAATGTGCACACCTACGTATATAGATATTTAGATTTAGATTTTTTTTTTCTTTCACAAGGTATAATAAGGAAAGGATCCTAAAATATTTTATTTCAGGATTTCTTAAATATATGATTTATATTGCTTTCTTATCTTCTCTTAATCATTTGGTGTCAGCAATGCCAAATCACGTTTTACTGTTTTAGCTACATGAAATTTTGCCTATAACAGAGATATAAAGATCTAATACCTTAAGGATTATAATTCTACTGTCTTTTGATATATTGTCTTGATTGTTAATCATTTAAATACATAAGTAATAGAAAAGAATCGTAGAGTCTATAAGAGAAAGTTTGTAAAAATATACTAAAAATATACTGGCTTTAAAAAAAATTGTCAAGAACACAAATATTTGGTAATTTTATGTAACATGAGAGACATGGAAAAGGAAAAAGAAACCCACTGTGTCTTGGGCTCTGCAGACCGTTTCATAGTTAGATTTCTCCATTGCCTGGATCTCCAGCTCATGGCAACTCAGTGTGGAGTCTCATCTGCAAATAAATCGGCCTTTAAAACTCAAAAATAAGTCATGTGTCCCAGCAAAGTGCATCAAGACTTTGAGATCCTGAACATGTCTGCAGCTCAAAGATGTGGGTTCTTTTTTCTTTCATTAACAAATTGTTTCTGTAAGAGCAACTTCTCTGATCAAAATTACTACATTGAGTGTATGCTGATTAATACAGTGGAGATATCAACAGTATAATTGTTTTCTCACTATGAAAGATTCTGCAGAGATGTTTGTGATGATGTTTCAAGCATATAACACTCTCAAGTGTTTTATATTTGTGTCCCAGGGGGAAAAGAAGAGGAT
The DNA here is from genome assembly GCF_964374135.1 of Grampus griseus. NCBI lineage: Eukaryota > Metazoa > Chordata > Mammalia > Artiodactyla > Delphinidae > Grampus > Grampus griseus. The sequence continues at coordinate 65,249,011 of NC_138998.1, forward strand.
TTTACCATGGGGCTATAGTAGAGGGTTTATGGAATATAGACAGGACTCTGAAAACACAACTTCCAACAGTTTTCCTAGTTAGTAAAAATCCTATTAATGTGAACCAGCCAGGAGTAACAGTGTTATTTCTATTTGATATGTTTTGGGCTTCTCTTGTCAAATCTGTGTCGGCTGCCCCTTGATCCCTCCATTATCAAGTTTTGCAGGGTGTTGGGGAAGTTATGGCAGCTGCCAGGGAGATCAGGGAAACACTGATGTAACCTCACAGCCTCTCACCATTCCTCTTGGCTTGGAAAGGCTTTTTTTCCATATACATTTCTAGAAATATTGCTATTCTACCTTAGTATTTCACATTTGTAGTTTAAACAAGCGATTGTCCATCTGTTGCCTAGAGCTACAGTACATGTGTGTTATGAATGAAATATGACAGCATGTTCCATACCATGCTTTAGCCATCTGTAGGAAACCAGGAGGCTGGAAAAGATATACCTCTGCAAAATGTGCCTCAAGTTCATTTCCTGAGATCGCTCTTTTGGTGCACTTTCATGGGAGACAATCAGAGAGCAACATGGATTTGTGCCTTATTTTTAAAGAATCTTTACACTACTATGAATGCTCCACTGAAGAGTCTGTCTCTTAAATAGCCATCCCCAAATCTCCAAGATATACTCATCAAAAAGTCAAAATCCAGAGAAATCTCAACTCTTCATCTTAATGTATTCTAACAGTATTTCTGTTCTCGCCATCTCTTAGAAGTACCTTACGGATTCCTAAATTAGGTAAACATTCTTATGCCACGAGGTGATGTCTTGGGTGTTGTTAGTGACTTAGTGGTCTTACTCTCGTTTTAGTTAGATAGTGAAGAAAGACTTCCACTTGAGCCTTTAACACCTATTCAGCATGTCCACTTTTTTTTTAATTGCCACAATTTTTTTTTTAATTTAATAGTGTACAGAACAAGTTGAGGATATTGGTTCTGAGTCATTATTATGGTGCAATCATGAACACTTCAGGTCAAGTTATTTCCTTGACAGATAACTTTTCTCATGAAGCTGTTGTTTAGTTCACTTATATTTCAACCTTTAAAAAGTGATCTGATGTGGTGTGGTGAGAGTTCTTCCTCTCTCTCTCTCTCTCTCTCTCTCTCTCTGTCTCTCTCCCTCCCTCCCTCCCCACCCCCACCCCTGCCTTGTCTCCCTTCTTATTCCTTCCCATTTCTACTCGTTAATGTTATCGTGCTTGGACTTTTCATAAATAAGTTAAATCAATGCATTACAAGCCATATGGAATTATGATCATATTAAAGGAAGAATTGTGCCGCAAAATATATGTGTCATCCATCAATTCTTTCTTTAAAAGTGCCTATTTTTCCAGATTGTGTTTATTCATAAAGTGAGGTGAGATAATAGAGTCTTTCAGTTTTATTTTAATGAGTTTTCATCAGGGACTCAGATCACAGAGTTCTTGGCAAATTCCTTTATGACTGGCCTACTTTTCTCAGCTATAGGCAAAGTGATCTTTCTAAGGCTAGGTTGAGATTTTTTTTTAATCCAAAGCATTTTGACCAACAAAACAATCATATTTTTAAGTGGTGGCATGTTATTTTAGATCAGTGAAACTTGAGAGTTTTCCTTATGGCAGGGGAAAGCTATTATTCTTCTGGAATTTTTACACATATCAGCATTTTTCCCATGACAGTAATATTAAACCCTAATACTTGAATCACAGTATTTTGCAGGGAGTAGGTCAGCAACAGAGTTTTTCCTGAAGCACGGATTACAGAACTGTAGTCTGTTTATAAAAAGCAACCTGAGAAGAACAGTCTGGGTCTTTCGGTAAAACATTGTCTTAAAATGAGTCTGAGATTCTTTTGAACTCTGGCTAATACTGATCAAAACATGCCTTCTGTGTCCATTTTTTATAAATTTGTTTAGGAAAAGCTTATAATTCTAGGACTGTATTTCTATTTTGGGTTTCTGCCCTTCTGTTTTCTACAAGTTGATCTTGATTTTCCTTTTTAGGAGGGTCACAGATGAGGAAAGTAAAAGCCTAACTAATACATACGTAATTCAATACACAAATGAATTGGCCGAGAATTAATGATAGTCTCAGTGAATGTGTTGTTTTGATAAACAGGCAGAGGTTTGGGGTTTTTTTTTTTTTTTTTTTGGTTTTTTTAGTTTTTTTTTTTTTACCTGTCTCCAAGAAGAGAGGGCTTTGGCGGGGAAGGAGGAATTTGAGAGAAGGGGCAGGTCACAATTTAAACAATAAGATTCTTGTACCGTGTAACTCAGAATTTTCATAGGGGTTTTAAGGATTGGCAATTGTAGTTTTTTAAACAAGTAAAATATTTATATTTCCAAGTTTGTGAGGTGTTTAAAAATCACTATGGCTAACCATGTATTTTTCCCTTGTCAGGAGAGAATTAAAATGGGAGCTGCTTCTCAGCCCCATGGCATGGCCATAACTGCACGAGACTTTTTTTTTTTTTGGTACGCGGGCCTCTCACTGTTGTGGCCTCTCCCGTTGCGGAGCGCAGGCTCAGCGGCCATGGCTCACGGGCCCAGCCGCTCCGCGGCATGTGGGATCTTCCCGGACCGGGGCACGAACCCGTGTCCCCTGCGTCGGCAGGCGGACTCTCAACCACTGCGCCACCAGGGAAGCCCCCGAGACTTTTATAATACATGTCATTTCATCCCTCTGTGAGAGGGCCATAGCTCGTTCTCTTTGTGACAGATGGCTATGCATATTCTTACGTAGTCTTAGTTAAGCTGTACTACGCCCTAAGCATCTCTGAAGGTTAGAGGTTTCTATTTTCACACATTCAATATTTCATCCCTTCTGATGTACTTACTTGGTGAGCACGGTAAGCAGGCGTTGTTTTGGTCTGTGGGCCTCTTGTTCAAATCCAGTCATCCACGTCCTGTACGGCCCTGCCTAAACAGCCATGCTAGAATTGATTTGTACTGCCTTTTTCCTTTTTAGTTACAAGCACAGAAAACTAACTTTAGCTTACTAAGTTCAAAGAAGAAATATAAAATGGCACATTTTTCCTTCAATATAGAAAGGAAAGACACTTACTCCTTTACCTCTTTTATTTTCCTGGAACCTGTGCAAAAAATTGTAGACTCTATAATTTTGTTATCCAACATGCGTGGGGCTTATCTTGTGGGAAGTTGTGTGGAAGATGCATTTTATTAAATTCATTGACTTTTCTCCCGTGAAGTTACCAAAAAAAAAAAATTACTAAAATCTTCACCCTTTATTCCTGATTGTTACTTAATTTACAGCAGTTTCTAAGCACACTAATAAATATCTCTTATCCTAGCCCTTGTTATAAGCACAGATTTTGTAGGATTCTACAAGCAAAATGTTATGTATACTAGAAAGATGAGGGAAACCGATAGCTAATTCTTTTGTAATACCTTAAGATGGTTACATTAATCCTTCCCTACTGTGTGCTTGCTACTTCTTCCAGGACACTTATTCACTTATGGGCAAGAGAAAACATCATGCATCTAACTCTGTTAGACATTTACCTAATAGGCCCAAATAGAAGTCTTTATTAAATGACCCACAAATGCAATCAACTTGGTACTGAACATAGCTTCTAAATTCAGTGTTCAACCCCAGGAATAGAATGATCTACCAAGACTGAGACAGGTTTCATTATGTCATCTTGTGTTCTACACCAGTGTAGAGGGCTATAGCTGACCCCAAGCCCCAGTGCTGTTCCTAGACAAATCATGCGTCCTTTGAGGATCTGAATCTCCCGTTATTTTCCTGAGAAGTCTCCATTTCACATCTTCTTAGAGCTGGCTAGTATGTAGTAGTATTCACGGCAGTCCCTTCTACCATCGGGGCAGCTTTTTTCTACAAAAGTTCTTCCGTGTTAAACAAAACTCTGGCTCTGGAGCTATGCACAAGGAGTCTAATGTCTAAATTGTTGCCTCTAGGTCAGATATCACTGACTCTTTCAACGTTTCCTCATTGATTGACATGGTATCAAGTCCAATCACCCTCTTGCTTCTCCTTTGAACAGTTGGACCCAACAATATTTTCTAATTTTGTTTCAATCTACTTGGTGAAATGGGGCCAGCACTTTGGGTCAGGCTAGGTAAAAACACTTTCTTCAGGGTTGAAAGTAAGTGGAATTGGAAGCATCCAAAGGAAACTGATATTCGATGTGGAAACTTCCCCCAAGGACTCAGACCCAGGAGAGTGAAAGCTTGATGAGGATAGATCTCCCATGTGTGCAAAACAGTCCTCTTACACTATGTCCTTTACTGTTTTTGTTGTTAGCAAAAAGTCAAAAGAGGAAGTGAGCTAGTTAGTATATATGTCATCCATAAGACTCCCACTTCTTGGTCAATGTTCATAAATTCTCTTCAGCCCTTTCCCTTTGTTCTTATCTTCTCAAGAATAAGACATTTCTTGTCCATGTTCCCATACTGAATACACAAAAAGAGTCCTGGGCTCTTTATCGGTTCCACATAAATATTTCTGGCTGGTTGGCTTTTGAGGCTTGCTTTCATTCTTCTGGGCTCAAATGTTAGTACCTATAGATGTTGCACTCTAGACCAAGTGAGCAGCTTCCCTACTTGATCAGTTAAGAACTACCCTTAGGAGTCCGTGTTTTCTCTATCCTTTTGTCTTTCTAACATCTTTACCCCTTACTCATCTCCTCAATGTAATAATCACTTTAAGGGAATCAGCCCCTAAGTAACTCTGATTGAAGCTAACTGCAGTAAAATCAGATAGGTTCAGTCTGCACTCCACAGGAAGGAATATAGCTTCAGGAAAAGTAATTCTCCCCAGTGGTATCAGCAAGGCTTCATGGAAGAGTGAACTTTGTTAAGGAATCTTGGTTCATTGGCTTGATTTAGAAGTTTAGAGAAGAATATTGACGGCACCAGAAACAAAAGGAGAGCATAGGTTATGTTCAGAGAAGACCTTCTGCTTTAAGGATCACAGATTCCGGAATGTCCTTCACAGGAGAAAACGCTTCCAGATACTCAAGGTCGGTGAGAAGGGAAAAGCATAGAGCAAGATTGATTCAATTTGCTTTTTCATCTCTATGTAAACGTAAGATGGGATACGTTGTCAAATTATAATCCAACCCATAGAGTATCAACAGGAATCTGTTTTGATAACATACAAAATGCACATTTGCATTGGCTCATAGCTCTGTACTCCACTCTTGCACCAAACACCCCTATCTTTTGAGCCCACAAGGCGATGAGCAGGACACCTCTATTTTCCCATTACTTCTAGGTCCACAGTTGGAAAGGACTCCACATTCATCTATTCCACTTGGTGTTAAAATTCCCTTATAGATTTCTTGCTAAGTGATAATCCAGACTCTGCTTAGCATCACCTGCATCAAGGAGCTCATTACTTCTTAAGCTCTTCCATTTCCTCCATCATGCTTTGTTCCAAGCTCCCAGAAACAGCCTTTTGGGCTTAGGTGCTCCTTGGTGCCACACAAAATTCATCTTTAGTACATAATAAAGTGTCGCTTCCTCCCTCTGTTTTCCTTCCAAACATATTTTGCTTTTGGCAACACATTACTTTACAAAAAATAAACTTTGATTTTTTTTGTAGCTGAAGATTATAAAAACCTTTAAACATCCTTAGAAATAGTCTGAAGGGTTTTCTGAGGGTTAGGTTTCAGAGTATGAGTTTGGGGTTGCTGTTTTTACTTTCTTATTCAAAAGACAAACTGTTCTGACTGTTGTTCTATAGCTTCATGCCTTCCGCCAGTAACTAACCCATGAAACCCTCTCTTGTTATTCATTCTGCTGATAATGACCTTAAAATGTTGGGAAATGTCAGCGTGCGATCTCCACTTCTAACAAGGAAAACGTCAAAAGCAGAAAATACTGGTTCTATTGAAATGCATCACCTCTGGCCGGTTGTCCTTTGCGAAAGGAAGGAGGTTACATTATGTCATGGTTTTACAAAGAAACGTATACATTCTTTCCATATTGTCCCGAGTTACTATTTAGTGTCAATACCATTCCTTGGTCTTCGGGAGGACAAGGCTTGCAGCCCTTCCACCCCAGCCTTAAATTCCAGAGTCCTATCGGCAGAGCCTGTCATCAGGCTCCTGGGCAGGACTCGGAGGTGGCTTTCTGAGCTCTGAAATAATAATTCCTAAGAGAGCTTACAAACTGCTTTCACACATAAAACAGCCCTGGGAGGAAGGTTATTAATAGCCCTATCATAGAAGAGAAAGCTGAGGCTCAGAATTGTTAAGTGACTTGCCAAAAGTGATAGAGCTGGTAAGTGGTAGATTTGGGGACATACCCAGGTCCAGTGCTCTCTCCAGTGGCCGCTCTCAGGGCACAAAATACCTCAGAGCACGCTGTATGCTTCTCACAGACCACCGTGCCCCCTGTTTGAGGGCATCCAAGGAAATTCACGTAGGTTACTCAGCTATCAGGTGGCAGAGCCCTGTGTGTACTGTGGTGTTTGAGATCATTTAGAGCTTGCATGCCTTTTCTGTGTCATCTTGTGGGAAACTACTAGGTATTCTGATTGGCAGTGTGATGGAGCCGGTGAGAAAGGGCCACCGCTAAGAACAAACACTGTGGCACTGAAGTACACTGCAGCAAATTTCCCCAGAGACCGTGGTTTACTTTACATTAACTGAAAAACTCCCTGGAACTGTGAGGTTCCGTTTATCAACCAAGACCATGTCATTTAGAATCCAGTGGCGTGCAGAAAGAAGTGACTTGACCCTTAGGACGATTCTCCTGTGGGCCACGATTTATGCCCCACAGAGGCAGGAACTGCTGTAGGTAAACAATGCCTAGTCTTCTCTCAGTTCACGTTTATCGAGGCCCACCAAGTATATGTCACAGCATCAGGCATTTCCGAGCCAGCCAACCGACCTTGACCTTGAAATGTCTGTGAACAAATGCTATGGGATTGACTGCCGTTCTGCGACTTGGCTTTAGCTACTTGATAGCCTGGGCTTATACCCTGCTGTGGTCGTTTTGTGATTTGCGTGTGCTTATCATGAGGCGTTTGGTGCTCTGTTGTTTCCAGCCTACGTACTTGGAAGCCTGCGTGTATATTCTAGAACCTGCTCTACGTGGCATTTCAACAACTGGGCATGCCTTCTCTTGAGCTGCATCCCTCAGGAAGCTGTGCCTTTTGCTGTGTGCTCTTGGGTTTTTAGTTCCTCCCATTTCTCATCATAGTTGTTTGGCTTTAAGTTAAAATCTGTCCACTGATTGAAAAATATCTTTCTTCATCTGAGTTAAATCTACTGCAGGGAACCTTTAAAATGAGCTTATCTAATAAGCTTTCTAGGCACTTTCCCTCCCTAGAGTCTTCCATCCATCAAGCTGGTCTCATCATCCCTCTGCTGAATTCCCCGGGATTAATGAGGGCCAAGTTAAATAACAAACGGCCTCTCACCCCTTTCCAGTCTTCACACCTGGGAAATACAGGCAGGGCCGGCAGGGCCAGCAGGCGAGTCTCCTTGGCTGACATGTCAATTTAGACCCTGGAAAGGTGGCTGATCTTGCCGTGAGGTTTGATTAATGTGATGACTGATAGAGTGGAAAGTGATTTCTCATAGAATAACAGGTATAACCCCCACTACAGGAGTGGAGTAGCAGAAGCAGCATTCTGAGAACTTATCAGAATTATCTGGGTGAGTACGCCTGAGCCGAGACTCACTTGGGTAGAAACTGTGGTGTCTTATTAGAGGGAATGAAAGGACAGTGAAGCTGTGAATATGAAAAAGCAGCCCTTTAAAAAAATCAAGGAAGCCACAAGCTCTGATTTATCTTTACATAACGTAAAGGGAATTATGAATGCATTTTTTTCTTCCTCCACTGTACACAATACTACCCCCCATGCTTAGGGAAAACACAATTGTGTTGTCCTCAAAACGCTCGTCCGTGCACGTGCTTGCACCCAGGCGCACACTCTCTCTTACACACACACGCACACACACACACACGCAGACATCTTCCAAGAAGGCTGATCCTTCAAAAAGGAAATCTTATTTTAAAACACTTGGATTTTTCAGGCCAAGAAACTAATAATTCCTAGACCTGACCCATTTTAGTGACTGCTAAAAAAGAAAAGGAAAAGCTATTTAAATTTTGTACGCATCCATTTATCTCTTAAAATATGCCAGAGCACTTTGAGGTGAGGGTGGAGACTAAGGTATTTATCTCTGCTGCTTGAGGCGCTCTTTATATTTCTACCTGTTGGGAAAAGGGTAAGAACTATTCTTGGGCGATTATTATTTGATGCATTTGTGTTGCCACCTTGTACGGTGCCTGCTTTGCTTCCTACCGAGGCGTAAGAATGAGTTGTTTTTTTGACTCCTTTTCCCCCATCACGAGGGAGTAAATATTAAAGCCTGAATGTCTTCCCTCACCAAATTATCTCAGTCCATTTCTGAGCTAGTTTAGAAAGTGCACAAGGGGAAGAGCTAGCTTCTCCTGGATATATGTCTCCATTTTTCTTCTTTCTTGGGAGACAAATATAAAGGGAAAAAATCCAGTTTCTTTTCATCTCTCTTTCTCTTTGGGTGACAGTTGATGATCACTTAGTGATTATAAACCAGAAGTAGGTGAATAGCTTAGCCAGGTTGTGATGTATCTGCCAACATGCTTCATTCCTTCAAACACAGACTTTGAGAGGAAAAGGGATTTTATCATTTAAATGCCAACAATAGGAATGGCCTCATATTTTAACTTTCAAACAGTAAAAGGTGAGTTGATATTTGGGCAGTGTTTGCACTCACCCTATGTGCCTTCTGCTTTTAGTTTTTAGATGAATGTCATTACATTAACGTATCAGGGCAAAACTGCCAAAAAGTGTTAAAGTGCCTTGGACCTTCCTCACTGGGTAGCAAGTTGAAACTGGGATAAACCGTACCAGCCTTCTTACTTAACTGAAATATCTGAACTGAGGTGTATCCTTGATGAAAGAGATTTAGGACCCTGGAAACTAAATCTTGTCACCCACCATTAGCTTCTATTTAACTAGTTGCAAAATCATTTTTAAATGACTTTCTTCCTTTTAGTACCCGTTTTTTTTTCTCTTGGGAAAGCTGATGAGCAAATTATCCAATAATTATTTCTTATTAAACAAAGTCAGAATATTTCCCCCCAAAAAATCTGAAGTAGTCCTCATTAATTTTCAGGAGACACATGAAAAAGCAAATAGAATTAAAGATGGCATCAATTGTCTGATTATTTAGCATGAATAAAATTATGTGATTTAATGTGCCTTCAGTGAAAATTTAAACTAAATGCAAAACGTTCACAGCAGGATGCAGTATTGAACTTTTGCCTTGGTATCTATGCAATTAATTACTTTTTTTGTTTTGTTTTGCCTTTTAAACTTTACCTTTATCATTCTTTATCATTAGTTAAACAGATTTGGGGCTGTCTCTTTCTCTACTGGGAATATGTGCAATTATGAGATGCACCCCCCCAAAAAAGGAAGGGAAAAGAAAGAATTTTCGGGTTGCAAATCTGTGCCATGAAGTAGACGTGACATGAAGATGCAGAGCCGGAGGATAGTAATTTTCTCTGAGCCGTACACACCAGCTTTTATTTCATGGCTTTGTCACAGGCTTTTCTCCTTCTGTGCTGTCACCTTTGAGAAAAACGATTGCACCTTCTCCAAGTCTGCCTTTTAACAGCTACAGTTGAGTTGGCAAGACTTCCCCAGCTCTGAATATAGCCATTTGCCAACTCCGGCCTCTTTGCGAGACTGACTCAAATCTGTGATCTTCTGTTCAGCATACACATCAGCAAAGTGAGAAGATGAGCACTAAATATAGGCTCTGTTAACTTTACTTTTAGATTTACTGCCTTCAAAAAAGTGCCTATTCTGAGAAACATAGACGTTATTCCTACATATGTATGTACACACGGTACCCAGAGTCATACCGTGCAGCCTTCAAAAACATACCATCGAAAGGAGTAGGTGCTAAGATAAGGAAACCTTGCCAAATGAAAGTCCCTCGTTTCCAATATCCCCTCCCAAGTGGCACCGTGAAACAGGCTGCAAGCACATTCCCTGAGCATTCCTTGCTGATACAGCCACTTTATATTTTTATCCTACTGGGTGGTGGCATGTTGCTGAGGTTTCCTGTATCTACTTCAAGGGAATATATTATACTTTATGGAATTGGAACATTTAGTCAGGAAAAAAAATTGTTTAAGGGAATTAATGAGCCAGGGTCTGTATTAGGATATGTGTCGTATGTGTGTTTTATAAACTAAGCATTGGTGAGCTTAGAATGTCAGCCCATTGCTTCTCCTTTTATCTCTCAGGCTAACATCAGTGAAAACTAAAGAAAAGTCTTGGCTCTGAGAATTGGAGGCTCAGGGGGCCAAAGGCCCTTGCCAGATCCTTAGAGCATCTTTACTTTGACTCCTAAAAATAGTAGCCCCTGTTATTTAATGGCTTTTGTTCCCATGGTTCTGTCACTGACATTGTAACTGTAGATATTGTCGATGGAGCGGCAGCTCAGCCTAGAAAGTTGGATTCTTACCCAGGTGTGGCAGTAGGAGAGGCTCTGGACAAATAGGAAGAGGTAGACTATGCACGATTTTAGGAAAAGGGTTGAAGGGAGGACGTGCTTCCAAAAAAGATCTTTCTCAATGTGTCGTCTGACTCAACCAGCTGGCAAATTACACTTGCCAAGTCGCTCTCTTCCCAAGTCAGTTGGCTCCACATTCACTTGATTCTGCCTCTGCTTTGGGAAGGCAGGATACCTCCATTTAGCCTTTCCCCAAGGAAGCTCTTGGCATCCTCTTGGTCACAAAGTTGTCTCCTATGCCACCTAGTTTCACCAAATGGAAGTAAAGGGGGACAAGCAATAGAAGATGCTTCCCATGCCCTTGAAGTCAGCCACCATTCTGCTTTCTATCTAGGGGGCTCCACTACTTAAACTAGGGAGGAGGGCGGAACGGATCATGGTTTCATAATTTCCAGAGTGTGGACCACCCTTCCTTAGTTATCATTTTGTGAGACCCCTTGTCTTCTTGGAGAAAGTGATACTCTTCACTAAAACCATCTACTCTTCCTGGTGATTCTCTTGTTCTGTTTTTACTTTATTCAGTTTCAACACTGGTCATTTTCTTTTTTATAGAGAATCAGATGTTAGCACTAGATAAGAGTTCAATCTCTGTGTGATGTCAAAAGGGGCATTGGGATACTACAGAGTTTTTTCTCCTTGGAAACAAGATGGACTGGGAAAGAGACAGCATGGCTTTGCTCCAGGTTTCAATCTGATTGTGACTATGAGAGCGTTTTATGTAATGTTAAATGGTATTTACAAGTAGACAGATCAAGGGAAAAGGGGGAGAAACCAGGTTTTCTCTGTGCTAAATGTGTCGAAGAACAAGAACTTCTTACTAACTAAATACAATCATAGACCCATCATGATCAGCTGCGAGTCTGAATAACATCCTCTGACTTAGGGAAAGCCACACACACACACGCACACACACACACACACAAACGTATAGGGAATATGCCTTTTTTCACATGTATGATACAGAGCCATGGTATTCCCAAAATACAGATTTCTCTTTTTTATTCTTAGCAAATTGCATCTCTCCACTACATCATGAACCATCACTGACATATCCAAAATAGCCCTCGTGGTTCCTTATGAAAATAAGAGAATAAAACCTGTTATAAGCAAGTGATTTGGGTTATTTTCTTTTGTTTTTATACATTACCAACTATATTAAATCATGTTTCTATTTACCTTCTATCAATTTTTTCCTATCAATTATGTTTTTCCAATGCTCTATAAGAATAAATACGAAAATCATATTCCTTTTTTTTCTGTAAAAGAATTGCAACTACTTTATTATATTTAGAAATCCAATAAAGTTATTACATTTACTTGCCTGTGTGTGGAATTCTTTTTGAGTTGGATAATCCCTGTCTCCTTTCTTCTAACCTCTTTTACTGTGATTCATTTTTTTACATCATTTGCTTTCCATATGGTCCTCTGAGAAAGGGAACGTCTCTCAAAGCAAATATGATGCCAACAAGAGAATGAAGGCACCCACTCTTCTCCACTGTTAGCACAGAAGATCTTAAGGTTAGATATGTTCAGGAATGACTTGACCACTTTGTCTTAAACTTTCAAGTAAAGAACTTTCCCCTTTTAAAGTTGGATGCAAATAAATCAGTTCCTGGGGTGGGGGGCGGCAAATGGAGAGTTCTCCACTCACATCACTGACGGCTGGCTGACTTTTCACACTTTTATTCCACCTGTTTTATGCATACTTTTCCAATGCTGAGAATCTACTCTGTGCTACGCTCCTTGAGGGATACAGATATAAATCAGACATAAGTCCTGCTTTCAAGAAGTCTCTAGAAAAGCTGACGAACAACCATGGTAAGAAGACAGGAAGAATCAGACACTTGGGAGAGTACAAGTCAGCATTTTCAAAACTTTTCATTATTTATCACATCATTTTTAATAGCTCTGTGATCTGGAAGAATATTTGCCCACACTTTATAGATGAATATGCTAAGAATGTGAGAAATAAAGTTAAGAATCCCAGATCGCCATTCGTTCACTGAACACTCATTTTTAACTTTTTAAACAGATCTACAAGAGAACCCAGTACCCTGACCCCCAGTCCAGTCTAAAATGTAAGAGTGACTAGAACTAGAGGGTACATGAAACTCCTTCCCACTTAGGCTTTGGGTTTTATCTCTCCAACCTCATGTTTCAGCCTACTAATGCTGAGGGGTCTGAGAGCTCTGCAAGAGGCCGCCATTTTCAAAGGCACCAGACACAAGGTGTGTCTTTGAATTAACAAATGGTAGATACATCACTGGGGCTCGGCGTATTCGTAACTTCTTGCCAGAAAGCTGTAAACAGAGAAGGGCATGTAACACGTAAACTTGCCTTTCCTTTCCCTATTTTCCTCAAATTACTCACTGTATGTTCTTTGGCCCCCTTCTGCTTTGTGTTTTAACACTGCACCTATATTTATTTGCCCCTATTCATCAAATGTGAGAGCTAGAAAGGGCAAATAGAGAGCATGTTCTCTGATTTTGTGAGGAAATACTAGGTCCCAGAGAGAGGAAAGAATTTACCTAAGGTCACAATGTAATTTAATTACAAGGCTGGATCTTGTGTCCTGGCCTGACCCCGAGTCCTGTGCTATCATACTGACAGTTTTAATAATGTGGAAGAGAGTAGAAAAAGAGTTTTATATATAATCTCCATTTCTAGGAAGAAGAAAGACAATTAAAAAATGAACAAAAACTGAGAGGGCTTAATGTCCATAGAGCGTAACTAAAAAAATTTCTAAAAGACATATTTCAGGAAGAAAGAAAATAAACCAGGAAGGAATATCAGTGATGCACAAGGAATGGTGAGCAGAGAGAATGGCAATCATATAGTTCAATCTCAACCTGAGTTTATCTCAAGAATATAGGAATAGTCGAGCATTAGAAAATCTATTAATGTGATTCACCACTTTCACAGAACAAAATAGTAGTGTTACGATCATAATATCTCAATAGATGCAGGAAAAGAATGTAATACAATGAAACATTCATAATAAAGAACAACCCCTTAGCAAACTAAGAGTAGAAAGAAACTTCCTCGAGTAAAGTCTATCTATGCAAAAATCACCACAAATGGTGAAACATTAGAAGTAGTTATTTTAAGTGATAAAAGAGGATACCCACTATCAACACTTCTATTCAACTTTGTACTGAAGATTCTGACCAGTACAGTTATAATCAAAACATGAATAAAAGATATAAAGAATAGAATGTAAGAAACCAAAGTGCCATTATTCATAGATGGTATAACTACAGAAAACTATATATAGAAACCCAAAATAATATATAAATAATTAACATTAAACAGATTTATAGACAGAGCATACTGGTGATTGCAAGAGGGGAGGAGAGTGGATGTTGGGTGAAATAGATGAAGGGGATTAAAAGGTACAAACTTCCAATTATAAAATAAATGTCACAGGGATGTAATGTACAGCATAAAGAACATAGTGTAACAGTAATAATTTTGTATGGTGACAGATGGTTACTAGACTTATCGTGGTAATCATCTCTTAATGTATTTGGTTGTCAAATCAGTATGCTATACACATAACAGTTTGTTAGATATAACATTAATATACCAAAACTGCATTCTATTTCTGTGCAATAGCCACAGTTTGATTATGTATTTTTGATAATGTATTTTTGAATAAACCATATATAATAGTGATCAAAAATGTAAAGTACCCTAGAATATCCTTTTTAAAATATAAAATACCTAAATGAAGAAAATCATAAAACTTTATTAAAAGACATTAAAGTAGATCTAAATAAGTGGAAAGATATACCATCTTCAAAGACAGGAAAATAATATCATAAAAATGTAAATTCTCCCTAAATTGATTCATAGATTTAATGGAATGCTAATCCAAGTCCCAGCAGAATTTGTATGGACTTTAGCAAGCTGAGTCTAAAATTTACTCAGAAAACCAAATGCCAAATACCCAAAAAATTTTTAAAGAACAAGAAAAGGTAATTTTCTTTACCAGATAAAACTTTCTAAGCTATAGTAATTAAGGCAGTGTATTATTTGTATAAGAAAAAGACATGTATAATCTAAATGGACCACAGCTGAGAATCCTAAAACAAAACCATCCATTTATGGTAACTTAATCTTTGACATGAATGATATTTCAGATCACTGTGGCAAGGGTAGATGCTGAGATAATTGGTTTTCCATGTGGAAAAAAATAACATCCAAAGCCTACCTCATGTATACAAAACTTTAAGACCCGCTAAAAAGAATCTTTATGTTACAAAGAATTATTAAACAAAATAAAAAACATTAAAGCTGTAAATAAAATAATAATTTAAACACCATTAAAATTAAGAAATGTAGTTAATCAAAAGACTCATAATAGCTTCAAGCTAGGAAAAGCTATTTGCCAGACATAAAAATAGCAAAGGATTACTATCCAGTATATACAAAGAATTCTTAAGAAAAAAGAATTCAATAGAAAAATGGGGACAAGAACAGTCATTTTATAGAAAAGGAAATACAAATGGCCAATTGACATATGAAAAACACTTATGTTAGTCATTAGGGAAATGCAAATGAAAACCAATATGTTATCATTTGTTATAAGATATAAGTTATCTGGTGGTATCATATATCACCAGATCAGCAAAACTTTAAAAGGCTGATGATGTCAAATATTGGAGATGACATGGAGCAACGGATATTTATATACAATATTGGTGGGAGTATAAATTGTTAAAATCACTTTGGAAAATAAGATGTGGAAATCCCATGACCAACAATGCTGCTCTAGCCCATGTAACCCAAAGGCATGTACAAAGACATACGGAGCTGTACTGTTTGTAATGGCAGAAAACTGAAGATAAGACAAATGTCCTTCCAAGGAGCATTGGTAAGTAAGTAACAGTATATTTCTGCAATAGGATGATGCATAACACTGAAAACTAATTATCTATAATTGAATAAATCAATGTGGTCAATTCTCAGAAACAATGTTAGAGGAAAACATTCATAAACAAATAGATATATTGTTTATAGGAAATTTTAAAACAAGAAAACTCATTATGTTGTGGAGTTAGGATAAAAGGAGGGAGATGTGATTGGTGAAAAACATGGCATAAGGGATCTTCAGTGCTGTTATTAATATTAGATTTCTTTAGTTGGGTTGTGGGTTCATAGGCCTTCATTTTATTATTATACATTATAATATGTGTTATATACCTATCATATATTTCATAATATAATAGTTAAGAGAGAAAGAAAAGGAAGAAATGCTTTTTTTTTTTTTTTTTTGGCTGTGCTGCACAACTTGTGGGATGTTAGTTCCCCCACCAGGAATCAAACCCAGGCCCTCATCAGTGAAAGCATGGAGTCCTAACCACTGGACCACCAGGGAATTCCAAAAGAAATGCTTTCTGATAACTCTTTTTTCCACTCCAGTGCAGAGTCAAGTGCTCAATACATCCTTAATGACCTTAAGGCTGCCTTAGAAGAAGGCTAAGCACTTTTCAGCACTTTTCATATAAAATCCTACAAGTAACTTCTTTAGTAAATGTAGATGCAGATGAATGGAAAATGGGGAGCAAAGCTCTCAGCGTGGGCCATGCAATTATAGAACACTTCCCCTCTCCCTCCCCACACTTCTCTGCCCCTGGCATCTTCTATAAAGACTTTTCTTCCATGAAGCCTTCACTGCTTTCTTTACTGAAACTGACTACTTCCCTCTTCTGGATTACCATTCCAGTGCAAACTAGCATACCACCATTCCTCAGTTATGTACATGTCTGCATACCCAAACGATTTCCGTGATTTTTCTGGGAAGGAAATGATCTTGTTAATTTAGCTGCCCTCAAAGTATCTAGCACAGCCTGGCACATTACAGACCCTAAATAAATTCTTATCCCATTGAATTAAATTGATCCTCTTTCAGTTTCACCCCAGATTCATGTCCAAAGCAAAGCATTTTACCTCTTTCTAACTCGGCTATTACAGTCAGGAAGTAAATAAAATATTCATTACTTCCCTATGATGTTGTAAAACTAACAGTGGTAGCGAATTCTGCATGAAGTATCACAAGTAAGATTCCTAAATCCAGGTCTGAGAGCTTCCTCCCTCCCAACTCTCTTATGAAGGGAATGAGCCAGATAAATAGGTAAAAAGGAAGAAACACGGCTTTCCTGGTGGTGCAGTGGTTGAGAGTCCGCCTGCCAATGCAGAGGACACGGGTTCGTGCCCCGGTCCGGGAAGATCCCACATGCCGCGGAGCGGCTGGGCCCGTGAGCCATGGCCACTGAGCCTGCGCGTCCGGAGCCTGTGCTCCGCAACGGGAGAGGCCACAGCAGTGAGAGGCCCGCGTACCGCAAAAAAAAAAAAAAAAAAACAATGCCCAGTCACTGCTGCACAAATGGAAAGCTCTTTGCCCTACCGTCAGTAGTTACAGAATAAAATGTTTTCTCCACTTTAATGTCTGGCTTTGTTTACCTTTGACACTACTGACACTTCAACACCCAGACTCCATGCCACCACCTTCAAGAATTTTTCTTTCTTTGACCTCCACTATGATATTTGTCACTCTTACGTATGTAAGCCCATACAACTTCTAACAGACATATAGTAGGATACTTATTGTACTAAAGTAAAATTTTCTTTCTTTTCTTCTAGTTAAATTTCCATCTGGACTAAAACCTTGAAGGTTGAAAATTGTGTTTTATTCGTCCCTGTATGCATTGAGCCAGGTGTAACAGGCCTGGAATACATGCGTATGAAGAGGAGGCTGGATGAATGAATGAGTAAATGGGCGCTTCTGTACAGGGTGGTAAGGGTTAAGATATGCTCTCTTGCTAGAGTGGTCCCTAAAGGAAATGGACACAGAGGTGTGGCTGCAGAGCGGGAGGGAAACAATTACACTTCTCCAGGAGGAGAGGAAGTCCGGACCAGTACACACTTGCCCTTTCTTGTCGCTGAGAGATTTCCCACTTCATTTTTTTTTTTTTTTTTCATTCCCAAGTCTTTCTGAGTTTGTATGCAAACCTTTTTCTCTCAGGGGCTGTGAAGAACCATTTTGTATGCTTTACTGTAATCCAGGGACAGGGAGGAATCCCTTCAAACCTGGGACAAAATCTGCCCACTAAAAGATTTCATCGTGGCCATAGCCAAATGCAAATGTGTGATGTCAGGCCAACCTAAACTATCCCATTGTTTTCAAGTGTGACTAAGTACTGACTAATATTACTTCCTCTGGCACTTTTTTTTTTTTTTTGGACTCAGTAGAATGGAAACGTTCCAGGCTGTTCTACGTTGCTGTCTGGACAGGATAATTTGCTGCTCATCATAACCACTTGAGAAAGGGAAAAAAAATGGAAGAGGGAAAAAAATAAAAACAACCTCCCAAGGGTTCCCTTAAATTTAGCAATGGCTTTTTGTTCTTGGATTTTGTCATTTTTGTTTTTGTTGTCCTGTGTTATTCACAAAAGCGACAAAAAATATCACAATCCGAATTGGAAAGGACCTTGCCCGGGTCATCTAGTGAGGATTCAACACTTTCCTTGCCCATCCTGAGATCTGCAGTGTCCCTGGGACACCAAGACATTTCCCCCACCCCCCATCAGGCGCGATGCAAACACCCTTTTTCTTAGTTCGGGAACTCTGTTGCTTCCAAAACAAGCCTTCGCACCTTTGGACTGCCAGCAGTTCCTGCCATCTCCCTGTAGACTATTCCTCTTAGTTCTGCCTTCTGGGAAGTTCTTTTGCAGAGTGGTGTTTACAGAGAGTAAAGAGATCCCGAGCCTTTTCCATGTGGACTAGATCAGCAGAGACAGGTTGGTAATGACTTCTGTCAGAGAGAAAATGGAGAAGTGACCAGAACTGAAGCTCTAGAACTGTTCAAAGAGTGGAAACAGAGAGGAAGGACACCCATCAAGTGTGCCTTTGGAAGATCAGAAGAGTCCCTTCTCCCTCGTCATGGCAGATTATGGATAGCTGAAATCGTCTAACCCAAGTTTTTCAGTCCCAATATTTTCTCCATTCCTTCGCTCCTTCCAAAACATCAGAAGATGCCAGCGCCTGCCTCACCCAACTTTTCCAGGCTGCTGGCCCTCCTAGCTTCCACTCAACTTCTGCTCTCCCCCAACCAGTCTGGTGGCAGAGGGGATTGACTCTCCCATACTACATCTCCCCTCTCTGAGGTTTGCTCCTTTCTTTGCAAGAAGCTGGATGCATTCATAGGAAGGCACAGCACCGCTCTGAAAATCAACCAAAGCCCCTTCCAGCTGTCGGATGCACTCTTCTCAGGGGGCGAGTCACTTCTACAGCCTTTGAGTTTCTACCAAGTTTAGGGTCAAAGGAAAAGCCAGTCCCCACAGGGCCTTTTTTTTTTTTTTCTTTTAAACGTCTATTGGAGTATAATTGCTTTACAATGGTGTGTTAGTTTCTGCTTTATAACAAAGTGAATCAGCTATACATATACATATGTTCCCATATCTCTTCCCTCTTGCGTCTCCCTCCCTCCCACCCTCCCTATCCCACCCCTCCAGGCGGTCACAAAGCACCGAGGTGATCTCCCTCCCACAGGGCCTTTTAGCTCCCTGGGAGTTAGGATGAAGGATTCATTACAAGGCAGAGATGATTGCCTTTTCCTTTTCAACTGTGATTGGTGGCCCAGAGACCACAGCCATCAAATACAGAGGCTCTGCTAAATCATTACTATTTCAGCTACTAATTAGGACTAACGTTCACAGCAGAGGAGTCTGTGGGGGGCAATAAACCACTTCTTCAAGTGATTAAACTTCTAAGCAAACACACTTTGATTACCACAAGAACCATTCCTTGGCAAAGGTTCTCTCAGGTAATGGCATCCCCATGACGTGGCTCCGTGAGTGGCGGATCTGGTAGCCTGGAACTTTGGGTGTGCAAGGCACCCTGTCTCCCCTGCCAGAGCCCTGCTCCACCTCTAGTTCTGTTGAGATGCCTTCGGAGATCACATATGTGACAAACTTGTGAATGGCACGTTCACTGGGTCAGCAATGTGATGACAGTGCCCAAAGGCTCAAGCCATGTAGGGAGACGGACTGGAAGCACAGCTGGGAAGAGGGTCATCTGCTTCTTCTGGGGGAGAGGGTCCCCTGCCCCTTGGCCCCAGTTTATAGGCGTGAGTTTAGAGAAAGTCACCGTGGTGATGAGGAAACCTGAGGAACTGTGCTAAGTACCTTCATATGAGTCATCTCCATAGCAAAGATATAGGGGTTTGCTCCAGATCTTTTCCAGAAGTATTCTCTTCATGTGTTTTACAAAAACAAACAAATAAAAACTACACATGAACTACATGCTCGTTGTAGAAAAAGTAGGAAATAAAAACAAGCAAAAAAGAAAGTTTTAGTATTCCATAAGCCCATCATCTAGAGGAGGGTTTCTCTCAACCTCAGCACTACTGACCTTCAGAGCTGGAGGGCTGTCCTGGGCACTGTTTAGCAGCATTCCTGCATCTTCTACCCATTAGATGCCAGTAGTACACTGTCTCCTCCCCGCACTGGACCAACAAACGGGTCACGAGACATTGCCATATGCCCTCCAGCAGCAAAATGACTCCCATTAAAAACCAAAATTCTAGAGATAAGCAGTAATGCCATTTTCCAGTCTTTCTTCCTATATGCAAACAAGTGATACATGTTTTTTAAATCGAGTTGCCATACATATATTGTTTTGTAGTTTCATTTCACTTAACCAAAGAGCCTAAACATTTTCCCATGTTGATATCTGTTCTCCAATATTATCTTACCCTCTCCATTGTGCTCCATCGCACAGTTGTAACATGATTGATTTCATCCTTGATTTGGGGACATGGAGATTATTTCCAAGGGTGGTGAGAAGATGAAAACCAAAACCAATTTTTTGTGCGTCTTTTGCCTTCTAAAAGGGGAAGAGTTTGGAATAATGCATTTGAATGGGGAAATAAATCTTTCTAGTGTGTCTTTTCATTCACAGACACCATTAAGGAAGCAAGAAAGGGAAAGAAATCTTGAGTTAAGGCTCTTCTGTGCTGTTAATGGGTAAGATACTGAGTAGAGTCCATTCAGGAATCTCTGGTTAGTACGGCGTAGGAATTGAGGAGTAGAGAGCCAGATGAATCTGAAAAGTATAAGGGAAGGGAAATAGCGTAGGCGTGGGTAGCCGAAGAAGAGGCCAAGAATGCAGGATCCTGGAAAGCAAAGAAGAGAGTAGATGGAAAGAGGCTTAGAATGGGGGGAGGAGGGTGCTGAGAAAGGTAGTTGTCTGCTGAACATGAAACCTTTCACTGTCCAAACCCTTAGTAAAACTTGACCACACTCCTTGCTGTGTACTCCTCGCCAAGGTACATGGGAGAGTGAAAGATGTTTGGGGTAGATTGTCTTACGCAGAGTGGTACTTGACAGAAAAGCGACAGTAGGGGCAGATGCAGAAACAGAGCCGGGATGGAGAATTAAACAGATTTTGGAGGCAGAGTCAACTTGGAGAACGAGAAGATATTGGGAGATATTGGGATCGGGGTCCCAGGGTTTTCCCTGCACTTGAGATGAGTCCCTGAGCCAAACTTGCTTAAATATTAACGGCCAAAATGACCTCAGCAGGAGAAAGGACTTGAAGAATGTCCAGTCAGCAGAACTTAAATTACACTCTTTTTTTTTTTTTTGGCTCTTACAAACACTGCATAGAATACCACTGTAGTTAAATATTTGCAAACAATACTTAATTTTTTCTTTAGGCTAAATATTAGAAATGGAATTATTAGGTCCAAGAGAATGCAAGTTTTAAGGCTTCTGATACATGTTGTCAAACAGCCCCGACAAGATTTTCATAACAATTTATGCTTTTATCGTTACCACCAACAGAGTGCGACAGTACCCTGTCACCATTATTTCACCAGCAATGGTACATGTTCTTCCCATTTTACAGGAGAGATATATGAGGCTTGTCCATGTTTACAGAGTGATGGAGCTAGACCCAGACCCACAGCTTTCTGACTCCAAGTCCTGAGCTCTTCTCTATTCACTGTGCTGCCTCCTTTACCAGAACTCGGGGTATTTAACCTTTAGAAGACTCAGCCAGCATCACCCCTGATCCTGTTACTCCTCTGCTTAAACTCATTGCTCTTAGGTTAAAGCCTAAACATTTCAGTGGCTTGGAAAGCCCTTCACAGCCTAGTCCCTAGTTACCTCTTCATCCTTTCCCTCCCTTGAATTTTAAGCTCTCACCATACAAAATTTCTCTAGATTCTCTAATGTAGTTTGTTCTCACTATGGCCTCAGGACCTTGGTACTTGCCCCTCCCTCTCTCCTAAATCTCTTTGCCTGGGTAACTTCTGTTTATCCTTCAGTTTGAACTTAAACGTCAATTCCTTCATGACCTTTAAATTATGAGTTAGGTACCCCTATTGCTCCTATGTACTCCACGGCACTTTTTACTTCCCCATCATAGCACTCATTAATTGTGTTGTGATTCTTGTCTAATTACCTGACATCCCCATTAGTTTTTTTGTTTGTTTGTTTGTTTGTTTTTTTGGCTGCGTTGGGTTTTCATTGCTACGCGCAGGCTTTCTCTAGCTGTGGTGAGCAGGGGCTATTCTTCATTGAGGTGCGTGAGCTTCTCATTGTGGTCGCTTCTCTTGCTGTGGAGCACAGTCTCTAGGCGCGTGGGCTTCAGTAGTAGCAGCGAGTGGGCTCAGTAGTTGCAGCGCGTGGGCTGTAAGGCATGTGGGCTTCAGTAGTTGTGGCACACAGGCTTAGTTTTTCCGTGGCATGTGGGATCTTCCCGGACCAGGGATTGAACCCGTGTCCCCTGCGTTGGCAGGTGGATTCTTAACAAGTGCACCACCAGGGAAGTCCCCACATTAGTTTTTAAGCTACAGAGAACAAGATCCATGTTTACAAAACCAAAATCAGTTCTCACTGAGTAGCGCATTCCCCTTTAGACTAGACAGCTACACTCCCAACCACTTTGGAGGGTTTCATAAACAGCCCGTCTCATCCTCTATGTTCCCTGCTTGGCATCTGTAGGTATTTGAGTGAACCATCCTTCCAAGAGACAAACGTATTTCCTGTCAATGCCAGGAAGGAACTTCCAATAATAAGAGTTGTCCAATAATGGGGTAGGTCTTCTCTTTATGTAGCAAGATGATCTGCATGTGCTTCTTGGGAACTCCTGACGTGACTGGAGGGGTCAGCGGTCAGGAATGAACCTGCCACCCTCCTGACCAGGCCACCCTACATGTGCCAGGTGGTCTTGGAGTGTGTATGGAGCCGAAGTGAACTAAAAGACAGTCTTGGAGACAAATAACTTTCTGAGACTTGACAACTTGCTTCCAGCCCAGCCAAAGGCTTGCCGCTCTGAGGCAAATGTCACTGTGGTGGAGTTGTCTTAATGAGAAGGCATGCTTTCTTCTCTTCTGGGGGAGTTTCCTAGAGCAATGCTCTTAGAAACTCCTTGGCAGGAATCCTGAGCCAGGCTTGGCATTGACAGCGTCCTCCTGCTGGCATTAACAAGCCTCTTATTTAAATGTAAATGAGCTCTCAGTGCCAGTTTGTGAGCGAAACACATCACTTGTGTTAAACCAGAGCTGGGAATGCTACAACACACCAAATGTCGGCTTGGTTTCCACTTCCCTACCACATCCGTAGTTTGGAGGGGAGCTCTCTGGGCCTTGTCTTCTGCAGAATTGTGAGTCCTCAGACAACCAGGAGAATCTGTGGAGTCTGGGGGCTCTATTTTTAGCCCTAAATCTTCTTCGATATGACCTTGATCAAGTGATGGAGAGTTGCCCCCCAAAACAGGAACATTGTTCAGTTGGGGTCACACATCAAATCTCAGTCCACAAAGGGCCCCTGCAAGGTCTCTGAGGCCCAGCGGAGGGTCTGAGCTGCCCCTCTGCTTTTCTGGCTGTGTCAGCCCAAGTTACCCAGGAGCCTGCCTAGACTGGAGAGGCTATGATGCTGTGTGTGCTCTCTCTTTCCTCCTGGCTTGGTTCTGTTGCCACCCAAATACACATGGCTTAGTGATCTTATCTAATGTCTGGACGTGCTTGGCCACCTGCTTTCCCACTCAGTTTCCAGGACTTTGTTTGTCCATATTATATCCAATTTCCTGTTTTGGCATTTTCCTCTTTATTTCAGATCTTTCTGGAATTAACTTGTGCTCCTCTGATATCTGGATTCTAGCCATTTCTCCCCCAGACACCCCCACGGCCAGCATTTTTTTTTTAGCAAGCCGGATGCTAGATTGTTTCTGTTTTCATGTGTCCGGTAGAGTTGGACATTAAATGCACCTTGAGGCCAAGGCCTGGGTCTTATTATGTTGGTAGCCCCAGGTCCCAGCCCAAATCCTAATGAATGAATAAGTGAAGGGGTGGAGGAGAGAGCAGAGAAACTCCATCACCCTCTAGGATCTCGCTGGGAGAGACCAAGTAGCACTTTGTTCCATTTCACTCTCCTTTGAACTTGGCATATGACTTTTAGCTACGTGTTTGTTTTGACAAAATCCACGGCCTCAAAATAACTGAGTTACCCTGTATGTGCTATAAACGGAAAACACATGTATTAGGGGTCTTCTGTGAGAAGCACAGTGGGCTGCACTCGGTGAGAGACGCACTACAACATAAAGGAAGTCCCTGACAGGTAATTGGTAATTTTACCTGCGATGCTCTGATTTCAGCAAAAAGTGCTTTGTTACAAAGGAGAAGCAAGGTCATCAGCTTTGCTGTCTAAACGTCTGAGTTTCTGTGCGGTCTCAGCCCAGGTACTGATGAAAAGTTACATCACTGACTGCCAAGCTCGGACTAAGGCTGTGTAGACAGACACCACGTCACGTTCCCCAGTCTCAGTCCTCATCGAGATCCCTTGAGAGACTTGGTTGGGGGCTTGTGCTGGGGAAGACGATCCAGGGTATCAGTGGTACCTGCTGTCCCTCACTGGTCCTCAGGCTGATTTGTGGTTCCTGTAGAGAGAAGAGTGTGAGACTGATAGGATCTGGAGAATTGACACAAGCCTTTGCGAGACTGAGCACAGAGAACAGTACATAAGGCATGGGGGAGGGAGGAGTTGCTTTCCTTCCTTCTGCAGGAAACAAGTGACGGTCTTGCATCCTGCAGACTAAAAACATTGGAGACAGAAGGCTTGACACCAAAATTGATGTTCTTGCAATGGTGGGTGGAAGCCGGGAGGTTTCTAGAATTCATTCTGTAGGAATCGGTTGTGGACAAGTGGGCGGAGAGGCGAAGAGTAGGGCGGATGAATGGTGTTTGTTGCTGACACTCTGCTTGTGGGTCCCTGTGACTCTCCTTTTTGGGGACTCCCAACCACAGATGGGAGTTACCTTAACGGAAGCTGCTTTCTGGCAACTAGGAGTTTGTATTATCATACTTTCAGTAAAAAGTCTCCCCCTACCTCTTTGTTTTTTGGTAGTCACAGACTGGTAAGCCCTGAGGCATTTCAATTACACTCCAAAAGGAAAGGAAGAACAGCAATGATAGGTATTCTATCTTCTTTCCCTGGAGTCAGAAAACCTGGTGTGTAGTTCTGTCTCAGCCTTTAAGGCGCAGTGTGACGTTGAGCAAGTTTCTTTCTCCCGGGAATTCAGTTTTCTCCTCTGTAAAATGAGGCAGTTGGGCTTAAATAAACCCGAAGGAGAATCTATGGAAGAGCAGGGTAGAAACAAAAGGTTTATTACTTCATTCATTTAACAGATATTCAGTGCCCGCTTGGTATCAGGGAACGTGCTAGGCTCTGCAGACAGAGTGGTGAAGAAGAGAAGATGGGAGTCTTGTCTACATGAAAAGTTTCAATCAAATGAGTGAGATGGCCATTAATTAAAGAATAAAGATGAAGATAAAATTATAACTGGGCTAATGCTAAGAAGGTGAAAGAAATGGTTCTTTGGGAGCATGTATATAGAAAAGTGTTGGGCGATCTAAATAGCACACGTACTTCATAGTTCAGGAGAGTGAGAATATGGAAGGCAGCGTAAAGGAGAGAGAGAGAGTCTATAGATGTGTACATGAAAGATGCTTGTGCAGGGAAAGATGAGATCGGGAGTGGGGGCCAGACAGGTTCTGATCCCAGAGAAAGCAAATGGTGCCACGCAAGCCGAGAGAGGAGAGTGTTAAGAATCAAGCGGTCCCACTAGAACTTGCTAGAAAGTGTTGCTTATTTCCTTTCTTCCCCTCCCCCCGCAAAACACCACAACTAGCAGAGAGCCTGGTACAGAGTGGGTGCTCCATGTATGCTGTGGGATAAATGCATTTTTCTCAGCTATGCAAAAAAAATGAGACTCGAGGGGTTAAATGAATTGTTCAAGGTCACTTAGTCTGTTGGTGACTAGGGATAAGATTGAAATCCAATTTTGAAATCATAAAGTGTTTTAAAACAAAATTACTGCCATAACTGCAACCTCAGAACTGATTCCTAAGCAACAATTCCAACCCCAGTTGAGGTACCAAGAAGAAACGATCATTAGAAGGACAGGGCTTCAAGGGGCACACACATCCGCACATGTGCCTGCACACGCACACCCCCTTTCTTCCTCACCCCCTTCAGCTTCTCATTAATGTCATGCTACAACCATTTGCTTTGTTCACAGAGACCTTGCCTGAGACAGTCTCTCTCTCCTCTGGTGCACTTTTTCTTCTCCTAGAGGGGCATGGCAGAGGAATGCCGTCTGGGAAGCTGGCAGCTGGGCAGTCGTCAGATTTACGGCAGCAGTAGAAGAGGTCAGAGGCTAAGTGGAAATCTGTGTAGACTTAAAACATCCGCTTCCTTGAAATACTGTCTTCCTCTGTGAAATGGACATAGGAAGTGATCTATTGTCTTCGGTTCTCTTCATTTAAGGAGTTTCTGCGTCACCTTCTAAGAGAAAAACCTCCAAGCAGGATGCTGCAGACCTTGCCAGGCATTGCTGGGCTGATGGCCACTGGTCTGGCGAGGGACATCTGAGTGCTTCTGCAAATGAGAGGACCCACCTCTGAGAGGTCCCAGTCCAGCTGAGGTTCCGGGTACCCCAGCAGCCTTTGGCTTGAGTATTTGAATTATGGAAATGGATTTCACATGGGTGGCGCTCATACTTGAAAGAGTGCAGTACAGCTGATGCCCATTCCGTGTCCCTGCAACAGCCTATGCTTCTTGTGCACTTTTCAAGGTCTGAGAGAAAGCAACTCTAGCCTGACAGCCTAAAAATCTACCCCATAGTTACTTGTATTCAGCTAAGTTGTATCCTCCAGTTGCCAGTATAGCACAATATAACAATTTATTATCTGTGGATTTATATATATATATATATATATATATGTATAGTATATGTATATATACACGTGTATGTATGTAGTGTGGACATCTGTGATATGGAAACGTTGACCTGCAGCTAGGCTGAGTTCATCCTAGCCTAGGATGCAGACCTGTCGGCAGAGGACTGGAAGGTCTGTGGGCTAGGTCAGCAGGTGACTATTTGCAGTGGTGACCAAGAAACCTGCTGGGAAGGAAGGCTTCGAAGGGATGGGAGAGGGATGAGGACAACGGTCCATAGGACGGGAACCTTGGGAAAGGAGAGGGGCCATTCTCAGAATATGGTACCCATTTGCCTCAACTCATGCCAGAATTCAGGAGAATGGATGCTCGCAATAAACCTGAAGCAAGGTTTCATGAAAGTCTGTGAGGATTAGGAACGCCAGGCAGCTCCAGTAGGGGCCCATGGAACCTCAGCCTATAAAGCATAGAAGGAGGCAGCACAAGGTAGCTCTAATGCTTTCAGGGCACCACTATGAGTGCCGTCCGCACCTTTGACAGTTACATGAACTTGAATTTGGGGTGGCAGCATGGAGATTCTGCCTCAGTTCATCGCTAGAGTCAACAGAAGGAACTAGAAGGGGCAAAATGACATATTCCAAATGATGCTGTGTATGAGAGCATGTGTGAGTCACCCCCTCAGGCTGCTCAGAAATAGTTTGAGAGAACATTACAGGGGATTATAGATGTTCAGGTGCGGATAAGACCAGGAAAGGACTGTTTGGGAACTAAAATCATGTCCTCACACTTACTACTATTACCTCCCAGCATCCTCACTATTATTTCGGGGCTGGAATTACCCAGTGTTCGTTAGCCCAGAGAGCTAAAGTTCAGAGAGGTAGCATTCTGTAAGGCCACCCAACTTGGAGGTGGCAGCTCAGGAATTCAAGATCAGCTCCAGAAAACCCAGATACTTTCCATCATTTTCTGCTGCTTCCCAGCACAAAGGCAAGACCTCTGGACTTTTCACATTTCCAACCTCAAAATACACAAAGAAATCTAGAGAAGACACCTAGAATTAAGTGGTGGTCTTGACTGCCACGTTGTTCCAAAGATTCGCAAGTGTGAGGTTACCTTTGAAATCTGAGAGTCCAACTAGGCAGGAAACTCAGATACAAAATACTGCTTGGAGGCCAGACCAGAGGGTTCCATTTCAGAGCCGCGCTGCTGCTCTCCAAGGCAGCAATCATTCTGTGGCAATGTATGCAAGAGACAGTTAAAAAATATCTCTTCCCCATTTACTGCTTTAGAAACAGAATCTACTGCCTAATTGAGAATACTTTCTGCCTAATTACTCCATTCCCAATTTTTTTTAAGCAGCAGAGTTGCTGTGGAATTATGTACTGTATAATTTCATCATTTAGCAATATGTAAATTAGGAGAAGAAAGGAAGAGGGAGAGATGATCATCCTTTTGAATTTCTGTGTGCAGAAATGGGCAGTGAGGTGTGTGTAGACAAGGAAAAGGCCACATGGCAGAACTGGCTCTGGGCTCCAGTTCCCCTGCAGAGTACCTCTGTACTCCTAGGAAAAATCGCATCGTCTTCCTGAGCCTCAGTTTCCCCTTCTGCCACCTTTTGCACACGTGATCCCAACATCTAGCATAGCTGCTGGCACAGAGCAAAGCCTTTTCATTACCTAGTAACTACCCGGTGAATGAATGAGAACCTGGCTTGTCTCCCTCACAGAGTTACTAGCAGGGTGAAGTGATATAATGACTATGAAGACATTTAATAAATTACAAATGCCAACGGTGTGTAGAGTGCTTTAAGCACTGACGGAGAAAATCCTGTTTAATGCCAAAAATCAGAAAACACCTTTCTCTTGCCTTGTTTATGGATTAAGTGGTTGGCTTTTTTAGAAGTAAAGATAAAACAGTAATGTTCCAATGGGCTAGTGTCTGTCAATGATGAAATCACTTAATTCCCCTGGCTGTCCTGCAACACTCTACAGAGGAGAAAATGGAGGACCTGAGCTTGACTTTTTATCGAGTTCAGGGAAAAATCAAGTCCCGTACCTTGTGTCCCCTAGAGGCCATCTAGATCTGGGGGTCTTGAGGTAGGACCTCTCCTGGGGCACCACTCAGGTTTACCTATGGGCCTGGCCTGTTCTAGCCCACCTGCATAGGCAGAGGCAGCTTGTGGCTTGGAGCAGAGACTCTCAGGTTGTCACACTCCTCAAGGGATGAGGCTTCAATTCCCCCAGGCTCCTGAGAGCATCTTTGCTGTGGGATTTGCTCTGAAGGACCTAGGGTTGCACACTCCTTTACTCCCAGAGAGAAGGAGCTCTTAGTCTTTGTTGCCTCATTAATTCAGACTTTCCCCACCAGGTCAGGGCAAATGCAGGCCAGGCTCACTTTTTTCCTAAGGCAGAGAATCCAGTTTTGATTGCCCCATGTGTCTTCGTGAGACAAGATCTGGACTCAGGAGAACTCGGAAGTCACTTCCTCTTCATGCCTCAGGTAAAAGTAGGTGATATCTAGGTACTCTTCTATTTTTCACTATAAAGTTCTCTACCTCTGTGACCAGAGTCCCTGGGCCTCACAGGCCAGAGTATTGACACAGCTGGACTGACTTTGCATTGAGAGAGAGAAGAATTCACTGGCCCAGTGAACCCACCTGCTTATGCCAGCATGGGCGAGGTAGCAACTGCAGACTGGAGAATTTGTCTTGCACATACTGTTTTTCATACAGTATAGAGCTTTACCTTACTGGTGGCTAAGATGCAGTGAGATCTAGGGGGAAAGCATAGAACTTGGGATCAAGATACCTGGAGCCTCACAGCTTGGCTGTGTGACCCTGGGCTAATCACTTTACCCCACTGAGCTTTGAGTTTTCTCACTTGTAAAATAAGATAATAATACTTTTCCCCATAGGTGCTTGTAGGATCAAGTGAGAAAATGCATTTTAAATTATAGTCCTTAACAAAAACAAACGATGTTATTGGTAGAATTTTCAAGAGGCTTGAAGAAGAATTAGGCCACCAACTATATATCAAAGAACATGTCACTGCAATAATGATGGAGACGTAAATTTATATTTCATTTCAGAACTTCCAAGGGCATCAGAGGTATACAGATTGACATGTACAGTTGTACAGTTAGGAGAGACAGAATTTTCCTAGAAATTATCTCTTCTTACTCCCCAACCTTTTTCTATTTTATAGGTAGTCAAATACTCAACAAATATTGGGTACTTAGAATATGACAAACACAAAGTATGGGGCTACTGATGAGAATCAGACAGTCAGAGTTCCTGCCCTAAATATGTCTCATGGCATATTGCTTCAACATAAGTATATGCCAGGCCTCATTATTCTATGTCTCTTTGCTAAAGTCATAAGTCATCAGCCCAAGTGAGTTCAACAATGTTTGATGGATTTCCAGTCATCTGAAAGGTATCCATAAGAGAGGCTTTGGGAGTTTAGTAAGAACTGACCCCTTCCCATAAGGATGTCACTCAAAGTCTGTTTATCAAAGGGTGGGAGAGAGAGGAGGGAATAACACAAATGCCCAAACAACTATTTTTATCCATTCATCCTGCATTTACGGAGCACTGACAGTGTATAGGGCATTACGTAAGGTGCTGGCATGCTCACAGCAGTAGATGAGGCAAAATCTGCACTCTCAAGAAATTCTGAGTGAGGTGAGAAAGAGAGCCTTAAATACACGGATCATTATAATACTAATTATAATACTTATAACACAGATGATCGTAATAGATACTACAGGCAGGAAATCACAAAAAATATACAACCAAGGGTAAGGAAAGAGTATTATGTCCTTGGAGGTGAACCATGGAAGGCTTTCCAGAGGAAGTGGCCTTTGAGCTGAGCCTTGATGGGAAGAAGAAAAGGCAATCTAAGTGGAAGGGGAGGTCATAAGTCATAGAGGCAGGAAAGTAGAAGGAGGGTTGAGCTGGAACGCGTACAAATGGAGGAGAGTAAGCCCACTCCTAGAGAGCTCTGTCTTCTCACCCACTCTTCTCTGCCTCTGCTCATAACCTGAGCCCCACACAGGCTGGCTTTGGTCACGGATACACAGGGGTTCTGTTCCTGATTCTTTGAGAACAGCACCCACAATTGCTCCCTCGTTGTGACATGTGAAAATCTCATGTCTGAGAATCACTAGCCTGGAGGTGGCAGTGTGTCTTCTTGTCATGCTTCCTTCAATCTTGAGAACTGGAATTTCTGCCGTGTGATGACAATTCTCAGCAACTCATTTCAAAACCTTATGTTAGCTATGACCCTAGTACCGGACAGATGGGAGGCAGCCAAATGCAAGGGGTCTTGTTCTGTCAATTATTGTCCAATTCTGAAACTCCGCTTCTCTGCTGGCATCTCCACCTGGAAGCCCCACAGGCACCTTGGATTCAACAGCATGTCCTAAACTGAACCCATCCCCTTCCTTCCCCGAACCTGCTCCTTTTCCCATATGCATTTTAGCTAGTGGTTCATCTAATTAACAATCAACATAAGGGTATCAGTTCAAGTTACTGCATTTATAGCTCTACCTCTTCCATGTTCCTAACCTTCTGTATATAATTAATTACCAAGTCCTCACAAATTTACTTCTTCAGTATCTCTACATCTTCCCCTCTTTCCAGACCGTTGCCAAGGTCGTCATTTTTATTGCTTTGGCTATTACAACAACTTCAAACTGGTCGCCTTACCCTCTCTTGTACATTCTTCCTCTCTTATACATCCTCCATGCTGTTGCGAAAATGATCTTTCAGAAGGACAGGACATTTCTAAAAAATGTTTGAGGTCTTCCTGCATAGAGGACACAAAGGGCTTCACATGGCATTGGCGGTGCTCCTCAGTTTGGCCTAAACAATACCATTAGCCTCTTCTCCCAGTGCTTCCCTCCCAAATAGATCTTTTTTTTTTTTTTTTTTTTTTTTTTTTTTGCGGTACGCGGGCCTCTCTCGCTGTTGTGACATCTCCCATTGTGGAGCACAGGCTCCGGACGCGCAGGCTCAGCGGCCATGGCTCACGGGACCAGCCGCTCCGCGGCATGTGGGATCTTCCCGGACCGGGGCACGAACCCGTGTCCCCTGCATCGGCAGGTGGACTCTCAACCACTGCGCCACCAGGGACGCCTCCAAATAGATCTTATATTCCACTCTCACCAGATTATTTGTCATCGTTTCTTCTGTCCTCTCACCCTATAAAATCCTACCTATCCCTCAAGATCAGTTCAAATGTTGTCTCCTTTGTGACGCCCTTCTGACCCTCAAGCCTCTTGTTGGAATTTACTATGGTTTTCTTTGTACCCCCAAAGCTTCTAACTGTTCCTTTATGTGCTCGACAGAATCGTGGCCCCCAATAATGCCCATGTCCTAATGCCCAGAACCTGTGACCATGTCACCTCACATGGCAAAAGGAACTTTGCAGATGCAATTAAGTTAAGATCTTGAAATGGGAAAATTATCCTAGATTATCCAGGTGGACCCAGTGTAATCACAGTGGTCCTTATAAAAGGGCGGAAGAAGGTCAGAGAGAAAAGAAGCTGCCATTCTGTTGGCTTTGAAGATGGAGAAAGGGGACCAGGAGCGAAGAAATGCAGGTCGCCTCTCTAAGCTGGAGAAGGTAAGGAAGGAGATTCTCCCCTAGAGCATCCAGAAAAAATGCAGCCCAGTTGCCCCTTTTTAAATTTCTGACCTAGAGAACTATATGATAAGGCATTTGTGTCACTTGAAGCCATGAAGTATGTGGTAATTTTTTTTTTTTTTTTTTTTTTTTTGGCGGTACGCGGGCCTCTCACTGTTGTGGCCTCTCCCGTTGCAGAGCACAGGCTCCGGACGCGCAGGCTCAGAGGCCATGGCTCACGGGCCCAGCCGATCCACGCCATGTGGGATCTTCCCGGACCGGGGCACGAACCCGTGTCCCCTGCATCGGCAGGTGGACTCCCAACCACTGCGCCACCAGGGAAGCCCCTGTGGTAATTTTTTAAAGCTGCAAGAAGAAACTAATATTCTCTACTTAGCATTTATTTATTATTTGCCTGGTACTATCCGGTCCTTCGTAATATTGCAAACTCTTAGAGAGCACGGACCAATCAGATTAATGGTCTTATCCCCTGGGTGCCTAACACAGAGCTCTGCACATGTAGATGCCTATTATGCCTTTGAATTTAAATCAAATGCCCTGTTTGGGGTATTTGCATTTAAATCAAATGGTCTTTTGGGTGAAGTCCCAGAACTAGATTGAAACTGTTGTACGTGTGAAGCCAGGTGGGCTGGAACAGCTAAACGGGCATCATTTCAGGTAGCTGGGTTTTCATCAGGTTAGAAATGATGCCAGGCCTAACGTGGAGGGGGACGGCATCTGTGTGGCATTTATTAAGCAGAGCCTATCAGTGATGCCTTGGGGTTCATGCCGCTATCTAACCTTTTGTCTCTCAGACTACATGTGGTTTTTGTTCTCACTGAACTTTCCAAGGGAGTAAATATTAGTGGTCTCATAGGGGAAGACACACAGAGACCAAGTTCTTGGCACCAAAAAGCAGGTTATCTCGGTCAAGAGTTGCATTTCATGTCTCCCCAGCCTCCAGCTCAGGTGCCTCTTGGTATATCCATCTATTTCTTTACGCACACATGAAATCAACACGTACTGATCACTGCAATGTAATAGGCACCGAAGACAAAGAAGAAATAAAGTGTTGGACATCAAGAAGCTCCTCCCATCAGAGCAGCGGCAGCTGACAGGGCAGGGGGTAAGCGTGATCTTTTTTTTTTTTTTTTCCGGTACGCGGGCCTCTCTCTGTTGTGGCCTCTCCTGCTGCGGAGCACAGGCTCCGGACGCGCAGGCTCAGAACGCGCAGGCTCAGAACGCGCAGGCGCAGCGGCCATGGCTCACGGGCCCAGCCGCCCCACGGCATGTGGGATCCTCCCGGACCGCGGCACGAACTCGTGTCCCCTACATCGGCAGGCGGACTCTCAACCACTGCGCCACCAGGGAGGCCCAAGCGTGATCTTTAAGAGCCATGCCGGAGGTGTGTATAAGCAGCTTATTCATTCTATTCCATTGGTCTTGTGGCATCTATCACGTAGGTGAGGCCAGGGCAGCTGTGAGTGTTGTCCACTCTGTGCTCAAGGCCCAGAGACCGGAATCTCCCTTTTTATTTACTTATTTATTTACTTATTTATTTATTTATTTATTCTTGGCCATGCATGCGGGATCTTAACTCCTCGACCAGAGATTGGAACCTGCACCCCCTGCGGTGGAAGCACAGAGCCTTAACCACTGGATGGCCGGGGAAGTCCCGGGAATCTCCCTTTTTTAAGGTGTTCCTCTTAAAGCACATTCCGCATACACAGCTGGTTCTTTGGGGATATTGACTCCCCATTCAACAGTGTATCCTTCCAAGGCCACCTTACCCAGGAGGATGAACACTATGCATCCCTTCCAAAGGGAAATCTGCATCCCTCTTCGTTGGGACTTAGCAGGTCCAGATTATTCAACGTTCCTCCTCCCTTCTTCCACCTCCAAATCCTGGCTGCTCTGCCACTAATTTACTGTACAATTTAGGGAATCCAGTCCTGGTCTCTGGGCCTCAGTTTCTTCTTCTGTAAAATGGGCGTGGTTACCATTCCTGCCTTGCCTACCAACTGTGGGTTTTGTGAAAAGCAAATGCAATAATGAACAGTAAAGACTGTTGTGGACTAAAACCTGTTTATATCTGTTAACTGTCCTTAAAGTAATAGTAGTTATTTTAATATATATTTATACTAATAATTACCACTGCTATTCTTATTATTTTTATCACTATTATTGCCGTGGGAGGGTTGTTAGCTGCTTCCAAGAATCAGGCAGCTGTCATTGCCAAGTGACTCAATCACCACATGACCAAAAATAGGCTAAATTAGAATGCCTTTCAAGCCCCCTTCCATAAAAAACCATGGCCCTGCTTATAGCTGCATTTTCCATTGCTTTTCTCTCCCTCTCAGGGTCACTATAGCCAGATTTAACCTATTCTGAAACTGTCCAGGTGGAGGGATGTTGACAAGAGTCCTGAGCCCCTCCTAGGCATGGTCCTCCATCCCCACCCAGATGGAGGATGCGCCTCAGGCCCACAGATGACCAGGGTCTCCTAGGAGCACCTTGTTGGTCCTCTGGCATCCAATCTTACCTGCATTGCCGACCCTGCTGATGTTAGGGCCCGCCACACAGCTTCACCTTTGTCCTTCGGCAGGCCTGGTCCAACGTATTTACCTTCTCAGCATCTGGGCAGCAGAGGAGGCCAAGCTGGGGCTTCCTGGTGTTGGCTGACTCTCAGAAAGGAGACATCCTTCTTCTCTTCACTGAGACCTCCAATCACTGCTGGTTCCTCAGGATGCTTTGGCTCCTCGTTAATTACAGATCTCAGATTGGTCTCTTTGATGACTTATATCTCCCTGCTGATGAACCAAGATCAAGGAAGTTGCGGTGCTATTTGTGATGCTGCAGATTAGCATCTCTTCAGCTCAGCAGCTCAGTTCTCCTTCACCCTGGAGTTCAGTCCACAAAAGGCAACTGAGGAGGGTGGGGGTACTCTCTCAGGATGCACGGTAACTCCCGGGTACGAGGGTCCCTGGATGGGACTCCCCCATTTCTCTATATTCTGCCTTCTGTAAAATGGCATATGTGACATTCTTCACAGTGAACATGAGATTATATACGTGAAAGTGAATACTTAATTACAAACTACCATACATTGATCAGGCAATATTAAAAGAGTCTGTTCTGGAAGATTTTAGAGCTTAAAATAAGACAGACACTATTCACCACGGAACTTTCTCCTCTCTGTCCTCATCCATGGTGGAACTGGGGGTGGACGGCAGAGGGAGTAGTCGCGACGACCAAATAAGATAACGGATGTGAACTATGTGCTTGGGGTTCCAAAATATGGGTTCCAACCATATTTTGTAACTTCATCACTTAAATTTACGTCATCTTACCCAAGTGCTACCCTTTCTGAACCTCAGTTTCATTATCTGAAAAAGGCTCTAGTATTAAAACAAAACAAAAACAAAACCCAAATAAATGAATACCAGTGAGAAAACCATTGGCCTGGACTATTTCTGAAGTCCCTTCCAGCTAGATCATAGAATAAACTTCCATGAAAATTTTCCAAGAAATGGATAGGTTCCATGAAAATTTCATCCTAAACTCAAGTCACGACACTTACCAGTTCATGGAGAGTTTGAGCAGATCTGTGGAGGGACCCATACTGGTCAGCTCATGATTTTAGACACTCAGTCTCCGGCTTCCCACCTTACCCACGTACAAAGAAAGGACAGGGGACAGGTCAGCAGACGTCCTAGCCCTGAGCTCCAAGAGTAAGCCTGGGTGGCACGGGGCCTTAGTTTCCTCCTCACCAACCGAGCGGCTTGGGTTCGACGTTCTCAGAGGCGGTTTTCAGTTTCGAAGCCCGTGAATCTAACTTCTTTGAGTCTCACTTCTAACAAGTCCCAGGCCCAGGGAGTGGGGCCGGCCTCCTGTGTGCAGGAGACGCGCCTTGTTGGAGCAGATGGAGTGCGTCTATCATGGCAGCGGCGTCACCAGTCTGGTCACCTCAGATGTCTCTCCAATTAACACTCATGGTGGCAGCCAACTGCTCAGGCAGCAGAACATGCTGGTGGAAGGGATGGCGGGAACTCCTGGGCCTGCTGCCACACCTATTATCCAAGCCTGGGAGTGGGAGGGTCCGGCCAGACTTCGCGGTGTGTGGGAGATGGGAGGAGGGATGGATAAAAATGGGAGGTGGAATGTGTGCCGGGAGACTTCTTTAGCTGTCGAGTCCTAGAAAGTCAGCAGTGGAGGATGCTCATCTAGTCACAGCCCTTACTCTCTTCTTGGATTGCGCTTCCTTCTTCACTCCGGTCCTGCCTGACATGGGGTGTGACACCATCTCCTCTTGCTTTTGCTTCCAGAGTGATCTCCCTGTCTTCCATTTCTCTTCCTCTCCAAACCATGCCCTACAAGACGGCCAGAGTGTGACTTCTAGAATACAAATGTGATTATCTTATTCCCCTGCATTTTAGTGTTTCCCCACTCCCTTCAGGAAATGACAGCAACAGCAACAAAAATAGTAGCCCATAACCTGAAACACACATAGCCTGATGGACACAGGCCCCTGGAGATCTGATTTACTCCATCTCTTACTTCCTCTGCCCTTCTCACCCGGAGGGCATCCCGTCCTTGGTTAATTACTTGAAATTCTCCAAACTCGACCCTTCCCACATTCTTCTCTCCACCTGTTTCCGCTGCTTGGTGCTCAGCCTTTAAAATTCAACTTAGCTGTCCCTTCTTCTGGGACGCACTGTAAGAGCAGCCTCTCACAGCATTTACCACCCTGTTAGGTGATTATCCCTCGATGTCACACTCTCCTTCCCTACACCGTTAGCTTTCCCAGGGATGAGAATACATCTAATTCATTTCCTTTACGCAGGCAGAACCGTTTTGACATCAGATACCCTACTGAACTCCAGAGTTAATTTGACTGATGTGGCTTTCATGCCATTCCTTGGGCTGTGACCTTGGTCAAGGAGAACCACTTCACCAGGAAGCAGGCACATGGTAAATGCTGGTTGAGTGAGTGAGGGATCTCCCTCATTTCACAGAGGAGGAAACAGGCCTGGAAAGGGCAGGTGATCCACCGAGGCTCACATGCAGGGAGGGTCCAGCTGTGATGGCCCCAGGGAATCCTACTCTTGACTCCTCGTCCAGATTTCATCCCACCATCCTAGGTAGCTTCCACCTACCCTCCTCTTGTGTGAGAGGGCGGCAGAGCGCCCTGGCTGGGTGGCGTGTGCGCGCATAAAGGAGGCCCCCAGTTCGGGCTGGACTGCCACATCTCCAGGCGACTGTGGAATTCCTGGACTCGTGGGCTGGGTATCGATGGACGTGCAACCATGCAGTGAGGCTGGCAAATGGGAGAGCAAACCCATTTAAAATAGGAAGTCCTGAGACTCGGTAGGAGTGGGAGGCGTTTAGAATAGAAAGAAATCGCAATTAGGAGCCATCTGTACCGATTCAGGTATGGATGTTATCTGTTGGTCTTCCCGGCCGGGGGCAATGGCAAAGAGCCACCCAAACCTCCATCTCCCAAGCACATCGAAAATCCCTGCCTGTGTTGTTTTTGGGAGGGAAGGTTTGGCTTGGACTCGTTTTCCCTGAAAAATCAAAACAATTCCTGAGAGTGGGCCCAGCTTTCAGGGGCAGCCTGGGAGCTGGGCATGTTTCCCTGGGCCTGGATGTTAGCGTGCCGGCTTCTGGAGTGGAGGGGGCATCTGAAGGTCACGCGGCAGGGAGTCCAAACCTCTGAGCCTGATTTACAGCTCAGGGCCTCAAATCTCCTCCCTCCCAGCCCACATAAACTCCCCAGTTTCCTCCTGTGTGCGCCAGCACTCCTCCGAGCTGGGAAATGAGATCTCACCAGTGGCTTTTTCTGGGCTTATGTATGGTTGCTTCCCTGAGAGGGTGGCAGGAAGGAACAGAAGTGGTTCTTGAAAATGTGAGCAGGAGAGCGTCATGGTGAGTCAGAGAAGGACAAGACTGAAAGAGCTTGGAGGTGATCCAGCTCAGAACCCTTATTTGTCTTGTCTCCTTTCTTTCCTTTTCTTTTCTAGTCTTTATTTCCCCCTCTCCTTTCCTTTTCGTTCCTTTTCTTGTTGCGGCTTCCGCAGAAAATCTTATATGGAAATCTAACGTATTAAACTGAAAAATGGAAGTGCTCTAGGCGGTTGTGGGTACGGGGCTTTGGCCTCCTTTTCTAGCTTCCGTCTTATCTGACCCCTTGAGACCCCTCCTCAGATCGCTGGGCTTCCCAGACAGCAGTTTGGAAACCTCTGCTGTGATCCAACACCCTCTTTTCACACATGAGGTCACGAAGGCCCGAGGGGGTGATGGGGTTTATTAAAGGCCGAACAGAGAATTAGTGATGGAGTTGGGCTCTCCATCCTCTTTCCAGTAACTTGTGCCAGATGCCATGTAGACCCTGTAATGGCTCAGCCTGGCCCTAGGTTCTTTGGTGCATAAATGCTATTTTTATTAAGGAAAAAATCAGTTAGGATTTAAGAAGCCCGGGATCAGTAGTTCTGGGAAATAAGCACCAAGTCCCCGTGGCTGCTTCACCCCTTTGGCCCGGGTGCTGTGATTCCGCTGCCTGCGTTTGGAACCTGGGGCTAACCTTGCTCCTCCTTGGCCTGGGGCCCTGCCTTTATAAACTCATGGAGTAGAATCCTACCTTCCAGCTAATATCCTTGACCTCTCACATTTCCCATTTTAGCGGGACCTGGCCTGCCCCCAAAGCTGACCTAGGTGTGGGAACGTGTACTTGCTTCCAGGTCTCCCAACCCCCATCACTGCTTGAATCTCTGCTCACTGCTTGTCCCCAGCCACACTGCCATGCTCTGCTTGTCTCCCAGGACCCCCCAAGGACCTTCCTGAATAAGTAGGTGGCCTGGCAGCCTTCTCCCTTTGCCTAGATTTGTGTTCTCCTGCCAAGGTGCTTGTGCCCACAAGCCTGGCCTTCCTGTAGCCTTTGGGGGAAGCGTTGTGGAGTGGAAGGGCTTGACGGTTTCTTGAACCTTCCAGGCCCTCCCGATCCGTTCAGGACAGCTGCTCTAAAGCACACTCTCACAACCTAGTCCTTTCACCTGTGGCTCCTGGATTTGTGCCAGAAGAATTTGACAGGCCTCTGCCCAGCAATGGCCTCTCCTGCTAGACCCAGGAAAGCCCAGAATGAGAGACCGGCCCAGGGGTTTATTTCCAGAGACTGTAGGGGAGGAAGCGGCTCCTGGAGCTCTCCAGCCAAACACATCAGGTTGCAGGCATTCCCAAATTCTCTCCCGCTCTCTGGCCCTAGAGGATACACAGATTCTCTCGGAATCACCTCCAGTTCAGGTTGGTGCCCAGAACCCTCCAAGACACCTCAGACTCTGAGGCCTGAAAGTCTGTGACTGCCCCAGCCTTGCAGCCTTCACCCTGCCGAGGTCCTACGCATCTCCAGCCCCCACAGATCCCTTTCATGGCCTGCGTATGGGTAGAGGCCCAGGGAGGATCCTTGCCTGCCCTGGCTGTGTCCAGCTGCGCTTTCAGAATGCCACTATCAGAATTCGATCCCTGCCAGCCCACTGCCAGGGGTCAGGGAAGCCAGGCGACTTCCTTCCTGAAGGCCCAGAGGCTAAGGAGACAAGAAGCCTGAGCGTAGCTTGCCATCCTCCCCCACAGCAACCCTGAGCTGGCCCCTCACACCCTCAGCCCTCCTGGAGCCCCTCCCCGCGCGGGTGAGAGGCTCAGGCCTCAGTGCTTCTCCGAAACCCGGGTCCCACAGCCACAGACTGACTCTCCTAAACCCAGACCCAGAAGTCCCAGGCCATGGTCAGAGAGGCGGGAGGAGGCTGTGAGCCTCTCACCCCCCCCCCCACCCCGAGGTCCACCTGCCTCCCTGTGGCCCAGGTGGGAGCTGAAGAGCCCAGGGGCTGCCCTGAAGCATAACTGTAAGAGGTTGAGCTACCTGGAGAGAGCAGGGGCAGGGCTGTCTGTTAGGCCTGTGGGAACGATTGCACCCACTATCAGTGGAAGAGTGCATTCTATCTGGGACCCCAGCCTTGACTCCAGAGCTTCCTCCAGATGCAGAGATTCAATGCAATTCTTAGCTTAAGGGTGTCCTAGAGCCAGTATCCCCTAGTCCTGAGCTGGAACCTATATCAAATGCTGAGCTGGATAGAACAAACACTGAGACAAAGACTGCATGGCCTCCAGAGATCTTTAGAGAATATAACGGCTGCTTCAGCTTCAGGGTGACAGCCCTCTCTCCTGAGTCCTGTATTGACCAGAGACCAAGAGACCCTCTCCTAGAACCTATTGTCATTGTTCCCGGGTGCATACCGGGAACTCGGAGGTCTCAGACGAGGCTGTGGCTGGCTGGGAATCCGCGCAGGCCATGCCCATTCAGCCTGAGTCCGATTGACGTGGGCAGGTCACCCGGAGAGGGTACTCTGCCAGACGGA
Organism: Grampus griseus; assembly: GCF_964374135.1. Lineage (NCBI taxonomy): Eukaryota > Metazoa > Chordata > Mammalia > Artiodactyla > Delphinidae > Grampus > Grampus griseus. The sequence continues at coordinate 65,289,875 of NC_138998.1, forward strand.
GACCCTGGAGATGTGTCCCGGGTATAACCATCCCCTGCAAGGGCCCCTTCGAGCAGAGGAACAGACAGGCCCTCTTGACGTCTCCCCTAGGCTGGCAGCACTCTTATTGCTGGGTTAAAGAAGCTCCTCCCAGAAGCCTCTAGAACTTCCCTGGAGAGTAAGTGCTTTGCAGGGAGGGAGGATGGTGGGTTATCCACCACTTCTGGCCCAGTCTAGCCTGGAGCTGGGTTCTGATACCTCGCAGCTAGTTTCCTGGCCCCACGTCCAGTCACCATAAAGCCCAGGAGCTCAGGCTGAAGACATCTGGGCTCCTCATCTTGAAAATGGGGTGCTAACTGCTCCTGCCTCACAGGGTTGTTGGGATTCAGCTAAATGCCATGAACCTTCCCCAGAAACGGGAGGCCCTCAGTGCCTCTTTTCTGAACCTGGCTCTGAAAGTTTAAGCCTGGGGAGAAAGCACAGGTTTCAGAGAGTCAGCGCGACTGTCGTCTGGGGTCCTGCGGGGAGGGCCTGGCGAGCAGCCGTCGGCCCCTCTGGGCTGGCTTTTAAAGCTGACGTCTATAGGGTGAATCCTATTCTAGAGCAACGTGCTGGATGTTAACAGCTAGGACCAGAGGCAGGAGGCCAGGATTCCTACCCTACGTCTGCCCCAAAGCTGCTGAGTTAGCTGCTTTGTGACTCAAAGTTCCAGACCAGGGAAAACTAAAACAGTTTCTCCTCTTTCCAGCCCAATGCATGGTAACAGAAACTTTCAAAATATACAGAGCCTTATAGCTCCCCAGACTCTTTAACACCCTCCATCTCCTCTGAGGATCACAGCCAGCCTATGAGGCTGGCGAGGCAGGGTTTTGTCCTCCTCTTGTGAGGAGTCGCAGCCTGTGGTCCAGAGGAGTGACTTGTTCAGAGACATCCAGAGCCCACATCTTGCTTCTACCCACTCCTCTTTGTCACTCTTGTTTAATTTCAGACTTAAACGTTTATTTGGGGCTTTTGTTTAAATTGTGTCATTTCCAGCATGGCACGTCATCCACACTCAGCCTCAGCATCCGGCTAATTAGAAGCCCTACAGACGTGTCCTGGGCTCCTTCTATGAGACCAGCCTGGAGGGACGCTCCCTCTGCCCTCTGCACGGGCTAAGGAGGCCTCAGATTCAGTGTGGACAGCAGGAGACATAAGGGGTGGTTTGGAACTTCAGTGGACACTGGGCCCAGGATCATGAGAAAATTGATGGGGAGATGGCTTAGTAAACCATTCTGAAAGAAACACTGTCGAGCTTGTGAAAGGGCTGTGCTTCTCTCTTTTGGTGTTTGCTTATTTCTTCCATTTGGTCTCATTGTTCTAGGCTACAGGAAAGAGAGTGAAGAAAGGATGCTTGCTAGAGGCTTTTGGTCCTTTGTTTATGCAACCCAGAAACCGCAGGTGCAAAGCATATAAACAGACTGATCTGTAAAATATACTGAATGTTTGAATTTTTGTTAAAGTTAATACAGCCACACATGGTTAAAACAGGTGCAAACATCGGGCTCCCCAGTGGGCGGTTTTCCATCTTCAGGTGGGGAAGATGTGGTTAACAGGTAGAAAGGCCAAAAAAAGACTTCGGCTGGGATTAGGCTGACTCCTCCCTGAAGTCAAATACTGCGGAAGGCATATAATAAAGGCAATACGCTCCTGATTTATGTCCCTCCCACCATGAGTCATTTTACTCAGAGGCAAGGATGTCTAACCATCCTGGCTCTAGTTTTGATGGTGATTACCTCCCCATATCTAAATAACATGCTGATTAATATTATTATTTCTTGTTTATTTAACTTTCCTCAGCAATGATATATACCGAGTGCTTTCTGTGTGCCGAGCCCTCTTCTGTGTAACTGGGGAGTTTATCTTGTGAACTGATGTTCTACCGAGTTAGATGCAGATTGAGCTCACTTGGAACAACCCATCCTCTGGGTACAGTTATGTCGCTAATTTCAGTTTGAAAGAAGATAGTTGAAAGAAGAAGGCAGTGTATGGTGCAGGGTGAAGGTGACAGGGAGAAGGGGGGGTTTAGAGAGTAAGGATATAACATTATTTCTTGAATGTAGGGGACTTGGATACAAAACTTGAAAGTAAGGCCCTGAGATGTTCTCAGAAGTCTAGAGAGCCATAGATACCGAAACACCTGGGGATGAGCAATTCCACAGCATCGAGACTCCTAAAGTGTGCTTGCCCAAGGGTAGCTAGGGTGGCACCAACAGTATACACCCAGGCCTCGGACAAGACCCCCGGTGCCTGGAGAGGAAGCTGCTCACCTGACTAACGTACCTTTTGGAGGTTCCACCCTTGGCAATGTGTCCTAGTCTGTTCAGTCTGCTATAACAAACCACGGACTGGATAACTTAAAAAACAGACATTTGTGTCTGAGTTCTGGAGGCTGGAAGTCCAAGAACAAGGCACTGGCAGATTCAGTGTCTGGTGAAGGGCCGCTTCTTGGTTCGTAGATGGCTGTCATGTCCCTGGAAGAAGAGGCAAGGGGTCTCCCTGGGGTCCCTTTTATAAGGGCACTCATCCCATTCATGAGGGTTCCACTCTCATGACCCATTCACCTCCCAAAAGCTCCACTTCCTAATACCATCACACTGGGGATTAGATTGCAACATATGAATTTTGCGGGGGGACACAAACATTCAGTCTATAGCACAACGTCTGGGAGAAGATAATCCAGCATAAGGTCAGGGGTCCTGAGTTGGAGGCCCAAGTCTAGCACTTAATAATTCTTTGTCTCTTGGTCTGCCTGGACTTAGATTTGCTTATCTGTAAATTGTCAATGAGTCCAGGTTCTCTAGATTGGTATGAGGATGAAATCATAGGTTGATATACCAATTGTAAAATGCTACAGAGTGAACTCTTTTTTTAAAAAATATCTGTGTGGTTATTTTTATTTATTTATTTATTTTTGGCTGCGTTGGGTCTTCGTTGCTGCATGCGGGCTTTCTCTAGTTGTGGTGAGCGGGGGCTACTCTTCATTCTGGCGCGCGGGCTTCTCATTGCGGTGGCCTCTCGTTGCAGAGCACGGGCTCTAGGCGCGTGGGCTTCAGTAGTTGTGGCACGTGGGCTCAGTAGTTGTGGCTTGTGGGCTCTAGAGTGCAGGCTCAGTAGTTGTGGCGCACGGGCTTAGTTGCTCCGTGGCATGTGGGATCTTCTCGGACGAGGGCTTGAACCCATGTTCCCTGCATTGGCAGGTGGATTCTTAACCACTGCGCCACCAGGGAAGTCCAAATTCTTATTATTAGAGAGTATGTGCAAAGAATGCCTGAATAAGTTTCTATAAATACAATTTCATGGTGCATTATTAATTTTCCTTTGTATAAATCAATGACTCTTGCCACTAACTTATCATGATAATGATTCTTATTCATACCCTGGATAATAAGAGAAATCACAATCACACGTTCTGGTGGAATGACTCTTTTAGTTAAGTAAATCTCCAGATGCTTGAAGAAGAGTTTTCTTTCCAACTCTCAGAGATTGGTGGCTGAAGTTGCCTCATAGTCACTGTGGAAAAAGTTCCTTGGCTGGTTTAGCCTCTAGGGTAGACTCTCAGCTCAAGCAAAAGCACGAAGTGGTTTCACTCTGCTGTGTGAGAAGCTCAATTCAAGTAAACTGACATTTATTGAAAGCTTCCTTTCACAGGGATTGTGTTGATGAAGGACTGTGACGGTGATTAGAGATGAATGTGACCTTCACCCTGCCAGTTATAGGTTTGCTCTGGTGAAAGGAACACACACACACACACACACAACTCAGGATGATCAGTGATGAATTCTAAAATGTTAACAAAGTTTTATTCAGTGGGAAACTCAAGCAAGAAAAATAATTCTGAACTGGGGGTATCTGGGACATACATGTGGGGAAGGCGCAGGTTAAACCGTCTTGAACATTTACTAGAACTTGGGCAGAGTGGAAGGGGGAAGGCCCCGCCTGTGCAAAGGCCCGGGGGAAGGAGGGATCATTGAGTGACTGGGGAAGAGCAGAGTCTAGAGTGTGGTAGAAGACAGTTTTGGAGAAGCAGTCTGGAATATTAGACAAGTGTGGAGGACCCTTGAGGCCTAGCTGAGGCTTGGTTTTATTCCACAGGCAACAGTGTCTGTGGAGGTGTCAAGAGTAGATCCCATCACAGGGAGAAAAGTGAATCAGGCAGAAGCAAATGTAGAGGCGGTGCTTTTCTCTCCTGATCCACAGTGGGGTAGTTTTGGGGGAGACAAGGCTGAGCAAAGTCTTCTGGAAGCGATCTGGGGGCCCCTCCCAGAAACCATGCCTGACCTTCTTCTGTAAATACTAAATTACCTGTTCATTTCCCCAGTTACCGACTCAGGGAAATCAAATCAATCACTGCTAATTCTAACTTTAGTAAACATTCTTCAGTTTACATATAGGATATTGAAACCATAAATAACTGCATGACACGTGTGAACTTTGCCGAGGAGGTTTAGGTGGGGGAAAAATAGCATTCAATTAACAAACTTGTCAGAAGCTGAGTCATTATAAATGACAGGAAAGCACATTTGCAATATTAAAAAAACTAATTAGAATATATATTTTCTAGAAAGCCATTTTATATTAATGAGAGGGGAAAAGCCTATGCATCAAATCTCAGAACAAAGCAGAAAGCGCCCTTGTGGGTTATTATCCGTGATCATGGGAAACACTAGAGCATGATGGGTAAGCGCAATGCTTGAGTGTCAGACTACCTGCGTTCAACCCTGACTCTGCTCCCGAGAGCTACTTGGCCTCAAGTACGTGCTTAATCTCACTGAGCTCACCCATCTGTCACATGAGGATGGAAAGAGTTGTGAAGATTGAGTCAATACAAGTGAGGCTCCTAGAACAGCACCTGCTAGATCACAAATGCTCTATAGACATTAGCGTCTACTGTCATTGTTGCTATTACTTTTTTCCTCTGGTCCTGTGAGGAAGGAAGGAAACCCATAAGTCTGGGGACTTATTATGTGACAGACACTTCCACAGTTACTATCTCATTTAATTTAATATTGCTAACTCTTTTCATTAGTTATTATCATTAACCACATTATATTGATAAGGACAATGTGAGAAGTTAGGTGTCCCTGTTGGAGTGACCCAGCCAGAACTGGCTCTGAGACTGGAACCCAGGACCATCTGCCTCCAAGTTCCCATCCATCCGAATGAACTCCCTTTATTTGAGAATGTTCTAGGCAAGGTTGGTTGATCTAGCGTCCTCTGATCAGCTGTGCTTCGTTATGGATTATATATATATATATATATTTTTTTAACATCTTTATTGGGGTATAATTGCTTTACAATGGTGTGTGAGTTTCTGCTTTATAACAAAGTGAATCAGTTATACATATGCATATGTTCCCATATCTCTTCCCTCTTGCGTCTCCCTCCCTCCCACCCTCCCTATCCCACCCCTCCAGGCGGTCACAAAGCACCGAGCCAATATCCCTGTGCCATGCGGCTGCTTCCCACTAGCTATCTACCTTACGTTTGTTAGTGTGTATATGTCCATGCCTCTCTCTCGCCCTGTCACAGCTCACCCATGGATTATATTAATGGTGGGAATCATTCTGCTTTATTTTCCTGTCTAATTTGCTCTAACATCAGCCACACAAGCAGCTCTCACAGACTGGAGATGCTGAGCAGCCTCGTGCTCCGTAGACATGTCAGTTCCACCGGAGACAGAGACAGAGAGAAAGCAGCCGGAGAAGGCAGGTGACGGCCACTTAGCACATTGCATGACCCTCAGGGGAAACGGAGCAGCAGTTGAGGAGGAAGAAAACTCACCTGACAGGTTTAGTCAGTGCACGATTATGATCTCTAATGTGTGGAGTGCATAAAGGCACAAAGCCCTTTCCCATGTGCACATCCAGTATCATCTATTCCTCAGAAGGGCCTGGGAACCCTCAGCAGGGAAACCAAAAAGGCCTGCCAGTGGCAGAGTGGGTTTTAACCTCGGGCCTTTTCCAAATCCAAATTTGCTGCCTCCCACGGTAAGAAGAAGAATACCAACATCAAAGACAAGAGAAATAATTTTGAAATTAAGACGAAAATAATGGGCATCCCTTAGAGAGGTGGAGAAGGGTGCTGTGGCCCTGCCCTAGGGCAGTAATGTTCTTACTCCCATCTAAAGGCTCAAGCTAAACACTTTGGGGCCTTGAAAAGAGCAAATGGTTTGTGCTGTCAGGCTGCTGGGCAGGATCCCCCTTCACTTCCAGAGGTAGTCAAGCTCTCCAGGGGATCGGAGTGTGGGCCAGGGTTCAAAATCACTCACATCTGATGGCAGACCCCCTTCTCTTCCTGCGCTTCTTTGATTCAAGTAGGAAGTAATTCTAGGAACTTCTGACCCTGTGTCCTCGTCAGTAGTAATTTCAAAGCTTCCTTCTTGGCAGATCTGTGAGGGGCGACTTCTGCTGCAGCAGATCTCCTGGAGGAAGCAGCTGGGGGAGTTCTCATCCTGCCTTTGTTTTTCTCTTTCAAGGAAAAACTCCTTGAGAGCGGAGGGTGTCTGCATCGGTCTGGCCTCTCCCTCCCTGTGCCTGACCCTGGACAACTGGTGAGAAACAATGTTCTCTCTGTCCATTGTCATGACCAACTAACCGTGTGGTGCCCCTCACCTTGGGCAATTCGTTCACAGCCATCTGGCACTTGGCTGCGTTTCCTTATTATTTACGTTTGGAAAAACTTAGGGGTGTAATCTTTCTGTCAGTCAAAGCTGAAGTTTCTGCGAGGGGGGGAGGATGCTTTCTAGCTATGTGGGGGTTTTGTTTGTGTTCTTTTTCTGCCAAGTCCATTTTTTCTTTGGCTCAACACGGTGAGGGGGAATTTAGCTGTGGCTGCTTGTGTTGCTGGAAAATTGGGGTGCAAGAGGATGGTCACGTCCCAGGTCTCGGGTGAGCCCCTGGGACGGGCCACCAAGGGAGGGTCCTTGGCCTCCCGCAGGAAAGAATTCAAGAGCGATCCACTGTAATGTGAAAGGGGTTGCGTTTAGATACGCATTCTATTGGCAGAGTGTGGGCCATCTCAGAATGCGGGGGGTGACCCTGGGGAGGTTAGTTTTTCTGGGCTGGGTAGTTTCATAGGCTAATGAGTGGGAAGAATAGTCTATCTTGGAGAAGGGTGGGGATTTCCAGGAATTGGGGCACCACCCACTTTTTGCCCTTTTATGGTCAGCCTTGGAACGGTCATGGCGCCTGCGGGTGTGTATTTAGCATGCTAATTATTACAATGAGTGTAGAATGAGGCCCAAGGTCTACCGGAAGTTGAATCTTCTGCCATCTTGGACCTAGTAGGTTCTAACCAGTTTATGTCGTATCCCACTCTTAATGGTTGTGTCATTCTTTTAATGGTTGTGCCCTGCCCCCTTCCTTCCTGTCTCGCTCGGAGTGTGGGCTGGGACAGCCCAGGCTACATGCACTGGTTGGAAGAACCCAGCAAAAGGAGAGACAGTCAAAAAGCTTTTCAAGTGAGACAGGTGATTTTCCAGGATCCAAGAGCAGTGCTTCCATGTGTGCCAATGACTGAATAACAAGCAGGGTGTGCCTGCGCTGTTTCCAGCAAAAGCGCAGAAAGAGGGTTCTAGCATCCTGGAGGATTGGGGGTCACTGTCTGAGGCTCAGGCTGAGCTGTTGTGCAGGGAACATGGAGGTACCCACTCTGGGCAGGTGCCGCCTAAGTCCGCATCTTACTCCTGATCTGCACGTGTCTGGGGGTGGTTCCCGTTAATGGCTCTTCAGCACCTCCAACGCTGGCTGTGTCCCTATCAAACTCTTACTTCATTCCCAAACTCGTTCTCCTTTTGCTGCTTTGCAATCTCTGCTCACAGTTCCATTCCCTGAAGCCAGTCTCCCAGGCAGAAACTTGAGGGTTCTTGCTGGGTTCTCCGTCTCCTGTCTCCTCACATGTTGATTCCTTTCAATCATTCTGCAGCCTTGTCTTTGATCTTTTCATTCCTACTTGGGCTGCCCTGGTCAGACCCCCATCCCTTTTTCCACGGATTACTTTAGCAGCCTTCTAATTTTCTTTTTCTCTCCAGTTTCTCTTTCCACCAATCAATCCTTCAGAAAGCTTCTTGAGCCACTTTTTTAAGTTCCAGCTCTGGTACTTTTATTTCTCTACCTCAAAAATCACTGAGGTTCCCCCTGCCATTCCTTAGTGTGTCATTTGTGGGGAAGACAGGTCTGCTCCTGGGGACCATTTCAGTCCCTCTTATCTGCATTTTCCTCTTTCTTTGCTTCTGGTCATGCTACTGTATCCTCCTAGAATTCTCTTCTCCTAAATCTCTCTTTGTCAGAATCTTTTTCAAGGTCCTGCTCAAATCTGGAAGTGATGTTATGACAATGAATAGGACTTAGCAGAGAGTATCAAGAGGGAAATGGGTGTGTGAGGACACTGCAGCAGGAAGGAAAGAGCCTTGCCAGCCCCTAAGGTCGGAATTGACTACTCCTTCTCCTCTGTGTTCACAGAGCCCTTGGCACCTTGGTGATCACACTATTGACACCCACTCTGTATTAGAGAGAACTGCCCAGTTTTATGTCATCCACTAGACCGAGCATTCTGTTTAGGTAAGGACTGTGTGTTACTCATTTCATTCAACAATTCACTGGTCAGACGAGTATTTCTGCACACCTGGTATATAGGTACCAGAGGCAGAGGTAGGCACCAGACACACAGTGGTGAGTGAGGTATCTCAGTGCTTCTTACAGAGATCCAATCGCTGTATCTCCAGGACTTGGCAGAGTACTGATCACACAGTACAGACTCAGGAAAAACGTGGAACTGAGCGTCCAGGAATATGTGCTTGTGTGATATCAAGATGAGTTTGACTTCCCATTGAAACTACTTACTACAAACGCCCCTGAACAGTCTTTCCTCCTCAGGGTCATTGTGGAGACCAAGGCACCTCTCACGGAACATCCTGCAGAGACGGCACGGGCGTGCACCCAGCCCTCCATTCCAGTCTCCTGGACGCTTGGGCACAAACATTCCCCCTTCGATAGCAGACCTGCTGCCAGTTTCAAGTCGTTTGACCGTGTTCTAGTTTGAGCTAATTTTGCAAGTCAAATTGCTTAAGAGTGAATATGAAATCTTTGACTGAAGCCCAAATATATAAATACCCATCACATTTCCTTCCTCCCCAATTTTGCAATCATCCCCAAAAGCTGTTCATGTTGTCCAGCGTAATTAGTTATTTATACACCCTCATGTGGTTCATTGTTCCGAATTAAATTGTCTGGTATACAGAATTTCTCTTGCAAGGCTTGTTTTTGCCATTTTAATGCTTTCTGGAAGCTGTTTGTAAATATGTCCTTGTGGAACCCTTCGGGATACTTGTGAGCATGCTTCTGACTGTGGAGGGGAACGAGCCAGGGCATGAAAGCAAACACGCCCTCTGAGGTCTCACACTGTGCCCTGCTCTCGAACACAAAAGTCACCAAGAATTATTTATCCTTTCTTTGAAGACCCAGGGGTATTAGAATGAACACAAAAATAGTCACAGAGAGGTAGAAGTGGAAATCAACTTGGAGACCTAGCCACTAGATTCTAGTGACTCCATTTTGCCCAAGAGGAAGCCAGTTCTCAGAAAAGAGAAGTGAAAGGGACCGGCCCACAGCCTCTTGTGGGTTAGTGGTAGAGCCAAGCCCAAACCCTCTTCAGCTGACTCACATGTGCTCTTTCTACTAAACCACTGAGTGTATTAGTACAGGAGTGCCTCGGGCACCTCTGGGCCTGTTATGCTTTGGCCCTGAACTAGATGGCCCTCGACTGCTAAGCTCTGGGCCCTTGCGTCTGTATTTTATAGCTCTTTTGTCTCCTCCCAAATGGCTTGGCAGCCCGCTATTACTGATGAGTGTCGCCCATCGGGAAGCAATTCTGTTTTTCTCTTCTGTCATGCTGTGATCAGAGACTCCAGATGGTCCATCAATTTTATGTAAAATGAGACTCATTTCTGAGTGAGGGTCTGAAGGTCCCTGTTTCATGGGAGACATCCAGAAGGTTTACGACCCAGGATATAGTCCATCTTGGTGAATGTTTCATGTGCACTTGAAAAGGATGTGTATTCTGCTCTTGTTGGGCAGGGTGTTCTGTAAATGTCAATCAGATGCAGTGGTTGATGGGGGTGTTCTGTTCTTCATATCCTTGCTGGGTTTCCATCCATGAATTCTAGTTTGTGACGTTTGTAACATTAGCTTTGATGGTCCAGCAGTCTCTTTAGATTTTCTTTCTGTATGAGAGTATAACATCTTGGTTCTTATCTTAAAATGGGACTTTCTGGCCAGCCAGGTTAGGGATCAACAGTTGGGCACTTCTGGAATAGTTGGCCAGATAGTATGATTTGAAGAATCCTGAAGTCTTCCTCCTAACACACATATATGGACTGTCAGCGTGCAAACCTACCACGAACTTCTTCTATGAATCTCACTGGATTAAGACCTATTGTCTTACCTGAGAAATATCACGTCAGCTAACCAACATCATAACTTTTAAAACTCATTATCTTCCTATGTTATTATTCATGAAATCCCCAGATTTTCTACAGTGATTACATATTAATACAATTTATTAGATTTTAAATACATTTATGCTTTATATTTTTATTTTAAGTTATTAACTATGTAACCGTACCGAAAAGATATAACAGATGTCATGTACTCACCATCAGAATTAACAGATGCTAACATTTTGCCATATTTGCTTCAGATCTCTTTTTTCGTAAAAGAAATTAAATGTAACACACATAGTTAAAGCCCCCACCTGCCATTTCCTCTTCCTCCCTCCTTCTTTCCCTCCTACTCTCTACCAAGGAAAACACTATTTGAATTTGGTAGGTATCATTCCCACGAATGTTTTCGTACTTTCACTCCAAACGATGTATCCACAAATAATATCATGGTTATTTATATAACCAAGACAATTCCATGGTTATTTATTAGATTTTATAATCAGAGGGGGAATAAAAGACTCATCTGTCATGTTCAGAAGCCCTAGGTCCATTTTATTTTTTAATTTTAAAAAATTAATTTATTTTTGGCTGCGTTGGGTCTTTGTCGCTACGCGTGGACTTTCTTTCGTTGAGGTGAGTGGGCTTATTGCGGTGGCTTCTCTTGTTGCGGAGCACGGACTCTAGGCGGGCGGGCTTCAGCACTTGTGGCTCACGGGCTGTAGAGTGCAGGCTCAGGAGTTGTGGCGCACGGGCTTAGTTGCTCCGTGGCATGTGGGATCTTCCCGGACCAGGGCTCGAACCCGGGTTCCCTGCATTGGCAGGCAGATTCTTAACCACTGCGCCAACAGGGAAGTCCCCCTAGGTCCATTTTAATCTCTGTTGCTTCCAACTGGTTTTTGCTTTAATCCTGGTTTTTATGTTCTTTTTCTGGTGATCTTCCTACCCAGGTTTATTTCCTCCTAGCTACCATCTTGTCTGGCTTTTGCCAGAAATGGTAACTCGGACCTTGCTCCCATGATTTGGTCTTTGAAGCCATGGTCTGTCTGCCTTTGGCTTTGCCCATCTCAAATCCCTGTACTCTGCCCCCCAGAGGATCTGTACTTGGATACTCGGTTGCCTGGTCTGTGAATGGCTGTAGCTCTGTTGCCAGACCTGAGTTGTCTGCTCAGCATTCCAGCACCAGTAGGTGGGTTCAGGTCCCACACTGCCTTACCTGTTCTGCTTAGATCTTCCATGTTTGGAACCCAACCCCTTGAGAGAACACATCAGGGGAAAGCTGAGACTGGGAGTGGGGAGGCTGATGAGTATGGTGATGATGACTGATAGGAGCTAACATTCTTGAGTAATATACTGTAATCAAAATGGTAAGACCTCAGGTGTAACATGTATTCAAGATGTGTTGTTCAAAATAATGATAGCTGTTGTTTATAGAGCACCTACTGTATACATCAAGTACAGTTCTAGGCACTTTTTTTTTTTTTTTTTTTTTGCGGTACGCGGGCCTCTCACTGTTGCGGCCTCTCCCGTTGCGGAGCACAGGCTCCGGACGCGCAGGCTCAGCGACCATGGCCCACGGGCCCAGCCGCTCCGCGGCACGTGGGATCCTCCCGGACCGGGGCACGAACCCGCGTCCCCTGCATCGGCAGGCGGACTCTCAACCACTGCGCCACCAGGGAAGCCCAGTTCTAGGCACTTTTAATCTCATTTATTCTTAAAAATATCCCATATTTTACAGATGAGAAATCTGAAGCATAGAGAAGCAGTGTAGTACAATGGGAAACTCCTGGCATTTAGAATAAGACTAAGCTGGGTTCAAACTTGTACCGCCTTGGACCAGTTTCTTAACTTTCCTTTGCTTGACACAGGATCGGTGCCCAGCAGTGATGGCTATTATTATTGTAGAAGATCCGGCTTCTTGCCTAAGGTTACATAGCTAGTGTATAGTAGAACTGGGATTCAAACCCAGATCTGCTTCTTTCAAAGCTATCTTTATTATTTTTTTTTCAGGGAAATATGAATGTGATACCATATGAATGTTACTTCATTAAAGGGGGTTTCATGGAGTATGGAAAGAGCACTAAACTTGCAATTTGAAGTCTTGGGTCCTGTTCTCCATCACAGGGGAGCTGGATGATCTTGGAGAATTCATTGCCTCTCTCTTTTTCTTTGGTTTTCTCATTTATAACATAAAGGAGTTGAACCAAATAATCTCTAGGTTCTGTTTGTTCCACCTCTGGCCTTCTGTGCCTCTGATCAGGAACCGTAGCACCAAATTACCATCCCAAGAGAGAGGAAGAAAGGCAATGACATTGATATTTTAGAGAAGGCTGAAATAAGAGAGTAGGTAAAGTTTCTGTCAGCCAGATGCCTGTCCCAAATCCTTAACAACTGAAACCAGTTGCATTTCTTTTCTGCTTCCCAACTTGAGCTGGGAAGGGATCCAGGTCATAGAGGGGTAGAGAAGACAACAAAACCAGTTGCTCACACTCACAGCTTTCTTGGGTAATTTCTTTTCTTCTCTCTTTCTTTCTTCCCTTCCTCTTCTTTTTTTCCTTTTTTAGAAAGCAAGGACTAAAAACAGAAGATGCTAATTAAGGTAACTAGGTAAGAGATGGAGAGTTACAGGAGGAGTTTTATATCTGCTCCAGGTTTCTTCTTTTCCCTTCTTTCCCAGTTCTTTCTGATCTTATTTTCTAAAAATAGACCTATCTGAAGGATTGTGAAATAAGTCCAGCTCTCCTGTGCAGCGAATTTTTAACCCTGGGGACACCTGTTTGCTGAAGCAAAAGGTAGGAAAAACCTCGGAGAATCCTTTGACTGCTTTTGGACCACGTGGGTGGTGCTTTTGGCCTTGGAATCAAGGGAGCATACATGTGCTCAGTGAGTCTTTATTGAGCTCCTACTATGTGTCAGTCACCATGGCAGACACTGGGGATAAATAAGAAAAGAAAGACTCTTACTCTCATCACTCAGGGAGCTTACATGTCAAAATAAAGAACGAAACACAAGGGCTTCCCTGGTGGCGCAGTGGTTGAGAGTCCACCTGCCGATGCAGGGGACGCGAGTTCGTGTCCCGGTCCGGGAAGGTCCCACATGCCGCGGAGCGGCTGAGCTCGTGAGCCATGGCCGCTGGGCCTGCGCGTCCGGAGCCTGTGCTCCGCAACAGGAGAGGCCACAACAGTGAGAGGCCCGCGTACCGCAAAAAAAAAAAAGAACGAAACACAAAAGTAAATATACAATTATGAAATCTGAGAGGTGCTCTGAAGGAGCTATGAAACCATCCCAGTTCCTGCCGTTTCAGCTCTGGCCCTGCAAAAGCATTCCTCCATTCTGTCTGCACTTCTGCTACATGGGATTCTTCAGTTTGACCATGAATCCTCATCCCTAGACTGTCCCCAGCACATCGTTCCTCCATGTCATCAGTGAGGATCACAGGGCCCTCTTGGGCTCCCTGGGACTATGCTGCCTGGCCTCCTAGCTTACCTCCCCGGCCCTTCTCTGTCAGCCTCTGTTCTCTGAACACGGACGTGCTTGCAGTTCTGCAATTACCCCCTTTCTATTCCTGCTTTGGGCCTTTGCTCTTTCTGATCCCTTTAGTAGGAATGTCTTTCTCTCACCTCTATCTCTCACCTCTATCCTCACTTGTCCAGATCCTGCTCATCCATCCAGGTTCTGTTTATGCACCTGTATCCTTGCTGCAGCCATTCCTGAACTCCTCTTTCTGCCTCAGCGTATCTGCTTGCCTTCCTTCCCTGATGCCTCATGGCATTCGCTTTATTGTGCTAGTCAGAGAGCTCATCACCCTCTGCCTGGTGTGGGATAGTTATATATAGTTATACCCATCCTAGGCCTTACATACTTATCTGCCCCTTGAACACATGGATATTGTTTATCTCTGAATCTCAAATAAGAGGTGCAGGTAACACACAAGATGTGTTGAATCAGTACCCCAATAATACAGTTAATAGTGAAGCATGTGAACAGTCCTGTATAGTTTTACAAAGAGAGTTCATATATATTGATATTCTCTAAGTTAATCCTCAGAACAATCCTGTGTGAGAGGAGCTATTACAATCTCATTTTATAGGTGAGGAAATAATAATAGTTATTATTATTACTAGGTGCTGACACTCTGCTAGGCGATATGCTAGGGACTTTCCATATATGAGATCCATATATTAGATCTAACTCCAGTAAAAAGAACAGCCATGTGTACTGAGCACTTACTCTGTGCCAAGCACTATCTCCAGCCCTCTACATCTATCAGCTCATTTAATTCATGCAACACTATAAGAGAGGTACTCTTATCATCCTCATCTTATTATACATGAGGACATTAAGGCATGTGGAGGTTAAAAAACTTACCCATAGCTGAATGTGGGTTCCAAACTAGGTAGTGATTGTAGAGACAATCATTCACATAGGATCAGCACTGCCAGTACTGCTCGGTTAGACCTCTATGAAGTATAATCATGCCCATTTTACAGATGAGAAAACTGAGAGCTAGAGAGATTAAACTGAGAACTAGAGAGAAACTGAGAACTAGAGAAGTATAATCATGCCCATTTCACAGATGAGAAAACTGAGAACTAGAGATTAGAATTGTACGATATTCTCAATATCGTACAACTGATCAGGGCAGAGCCTGGTCTTGTATATGGCTTGAACCACTCATCTGTGTTGTCAGAGACACATGACAATGGCCAGCCTAGGTATATACAAATTTCCTCAGCCATGTGACAGTTTTATGATTCTTTAACATCTGTGGGTCTGCTCTGCTCAGTTCGTTGGGCTGGACCCTGTGTATGTTGGGCAGGGTGGGGACTTACAAAGACCAGGACACAGTGCCTTGCTTCCAAGAGGCAAGTGCAAAACAATTAGAATATCCTGCACACCTATTCCCTCTCTCTTTTTTTTTCAGCGTGGTACTTGTTGTTGCTCCTTTATTCATCCATCTGGTGGAGATCTTCAGGGCACCAGGGAGACACAGGCAAAGAGTTATGTCCACAGTGGTCACCAAAGGTAAGGGGCTAGGATAAGTCCCAGAGTGAGTGAGGCTGGCCTTTTTTTTGGAATCAGGAGCAGTGAGTAGGCTTGGAGACTTCTGGCCCTAGGGAAAGCAGCAGCTGTTTGTGCCCAGTTTCATGCCATGGCCTAGGATGGAGGCAAGAATTTGGGGCAGTGACCCAAGATCATGGGGAGGGGAGGCCAGCGGTCACGCTGGAGATGCCCAGGTCACTTTGAGCGACCCCTTTCTATGACTAGGTGGATCCTTGCCCCCCCTTGCAGACCACAGCACGAGTACTGGACACACCCCAGGACATGGGTGGGAGTCTGGGGTTTGGCTCCCAACTTGGCCACTCATCAGCAGATTATTGTGAGCAGGTCACTTCCCCCTCCGACACTCCATTTCTACAGGGACTCTGTGAAATGGACATATGACTTTCTACTGTGCTTGTGTGGCCTGGGTTAGGTCATGATGTTCGTGAGAGCACTCGGCCCACTGTGGGTGCTAGGGGCACAACGTCTAGGTTTTGCCGCCTGTGGAATTCCTTGGGACGTGGTTATGCCGTGGTTATGCTGACAGAGGGCACATCAGGTTGACTCCCACAAACCTGACAGGAAGATGGGCATGGTTTCCATGTTACCCAGTTTCCAGGCCTGGAAGTATTAAACCTACCAGTGAGAATCAGCTGGCACTAGCAAGTTTTCTGTGTAGGAGCGGGTGGAGGTGCGGGGGAGGATGGGGGAGGAGCTGAACCGGGAAAGGAGGGGGAAGGATGGATGTACGTAGGAAGGCTCCATGCCTGGAAATGAATGTCACTGAAGTGAACTCTGCTCAGGTTCCAACCTGGTAAGGGAAAGGGAGAGGCCGTCAGGCAACCGGGCTCTCTTGGCTCTGCACTGACTCATCCTGTGCCCTGGGGACATCCCAGCTTCTCTCCCAGCCTCAGTTTCACCATCCGTAAAACAAGATGCTACTTTCCCACAGCTTGAAAAGGCCTAAGGTTCTTGTTATTCACGGGGAGTTTTCGAAGGATGGGTGAAAGAGACAGGAAAAGCCCCCCCCCCCCGCACCCCCGTCTCTGTCCCACACCCCGGGGCCCAGGCCTCTTAAAACCAATTCTGGAAGCACTGCCTGGAGGTGGTGGGAGAGAGCCAGAGGATTTGTGCACGTCGGTGAGCGTGCGTGCGTGACAGAGGGCTTTTAAATGAATCACTTTGTATCTAGCGGGGCAGCACCTGCTCCTCAGCCTCCAAAGGCAGCGCGAGCAACACGATCATTCAAAAGCTGCCGCTTTCCATTCACGTCTATAATTAGCGTGCGGGCTGCGGCCACAGCTGGCGCTGCAGGGGGAAGGGCTTCGGGGCGGGGCCTATTCCCTTAGGCCCTCCCCTTATCATTCCTCTCCCCGCCCTCCGCGCCCGGAGTCCCTGGCGGCCCCCACCCCACCGACGCCCCGGGTCGGGGGCCTGGCTCTCGGCCGCAGGATTCCTTCACTTATTGCCGGGGCCCCGGCGCCCTCCGCATCCTCACCTTGCGGCTGCGTGTGCAGGAGAGCTATATTTAGGCTGGCGTCCCCCTCACCCCGCCCCGCCGCTCCGGCGTCCCGCCCTCCCCGCTCCCGCCCGCTCCCCCGCCCTCCCTGCCGCCCCTCCCAGCCACCTCTCCCTCTTTGTCGCATTACATAGTAATCTGAGATGCATTGGATGAGCTCCAGGGAACAGAATGTACTTGGCAGAGACGCGGGGCTTGATGTCTGCAAAATGTCGGAAACGCAGCCAAGAGCTGCTAACTGGGTCATTAACCTCCAAAAGCAAAGCGAGGACTGTAGGCCCGCTTTGCCTCCCTTCATCTCGCCAATAAAAGTGCCTCAGTGTGAGGGGAAGAAAAAGCCCAAGGTTGGCTGCTTTGATTTCTAGGCACCAAAGGCAGGCCTGGCCCCTCCTCCTGGCCCGGGCTCTCCGGCCGCCCCTGCGCCGCGTCCCAGTGTACAAGTGGCCTTTGAAAGGCCGGGCCACCCCGCGGGGCCCAGCTCGCGTCTCTGGGAAGACGTTACCCGGCAGCCCTTCCCTACCGCACGGCCTCGGGCCCATTTTATTGGGTCCAGGAGGAAAAATGGAACTGGAATGGTAAAGGATTAAGGGAGAAGGTTTTAGGTCCGTCCCGGACCCCACGTCTAGAGGGAAGGGTTTGCCATCCCTCTTCTGCGACGCTCCCTCTTCCTCCTTCCCTCCTCCCACTCGGCCTCCTCTTCCTCTTTCCCCTCCTCTCGTCTCCTTTCTGAGAACAGGCTGTGGGGTGGCCGCCTGCATACAGGGCCTGGCTCCAGGAGACTTGAGCTCTGTCACTTGCTGCGTGACCTTGGATGAGTCACCCATTTCTCTGCTCCTTCATTCCCTTATATGTCAACTGTCGGCCACAATAACACCTTCCTGACCTATCTCACAAAATTGTGAGGCTCAAATGTGAATGTCACTTACAAACTGCAAAGCTCTGCTTAAGTGTCACAGATGCACAGATGTTCTGTCTCTCTTGACTCCTCTGAAAGCCCCAAGGTCCAAACTTCTTCTGGACTCGTGTGTACTCCTGAAAAATAGGAATAGAAGTAGTCTCACCAAGAAGCTTCACAGGTTTGAATGCTCACAAGGGGAAAGCCCTTAAAATCCACCCCCCCCAAGCTGTCTAGCCCTGTTGGATTGCCAAACAGACACTTCCCCCTAACGTCCAAACCCACTTCTCCAGCGGCGGGATGGAGAGAGAAAGTGCTTGGTACTGAAACCAGAAGAGGTCGAGCAGTTCCTCAAATGATGAGACACCCTTACGTAGTGGAGGGAAGACAGTTGGCCTGGTGACAACGGCAGCAGCCTATGCCCTGTGAGTCTGAACATCTGGGTAGTCCCACCCCAAGTCCAAGACCGGGAAAGCTGATTTATGCAACCCCACTTAGGAAAGGAGGACAGCTCATCCCTGGTGGTGTTCACAAAATTAAAACCAAGTCCAACCGGGCATCAGCATTCTTCCTGTCTCATCCCTGACTGGGTTCACTCCGCCCTCCACTGCAGCCACAGCAGATACAGTCTACCTCCTCACCATGTCCCATGGAGGCCCACGCTCCCCTGTCACTGGAGATTGACCAAAGTTTCTTTTTTACAGTCACCTGGAAGACTGACATTTCATTACCATACATGCAGATCCTTTGCATCCCTCAAAACTCAGCTCAAATGACAACTCCTCTTTCGAAAGAGTCTAGAGATGTGATATCTTTCTCTTTCAACTCTTCTTGGGACTTTTTAATACTGTCTCAGTATAACTAGCCATCTTTGTGCTTATTATATCCTTCTTATGGAGTAGACATTTCTCTATGAATAGGGACCCTTTATTGTTGATCTCAGCTCTGAAGGTTAAGGTGACCAAATATCCTGGTTTGCCTTCCTACTTTATGCCCGTTGCCCTAGTATAATTAATGGCTCCCTCTTTCACTCTGGAGTGCTCTGGTTTGGATGATCAATGCTGTGGTCACCTTGCTTCAGGTCTCTATCCAAGTACCTGGCACACGAGTAGACTTAATAAGTGTGTGAACTGTTGTGAAGAATATATAAGAGCTGTTTCTTACCCAATTCCCTGGGGGCTCTCAGCCCTACCTTTTTCTCCAGCCTGGAGGCATTTGGTTCTCTTCTTCCCTCGGGAAGAACTACGGAAGGACTTACTGCCACTTTCTTTTTGACAAGCCTTTCCAAGATTACAGATGTTCTGACCCAACTAGAAGTGGCTCACTCCAATTCTTCCATGCTTCTCAGCCCCTCAATAGTCGGACAGCTGCCAGGTGTTGGAAATAGGTATCAAACGCTAGAGAAGGTCACTCGGTCTGTGGGATGAAGCCCCCATTTCCAGCCTCAGCTGGATTTGTGGTCTTGCCCAGTTTCTTTAACGGTCCCACTCTTCAGAATTACTTTCATTTACGTAGTTGCCTTAGGAGGTTACAACTTGGAAAGCTCAGAGTTGCTTTATTACAAAATATGTAGTTAACATTCTAGGTATGGCTCAGAGGGTAGGAAGGATATGGTCTCTTGCCTTTTGCATCATAAGTTTTCTCAAAAGTCAGCCTGTTGGGCTGAGTGTTTGTTGACTTATTTTTAAAGACACCAAGCTTTTGGAAATAACAGCAGGCAAGATGCCTGGCTTTGAGAATGGGGCACCAGCGTCAGGAAGGCTGGGTCTTCTTTCGCCTTCTCTGACTCACTGCTTTCTGGAGCATGAATCATATGCCCTTTCTCGGCATTGGGTCTCACTTCCTTCATCTCCCCTATAAAATGGGTGTATTTGCCACTCCTACCACACAGGAGGGGGCTGAGGCTTTAAGAGGCCTTGGTAATTATACAAAAAAGTATGATTAAAAGTAAAAATGTCCTGCCCGTGTATGTTGGACTCCCTGGAGGGGCACACATGGAGGGTATGTGAAGCCATTTTAGGATGCTGCCTTAGTTTCTGGAACACCTCAGTTCACTGAGAACGACCTCTCTGAAACTGGAAGTGGGCGGGAGAATCAGTCTGGAGATGGAGCTGGGAATGAGTCTGGGCTGTTTGAGTGGGAGTGAGAGTCATGGGAGCGATCAAGAAGGGGAACAGGGAGATGGCAATAAAAAGCAAACAGGGCTATTGTACGGAGGGCTTTAATGCTGGGTGGGGACATTTGCACTCTCTCCTGAGGGCCACGGGGGATCAGTGGAGGGGACTGCGTCGCGGCACGGCACGATCTGCAGTGTGTTTTAGTGAGACACATCTGTCAGATGGAGAGGCAGACTCTGGAGCTGTCATCTGTCACATCCCAGTTTGGCCTCAAGCGCATGGCAGCTCCCCTCCATCTGAGCTTCTGTTTCCATCTCTGTAAAATAAATGGGTAAAATGGCCCTGAGTAACTTGAACATGCTGTGATGCTACAGTAAAGACCATCAGGAAATAGCCTGTGTGCGTGCATGTGCGCGCGCGCGCGCGCGTGTGTGTGTGTGTATGCGCGCACGTGTGTGTGTGTGAGGGGGGAGGTGGTAACTGCTCTGTTAGACACAAAGCTATGTCTGGCAGCCTTGGTCTTCAGGTAGGAAGCCTGAGCAGTCTTAAGAGCTTAAGCAGGTCTGGAGGACTCCCTGTTTGTCCAGAACCTGGAGATCTTTCTTCAGGTCCCAACACAGCACATCTGGATTTAAGGCCTGGTCAGCAACCTCTGTCTAGACTTGTCTGCTGCCTACTTCCTAGTCGGGCTGAGACAGCTGCTGTTTGAGAAGACTGAATTGAGGTTCATGCTAACCGGCTGCCCCTCAAGATGCTTTGGATCTTGCCCTCTCCTGTGTTAGGTTTCCAGGAAGGCTTATACCATCCAGGACTACGTGGTTTGGGGCCTCAGAACTCTGCCTTTAAAATACGACTTGACAATATGCCTTGCCATTTACCCAGGTCCACTATAAGACTGGCACCTAGAAGATTCTTTAGTATGAAGGTGCTATTGGGACATCGTCTGTTAAATTACTTAATGGTTCTTAGGTAAAGACCCACATAGAAAACCCTCGGTGAACTCATATAGTAAAGAAGAATATATTATTAAAAGTGGGGTTTTGGGGGGCCATTTGGGGGTTTGCAATAGTTCCTTTAGGTTCAGGGATAATTGAATGTATGCTCCTGTCTTATAGTTGGATTTAAAAATACATATGCTTGGGCTTCCCTGGTGGTGCAGTGGTTGAGAGTCCGCCTGCCGATGCAGGGGACACGGGTTCGGGCCCTGGTCCGGGAGGATCCCACATGCCATGGAGTGGCTGGGCCCACGCACCACAACTGCTGAGCCTGTGCTCTAGAGCCTGCGAGCCACAACTACTGAGCCCACGTGCTGCAACTACTGAAGCCTGCACGGCCTAGAGCCCCTGCTCCGCAACAAGAGAAGCCACCACAATGAGAAACCTACGCACTGCAACAAAGAGTGGCCCACGCTCGCCACAACTAGAGAAAGCCCTCACGCAGCAACGAAGACCCAATGCAACCAAATATAACTAATAAATTAATTTTTAAAAATCTTATAAAAATATGTATGCTTTTTATTGTAAGCTTCCTAAAAATTTTTTTCCACATTTGTGTAAATAAGTGAATAAATAAATAAATGAGGGTTCAGCTGGATCTGAGTCATTGTGTGAAGTGGAGAAATAAGTCCACTTATGACGAGTGAACTGACTGAACCCCTCCTAACTTTAGTTGAAGCAAAATATCAAAATATCAGAGCATCCCTAGTGAAAACGTCCTTTACTCAAACTATTTTCTTAGTGCTCCTTTGTTTGAGTTGCGGTTTTGTGTCAGAAGTTTTGAAGGGATTGTGGTTTTCTGTAAGCAGTGCAAGGACCCAATAATAATTGGAAGAAGAAAATCTAAATAATCCAGTGAGTTTATGGGATTAGCAGGTATGGAGGTTATATGGTGAAAGTGACATTTTCACTAAATAATCCAGGATGATTCTATCAATTACTATGTTGTCTTGAGATCTGTGTCTGAGCGTTTATCAAATGATGGGGGAGAGCAGTTGAACTTTGAGGTCCCTTTTAGTACTCATGTTCTATTTGCCTACAAGTCTCTACATGAGTTGACTGATGGAGCTCCACAATCCACCTCAGAGTCTATAAACCAGCTAAGAAACTGATGTTTTCTCCCTTACCTGTAGCCCCACACCACAACCCTACTCCTGGTGAATGAAGGGCATATCTGGAGGGGAGTGGCGATGTGGCTGAAAGTCTGACACAAGTTCTTCTGTCCTGTGAAGGACATGTGTGTTCACTGAATAATGAGTGATTGAATGAATGGACAGCTACCCTTAACCTGCCGTACATGGATTCCCCCCAAATATTTTAAATTGTAATTCTAAGATGCTAGAAACCCATACTCTGAATATAAAATGTGAAACGAATCTGACAGATTGTGTGATTCAGTTCCTTCAGTTGATAGACGAAGAAAATGAGGCTTAAAGAGACTTACCCAAGGGACTTGGCCCAAGACACAGAGCCAAGAAGCCTCAGAGGCAGGGCTGGACCCCAGATCTGCACTATTCCTTGGTGCTTATTTTTGGCTACTAGCTGGGTTGCAATGGATAAATCTTCTGCTAGGTGACCCAGTTGCTAAGCTTTGATTGCATCATCCTTGGGCTCAAAAACCTTTGTGGATTTCTGCTACCCATTCCTAATTTAAGGTTCATTTTGTGTCATTATTTGGGCTCTATCCATGATATCTGCCACCACTTAAAAAAAAGTAGGTATTTTCTTGTGGATGGTGAGGTAAGGAGAGGCAGACAGGTGATTTTGCTTAAGCTGCTTTGACTCTCCCTGACACATACCAAACCTGGTTAACCTTTTCCTGATTTCTCAGCTCTCAGCAGCTTTTCTGTGCAGTCACCTGGATGCCACATTTCTTAGCTCATTTCCTATCTTTTAAGGATCAGTTAGTCATTTTTTTTTTCTTGGTAGTGGGAAGAGAGGTAGAACTGGAAAATGGGGTCTTCAGCAGTTTAACTGGACTATGGCAGAATTCTACATGACAAGGCAAGAAGGACCAGTGATCTGTCTTTCAGGTCAGCGCAGAAGGCTCAGATAACACCAGCCAGCCCTGTGTTGAAGGAGGTTGAGATTGTCCTCCCAGAGTTTCCCACCACTGTCCTTAATTCTGTTCCAAGAGTGCCCTCTGCTGGACTGGATCAGGCCCCAGCAGTCTCAACCATCTTGGAAATGGGGCCAACGGGGACTCTGAAAGGATGAAAAAGGATTGGGATTTCCTTGAGACATGGGTTCCCCTTCAGGGAAGCTCCGAGCTCCCCCTATTTAAATACAAGCTCACAATAAGATAGATCCATTTCACGAGGTTCTCTTGCCTCTCCATTTCTCATTCCCTCTATTTCAATTTCTTTCTTTTGTCTCATCTTGCTGATTAGTATTTGGGGAAAGAATCCACCGTGGTAATTCAGCCTAAAAGATCATCTTGGGGTGGAAAAATAGGATTTAAAGAGGGGAAACTAGGTCTAGTGAAATGGGCATAAAATTATGGATTCTACTTTCTTGAGGCCTAATGGCTGGGTTTCAAAGAGCAATTTCTTAAAATAACTCAATTTCTAATCTCAGATTGTATTACTCCTTAGATTAAAAACTGTCATCAGCCATTCATTGCTCACTAAATTAAGTCAACAGTCGTTACCTTATATTAAAGGTATATTTATAAATTCATAATGCATTATTTTGTTTGCATTTCATTTATCAAGGCTAATAGCATGCTTATTTTAAACAAGAACTTTACCTTGATCTAGTTTTTAGGAAATGAAAATGTATTGAATTTTTTAAAAGTATGTTTGAATATCAAAGTCATACATTTCACATTAAAAATCAGGCTCAGCAAATACTTAATCTGCTTATAATTTTGAACAAGGCAAAAGATCTTGCTTAAATAATTAGCTTTTTCAACAGAAGCAATAATTGGTAGATTGAACCCTATCTTTAGCACTGAGTTTAGTTCTAACATTTTCTTTGGAGGGAAACAAGGCGAAAGTTACTGAACTTTACAAAGTTTTGGGGGTTGATACTCTTTGAAGTACCATGCAGACAATGGAAAGGCAGTGGCTAGGAATATACTCACTGAATAAATAGAGGCAGTAATATGGTAAACACTGAAATTATGCTGAAAAATGGAATATTAAAGCTGGATGAAACCTTAGAGAGGATTTCACCCTCTTATAACCCAGATGGTACAATGAGACCTAGAAAGAAAAAATCTCCCAAAAGTTCAAGGGCAGTTATTGGAGGAGCCCGGATGGGAATCTGGGTCATCCAATTCTCAATCCAGAGGTCTCACCACTCCCCAACACTGCCTCCCTACAAAGGCGTGAAAAAGGACCCATATGTAAGAGATCCTAACGTGCCTTTGGAAACTGCTGCTTAAATCCCAATGAAATTAAAAAACGTTTCCTAACTCAGGCTCTGTCCCATTTCACTATATCCTTAAGAGGCTATGAGAAATGAGGAGTTCAGAGATCCTCACACTGACCCTTCATTCTGTTTACACATGGGCTGGCCAGATGTGAGAGAAATAAAACAAACATGTGCAGCTGTTATGTAGGGAAGGGGGAGGGTGGAACCCATGAGGTTTCCAAGTTTTGATCCAACACATCGGAACACATTTAATTTTTACTGCTGGCTTAGAGTTTACTGCCTTTAACTTCCTCTACAAAGCCTGAGGCTGTCACTTCATGTCGAAGCCTGCACTGATGGATGCTGAGGGTTTCTGGAGCTAACTTTAGCCATCACCACAGCAGTCCAAGTGACCAAGACAGCTGCTGCTCCATTATAACTTTGGGGACCCCTCTCTCTGCATCCTCTGCATTCCTTGAGGCCAGGTCTGTGGTTCTCCCTGGCAGACAGAGGCCAGGAGGGGCATTGTGTGAGAGAGAGTGTACTCTAGTGAGCAGAACATGGGCTTTGGGGTTATGTAAGACTCAATTTTAATCCTGGCCCAGCCGTTCACTGGTCATGTGATTTTGAATTAGTTGCCTTAAGTCCAAGCCTTATTATCGTGTTTTTCCTTAAAATAGGAAAACTAATATGTTTCACAGTGAAAGGATTTAGCAACATAATGTATTTGAAGTTTATAGCAGGAGTGTCCAATATATCATAGCTATTACTATTATTTCCTGAGAGTTTTTTCTTCTTCCTGGAGCCTATGTGAATGACGTAGCTACTAATTTGTGAGGATCTAGAGGACAGCATTGGGCCTCTCGCTTTTATGCTATTTCTTAAGGGCTCAAAAATGTGATGACTTATCGTTATTATCAATAATAATAATCAGTTATCAATAATAGTCTATTCTATTTGTATGTTTAAAACATTTTTAAGGCACTCTTTTTTTCCATTTATTGTGAAAAAATTTAAACCTACAGCAAAGATGAAATAATTTCATAACACCCATATATCCACTTCTTAGATTCTACCATTAACATTTTACCAACTTGCTTTATCATTTATCTGTTTATCCATTCCTTTATCCATCAATCCACACTTTATGTATTTCAAAGATAGCAGATACTGCAGATAACAGTACACTTCTTAAATTCTTCAGCATGAATATCATTAGCTAGAGATCAATATTTGTTGACTTTTTTCTTTTAATATACATTTATATACAATGAAATGAACAGTCTTAATTACACATTCACTGAATTTTGACATATAGTACATCTGTGTATCCCAAACCGCTACTAGGATATATAGCATATTAACATCACCCTTTAAGGTTCTCACATGTCCCGTCCCAGTCAATCCCTGTCTTCCCCAACTAGGGAGGAACTCTATTCTGATTTTTTTCACCATAGGTTAGTTTGACCTGTTCTAGAACTTCATATAAATGGAATAATATAGTATGTACATGTCTGTATGAGTCTAATTTCATTCAATGTAATGTTTTCAGTTACTCGTTCTTGTTACTGTATGTATTGGCGGTTTGTTCATTCCCACTAAAAAGCTATCTTTAGTAAGCGGCGCGCATACCTCCTTGAGAGTTCTGAATTGGTAAAAACAAAAAGCTTGCGTGTGTGTGTACAAAAAGAAAAAATATGGAGGTAAAGTCACCAAAATGCTTATAGTCTTTACCTATGAGACATGCAACTGGAGCAAGAGGAAGAAATGGGAAATTTTTTTCTTGAATGTGGATACTTTTTTTTTTTTTGCGGTACGTGGGCCTCTCACTGTTGTGGCCCCTCCCTTTGCGGAGCACAGGCTCTGGACGCACAGGCTCAGCGGCCATGGCTTACGGGCCCAGCCTCTCCACGGCATGTGGGATCCTCCCGGACCGGGGCACGAACCCGTGTCCCCTGCATCGGCAGGCGGACCCTCAACCACTGCGCCACCAGGGAAGCCCTAGACACTTTTTTATTGGTTGAAATTTTTACACATATACAGAGAATTTATAATATAGAACAAGTATTTTAAAAACAAGACAACAACTAAACCAAGCTCCTTGTGGGATGGGAAGAGGCTGAGGGTCTTGTGCTGTGTCCAGCTGAGGAGCATGTGTCTGGGCTCTCCTTCTGCCAGGGCACCCTCTGTGCTCCTAGGTGAACAGAGCCTGGAAAATGAGTGCAAATGGTAAACTCTGGGTGAGAAGAATACTTAGAGAAAAGGTGCATCTGAGGCATAAAATATGGACACGTTTTGAGGGGAAACAAAGTATAAAGCATAGTTAAGATGGTTGAAAGAAAGAATTCTGAAAGAAGGCTACAAGGATTAGAATAGCCCAGCAAGTAGAACCATAGAATCCTACAGCCATAGACCTGAAAGAGGCTTAAGGGACATTTACTGTGACTCCTCTATTTTGAAAAATGTAAAATGAGGCCCTACCTAAGAAAATGACACGTAATCTCATTTCATTACTGAACTTTAGAGCCAACACCAGAGTTGTTGGAGATCATCAAAACTCTCTGAGGGCTGGTCCATGTCTGTGTATCCTGTGAACAGTGTCAGGTGGTTAGGTGGTATTTATTGAAAGAGTGAGACATAAACTGATGCTTGCTCAGAAGAACATGCATCTTACCCAGAGGATAACAGCCACGAATTACCAGTATCCACTGAAGCACTGCAGTAAGAGACTCAAATTATATTTGAGAGATCTACGTTAACTATAAGGAAGGCTTTCTTGGAAGAGAGGGTTGTGGAAACCTCTGTTTCTTAGAAGTCTTAAGACTATTATAGAGTCTCCCATGTTGAAAGAGTTTAAACATGGTGCTACTTGCCAGGCTAGAGATCTCTCATTTTCTCCCAATTTAAAAAAACCAAAACAAAAACCAAGACTTGGGCTCTTTCTCGCAAGTCTGACCCCTAGTGGCCATCATCTCTGGGTTGTGCGAAAGGGAAAAAAGGCCAAGAAAAGGAGGAAAACCCAGACGTCTTTTTGGGAATTGGTAATGAATCTTAGAAATTTCCTAGTCAAACTATCTAATGGGACTAATTAAACATGAATAGAAATGACTTCCAGCATCAGTGACTTTGTAGTAAAGCTTGAAGTGGAGCCCAGGACCTTTTGCTGGTGCTCTAGTTTCAGGATCCAATTCTTACACCTTCCAGAATCTCTCACCTTCAGTGAATCTGGAAGATGGATTCTGGCCAGATATTTAGGCTTCAAATACACCTACGGCCCTGTTCACTAGCCATTGGAGAGGTTATTTTCTTAAGCTAGTAGAGTACAGAAAAATAATTTATTCTGTTCTGAGCACTGTTTCATGGACAGAGCCCCAATTTATTAAGATGAGGGAAACTACGTGATCTCTAAGGGCTGGTCCAGAGCTAATGTTTAAGATTTTCAAGTGTACATTGTATTTTGGCACAGAGTTCCTCCCAAATGGTGGCACTGTTACCATTACAAAAGCACTCCTCCCTTTTAGAATAGTAATCCCTATTTGGGGATCTTCAGAATCCTATAGGATCAGGCTGCACCAGGAGACCTATGAGCTTTCTGAAGCTGCATGTAGTTGTTAACGCTTCTGTGAATTTTCTTGGCGAGAGAGAAAAAACCTCCTTAGATTTCACCAGAAGGGTCTAGGATCACCCCCAAATTCATACAAATCACCAAGTTAACCTTAGAATTAGGTTTCCAAGAAAGTGAAGGATGTAAGCTCTAACTCTTTTCATAGAGTTACACTTAGTGTCTCTTTAGCCTTGTTGACATGGAGACAGCAGATATATACTGCTTCTGCATTCAGGGTACAGGAATTCAGTTCTCATTCTCTCCTCTGCCATGTTGAGGAACACTCATTAGTCAGTAGACGTAACTCCCACTTAGCTGACAGAAGCCCTCAATTCCCTTTGTAAAGCATTCTGACAGATGCCCACGGCACACTAAATACTCATGGCTGTGAGGCTGCTCTCTGGTGCCCTGTGCCCATCTCCTCCCATCAGGTGAACTGTATGCTTACCAAGGGTCAGTTGACTTTTTCCCCCCAAACTTATTTATGCCAATTGTATCAGTTAATGTAATTATATAACTTATATATTATGCAAACAAATGAAGTATGAGTGTGAAAATAAAGAGATTGTTTCAGTGATAATTAATTGCTTTGGAAAGGCTTAAAGGGGATGAGTTGCCAAAAAATACTCTATAGTCAATTTGTGGGTGAAACAACTGTAAAGGATGACAAAAATTAAAATCTAGAAGAATTCTGCAAGTTTTTAAAGATTTCCTCCATTAAGACAAACAAAACAAAAGCAGACAAAATAAAAACAAAAACACTTGAAACTGGAAATAATAGAGTATATGTCATGGGAGTGGTTTAGTCAAGAAAAATGAGAAGGAACTCTGGAATTAGAAAAGGTATGCTTAGAGAAGGGACTTGGCCTACTGACTGGCAAATAGAATGTCTTAAGTTAAAATATATCAGATGATTCCCAACTTTAACCACATTTTCTGATTAGCTGACACTGATGGCAGTGTGTTTCTTTAGTATTAAGATAAAACTATCCCAGTGGGGTCCAAGAGAACTGGTTTGCTTATGTCTCCTGAGTACTAATCTCTTGAAGGTTTGGCCTTTTTAAACTCCCCATAAAATCTCATTTTACTCCTGTAAGTCTGTTTCTTGTAAGCACTTTTTACAGACCTTTTCCCCCTTGAAGCCAATCACCAAGAATTCAGCATTCAAAACCTCTATTAAATTAATGTTTGCTCACCTTAGCAAACCAGTAATACTCACTCAAAATCTGGAACCAGATTCACTGTTCATTGTCTTAAGATTTTATCAATGCAGGGCCATTTGTGGTCACTATCAACATTACACTCTGTCTTTACAGAGTGTATGAGCCACAAACATAGGTATGCCTTTTGCTTAGCCTTGCCTTCTGGGGAATGTATGCTATAGAAACAACATACCTGAGGAGAAAAATGAACTGCACAAAGAGGTTCATTGCAGCATTATATATTTAAAAAATACGCCTCAAACTGCTTAAATAATTTTGCAAAAGGGTAATTATTTTATTATGATATTTTGGTCAAATATCATCTGGTAGTTATTGCTGATTGTTTAAATAGTCATGAAAATGATAATTATGAAGAATTTTAGCCATAATTATTGGAAAAATGTTTGTGATAGTAAATTAAGTGAAGAAAGAAAAATGCAAAATGGAATGAACTTCATGATTACAAATACAATAAATGTATACGTGAAATTGGTAAGCTGGGGGAGAGTTGGGTTTTTTATTTTCTGACTATTTTTCACTTAAGTTTCATTCTTTCAATGATTAGAAAAATCCCACGTTATGCAACAGTTCACCAGTTTTTCAACCTTGGTGTCCTGGGAGACCTTGAGATGTCTCAGGTTTGATGTAGCATTGCTCAGAACCACAGAATTACCTCCCAGGGGACTGAGGATTAGGCAAGAACTCCCTGAATTATGGATGGACTGGGTTGGAAAGTACCTTTGAGGTCATAGTGGTCTAATGCCCTCATTCTACAAATAAGATTTATTCTGGCACTTACTAGCAATTTGACCTGAACAGGTTACTTCTTTACTCTATACCTTGCTTTCCTCACCTGAAAAATGGAATAATAAAAGTCTCAATGCCCACAGTTTGCTGTGAGGTTTAACAGATATGAATATAGTGCATGGCACAGAGTAAGCCCTCGATCAATCTTAGTTATCAGTATGACAAAAGTTAGTGGTTGAGTCAAGGCCAGAATTCAGGTTTCCTGACTCCTTCAGTGGAGCTGTTTCTATCACACTGCATCACAGACCTTTCACCTTAGTCCAGGCTGCAATCCTTTGCTTTGCTGAGTACTGGGTAAGAAAAAGGCTATTCCAGTAACACTGAGGATGCTATGACTTTACTTAACTCTTGCCTATCAGGCAACTAACAGCATACACCGCAGTCAGGACTACATATGAAAACTATCAGAGATATCATACTGAACTGAACTGAAAATATGCCTTAAATAAGACAGAACTGGGCTCAAGTCCTATGATTATTTACGTTCTGCTTGACTTCTTGATCTGCACTTGCTTTTATGAGCCTTGGTTTTCTTATTCGCAAGATGGAGATTAATAGGGATAATCCTTCCAATGCATCTGTGATGTGAATTGCCATATGTGAAAGGGCTGTGTAAAATGTAAAGTGGAATACAATTCAAAGTGATGATTTTTTAAAAGTTATTTTTATTTTAAAAACATTTATATAGTGCATTCTATGTGCCAGGCATTATTCCAAGGACTTAATTGAATAGATCTTCATAGCAGTACTATAAAGTATGTACAACGATTGTCCTAGCTTTACTCAGGGAGGTACAAGGAGATTAAGGAATTTACCCTACATCACGGAGCTGATAAGTGTTGGCACTGATCACCACTTAGGAACTTAGAACTTTTAACTTAGGACTTTGTAGTCTGACGACAGAGTCCCTGCATAGTTCTCACGCTGCTTTATTATCAGTGAAAGTGCCTTGGCCTAAAAGTAAAGAAACATAGGTTCTAGAGTCTGTTCTCCTTCCTTACAAGGTTCAATTCCATTAGTCCAGTCCAATGGATTGCAATCCAGTGCAGGCCCATCCAGTCCAATCCAATCCAATCCAATCCAGTCCAATCTAATCAATCCAATTCAATCCAGTCCAATCCTATTCAGTTCAATTCATTTCAATTCAAGAAATACTCTCTTGAGTGTTTAGTTTGTGCCAGTGTTTAGTTTGTGGGTTTTGATGATAGTAAGATATAGGGTGAATAAGTCAGTCTCCAGAAAGAATGTCAAACCTGGAACTGTGAGGGTCAGAATAAAGATGCTTTATAAAGTCTCACCTTTCCTCTGCTCATTAAATAAAAAGTGGCCCAGCCATGGGGAAATAGGTGTCTCCTGGGACCACAGAATCCAGGTTGGAGAAGAGTTGGAAAAGTAGGTACTTGGGATTCCTGAAAAGTAAATGATCTTTGGCTGGGTTTATGTCTTCAACACTGGGACCATTGCTCTGTGTCTGGTTCCAGACTTTGTGGCCAGAAGCCTTCTTTTGAGCTAAGATGAAGTCATCTCAGTGGCCTGGTACATGTAATTTCTTATGCCTCCTCCTCCACTAAGTGTTCCGAGGGAAACCTGCCTATTGATGGGATTTTCTACCTTTTGACCGTAAAAGAGATAGTCCATATAAAGCATCTTGCGTGGTGTCTGGCCCATAGCTGGTGCTCATAAGGTAGCAAATGTTACCACTATTATCCTAAACTTTTGTCATGTGACCACTTTTCCATCGCTTCTTTTGAGAGAGAGAGTTTGAATGGCCTCAGAGGCCGGACTGCATATGACAATCATTGTTTCTCAGGGAGTTCTGTTTTTCTGTTCCAAGGTGAAAAGTGGGACAAGCCAGACTGGACATCACAGATAATGCTCCTGCTGTCCAGTGGCCACACTGCACAGAACAGGACTATTCCCCATGGGTAAACTGTTCCCTTACACAACATTTTCGACGTTACATGATTTAAAAGGCTTGCACATTAAAATGTGAGGCATGTGTAAGTACCTCATAATTAACTGCTGTCTATTTAACCAGACAGCTCCAGCAAGTTAATTTGATGTCTGTTACAAGACTTAATAATTGTCAGTGATTTTTTAAAAACAATTTACTGGTATAATCATCGACTACCCTTAGATTATCTTGTCAAATTGATAATTAAATGCCTCAAGATTCATTACAGAGTCTGTGTATTAATAGGAATGTAATTAAGTAATGTTTGCTTATGTAATCTAGAGTTTATTAGTTGTACACTTATTTATCTTTTCTACACTTATCAAATCTTCCTAAGGACCTCTTCAGAATCAATAGAAAACCAAGAATCAATAAATGTCTTAGTAGATCCAAATGAGCAACTTAATTGAGAGAATGTGAAATAAATATGGATTCTTCGTATCTGCAAAGAGGGAGGAGAGATTATTCCTATTTCACAGTAGGATTATCAGTTGGGAAAACAAAGTTCCTTTCATTCTTTCTTCTGTTTCCTTCTCCCTCCTTCATTCTCCTTTCTTTCCCTGCCTTCCACCTCTCCATTCCTTTCCTTCCTCCCTGATTTCTTCTCTCTCTTTCTTCCTTTTTTCTCTTTTCTTTCTTTTATCGAACATTTAAGTGCCTGCTATGTGTCAGCCATTGTGTATGACACAGAGGATATATATATATATGTATATGTATATGTATGTATATGTATATATATATGGTATGATATTAGTCTAATGTAGCCAAGGAGAGAGACCTATAAAACATTACAATGCAACAGTTACTTCTAGCCTGGAGGTATGTACAAAGTGCTAAGGGGGCACAGAGGCAGGAACAACTAACTGTACTGGTAGTTAGGGAAGAGTTCTCAGAGGGGGTGACATTTGAGCTTGCTGGAGATCAGGATGTAGGAGTTTTCCAGGGAGAAAAAGTCTGAGGGGGCATTCCAGGTGGAGGGAATCACATCTGCGACAAACAACATGGACCACTCTGGAGTCAGATGGAAAGGGATGAATTTTGAACTGCTGAGTACCATGATCAGAGCTGTGCTCTTTTCAAAGGATAGCTTTGGAGGATAGAGTAGCGATTTCGGCAGTGCTCAGTTACAGGGTTAGAATGTCTAGTGGCTTGCCCTAGTAGCCTTGAATCCTTCAGATATGTATTCAAATTGCAGTCTGGCTGGGCCTTCCCTTCCACACCCTCCCCTCCTGGCAATCGTCATATGCCCAGGGTTTTACAGGTTGCATTGGATTTCTGCTCTGTGGTCACTGTAAAGATACTTATACATTTCAGATCACATATTCAAATTTTGAGTTTGATGAATAACAAAGTATTTCAACCTGAGTCTCCTAAGAAAAGGAATCGGTGGTTCAGCTTGGTCATCCCAGAAACTCTCCGACATGCCCAGGACCGACAGAAATCAAACTCAGGGATGTTTGGTTACATGAACAATCCTGGATAAGATTTAGAAGAGAAAGAGCCTTATATTTCCATTAATAGCTTTCAGACCTCTATATAGAACCCCCTCATTCATCACCTTCTTATCCTTCATAACTACTAAGACACATAGAAGTCAGTGGTAATAATTTTTGTCCTTACCAAGTGTTAATCACTATAAAAGTGACAGCCTGCATGGAGTTTGCCCTGGCAAGATGGCTGGGTGCCTTTTGGGGATGAAGGGAAAGAGGGAGAGAGAAATGGTGGAAATAAATAACATATTCTGGTATTTAAAACTATATTGACTATATTCAGCAAGTAGAAAATGTGTTCAAAGTCTCTGAAGACTTTTTCATGATACTTGGAAATCGATTTCATATCCTAATGCTATTCTTAAGCTCAGACCCATGGAAAAATCTGCTTGGAGGGCTCTCCTTGCCCCAGAGAATAAGTACAGTGCATTTCTGATACTGATGTGCTCTGTGTGTGCCAGACATCCCTAAGTGATATGTACTGTGATCAGCAATGTTTTAAAATTACTAAGGTGATCACATTAGATGATCACAGTAGACAAGGTTGGGGAAAATCAAAGTTAATGGCTAAGTAATCCTGGGGGTACAAAATTCTCTGAACTCTGAGGCTGAAAGTGTTTAGAAGTCACGAAAGACACTCTATAACTACAAAGCAGCTTTACCTAAAAAATGATAGGTTTATGGAAAGAAGAACTTCAAAACCCTACTCTGAGGTCTGTTGTAACACATCTGCAGGTTTGACAAGAGAGGTAATTCAGTTTGTCACATCTTCTGGACCAAGATGCTAGATGGTATTAGGTAGAGCCTGGACTTGAGTCTGATGATTTAGTTTGAAGTCCCGGTCTGCTACTTGGAATGACTCGGGACCCTTCTCTCTCAGGGCCTCCGTTTTCTTAGCTGTAAAATGGAGCTAACTGTCCCAGCCCTGCCCATCCTTACATCACTGTGGGATCAAATGAGATCATGAGTGTAAAATACCTTGTAAACAGAGGTCAGAAACATGAAGCCCTACGTGAGGGGGTCGTATTATGATTAGATCTAAAAGGTTGTAACCATTTCAGAGGAAAATATTCCGTACTGAAAGTATCCGGTTAGAGTCAGGCGCTGCCTTCTGCCTCAGATCCTGGCCGGCAGGCACAGGGCAGCAGGCCTGCATGTTCCCCTGCCTGAGGGGGTTGCTCTCCCCAGGTGCTCCCCATGAAGGCAATTACTGTCATTGCCCGACGACCTGTCTGCACCCTCGGTTAGTCTGCAAGTGCTGTGAGAGGAAGGGTACTGTCTGTCCACTGCGACACTCTAGCACGGCAGCCTGCGGCAGTCCTAGTTCTAGCCCTGGCTTTGCCACTTACTGTGTGACTTTGGGCAAATTACTGAATGTCTTCAAGTCTTAGTTTTCTCATCCATGATATGAAGTTAATAGATATGCCCAACTCCTATTGTGTTATAAAGATTAAATGTGGGAGTACATGTCAGCTGCTTAATACAGAG
Organism: Grampus griseus; assembly: GCF_964374135.1. Classification (NCBI taxonomy): domain Eukaryota; kingdom Metazoa; phylum Chordata; class Mammalia; order Artiodactyla; family Delphinidae; genus Grampus; species Grampus griseus. The sequence goes on from NC_138998.1 coordinate 65,324,802, forward strand.
CCTGGAACATAGACAATGCTCAAGGAGTACTGGGTATTTATTGTTGTTGTTATTATTACTTTTACTATTGTTTTTCTTCCCTTCATATGTCCAGTGCTTAGAACACTGTTTAGCATATAATAGGTATTCAGTAAATAAGTGATGAAAGAATAAAAATGTAAATCCCTATCTCAGCAGATGCTTATACTGAGATTAATGAATCCTAAAGGTCAAAAGATAAATGGAAAAAAGATTGAGTTGTGTGGGTTTGGACTTCACACTTTGGGGCACTTTCCACCGTTTACCTCTACTGGTAAAGAAAGCAGTTCTACCAGGCTGGAAATTTGTAGTATTGGGATAACACTTTAGAGTTTAGAAATAATTTTTAAGGCCAGTATCTTGCTGGATTCCCACACCAGCCCTGTGGTACAGCTATTATTACACTACCCACTTCACAGGTAGAAACATCGAGGTTCAGAGCAGGGAAATGTCTTGCGTAACCACTACACCTCCGGTCAGAAGAAACACTGAAATTAGGTCTTCTGCTTTATTCTTCTTTCCTCCCCCTGGGAAGAGACCCAAGGCTAATCCACCCCGGACTGGGTCTCTGATAGTGGCCAGGGAGAGTATTCTGGAGAAGGACCTGGGTTGTCTCTCTCACTGCAACAACTAAAACGAGGGGAGTCGCTCCTGTATTTCTAGATTTTTTTTTTTTTAAGTAATCCATTAAGAATTTCTCACCTATGAGTTTAACTAAACCCTGGTGAAACTTATTATCAGTTTGGCTTGCACTTTGGTTTTGAACCCTGATATCCTTGGCATACGAAATGTGCTTCGCTATCGTTTGTGCTGGGTTTTCCCCAGGAGAGCGAAGCTGCTACAGCCCGTCTCTCTGCTCTGAAGATGGAAACAAACCGGAAGCCCCAAAGGTCTTTCACCCTAGGTCATTTAGGCAAACCAGACAGAAGTGTAATTACACCATCGCTCAACTTTATAAATCCTCCAGATCGCTTGCAGAAAAAAGCTTTTCTCTCAATAAATCTAAAAGCCCTGATAATTTGTTCCAAAGAATTACCAGCAGGTTGCAAAACCAGCATGGTTATCCACTGTCTGACCTCTCCTGTCGGTTTTCTTGCATCTCTCAGCAGCATTGCATACTTTTGACATTCTTTCCCAGTGTTTCCTGAGACCCAACGTTACTCTGGTTCTACTTAAACATCTCCATCCTGACCGTCTTCAGTTCTTTCACAGCCTCCTAACTTTGGGCATGTCCCTAAACTTAAGGCTGTGTCCTCTGTTTTTTCTTCTCTCATTCTCTCACTCCTCTCATCAGCTCTGGTGCCAGCTTTTAAGCCAGGTACTGGGTATGCAAAGATAAATAAAATAAAGTATCTAACCTCAAGGAACCCACAGTCTGGTAGAGGGGAGACGGATGGGTGAATGGAAACCTCTAGGTCTAATGAAGTGTTGTGCTTTGTCAGGGTTCGTTGGTGCTTGAGTGGAGGGTAGAGAAGTCTCTGTGGAAGGCGTCTTCAGGGACATCTTGGAAGATAAGAAGGTGCTCCTTATTTGGATAAAAAAGGAAGGGCATCTGTGGTAAAAGCACAGCTTGTACAAAAGAACCAAGGAAAAAACTTTTGGGTTTTGCTTTCCAAATCTGGAAAATGGGGATAATAATACTTAACTTGCAGTGTTGATAATGTACATAAATAGAGCCTGGAAGTCAGTAGATAGTCAGTGAAAGACCAATAATACAATAATAATAATAACAAACCCCTTTCTCCTACCAATCCTACTATTTCCTTATTTATTTTATTATTTACTTATTTATTTATTTTTTGTAAAAAGATGGGATTGGACTAGAAGACTTTTTAGAGGCCTTTCTGAATGTGATACACCCAGATGCCTTAAAATCCTCTAGGAAAATTTACCAGCAGTGCAATCCCTTCCCCTCCATACGTTCTCCTAATGCCGGCCAGTCCTCAGCACTCTCTCCCCTGAGGATACACATCATTTACTCTAAGAACCATCAATGTTTCCGCCAAACAAATGCTGCCTTATTTGGTATATTTTACCATCGAACGGACTGTCATGTTTTGTGCTATTTAACGTTATACACGGGCTCACCTTGCCTCCTTTTGATTGTAACAAGGGTGGGTGACACTGGATTTAGAGTAGGAACACAAGATTTCAGTCCTGGCTCTGGTACCTACTGGCTACCAGAGCTTAGGTCATTTCGTTAATCTCCATTTTCTCATTTATTAAATAGGGAACATGATAATAGCCACCTTTGGGAATTTTTATGATATTTAAATGAGATAATGTATATGATGGTACTTTACAAACTATAAAACATTGTAACGATAAGAATTTTATATTACATGTGTCTCTGCACCTGTACTAATCAGGACACTTTTGGTTGCAACAAACAGAAACCCAACTCAAAGTCGACTAAGTGAAAAATCACGCTTTGGCCACCTAACGAAATAATTGCAACAGATAGCCAGTGAGAAAATCAGAACGATGTTTCTCTTTTTCCATCAGCTATGGTTTTCTCTGTGCTGGCTTCTTTATCAAGCATCTTTTTCTTGGTGTTTCTCAGCAGCTGCAGGTTTATAGCCTATCAGTTCACAAACGGTAACGGGAAGTTGTTTTATTTTCCCCAAGTAATTTTGGCAAAACTTCCACAATTAACTCTCTATGGAGTGACACGGGCATGTGCCCATCTGGGTCGGTCACTGTGGCCAGCAAGTTTAGATATGCTGATTGGCCAAGCCTGGGTCTCCTCCACAAATAGAGCCTAGAGGGGTGAGGTCAGTTCTTCATAAACCACGTGGATTGAGAGCCGGAGCGGTGGTTCTCTAAAGGAAAAGTGAAGTGCTGCTGCCGGAATAGGAGAAAGTAGGTACTGGAAAGGTCAAAACAACAGAGAGACTTTGCAGCATCCGAGCCACGAGAGCTTAAAAGGCGAATGCTATGTGGCAACACCATGCTTCGCACATTGGGAAGATACCGTGGTGAATCAGAATATCAATTCACTTAACAGCAAATCTGGAAGAAGACAGGTTGTGGAAGTTCCAAAGCGGGGATATTCATAGGGCATATATTGGGAGTCCAACCAAATGTTTAACAACTTTCATTTTGTTGATTTCAAACTGGCCTAGTTTTCTTACTCTGGCATTGGTAAGCATGAGAGCAGGAGGAATAGAGAAAGTTCTGAGACCATGTTTTTAAACAAAGTCTTTTATTAATTAATTAATTTTATTATTTTTGCTGTGTTGGGTCTTCGTTTCTGTGCGAGGGCTTTCTCTAGCTGTGGCAAGCGGGGGCCACTCTTCATCGCGGTGCGCGGGCCTTTCACCGTCGCGGCCTCTCTTGCTGCAGAGCACAGGCTCCGGACGCACAGGTTCAGTAGTTGTGGCTCACGGGCCCAGTTGCTCCACGCCATGTGGGATCTTCCTGGACCGGGGCTCGAACCCGTGTCCCCTGCATCAGCAGGCGGACTCTCAACCATTGCGCCACCAGGTAAGCCCCAAACAAAGTCTTTTAAAATAAAACATTCGCTCGTTTGAATATCTGTGAGAAAGCGGGAGGGCCTCTGGTGAGCTCACCCCAGGATGAGCTCAGCGCTGTGGAGCCAGGAAAAGGCATAGCCTGCAGTGACTGGACTGTATAGCCTCCTGCCAGCTGGGACAGCCCTCTCCTCCCGGGAGCCTCCAGGCAGCGGGTGTGTATGTGTGCGCGCACGCACCTCCTGGCCTTTGGTGTCCTTTCAGGCAGGCCTGGGGGGGGCGCTCACCTGGGTGCCCACGTTCAGTCCTCTGTCCTAGCTCTGGTGACAACTGCCTACATTTGTTGGCAGCCACTGGACAGAATCCAGCAAGAGACTCAGGAAATGCCAGAAATGGCCCCACTTGGTACTGCTGATAGCTGGTTTGGAAAAACAAACTGAGCTAATGGAATAAAGGGTCTACCACCCTTATTTCTCTTCTTCCCTTCCCCATCTCCTCCCTATCTTCCTTCCCCACCAACTTTTCCCCTTTTCCCTCTTCCCTTTTGCCTCTTCTACTAGGATGAAATCCCCTTAAAGACAACATGTATGTCTTCACGATGGACAAAGCCCTGGTTGGGGGAAGATATTAAAGACAAGTCAAGTGCAAATCATGTCTTTACACTTCCATTGTAGTAGAGGGAGCAGCCCCACTGACGATAACCCAGAGATAGGCAGTGTGCCCCCCACCCCGCCCCAGAGGCACATCTGGTGGTTTGGGAGTTCAGAGGCAGAGGTGATTTCTGCTGGGGACTCATGGGATGTCTTCTGAAGGAGGTTTTACTTGACTTAGATCTTGAAGGCCACTCATTGAAGAACACAAGTAAACCCTGCAAGTAAGAGCAAAGGACGCGGGCACAGCCGCAAGAAGGGCTCACGCTTAATGCACAAATGTTTACGGTTTGCTGATGGGCTGTAGTCTTCACTCAGAGCTTGATTACTTTTAGTTTATACAAACTGCTAATAAATTTGGTCACCTATAAATACACATGAGACCAAAACCAGCAAATTAAAAGTGAGAGAAGGGACTACTACAAGTAGGCTGTTGAAAATGGAGAGAAATACAAGGGGGATGGCTTGATAACAGAGGAGACAGAAGATCAAAACAAAACCCTACCACAAATCCTCAAGAATGGAAAAATCACAGCATTCTGGGTCGAGTGTGGGAGTCAAGCAGTCCTGAAATTGAGAGAGTCCTCTAGAATGTCATCTGACGTTAGAGTTCAGTGAAGAAAATGACAGCCTCTAGTCCTTTCAGAAACGGCCAGTTTATATTCTTTATGCTTTGTTTTAGAATACAGACAAATGCATAATCGATTTTAGCAAGAGTTCCTTCCCAATTGAGTTACAATAAAATTTGTATTAAAGCCAGAAAGCTTCAGCATTTGGAATGTTACCTTCTAGACAAGGAATAATGTGGTTTGACTTTTAATAAATCCAGAAGTGCTGTGAGTCATGATATGTCACAACCCCATCTTCCAGTCTCCTTTGCATCATCTCTATGCCTCCTGCATTCTTAAAGTTTCTTTTCTTTCTTCCCTGACTGTGGCTTTTAGCAGCAGGCACCCTGATGCTATTGTTCCCTCTCTACAGCATTTCCAACATGACAGGGAGGGGCAGGGGAGGGGCTCTGAGGCGGGGCCTTGGGACCTGGGCTGGGCTTAGCTTCCTACCTAAGAGCCAGAGATTTTAGAAAAATCACTTTCCTACTTTGTTTTTCTATTGTTATGTTTTTTTATTGTTATTTTTTTTTTACAAGGAAGCACTGAGTCTTATTTATTTATTTATGGCCATGTTGGGTCTTTGTTGCTGCGTGCGGGCTTTCTCTAGTTGCGGCAGATGGGGGTTACTCTTCATTGTGGTGTGTGGGCTTCTCATTGCAGTGGCTTCTCGTTGCAGAGCATGGGCTCTAGGCCCATGGGCTTCAGTAGTTGTGGTACATGGGCTCAGTAGTTGTGGCTCGTGGGCTCTAGAGCACAGGCTCAGTAGTTGTGGCTCACGGGCTTAGTTGCTCTGTGGTATGTGGGATCTTCCCGGACTGGGGCTCGAACCCGCGTCCCCTGCATGGGCAGGCGGATTCTTAACCACTGTGCCACCAGGGAAGTCCCTCACTTTCCTACTTTGAAACTCTGTTTTCCTCTTTGGAAAAAAAGGGGATAATACCTCTTATTCATGGAGTAGTTGTGACAACCAAAAGCATTAATTGATGTGAGATTAGTAAACTGGACAGTGGTTTCATTCTCAGCCTATACATTGCGCTTATAACTACCCCCACCTCTAAGCATCATTTGCATCCACATCTGTCTCCCTCATTTGATTGTTAACTTATTTGAGGTTGTGTTTTTCTTAATTTTTTTTCTTTTTTGTATCTCCTTGAAGACAGACTTTCCTGAATGGCACTGCAGGTCATGTGTACTGCCCAACACTATTCATATGACCATGCAGTGAATGGGGTCCTCTATGGTTGTGTGATGCAGGAGGTCCAACTAAAGTGCCTAGCAGGCTGCTGTCTCTGTGAATATTAAACATGAGGGATTCTGTTTTCTATTCCTGATACTTAAGCCCTGTCCTAGGGCATAAAAAATTAGTGAATACTGGATTCTGGGCCCTGAATCAAAAATTTTGCACTCTATTATTCAGTTTCAGGCCCAACCTTCAGCTTCCCATTGCATCTTTGATTGGACTGTAGTGGTCATACTCTTAGCAGAACCCATCAGCCACAGAAGTCTTCTGGTGAAGAGGAGTTTGGGGCCATCAGGATTTCAAAGTAAAAGTTAGGGAAAAACTTGGCAAGCCTGGTGTTTTGACTTTGGTGTTTTCATCTCAAAATCTTTGTAAATGACGATATCTCAGTAGCCAGTCTTTTTTTTTGTCTTCTGGATACATTTAATTTTTTTAAATTAATTTTTATTGGAGTATAGTTGCTTTACAATGTTGTGCTAGCTTCTACTGCTCAGCATAATGAATCAGCCATAGATATACATGTATCCCCTCCCTTTTGGATTTCCCTCCCATTTAAGACACCACAGTGCGTTGAGTTCCCTGTGCTGTACAGTATGTTCCCATCAGTTGTCTATTTTATACATAGAATCAATGGTGTATATGTATCAATCCCAATTTCCCAATTCCTTCCACCCCACTCCTTTCCCCCTTGGTACCCACATATTTGTTCTCTACGTCTGTGTCTCTATTTCTGCTTGGGAAATAAGGTCATCTACACCATTTTTCTAGATTTCACATATATGCATTAATATACAATATTTGTTTTTCTCTGACTTACTTTACTCTGTATGAAACTCTCCAGGTCCATTCACGTCTCTACAAATGACCCAATTTCGTTCCTTTTTATGGCTGAGCAATATTCCCTTGTATATATGTACCACATCTTCTTTATCTATTCCTCTGTTGATGGACATTTAGGTTGCCCATGTCCTGGCTATTATAAATAGTGTCAGCAGCCAGTCTTGAAAGCAGGGTTAAAAATCACACATGGCGGGCTTCCCTGGTGGCGCAGTGGTTGAGAGTCTGCCCGCCGATGCAGGGGACACGGGATCGTGCCCCAGTCCGGGAAGATCCCGCGTGCCGCGGAGCGGCTGGGCCCGTGAGCCATGGCCACTGAGCCTGCGCGTCCGGAGCCTGTGTGCTCTGCAACGGGAGAGGCCACAACAGTGAGAGGCCCGCATACCGCAAAAAAACTCAAAAAAACCCCGAAACGAAACAAAACAAAAATCACACATGGCTCTTCTATGCTCCCTTCCCCCATTCCAGTTATTAGGGAGATTTTATAGCATCTGTGAAATGTTGTCATCTGACCTCTGCTTGTTTCTTGATGGGCTTCAGTTTGCTCATCTGCATAATAGAACTCATCATATCCTCTTCCCCAGCTTACTAAAGAGATGTCCTGTGAATGCATTGAGACACAGACCCCTATTATGTGCTCAAAAATGGTGGGTGAATCTGAGACAACGGTGGCAAGAAGCCCACCTCTCCCACTCTCTGGTGATATCTTTTGTTGTTGGATAGCTTTGACATAGAACTGTCTACCTCACAGTGAGAGAGAGAGAAAAAAATCTATTTCTGTGTAACTTCCACCCCTGAGACCCCTGGGCAAGGCTGAAGTGTCTTCCCAGTTTCCTGGCCTCCCCGCTAGTGAGGACAGGCTGCAGAGGGCCTCTGTGGTCAGAGGGCCGAGGAACCAGACAAGCCTCTGTGGTTACGCACTTCTTTATTTCCTTATTTATTAAATTTGCAGCTCACATTTTTACCATCATGTTATTCTGTGGTTTGTTTGCAAAATGCATTGTGTGCCAAGCTCGCTTCAAATGTTCCCTGAGTTGGAAGAGGGTTGCACTGGAAACCCAGGGAGAGGGGAGGGGAGGGCAGGAAAGCAGTTACAGAAACATTATATAATTGATATATTTGTTAATGACCCTTTCTTTGTAATCAAACTACCCAAGGCAGATGGAGAAATGAAAACTGAGAAAGCATCGTAGGCTCACAACCCAGGAGGAAGCCCCACTCCTGCTCATGGACCCCCAGGCACAAAAATGGCATCTTTTGAAAGACTTCGGGAGAGGGTAGAGGTTGGTTCCGGAGGAGTGATGAATAATGAATTAATTCATACATGTTATTATTAGGGAGCCTGCTATAATTGGTTTTTGAAGATTTTATAAAAACAAAAACCCAGTTTTCAGAAATTAGCTGAAATGGGGCTCAAGAGATGCTCTCCCAGAGCTGGTTTTCTTTTTAACTCTGTATTTTTCTTTGCTCTCCCCCCAGGCAGTAGTAGATCCCTGAGAGGATGCCCTGTTGTTGCCGAATCCCATTTTGACTGTATTCAAGTTTGTTCTTGTATTATTCCATCTGGTTGCTCCCCAAACCACTTTCCTTTTTTACTCTCCTTGTAAATATTTACATAAGAAGGTTTTTGCAGGATCCTATATTGGTGGATTGGCGCAAAGCAAAGAGTCTTGATGTGTTTTATTCCTTTTTCGAACAATTTGGTTAAATGGATTTCCTTCCAGCTCATTAAAAAAAAAAAATCCTTTCATTTTAATAACATTGTCAGACACGAAAGAGCATCAGAGGGAAAAATAAGTTTGCAAGGTACAGGCTCGAGTGGCAATCTTTGAGCTGCTCTGTGGCTGTTAATTGTTAATGCGGGAACTGTTGATTGTAGTGAAGGGCTGGAATGCCACATGCATTTAAAGGCCTCCTCTCCCTAGGCAGGACAAGGATCTGCGCTGTTTTCTGGCTTGGTTGGGTGGCTGAGAGATCAGATAACTGAATCAGGATATCAAGACACAGTCCCCAAGCTTCAGACACCAGCTCACCTTGCCACCCTCCCTAAGGCTCTGTCTTTGCTTTTTCTTCTCTGTCCACCCTCTTGGACAAGTTCATCCTTGCCCATAGCTTTAACGAACAAACTCTCCACAGGTAAAATCAAACCTCTCTCTTTAGCTTTGACCTCTTTTCTGAGCCCCAGTTCTGTATTTTTAGCTCTTTTAGACATTCCAGCAAAAACTATCACTACCCTAACTCAGCAGGACCAAAGCCAACCTCCTCTCCATCTGGACCTGGTCTTTCTCTGGGTTCTGAGAATGTAGCCCCCTATCATCTCCACCCAAACCTGTGGAATTTACTCAGACACTGAGTTCCTAAACTGTCACCTTTGACTTCTCCCTCTTTGTTCCTCAAATCGAATCAATCACCAAGTGCTATGGGTTTTAACACCTCCTAGAGACTTGCCTGGGTTTATCTCTGTTTCTATCGTGGCTGTCATTGCTCTGGGTTTCTATACACTTTCTATATTCATTTATCCATATACTCATGTGTTTAACACAGACATTGATTGCATATTTCCTATGTGCTAGATATCTAGCTGGTGTTGGGGATGCCGACATGGTGAAGACAAAAAAGAATTGTACCTGGGAGAAGATATACATTAAAATTTTCAAATTATAAAACTGCACATAGTGTGACCACAGGAGTAAAACAGGGGAGGTCACAGGTTTCTCTGTCTTATGACTCTCCCAAGATCCTGCAACACATTCTTGCTATATTTATTTATCTGACTCTGTTGCTTTCCTTCTCAAATGCCATCAATGCCCTTTGCCATTACTTACTCATTTCGTGCCGTTCGTTCATTCATCATTTATATATTCTTGTGCTTCTCCCTCATACTATGCTGTTTATTGTCTCCATACTCTTGCTATTGTGGTTCTTACTTCCTTTGTTACTTTTTTTCACCTCATGACACCCAGCAATTCTTCACTTGGTTAATTAAAGACACGTTCATTAATGCAGATATCAATACTTCTAGGAAGACCTCTCCTCTCCTCACAACTATAACATACTCACCAGCTTCACCCCCCACCCCCCATTAAGTACCTGTCCTCTCTTTAGGAGAGCATAGTAGCATTCGATACTGATTAATTTGGCTGTGAACTCTTGGCTCTGTGATGCTAGCCTTGACCTAAACTTGGTATTTGTAGAATGCCTTCCTTGAGTTTAAAACCCTTGTTTTGAAATACGCTACCATGTGTAAAATAGATAGCTAGTGGGAACCTATGATATAGCACAGGGAGCTCAGCTCGGTGCTGTGTGATGACCTAGGTGGGTGGGATGGGGGCGGCGGTGGGAGGGAGGTCCAAGAGGGAGGGGATGTATGTACATATATGGCTGATTCACTTCGTTGTACAGCGGAAACTAACGCAACATTGTAAAGCAGTTACACTCAAAAGAAACCAAAAAAACAAACCAAATCAAAACAAAAAACCCCCTGCTTTCCCTAACACACCGTCTGATTTGTCTGATCCCTCCCAGCCTTGGTCACTTTTGCCTGGGGTAGAGCCTGACCTCCTATAAGATGCAGTCCACAGAAGCTGCTATTAACCCAGGCTCCTTGGTCAGTACCGGACTGTGCCAGGCCTAGAACAGGCAGAAGAGACGATTTCCATATGACTATTTTATTATGTGACTGGGCAGCAGCATCTCATAAGAAATATTACTGCTCTGTGTTCCTTCTTTCTCTTTGTCTAATTTGCAGATGGGGAAGGACAAAATTTAAAGAGCAATATCTTGTATGTTTTCTAATTAATTAGAAAAGATGATAGAGATGTTAGAAATTGGTTTTATGAACCCAGATTTTGACATTTGATCTCCTGGATGTGTGGCTGCAGTAAAAACTGGTTAGATGATGTGATGTTTTGTCGGTCCAGTTAGTCTACTTTGTTTTGATTCCCTTCTGTTTAGTGTCTCCTCACCCCACCCCTTTTCAAAAAAAAAAAAAAAAAAGAGCAGGATTCCTGAGAATACAGAGCATCTGCTGTGGAGACGCTGTGAGCAGCAGAGAAGCCCAACGCTGTTGGGTAACACCTGCCTTCAGCTGGACCAAAGATGGGACGGGGTTCTGAGAAAGACTGCGCATAGTCCCGGTTGGAAAGACGACATCATTTCGGGAAATATTCAATAAAGCCTTTTGAGAAACAGAGTCCCATTCATGGTGGGAGGGATCGAAGGGAGCTGTTTTCCCTCTTAAGGCTTGGCTCAGTCTGGAAAGATGGTATTTAATGTAACCCAGACTGATTATTTTGTTGATCATGTTTCAAAACCCGTGCCCTTTAAATGCGTTCCCAGAGTAAATTGAGTGCAATTGTGGGAAGTTTAACTTAAAAAAAATTCTTATTATTTTTTTGAGATTGGAGGGAGAGCTCAACAGGAGAGGGTGAATGGAAACCCACCCAAGGACCAAAAACTAAAAGGGGCTGGGGGTGTGGATGAATAGAGCAAAGAAAGATGAGGATTCTGGGTTGGAAAGTCTCCTTGAATGAGTCATCCCGCAGGATAAATAAAACCTCATTCATCACCCTGCCTTCCTTCTCTGTAGCGAGAGAAGCAAATAGTGGGGCCCTGGAGAAACATCAGCAACTTCTTGTAGCATCTGTAGGTGGGGAAGGCTTCCAAGCCACAGAGAGGGCTGTGAACACGCTTACTGGGGCTCCAGTTTTTCTCAGCCAAATAGGAAGAATCTCCAAATTGACCTTGGAAAAACATACTCACTGAAGGAAAAAAATATTCTAAACTCCCCCTCTGTATTTGTATTAAGAGATTTTTTTTTAAAGAAACAAATAGATTGCTTTCCAGTTTTCCATGAAAAGAGTTTGAATGCTCTCAGACTCGCAGTGGTAGAATCCTTGAAGTGGGTTTTGTAAGGCTGCAGAGAGGACTTAAGCCTTGTCCCTTGTTAATGAATACAAGGTCATCCACATAGTAAACCGTATTCATATTAAAAAGCTGAAGGGGTAAGCATTCAAGCCACTCCTTTCTGCAAAGATTGCAATTAGCATTTTTATGAAGAACATAAACTCTCTGTGTATCAAAGATGCACTTTTATGACTCTGAAACTGGCTCGAATAAGCATTCCGCAAACGTTCGGCGCTTTCCCTTCCAGGAGGAGGCCAATTAAAACAGTCTGTCTCACTGCCAGCCTCTACCCACCCCTTAATGGGGTAACAACAATACTGAGCTGGTAGCGTTGGTTCCCTCAAAAGTGGCTGTTCAGTTATTGGGCACCTGGAAAGAAGATAATGATTCCTTGGCTGTCATCACACACATACATACAAAAACAAAAACCCAAGGCTTATTCTACTTTTCCCTCTTCACTCCAGCTATGAATTGCTTGGTTCAGAAGGATGAGTTAACTTGCCACCAGTTTTGTCAGCTGTTTTCTCACCTCTGGAGCAGCAAGACTCAAGGGAGAATGGCGCTTGACCGTGTGTCGGTGGCGTCAGCGTGCTTTTGCAAACGGTATTGTTCTCTGGAAAGCAGCCTGTGCCACTGCGAGGCTCCCCGGAGCAGAGACTCACAGCTGCACCGTCCCTCTGTGGCCACCAACTGACTGTGCATTTTAACATTGTCCCTTCAGGTATTTTCTGATAGGGCCGGTGTGGATGCTCTATCATTGCGTGGGGAAGAAAGTGGAAGGCACAGTGTCCGGCTGCTTTTGGAGCCAAAGTCACCAGGCCAGGTTTTACCTCACTCAGTTGGTTCTGTTCGTCAGCCAAAGGGGTCTTGCTGAAATATTTAGTCTCCATATACACAGTAAACAATCTTGAACCAGAGTCAGGAAAAAGTATAAATAAGCCCAATATCTCTTTCAATGGAAATGGCACCAACATAGTATAAGTAGACGATGCTTGGGAAATGTTTCTGGAATGAAGGAATTAATATGCCAAGACTAGGGAGGGAATACCTTCTACCAAAAGGCTTTAGATACAATTTAATGGTATTTTTTTAGTGTACCTCTATCCATTTCCCTCCACTTTCTGAAACGTGTTGAAATTCATTCTGGTGGTTGCTGTACTAATATTACCTCTGAGAATGAGTCTTTCAGATTTCAGACAAAGAATGGGACTGACTTCACATGAAAACAGTTGTAGCAGTACTTACAGGTGTAACAGTTGGATGCTTTTGGCTGCACATAGTGAGTACCTCTCAAAACCAATCCAAACAGTTCAGATTTATTAATGAAACTTACAAAATAAGACATCCAGAGATTAGCAGTTCTTGGGTTGGATCAGCAGTTCATCAGTGTCAAAGGTTAAGACCCACGTTCCTGGAATTTTCTTTGTATTTCTTTCACGCTTTCAAGATGGCTATTACAGTTCCAAGCATCATATCTTCATAGAATAATGTCTAAAGCACAACATAAGAGTTTTTGGAAAGCTCTTAAAGACTTCCTGTTATACCTAATTTTTCATAACCAGGCCATATGCAAAATATAAATACATTTCCATGATTGACTTGGAGCCATTGTATTCGTTTCTCAAGGCTGCCATAACAGAGTGCCACCCGTAACAAAGACAGGGTGGCTCAGACAACAGAAATGAATTTTTTCATGATTCTGGAGGCTAGAAGTCCAAGGTCAAAGTGTCCACAGGGTTGTTTATTTTTTATTTATTTATTTTTTGAGTCATCTCTTCTTGGGTTGTATATAACTGTCTTCTACCTGTGCTTCATATGGTCATTCCTCTATGTGTGTCTGTGTCTTAATCTCCTCTTCTTATAAGGACACCAGTCATAATGGACAAAGCCCCACTCTAATGCATTAATGACTTCATTTCAACTTGATTACCTCTTTAAAGACCCTATCTCCAAATATAGTCACATTCTGAGGTAATGGGGATTCAATATAGTCTGAGTTCTGGGGAGATACAGTCCAGCTCATAATGTCCATCATGATTGATACTTTGGGATTTGGCATATCACTGCTCAGGCAACATTGGCTTTTGTTAACAAGAAAGAAGGAAGAATGACTGTAGCAGATATCCTCGCTTATTAGCATTATTATTTTTTCATGTAATGATTGTTGAAATCCTTCATTTCCCCAAACTTAACCAGTTTGGAACAGGCCAATATTAGTAATGATTCAGAGAAACCAAAGATCAGAGTATTTGATCACCTCTGTCTCTAGATAATGTCCCTTGACACATGGCTAGTCAGAATCCACTGAGACCATATACTTTTGTACTGTGGTAAGTGAAATAGATGGGTTTCCTTAACAAACGGTACAGGAATTTCTCTTAAGGAAGAAAATGTCTTAGTTTAGAAAAATCCTTGACAAGATGCTTATTGGAAAAGTGATACTCAGAGGTCATGGGCTACCAGGAGTTAGAACAACAAAGGAGAAGGAAACCTTCTTTGAATAAATGATGAATAGGAATTTGGGAATGTGGGAAGAAAAGTGAACGAATAAGAGGGAAAAGACAAGATGTTAGAAGGTAGCATAAGGCTGAAGACCTCAGGAGAAAGTTGGACAGTGACAATATCCAGTTGTGGGAGAATCAAAGGCTTTCTAGAACAAAGAAGTCTGGTGTTCAGTTTTAGTACATTTTTGTTGGTATGATGTAGTTCTCTCTTCAGTTTCCTTCCTTTGATCATTAGTAAAACATATTAAGCACATACCTATCTCCAGAGAGTAGAGTATTAGGAAAGGGGTGGGACTGCAACAACTTGGATATGTCATGAGCAGAATTGATAGATGATCCACAAACAGAACTGGTTCAACCGAAGCAGGACTTCAGAAACACAGGCATCTGTGAGCTCTAATCACTTCTTGCTCCTATCTCCAGGCAAGAACAGAAATCTGGGGAGCCTGTTTCAATTCTTATAGAACACTGAAAGGGACATGGAAGTAAGGATGTACTTGACTCAATCTTGTCTTCCCCTTAAAGGGGAAGGGTGATCCCAGATGTATGTATTGTAACCTCATTACTTTTTAGAAATAACAGTCCAACCTTATGTGTATTATGAGTGATTTAAAAATGTTTCCCCATGTATTATCCTTTATTTTCTAAGTCTTAAGCTTTTGTCATATATGATTATTGCAATCTGAGAAAAATAGCACAAACTTAAAACTGATATTTAATTTATGTATTTATGTATGTATTAAAAAATTTATTTTGAGATAACTTAAAATTGACATGCAGTTATAAAAAACAATACAGAGAGATCCCGCGTATGCTTTACCCTGTTTCTACCTATGCTAAGACCTTCCAAACTATAGCACAATATTATGACCAGGATTTTTGACTTTCATAGAGTCAAGATACAGAACATTCCATTCCCACAAGGATCCTTCTTATTCCCCTTTTAGCCATACCCATTTCTGGCTCGCCCTCTTATCTCCTTAACCCCTGGCAGCCATTAATCTGTTCTCTATTTTTACAATTTTATAATTTTGAGAATGTTATAGAATCATACAGTATGTAATCTTTTGGGGTTGGCTTTTTTCACTTAGCATAATTTTCTGGGGAGTCATCCAGGTTCTTGTGTGTATCAATAGATCCCCCTCCCCCTTTTCATTGCTGAGTAATACTCCATGGTATGGACATACCACAGTTTGTTTAAATATTTGCCTATTGAAAGACATCGGGATTGTTTCCAGTATTGGAATATTACAAATAAAGGTGCTTGTTATAAATTGAATTTCATCTCCCCAGAATTCGTATGTTGATGTCTTAGCCCCGAGTACCTCAGAATATAACTGTATTTGAAAACAGCATCTATACAGAAGTAATCAAGTAAAAATGAGGTCATTAGGATGGGCCCTGATCCAGTTTCACTTTTCTCATAAAAAAGGTAAATTTGGACACAGGCATGCACACAGAGAGAGCACCATGTGAACATGAAGTCAGAGATTCGGGTTATGCTTCCACAAGTCAAGAAGCACTAAGAATGGCCAGCAAACTGCCAGAAGCTAGGTAAGAGGCATGGAACAGAGTCTCTCTTATGACCCTCCCAAGGAAGCAACTCTGCTGACACCTTGATCTTGGATTTCTGCATCCCAAACTGTGAGATAATAAATTTTTGTTTTTAAAGCCACCCAGTTTGTGCAACTTTGTTATGGCAGCACTAGAAACTAACACAGTGCCATAAACCTTACTTTGTGTGTAAGGTTTTGAATGAATACAAGTCTTCATTTATTTGGGATAAATGCCCAGGAGTACAATTGCTGGTTTGTATGGTAATTACATGTTTAGTTTTGAAAGAAATAGCCAAGCTGTTTCCAAAGTAACTGTGCCATTTTACATTCCCACCAGCACTGTATGAGTGATCCAGTTTCTCTGCAGCTTCACCAGCATTTGGTGTGGTCACTACTTTTTATTTAAGCCATTCTGATAGATGTGTAGTGATAGCTTATTATGGTATTGATGTAAATTTCTTAGCAAATGACAATGGACATCTTTTAAATGCTTACTTGTTTGTTTGTTTTTACTATTGAGTTGTGAGAGTTTTTATATATCCTAGATAATAGTCCTTTGTTGTATATGAGGTTTGTGAATATTTGTTCCCAGTCTGTATCTTGTTCTACCATAGCCTAAGTCTTTCCTGGAATAAGAGTTTAATTTTGATGAAGTCCACTTTATCATTTGTTTCTCCTTAAGGATCATGTTTTTAGTGTCAATTTTAAGAATTCTTGCCTAGCCCGAGATACTGAAGACTTTTTCCTATTTTTTAAAATAAAAGTTTGTAGTTTTCTATTTTACATTTAAGTCCATAATCCATTTGAGTTAATTTCTATATAAGATGATGTGAGGATTATATTGAAGTTCTTTTTATTTATTTATTTTTTAATTTTATTTATTATTTTTTTTGCGGTACGCGGGCCTCTCACTGTCGTGGCCTCTCCCGTTGCGGAGCATGGGCTCCGGACGCGCAGGCTCAGCGGCCATGGCTCATGGGCCCAGCCGCTCCGCAGCATGTGGGATCTTTCCGGACCGGGGCACGAACCCATGTCCCCTGCATCGGCAGGCGGACTCTCAACCACTGCGCCACCAGGGAAGCCCTCTTTTTATTTATTTAGTTTTGCTTGTAGATGTCCAGTTACTCCAGCATCATACATTGAAAAGGGTGTCTTTCCTCCATTGAATTGTTTTTGTACCTTTGTCAAAAATCAGCTGGGCATATTTTTGTGAATCTAATTCTTGGTTCTCTATCTTGTTCCATAGATCTATGTGTCTATTCCTCTATGAATACTAAACTGAATTGATTAATGAAAGTATATACTGAGCCTTAATATCAAGTTGCATGATTTATATCACTTTTTTCTTCTTTTCTTCTCTGTCAATCTCTGCCTTTTGTTAATGTATTTAGCCTGTTTACATTTACTATAATTATTGACATCTTAGGGTTAAGATTGCCATTTTTTTTTGTTGTCTTTTTAGTCTATTTTTTGTTTCTGTTTTTGTTTTTCCTAATGTCCCCTGGGTTACTTGAAAGTTTTTTAGAATTCCATTTTGATTTTTCTATAGCTTTTCTGAATGTTATCTCTCTTTTTATTTTCAGTGTTCTGAAGACCTCTATTTCCAAACCATAAAAATATGAAATGCTAGCCATTTATTTTGCAGGCTATGTCCCTGATTTTCATCCTTCCTTGGTTTCCTTCCCCCAACCCCCTCTTCATTTTCTGGGGGTGAATATCCTGCCCTCTCATTTTTTTTCCACACACACACACACACACACACACACACACACACACACTGTATTTTATTTTTACAAGAGATAAATAGACTGACACCAAGCATTGTAAATGGATGACCACAACAAAAGCAACAATGATTGCAATTACCAAACATGAAACACACTCATACTATGTCATAATATTGACATTCAGTCCAGTAATCCTCCACTGTAACAGCTCTTTTACTTTGCAGTGAAAATTGATTTGTATATTTTTTGCCTCTGAGTCCTTGAGGGATTTTTTTTTAATTCAAACAGAAAGTCACAAAAATTATAATCATCCTCATCAGTTCACTCAGTCCCATGTAATTAATTTTTTTTTCATCTTGATCTTTCGTTAGCAGTTTTATGAGTTCATCAGTTTTCCATTAGAGTTCTGAAAATGCTTATTCATTCAGTTCAGCAGTATAGTCAGTTACCAGAAACCTGTACTTGTCAGGGTCTTTTCCATGAATTCCTTGAAGATGAAACCCTTTTGTAGGAACATATTTGCAAAAGCATCAGAGTACACCCAGAACTGTCTGTAAATGACAAAAGACTTAAAAATGACCATGGTTAAAGATTTGGTGAAAGTTCATAATAATGCAATTGACAAGGAAATTTAGTTATTTCTGAGATATACATTTTAAAGTAATAACTAGAATTGTGACTTATAACTGAATGTTATCTCTTTTTATAGATGTTTCAGTGGTTGCTCTAGGTTTTACATTATATGCACATAACTTATCACTGTTTATTGGTGTCATTTTACCAGTCTGAGTGACATATGAAACCTTACCTCCCTGTATATTTCTCTGCCTTCCCCCACTTAAAATATAACTTCTTAAACATTTTCTCTACATACCTTTAGATACTCGTCACATAGTGTTATGATTTTTTGTTTCAACTGTCAAAAATAATTTAGAAAACAAGAATAATTTGGAAAAGAGGAGAGGGATAGTCTATTTTTATTTATCCATATTTTTTCTTACATGTACTTTCTCCCTTCCTGGTATTCCTTCTTTTATTATTTCTTTTCTCTTTAGAGAACTTCCGTAGCCATTCTGTTATGGTAGGTCTTCTGATGACAAATTCTTTTAATTTTCCTGTTTCTGAGAATGTCTTGATTTCCCTTTCACTTCTGAAAAACATTTTCACTGAACATTGGATTCTGGATTGACAGTTCTTTTATTTATGCTGGAAAATGTTATGCAACTTGCTCTGGCTTCCACTTGCTCTTGCTGAGAAATCCACTGTAATTTGAATGGTGTTTTTCATAGAGGTTTGCTTTTGGTTCTCTTTTGCTGCTTTCAAATATTTTTTTCTTTGTATTCAATTTTCATAACTTTGACTATGATACATCTTGTTGGGGATTTCTTTGTTTTTTTCCTTCTTTGGGTTTGCTCAGTTTCTTGAATCTGGAAATTTATGTGTTTTGGTTTTTTTTTTCATTTTCTTTGACAAATTTGGGAAGTTTTCAGGCTTAATTCTTCAAGTATTTTTTCAGTCCCACCCTTTTTCTCTTTCCTTCTAGAACTCCAGTTACACAAATGTTAGATCTTTTGTTATATTTGAGACTTTGAGACTTTGCTTGAGACTTTGAGAGGTACTTGAGACTTTGCTCATTTTCTCTCAGTCTGTTTTTCTCTTTTGTTTAGATTGGGTAATTTCTACTGTTCTTAAAGTTCACTAATTAATATATTCCCTCCATTTTGCTGTTAATCCCATCCATTGAGTTTTAAAATATCAGTTATTGTATTTTTAAGTTCTAAAATTTTAATTTTGGGGAGGGGAGGTATTTTCTGTTTCTTGCTGAGACCTATTTTTTTGCTAGCACTTCCTATTTTGTCATGTGCTTCAACTGTGTTTATAATTGCTCACTGAAGCATTTTTATGATGGCTGCTTTACAATATTTGTCAGATAGTTCTAACATCACTGTCATCTCAGTGTTGGCATTTATTGATTGTCTTCTTTCATTCAATTTGAGATCTTCCTTGTAGTTGGCATGAGTGGGTTGTTTTCTTTTTTAGTTGAAACTTGGACATTTTGGAACTATGTTATGAGAAACTGGATCTTACTAAAACCTTCTGTTTTAGCTTTCTTTTACTGAGTCGACTTAGGCATGGAGAGGGGAGGACGCTGCATTGCTACTGCCACGTAGGGCTGGAAGCTAAGTTCCCAACTTGGTCTCCATTGACACACAATTGGTGAGCTCCTCTCCTTGTTACTGCTGGGTAGTATTGGGAATTCCAGTTTTCTTTTCTTTTCCTTCTTTTCTCTCTCTCTTTCCACCCAATTTCTTTGAACCATTTGAGAATAAGTTGCAAAACCTAACGACTTCTGTATGTATACCCTGAAAACAAAAATATTCTTTTACATAACCGTGGTATATTATCAAAATCAGGAAATTAACATTGATACAATATTATCTAATCTTACAGTTACCAGTTGTCCCACTTAACATTCTTTGTAGCACAAGAAAAAAAACTTGGACATTTTATAGGTAAGTATATTCTTTCTGTCATGTTGCATCCTGAGATTTGCTGTATTATTTTACTGGGCGATCAATCCCCCGATTCTATCTTTCATTCTTTTTCTTCACCAAATTCACTCTGATTCTTGTACTTTATAGTGAACCAGCCTAGAATCTCTTTACTTGCATCTAACTGTATCTTCACCTGTACCAAACTGGATCTTCACCTGTACCAGTCTTGTTAGGACAGGAAACCAGAGTCAGTCTAAGCAATGCAGGAGTATGTTTTATATTGAATATAAGTGTATATAATATTGAATTATATAAAGAATAGAGTTTTTTAATTCTATGTAGAATATAGAATAATATTTTAATATAGGAATTCGAGATTTTTCTGGGAAAGGGAAGATTAGGAAGGGTGCAGTGAAAATATCAGAGAAACAGCCTGAAACCCTGTAATGAGTAGTTTCAAAGATTTCACCCGGAAACTGCTGTAATTCTTGAGTCTCAGGGAAAGCTCCCAATCGAGTGTTTTGTTTGGCTGTGTTACTTTCCTCTGGCCCTCTGTGTGGCCACCTTGACCTCCTAAATCACATCTGCCTTCCAAAATCTCATGTGAGTTTTTCTTATTGACAAACTCTATCTAGAACTATATAACAAAGGGGATTCTGAGAAATGTAGTTAAATGGCTTCTGGTTCATCTAAATCTCCCTGATGAGTGGATAGTGCCCCATAATGGGAGAGGTAATGGATGGGAAAACATCCAGCTGGCCCAGACAGTCTGTCTTTCTGGAAAATTACTCAAACAACTAGAAATACATTGCTAAATTCTGTCACTGAACCCATTATAAAGATAATTTGATCTTCCTTTCCCATCAGAATGTTGAATTTGTTTTTGTTACTTTCACATTACCGACCTGATTCACCTTAAATTACTATCTAAACTGGACATCTATAGTATTTTCTAATCTATATTTTTCATTTCTTTGTTTCTTCTTCCATTCCAACTGATTGGTTTTAGTTGGGGCTACCATGATTTTCTATGACCCTGATCCCATTTTTGGCCAGTTTATTGGTCCATGGATGGTATATTACTCAAATTGGGGCAGTCAGGGTGTATTCTTTTCTTCTTTTTTTTTTTCGCTGTGTTGGGGCTTCATTGCTGTGTGTGGGTTTTCTCTAGTTGCAGTGAGTGGGGGCTACTCTTCGCTGCGGTGCACGAGCTTCTCATTGTGGTGGCTTCTCGTTGCGGAGCACGGGCTCTAGGTGCGTGGGCTTCAGTAGTTGCAGCACATGGGCTCAGTAGTTGTGGCATGTGGGCCCTAGAACACGTGGGCTTCAGCAGTTGTGGCACATGGGCTCAGTAGTTGTGGCTCACGGACTCTAGAATGCAGGCTCAGTAGTTGTGGTGCATGGACTTAGTTGCTCTGCGGCATGTGGGATCTTCCCAGACCAGGGATTGAACCCGTGTCCCCTGCATTGGCAGGCAATTCTTAACCATTGAGCCACCAGGGAAGTCCCAGGGTGTTTTCTTATGTGGAAATGATTTATTGGTCTAAGTGTGTGTCCTTGATCAGACTAGGCCATCAGAATTATTTCTGGAATTTCTTGAAATGTTGTTGAGAAAGAGAGTAAGTCTTTATCTTCTGGTGGAAAATTCAAGAAACCTTTGCAGCTCTGTTTCTTGTTATCTGGAACAAGCAAGTTTGCAGTGAGGGGAAAGGAAAGTGACAAATAGAGAGGAAGAGAGCAAAAAAGAAAAAGACATGAAAAAAGAGAGGGGTATGGTCATGTTCAAGTCCCTGATACTAGTTGTTTCAGAGTCCAGCTTCATCTCTCCTCTTCTGGTGGTTTGCTTACTCAAATCTTGTTTTGTTTATGTGAACCAATTACCACTCTCTTCCCACTCACCCCCCCTTCTCTTTTTTACTAAATTAGTTCAAACCAGATTTCTGTCACTTGGAAACACATGTTATCATAACACTGGAACCAGTGCAATGTAACTCACATTTGTGAAGCTTCCCAAACCACAGAGTTTGAAAAGTGGTCATTTGTGATACAAACATTACCTCCACATTTTCTGAAGGGCTCTTTCAACAATCAAAGTTAACGCTTCAGGTTTGAATGCTATTGGTCTATCATATGGATACTATATATGCACTTTTATATCTCTTATTTAATTTAAATTTCCTAACAGACAAAGAGGTGAAGATTTTTGTTCATATGTTAAAGATGAGAAAAAAATGAAAACTTCAGAGAAGTTAAGTGATGGCTCATAGGACATCTAAAAGGTTAGTGAAGGCTTCTCTGGTGGCGCAGTGGTTGAGAGTCCGCCTGCCGATGCAGGGGACGTGGGTTCGTGCCCCGGTCCGGGAAGATCCCACATGCCGCGGAGCGGCTGGGCCCGTGAGCCATGGCCGCTGAGCCTGCGCGTCCGGAGACTGCTCTGCAACGCAAGAGGCCACAGCAGTGAGAGGCCCGCGTACCGCAAAAAAAAAAAAAAAAAAAAAAAAGTAAGTGAGATCGACTTTCACATAAAGCACTTTTGTGCAAATTGGAGAAAGGTACCCACTCTTGGGCATAGCACTGAACCATGATGAGAAAAACATGGATTAGATTTCAGATGTCACTTGTCCATACCAGATGGTTGTCCTTGTGCATTGTAAAACCTTGCCAACCATTATTTGGTACCCGGCAGAGTTCATGTCGTAGAGTGGATTTGAACTTTTGACTTTAAGTTCAGTTATTTCCTTTTGCCTTCAGCCATGCTGCATTTTATTTTCCTTTTCCACAAATGGCTTAATTTTATGATACATCTAGAGCAAATGAAAACTACATCAGTCAGTATAGACTATACACTCTGTGATAACAAACAACTCCAAAATCATAGTAATTTATCATAACAAAATTTTGTCTAGTGCTCATTCAAATTCTACTAAAAGTCCAAGTGTTTCTCCAGAGCTGCTGTCTCCCACGTGCTAACTCAGTATCTTAGGGTGTTTAGATCTTATGGTATCGCCATATGGTTACATGCTTCTGTAATTCTCATGGCAAGGGAAGAGCTAAGCTATAGATGAAAGCATCTGCAAATAAATGTTTCCACGTGAAAATCATGCTTGTCACTTCCACTCACATTTCATGGCCAAGTCAAATCCTCCGTGGACTCAGAAGTAGAGGATACCTAGATAATAGTGAACAATAGTCATAGTTACCATATGAACTTACGACTGTTCAGCTGGAGTTAATGATTAAGGCAGCTAAGTATGACGCCCCTATAATCTTGGATGAGAACATTATGAGTCAGTACTAAGGAAAATACTCTCTCTCTTCTTTTGCCATTACTTTGATCACTAAGCTTGGGAAAGTCGAGCATAAATAATACTATTGCTTTTTATTTTGCCCAGCATTGTAATTGTAGATAACCTGTTTGTCTTCTATATGATGCTTCTTCAGAGTTAGAAAATCTAGTATTCAAGCTACTGATAGAGTACTATTTGTTCAGTCTACCACAAAAAGTGGTTGTAAACTTCAAATTAAATAATAATTACAAAAGGGCTGAGTAGACGTCAGTATTTTAAGGTGTTATTGTTTTCCCTTTGGACTTCCATCAGGAGCATGTCTGATGACTTTTTCAGTTGAAGGTTGGTTGGATGATTCTTCAGAGGGCATAAACTCACATTTCCAGATAACCTAAAGGCCTCTCGGCAACAGACCCCCATACACATTTATTTATTCAGTGAAAGACCTAGTTAAGTGTGGCTGAGTGGAATAGGCCTGGGGTAGAATGTAAGGGTGATCAGGAGAAGTTGGTGTTAAGGATGTGGCTCAGATGGAAAAATAAAGCATACTATAGTATAAATGTGAGCCCACTGAGATCTGCTCTGTGATTCTCTTTAATAATGAAGTCGAGAGGTGTTAATGAGCATGACACAGGGCACACAGCCATCAAGTGAATTAGTCATAACTTGATTCTTTTATGTGCCTTGTCTAATGGCAAACATTACCCAGCAATCACAGCAGCAGCACTCTCAGATGGAGCAGAAGGTGTGGAAGGGAGTAATGAGGCTGCTTAAAAACTGTTTTACAGAGCCCTGCAACAATTCACAACAGATAATAGAACTCAAAGCCAGACAGATAATAGAAGCGACAGCCATTTATCGCTAAGAGACTGTCGGAATATTTGTGCGTAAAACAGCCCACTCCAAGTTCTTTAATCACATTTCCCGAGAGAAAGTGGCAGAAAGGAAAGCCTCGTGGCAGGCTACTTCCATTAGTGTATTCTAAATGAGTATAAAGAAGAGGAATGAGTAGATACGAAGAAAAAGAATACTGACAAGCTGCAGATCAGAAACAGAGCCTGGCTGTTTGAATCCAGCAAATTGGGACATGGTCTCTTGTGGGCAGGGCAGGGTGTTGGAAAAAGATCTCATCCTGGACTTCTTTGATATTCAACATTGTTAAAAGAATCCTAGTTTACAATTCTCCTTTGATTCGTGAAAGAGAGGATGACTCACTCAGACCCTGTTCTCTTCCACTCCATGCCTAGATTTGGGCACTTTTTTAGCATTGTGGATAGTGAAAGGGGACAGATGTCTTTGGTAAAAGTCTGGGGGATGAAATGCATGGTTTTCCATAAGTTTTTATAAAGACAAACAGTCCTATCTTTTGCCAAAAGATCTCCAAAAAGACCCCTAAAGGAAACATATTACAAGGTACCTTCTAAATATAATGTGAAATTCAGAAACTTTGTATTTCATATTTTTTCCCACTCCATCTGGCAATCGTGTTCTGTTCTAGTGCCGTATTTTAAGAGGGACATTAACTGGATGAAGTGCATCCAAAAGAAGATGCCCAAAATGTCACTGGAATGTGAAACCATATCAAATGATTGAGCCTGAGGAAGAGTTTGACATGGGGAGGATTATGAGTGAGTAGCTTGACAATAATATTCAAATAACTGATTGCTTTCTTGTGAAAGAGGAATTGAACATATACTGTAAAACTTTATGGAGCAGAAAAGGGTGACTAGAGTGAAGTAGAATTGGTTGACATTAACCTAATTATAAGAAATGATTTGGCAGTGATTAGAGCTGTCCAGGAATTGAATAGACTGTCTGGAGGAATAGTGAGCTCCCTGTCAGTGGATATGTGGATATGTTCAAGCAAAAGGCAAGTAACCATTTATCAGGGACTCTGTAGAGAAAAGTTAAGCTGGAGAGTGTCCTAAATGATGTGAAGTCCACTGGAATCCATAGAGTCTGTGATATTCCTCTTGTTACTAGTCTCCTCACAGAGGTCCTTGATGCACTGTAACCTGGAACCCAGGAGATGAGCAAGGATGGAAAAATGGGAACTTTCAAGGCTGTTTGAAATGTTTTTTCTTTTCTCCTGAAGTCAGAAAGACTTCAATATTTACATTATCATGATTATAGAAGCAAGGTTGATTGTTGAGATAAATAGTAAATCTTGATTGCTTGAGTTTTTCTATACAGTTCTTTGGTTTTCCTGGAGTTAATGATTGCCTTATTAATTTTCTTCATTTTTAAGTACATATAACTAATTAATCCCCATGTGCTCTAACAGCTTTATAAAATACTCTGCATTATTATTTTATATGTAGGCAAATGCACTAGGTCATCTACCAAGTCCACAGGTAACAATTTAGTACACAAAACTGTTAGTAGTGCATCCAAAATTTATTCTCCCTTTTTCTTTTATTAATGGAAGCCTAATATTTGTTTAGGGCAGCAATACATATAGCTTAAAAAATTATTTTCTAGCCTCTCTTGCAGCAAATATTGTTCATGAGATACTCCTAAGAAGATCCATAAGATACTTCTCCTTCCCTTTATTCTCTTTATCCTCTCGTTTCTCCCTTCCTCCCTGAATAAGCTGATTTTATGTAAGGGGTCAGACAGTCTTTATATGACTTGAAGCAATCATGAAAATAAAGTTTACAAGGAAGAGAATAATAGAGAGAGACTAGGATATTAATGACATTACAAAATCCACTACGAGACTTTTTTTATTTTCAGCTTTCTGGTTAAATATGGGGAAAAACACCTACTTGATTTAAGCACTTTGATCAGGTTTCTAAGATATTCAGCTAAATGTAACCCTTCAAATCAGTGAATTTCTCAATAAATTATGTTAGGACATGTACCTGGTCATCTGGGAAAAAACAAAGTGGAACCTTTACTTCGCTTTTTTTTTTTTTTTTTTTTGCGGTACGCGGGCCTCTCATGCGAGAGGTTGTGGCCTCTCCCATTGCGGAGCACAGGCTCCGGACGCGCAGGCTCAGTGGCCATGGCTCACGGGCCTAGCCACTCCGCGGCATGTGGGATCTTCCCGGACCTGGGCATGAACCCGCGTCCCCTGCATCGGCAGGCAGACTCTCAACCACTGCACCACCAGGGAAGCCCTTTACTTCACTTTTTACACCAGAATTAGTCTCAGATGGAATAACAATGTAAATGTTAAAAAAATAAATGTTTTAGAAAAAAATGTAACATTTTATGAAATACAATCTTGGATTATGGAAGGCTGGCCTCAATATTACCCAAACTTCTGAATAAAATGACAACTAAATTTAACCACATAAAATTAAAAATTTTCTATACAGATATTCAAATAAGACAAATGATTATTCAGTAGGAAAATGGTTGCCTACAATATTTTTAATATATAAAGAGTTCTTTATTAGCAACAAGAGAAATTTCTCAGACTAACAGAAAATTTGGCAAAGGAAACAGACAATTCCAAGGAAAAAGAGAAACATCTGAGAAGAGTCTCTCACAAAACAGAATAAATAAATAAATAAATAACAAAAAGGAATTTGAAACAAGCAGACTTAATAGAAAAGCCAACTAAAATACTATAAATAGTTTCCTCAGAGAGGTAAGAAGAAATAAAACATCCCCAAAATAAGACAAAGATGTTTTATATTAATATATTTAAAGATAAAACAAAAACAACCAGAGAATAAGACAGAGTTTCTGAGAAATTAAAAATATGACAATAAAAATGTCTGAAAAATAGTTGAAATATAAAATTAAGGAAATAAGCCAGTTATTAGAATAAAAGCACAGAGACCATCAATACAAGAGAAAACAAAAGAAAATTAGAAGATAAAACCATAAGCTCTAACACCCAACAACTAGGCACTCCAGAAAGACCAGAGTAAACAGTGGAGAAGAAATGATTCAAGTATCAGTTTTATAAAATCTCCCCAATCCAAAACACATAACACTTGAGGTTGGAAGTGTACTTGTGGTGCCTATCATAATGAATGAAAAAGATCCAGAACTACATGGACAAACAAGTTTCTAAAAGCTAAAAGTTTCTAAAATCATTTATGTTTTTCTCCTTCTCTCCATTCATTTTTTTCTTGGCAAAATGTCTTCAAGATTTGGCATAGGTAGGAGAATCGCTAGGCCAAGAAGCACCAATTCTGTTTCCTTATATGTCATTTTTCCCCTGGGGCTCACTCACTATAATCACACTGACACCATCAGATGGTCCCTTTTAAGCACTCTTAATTTCTGTATATTGCAGAAAGTTGCTCCTGGGATTTTTAAATATATTAAAGTCTGAGGAAAGCTATAGGGAACTCAAGTCAAAGATAGAAAAATATAAAGTTTTGCTTATGAACATGCAAAGTTCTGATCTTTTAGGGTGACCAATTATCCTAGTTTGCCAGGGGCTGAGGAGGTTTCTGGGACATGGGAATTTCCGTTTTAAAACTGGGAGTTTCAGGTAAACTAGGATGTGTTGGTCACCCTGTATTTTGCCCAATTAGCTCACTGTCTGAGATACTTACCCTGCAGCCTCAAAGAACTAGCACAAAGTTTCAGGTTCCTGAAAAGAGTTGTTATTTTTCTAGCTCCTGGTGATATATCCAGGGAAGGAACATCTGAATGACTATAGTTCAGGAGTGATCTCCTATGCATCTTGTTGCCTATTACCAACTCAAAAGAGGGAGACTTTCCCCTCGGCAGTTCATCTGCAATCTTCCTTGCCTCCTCCTGCCATCCCCAGATGCCCTCCGCTTCCTCCCCCAGTGTCTTGTTTGAGATGTATGATTCTTCTTCTCCCTCAGTTTGCTTTACCTTAGAGATATACCCTTTTTCTTCACACCAGGATTTCACTTTACTCTTAGAGACTGTGATATAATATAAAAATATATTTGGTCTTTGTCTCAGTTCTTGAGACACACAAAGCTCCTAAAACCCATGGAATTTCCTGAATGGTAGAAATGTCTTTTGTTTATTCATAACACTTGAGTTTATGCTAATGAAGGGATTTATGATAGGGCTTCTAAACAGCTCAAGGATGGGGCTGGTCACAAGAAAGACCAAGAGAATAGAGGGTTGGAACTTTCAGCCTATCCAGGAAGGGGTAGGGTGTGGTCGGAGATTAAGCTCTATAAACATTTTTGAACAATGAGATTTAGAAAGCTTCCAGGTTGGTGAACACAGCAGGGTTCTGGGAGGGTGGTGTTCTGGAGAAAGCATGGAAGCTCTGTGCCTCCACGTCACCCTGCAGTAGCTTGTCCTATGCATCTCTTCCGCTTGGCTGTTCCTGAGTTGTAGACTTTATAACAAACTGATAATAGTAAGTAAAGCATTTTCTTGTGTTCTGTATGTTGTTCTAGCAAATATTGAAACTTGCAGGGGGATGGGGTTTGGGGGGGTGGTTATGGGAACCCTTAAACTTGTAGCTAAGTTAGACAGAAGCATGGGTAACTTGAGGATCCAATACTTAGGGCTGGCATCTGAAGTGGGGACAGTCTTGTGGAACTGAGCCCTGAAAGCTAACTTGGGGTAGTTAGTGTCAGAATTGAAATGTAACACATCCAGTTGGTGTCAGAATTGGTTAACATGAGGAAAAAAAAACACACATTCGGTGTTGGAAGTGTTGTGAGTGAAAACAATTCAGGGACAAATAAAAAAATTCATATTCATTCACTCATTTGTTCAACTAAAAATGTATGGAATTTTTACTATGTGCCAGACACTATTTTAGGTTCTGGGGGGTTAATGGTTTAAAGTATGTGAAACTTATGTTCTTGTGGGAGTAGACAGCCAACATACAAATGTGTGAAATACAAGAGTAACATAATTTAGATGTAAATAATAAAACTGTGGCGTGGTTAAAGAGTAATGAGGTGTATTTCAAATTAGGTTTTAAGGAAAGACCTTTGTGAGGAGGTAGAATGTGAGCTGTAGCTGGAAATAGGAGGAGGAGGCAGTCTTGAAAAGATTGAGAGAAAGGAAAAGTGTGTACATGAAGATTCCTAAATGCAAACAAGCTTGACTTGTATGAAAAACATCTAGAAGGTCAATATGGCTGGAACACAGGAAGCAAATATGCTATTATATGATGAAAGATAGGAGGGAACCAGAGCATGCTAGGGCTTTTGAAGGCTATGGTAAAGAATTTGGGTGAAGACACTACATGATTTTGAGTCAGAGAGTGATATGTTCTGAATCACATTAAAAATACATATCTTTTGATGACATGATACTATACACAGGGAATCCTAAAGATGCTACCAGAAAACTAGTAGAGCTAATCAATGAATTTGGTAAAGTTTCAGGATACAAAATTAATGCAGAGAAATCTCTTTCATTCCTATACACTAATGATGAAAAATCTGAAAGAGAAATTAAGGAAACACTCCCAGTTACCACTGCAACAAAAAGAATAAAATACCTAGGAATAAACCTACCTAAGGAGACAAAAGACCTGTATGCAGAAAACTATAAGACACTGATGGAAGAAATTAAAGATGATACAAACAGATGGAGAGATATACCATGTTCTTGGATTGGAAGAATCAACATTGTGAAAATGACTCTACCACACAAAGCAATCTACAGATTCAATGCAATCCCTATCAAACTACCAATGGCATTTTTCACAGAACTAGAACAAAAAATTTCACAATTTGTTTGGAAACACCAAAGACCCCAAATAGCCAAAGCAATCTTGAGAAAGAAAAATGGAGCTGGAGGAATCAGGCTTCGGACCTCAGACTACACTACAAAGCTACAGTAGTCAAGATAGTATGGTACTGGCACAAAAACAGAAATATAGATCAATGGAACAGGATAGAAAGCCCAGAGATAAACCCACACACATATGGTCACCTTATTTTTGATAAAGGAGGCAAGAATATACAGTGGAGAAAAGACAGCCTCTTCAGTGAGTGGTACTGGGAAAACTGGACAGCTATGTTTAAAAGAATGAAATTAGAACACTCCCTACCACCATACACAAAAATAAACTCCAAATGGATTGAAGACCTAAATGTAAGGACAGACACTCTCAAACTCTAAGAGGAAAACATAGGTAGAACACTCTATGACATAAATCACAGCAAGATCCTTTTTGACCCACCTCCTAGAGAAATGGAAATAAAAAAAAAACAAACAAATGGGACCTAATGAAACTTCAAAGCTTTTGCACAGAAAAGGAAACCATAAACAAGACGAAAAGACAACCCTCAGAATGGGAGAAAATTTTTGCAAATGAAGGAACTGACAAAGGATTAATCTCCAAAATATACAAGCAGCTCATGCAGCTCAATATAAAAAACAAACAACCCAATCCAAAAATGGGTAGAAGACCTAAATGGACATTTCTCCAAAGACGATATACAGATTGCCAACAAACACATGAAAGGATGCTCAACATCACTAATCATTAGAGAAATGCAAATTGAAACTGCAATGAGATATCATCTCACACCAGTTAGAATGGCCATCATCAAAAAATCTACAAACAATAAATGCTGGAGAGGGTGTGGAGAAAAAGGAACCCTCTTGCACTGTTGGTGGGAATGTAAATTGATACAGCCACTGTGGAGAACGGTATGGAGATTCCGTAAAAAACTACAAATAGAACTACCATATGACCCAGCAATCCCACTACTGGGCATATACCCTGAGAAAACCGTAATTCAGAAAGAACCATGTACCAAAATGTTCATTGCAGCTCTATTTACAATAGCCCGGAGATGGAAACAACCTAAGTGTCCATCATCGGATGAATGGATAAAGATGTGGCACATATATACAATGGAATATTAGCCATAAAAAGAAACGAAATTGAGTTATTTGTAGTGAGGTGGATGGACCTAGAGTCTGTCATACAGAGTGAAGTCAGAAAGAGAAAAATAAATACCATATGCTAACATATGTATATATATATGGAATCTTAAAAAAACCCAAAAGGTTCTGAAGAACCTAGGGGCAGGACAGGAATAAAGATGCAGACGTAGAGAATGGACTTGAGGACACGGGGAGTGGGAAGGGTAAGCTGGGACGAAGTAAGAGAGTGGCATGGACTTATATATACTACCAAATGTAAGAGATAGCTAGTGGGAAGATGCCGCATAGCACAGCGAGATCAGCTCAGTGCTTTGTGACCACCTAGAGGGGTGGGATAGGGAGGGTGGGAGGGAGACGCAAGAGGGAGGGGATATGGGGATATATGTATATGTATAGCTGATTCACTTTGTTTTAAAGCAGAAACTAACACACCATTGTAAAGCAATTATACTCCAATAAAGATGTTTAAAAAAAAAAAAGGTATCTTTTGGGACTTCCCTGGTGGTGCAGTGGATAAGACTCCAAGGTCCCAATGCAGGGCCCCTGGGTTCGATCCCTGGTCAGGGAACTAGATCCCACATGTATGCTGCAACTAAGAGTTTGCATGCCACAACTAAGGAGCCCGCCTGCCGCAACTAAGACCTGGAGCAACCAAATAAGTAAATAAATATTAAAAAAGAAAGATATCTTTTTGACTGTTGTGTGGGAAAGATCATAGGATTAAGAGTAGAGGCAGTGAGACCAAATTAGGGAGATATTGAGATCTTTCAAATGAATGTAAAAACTGTCTTGTTGTTGGGTGGGAACAGTGAAGGAAGGAAGTGGTCATATCTGGGACATACTTTGGAGGTACGGATAATAGGACTTTCTGTTGGACTAGATGGCATAGGGGTGGGAGATTAGGAAGAATTAAGGATGCCTCTTGGATTCTTGACGTGAACAAAAAAATGGCTTTTTGTGTCTGAACACTCTTCATTGATCATAGCACTCATGGCATGCCTATAATAAGAGCTACTGAAAAAGAGATACGATTCTGAAGGGAGCAAAGCATTTCTGCAGAGTGTTAAATATTCCTTCACCACAATATGGGATTGTGCATGGTGGTTAGGAGTTGTAGCTCTTGAGCTACACTGCTCAACTTTGTACTCCATCCTGCCACTTCCTAACCGTGGATATAGGTCAAATTAACTTCTTTGCCCATTTCCTCATGAAGGATAAGTAGTATATATCTCATAGGATTTCATAAGGATTGAATGAATTAACACATGTAAAGCACTTAGAAAAATGTCTGGCAAGAAATGAAAGTTATTGCATTTATTAAATAATTGTAATGGCTGTATGATATCCATTATATGAATACATTATAGATTATATAATTGATTTTCCCCTTTGTCAAACATTGATTATTTCCAATAATCTCTATTAACTATAGTACTGTAGTAAACAATTTTCACATACATACCTATTTTTCCATATGATTATTTATTTAAGATAAATTCCTACAGTTGGATTTGCTGGCTCAAATACTCTGGAAGATGCAAGATGTAAGGCTTTTGCTACATATTGCCAAAGATTAAACCAGTTTATACTTCCACTAGTTGTGTATTTCCTCACACTGTAGCCAAATTTGGACATTATCATAAAGAAAAAGAGAAACAAATTTACCAATTTGATAGAAAAAAATAACACGTCCCTACTGATTAAACTGATATTTTAAAAGTATTGAGTAGACTGAAAGTTATATATAAAAATTAGCCATTGGCCATTATTCTATTGGAGTATTTGACTTTTTTTTTTCAATTTGTAACAACTGTTTACTGCTACATATGCTTCAATCTAATTTATTTGACCAGTGGATTGTTGTTGGATTCAATGTGTACATCTTTTACTATATTACAGCTGCCTGCCTTATACTGATATCATATAAATATCAGTCATATTTTTAAAGGGTTAATTAAACTAAAATTTATTTTAGTCTATGGTATAAGTTTAATATCTAAGGTTTTATTTTTCAAAATAGTTAAATTGATCAATACACTTTAACGATTGAATCTTTTATTTCTTCTCTAATTTAAAATGCTTGCCCTCTCAAATTATTGAGATATACCTACAGAAATTCCTATATAAGTATACAGATGACTGGATTTTAAAAATGCAATGCATTTACCTCGTTTTTAATGTAAATACATAATTATTATACGTGTTTGGCTCTGTTTTTTTAGCTTTCTTCTCCATTCTACTTACCCATCTCTGTGTTCCTGCTCCACTATTTAAAGAATTGTAGCTCTATAATCCCATTTTATTTCTGGGTGTGTAAGTCTTCCAAAGAACACTCGTTTCAAAAAGACCTTCAAATTTTGACTGGAATAATATTAAATGTAAAAATAAATTTTGGAGAATGTTAACAACATAATATATCAAATCTTCCCAACCAGGGATGTGTATTCACTCATTTAGGTGTTCCTCAGGTTCAATAAATTTGTGTTGAGATATTGAAGCTAGAAAGAGAAACAGCAAAAACAAAACCAAAAATAAAACAAAGAAACCAAAAGACGGGGAAGGAGAAGAATGTTTTCCCTTGAAGAAACTTTTTTTTCCCAGTGGTAAAATATCTATCACATAAAGTTTACCATCTTAACCACTTTTAAGTGTACAGTTTAGGGATATTAAATACATTGGTGATGTTGTGCAACCATCACCACCATCCATCTCCTTAACCATTTTTCTTCTTGTAAAACCAAATACTCTGTACCCATGAAACAACTCCTCACTCTCCCCTCTCCCCAGCCCCTAGCAACCACCAGTCTGCTGTCTGTCTCTATAATTTTGACTACTCTAAGTACCTAGTATAAGTGTAATCATACAGTATTTGTCTTTCTGTCACTGGCTTAGTTCTCTTAGCATAATGTTCAAGTTTCATCCATGTGATAACATATTGAAGAATTTCTTTCCTTTTTAAGGTTGAATACCATTTCATTGTATGTATATACCACATTTTGTTTAACCATTCATCTGTTGATGGACACTTGGGTCACATCTGTGTTTTGCTATTGTGAATAATGCTGCTATGAACATGGGTGTACACATATTTCTTCGAGATCCTGTTTTCAATTCTTTTGGGTATATACACAGAAGCTGAATTGCCAGATCATCCATATGTTAATTGTATTTTTAATTTTCTTGAGGAACTGCTATACTGTTTTCTCAGCAGCTATACCATTATAATCACCCACGAACAGTGCACAAGGGTTCCAATTTTGCCACACCCTCACCAACACTTGTTGTTTTTGTTTTTTGGTAGTAGCCATTGTAATGGGTGTGAGGTGGTAACTTATTGCAGTTTTGATTTACGTTTTTCTAATGCTTAGTGATATTGAGCATCTTTTCATGTGCTTATTGGTTACCTGTATGTCTTCTTTGTAGAAATGTCTACTCAAGTCCTTTGACCATTTTTGAATTGAGTTGTCTTTTTATTGCTGAGTTTTAGGAATTCTTCATATACTCTGGAAATTAATTTCTTACCAGATATATGACTTGCAAATATTTTTTTTCCTTTCTGTGGGTTGCCTTTTTACTCTGTTGATATTTTGATATACAAATTTTTTAAATATACATGAATTTCAATTTATCAATTTTTTCTTTTGTTGCCTGTGCCTATGGTGTCATATCCAATAAATCACTGTCAAATCCAATGTCATGAAGCTTTTGTGCTACTTTATCTTCTAAGAGTTTTATAGTTTTAGGTCTTACATTTAGGTCTTTGACCAACTTTGAGTTAATTTTTGTATATGGTGTTAGGTAAGGATCCAACTTCATTCTTTTGCATGTGGATATCCAGAACTATTTGTTGAATAGTTCTTTCCCCATTGAATGGTCTTGACACCCTTGTCAAAAATTATTTGATCATATATGCACGAGTTTATTCTTGGACTCTTTATTCTATTCCATTGGTGTATATGTCTGTTTTTATTCTAGTACCACATGGTTTGATTACTGTAGCTTTGTAGTAAGTTCTGAAATCAGGTCTTGCACCTTTGTTCTTTTTCAAGATTGTTTTGGCTATTTGGGGTCCCTTGATATTCCATATGTATTTTAGGGTGGATTTTTTATTTCTGCAAGAAAATTATTGGGAGTTTTGATAAGGATGGCATTGAATCTGTAGATTGCTTTGGGTACTATTGATATCTTAATAATATTAAATATTCCAATTCATAAACATGGATGTGTTTCCATTTATTTATGTCTTCAATTTCTTTCACCACTATTGTGTAGT
Organism: Grampus griseus; assembly: GCF_964374135.1. Taxonomy (NCBI): domain Eukaryota; kingdom Metazoa; phylum Chordata; class Mammalia; order Artiodactyla; family Delphinidae; genus Grampus; species Grampus griseus. The sequence goes on from NC_138998.1 coordinate 65,360,193, forward strand.
TTTTATTGTACAAATCTTTCACCTACTTGGTTAATTCCTAAGTATTTTATTCTATTGTAAATGAACTTGTTTTTGTATTTAAGATTTTTCATCGCTAGTATATAGAAATGCAATTGATTTTTGCTCGTTGATCTTGAATCCTGCTGCTTTGCTGAATTCATTTATTAGTTTCAACAGGTTTTGTTTTGGTGTGTGTGTGTGTGTGTGTGTGTGGAATTTCTGAAGTTTTCTACATATAAGATTATATCATCTGAGAACAGAGATAATTTTACTTCTTCCTTTCCAATTTTATTGCATTTTGATTTTACTTTATTTAGAAATGTTTAAATTTGACATCCTGGCATTATTCTTGATCTTAGAGGAAAAACTTTTAGTGTCTCATCCTTGATTATGATGTTCACTGTGGGTTTTCCATATGTGACTTTTGTTATGTTGAGATAGTTTCTTTCTATTTCTAGTTTGTTGAGCGTTTTTATCATGACAGGGTGTTGAATTTTGTCGAATGCTTTTCTGCATCAATTGAGATAATCATTTGTTTTTTTTTTTCTTCATTCTGTTAATGAGGTGTATTTTATTGATCAATTTTCATCTCTTGACCCATCCTTGCATTCCAAGAATAAATTCCACTTGGTCATGGTGTGTAATCTTTTTAATATGCTGCTGAATTTGGTTGGCTAGTATTTTGTTGAAGATATTTGCATCAGTGTTCATAAGGGATATTAATCCGTTTTTTTTTTTTTTCCTTCTTCTTGTGACTTTATCTGGGTTTGGAATCATGGTAACACTGGCCTTATAGAATGAGTTAGAAGCTATTCCCTCCTCTTTAGTATTTTGGAAAATTTTGAGAAGGATTGGTATTAGTTATTTGTTTGTTAGAATTCATCAGTAAAGCTCTCAGGACCAGTGGTTTTCTTTGCTGGGAGATTTTTGAAACTGATTTTCACTACTAGTTATAGATTCAATTCAGATTTTATATTTCTTCATGATTTAGTCTTGGTAGATTTTGTATTTCTAAAATTTGTTCATTTTTTCTAGGTTAACAAATCTGTTTGCATACAATTGTTCATATACCCTTTTATAATTTCTATAGAGTAGATAGTAATGTCTCCACTTTCATATCTGATTTCAGTGATTAGATTCTTCTCTCTTATCTTTCAGTACAGGTGGGTAAAGCCTTGTCAATTTTGTTAAAACTTTTACTTTCAATCTGTTTGTGTCTTTGGAGCTAAAGTGAGTCTCCCATAAACAGCATACAGTTGGGTAATGAGTTTTCATCAATTCTGATGCAGTCTCTCTTTTGACTGGAGAACTGACTCCATTTATATTTAATCACTGATAAGTAAGGTCTTATTTCTGTTATTTTGCTATTTGTTTTCAGTATGTGGTATACATTTTTGTTCCTCATTTCCTGCATTGCTTTCTTATTTTGTGTTTAGTTCTATTTTTGGTAATGAAATGCTTAAGTTTCTTTCTCATTACCTTTTGTGTGTATTCTATATCTATTCTCTTTGTGGTTACCATGAAGGTTACATATTACATCCTACAGTATAACATTTTTATTTGAATTAATACCAGTTTAATGTATTTTAGCTATTGACAAACCTGAAGTCTAAATCATGGAGCAGAAATGTGACTCTGTAGGCATTAGAGACCTGGGTCAGAAATGTAATATTTTAAATCAAGGTGAATTTTTCAGTTTCTGGATTCACACTGCGTAGGTAGGGCTTTTTGTTCTGCTGGTAACTGGGAAAATTCCACATATTATATGGGCTCATACATATAGAAGAGCCCTTATATGCAGTGCCCCCATTTTACAGATGGAAACTGAGGCCCAAAGAGGTAAACTAATTTTTCAAGGTCACTCCATGCAAATTTGACCTTTTTTTTTTAACATCTTTATTGGAGTATAATTGCTTTACAATAGTGTGTTAGTTTCTGCTTTATAACAAAGTGAATCAGTTATACATATACATATGTTCCCATATCTCTTCCCTCTTCTGTCTCCCTCCCTCCCACCCTCCCTATCCCACCCCTCCAGGTGGTCACAAAGCACTAAGCTGATCTCCCTGTGCTATACGGCTGCTTCCCACTAGCTATCTACCTTACGTTTGTTAGTGTATATATGTCCATGCCTCTCTCACGCTTTGTCACAGCTTACCCTTGCCCCTCCCCATATCCTCAAGTCCATTCTCTAGTAGGTCTGTGTCTTTATTCCTGTCTTACCTCTAGGTTCTTCATGACATTTTTTTTCTTAAATTTCGTATATATGTGTTAGCATATGGTATTTGTCTTTCTCTTTCTGACTTACTTCACTCTGTATGACAGACTCTAGGTCTATCCACCTCATTACAAATAGCTCAATTTCATTTCTTTTTATGGCTGAGTAATAAATATTCCATTGGATATATGTGCCACATCTTCTTTATCCATTCATCCAATGATGGACACTTAGGTTGTTTGCATCTCTGGGCTATTGTAAATAGAGCTGCAATGAACATTTTGGTACTTGACTCTTTTTGAATTATGGTTTTCTCAGGGTATGTGCCCAGTAGAGGGATTGCTGTGTCATATGGTAGTTCTATTTGTAGTTTTATAAGGAACCTCCATACTGTTCTCCACAGTAGCTGTATCAATTTACATTCCTGCCAACAGTGCAAGAGGGTTCCCTTTTCTCCACACCCTCTCCAGCATTTATTGTTTCTAGATTTTTTGATGATGGCCATTCTGACTGGTGTGAGATGATACCTCATTGTAGTTTTGATTTGCATTTCTCTAATGATTAATGATGTTGAGCATTCTTTCATGTGTTTGTTGGCAGTCTGTATATCTTCTTTGGAGAAATGTTTATTTAGGTCTTCTACCCATTTTTGGATTGGGTTGTTTGTTTTTTTGATATTGAGCTGCATGAGTTGCTTATAAATTTTGGAGATTAATCCTTTGTCAGTTGCTTCATTTGCAAATATTTTCTCCCATTCTCAGGGTTGTATTTTGGTCTTGTTTATGGTTTCCTTTTCTGTGCAAAAGCTTTGAAGTTTCATTAGGTCCCATTTGTTTATTTTTGTTTTTATTTCCATTTCCCTAGGAGGTGGGTCAAAAAGGATCTTGCTGTGATTTATGTCATAGAGTGTTCTGCCTATGTTTTCCTCTAAGAGTTTGATCGTTTCTGGCCTTACATTTGGGTCTTTAATCCATTTTGAGCTTATTTTTGTGTATGGTGTTAGGAAGTGATCTAATCTCATACTTTTACATGTACCTGTCCAGTTTTCCCAGCACCACTTGTTGAAGAGGCTGTCCTTTCTCCACTGTACATTCCTGCCTCCTTTATCAAAGATAAGGTGACCATATGTGCATGGGTTTATCTCTGGGCTTTCTATCCGTTCCATTGATCTATCTTTCTGTTTTTGTGCCAGTACCATACTGTCTTGATTACTGTAGCTTTGTAGTATAGCCTGAAGTCAGGGAGCCTGATTCCTCCAGCTTTGTTTTTCTTTCTCAGGATTGCTTTGGCTATTTGGGGCCTTTTGTGTTTCCATACAAATTGTGAAATTTTTTGTTCTAGTTCTGTGAAAAATGCCAGTGGTAGTTTGATAGGGATTGCATTGAATCTGTAGATTGCTTTGGGTAGTAGAGTCATTTTCACAATGATTATTATTCCAATCCAAGAACATGGTATATCTCTCCATCTATTTGTATCATCTTAATTTCTTTCATCAGTGTCTTATAGTTTTCTGCATACAGGTCTTTTGTCTCCTTAGGTAGGTTTATTCCTAGATATTTTATTCTTTTTGTTGCAATGGTAAATGGGAGTGTTTTCTTGATTTCACTTTCAGATTTTTCATCATTTAGTGTATAGGAATGCCAGAGATTTCTGTGCATTAATTTTGTATCCTGCTACTTTACCAAATTCATTGATCAGCTCTACTAGTTTTCTGGTAGCATCTTTAGGATTCTTTATGTATAGTATCATGTCATCTGCAAACAGTGACAGCTTTACTTCTTCTTTTCTGATTTGGATTCCTTTTATTTCCTTTTCTTCTCTGATTGCTGTGGCTAAAACTTCCAAAACTATGTTGAATAAGAGTGGTGAGAGTGGGCAACCTTGTCTTGTTCCTGATCTTAGTGGAAATGGTTTCAGTTTTTCACCATTGAGGACGATGTTGGCTGTGGGTTTGTCATATATGGCCTTTATTATGTTGAGGAAAGATCCCTCTATGCCTACTTTCTGCAAGGTTTTGATCATAAATGGGTGTTGAATTTTGTCGAAAGCTTTCTCTGCATCTATTGAGATGATCATATGGTTTTTCTCCTTCAATTTGTTAATATGGTGTATCACGTTGATTTGATTGATATTGAAGAATCCTTGCATTCCTGGAATAAACCCCATTGGATCTTGATGTATGATCCGTTTAATGTGCCGTTGGATTCTGTTTGCTAGTATTTTGTTGAGGATTTTTGCATCTATGTTCATCAGTGATATTGGCCTATAGTTTTCTTTCTTTGTGACATCCTTGTCTGGTTTTGGTATCAGGGTGATGGTGGCCTCGTAGAATGAGTTTGGGAGTGTTCCCCCCTCTGCTATATTTTGGAAGAGTTTGAGAAGGATAGGTGTTAGCTCTTCTCTAAATGTTTGATAGAATTTGCTTGTGAAGCCATCTGGTCCTGGGATTTTGTTTGCTGGAAAATTTTTAATCACAGTTTCAATTTCAGTGCTTGTGATTGGTCTGTTCATATTTTCTATTTCTTCCTGATTCAGTCTTGGCAGGTTGTGAATTTCTAAGAATTTGTCCATTTCTTCCAGGTTGTCCATTTGATTGGCATAGAGTTGCTTGTAGTAATCTCTCATGATCCTTTGTATTTCTGTAGTGTCAGCTGTTACTTCTCCTTTTTCATTTCTCATTCTATTGATTTGAGTCTTCTCCCTTTCTTTCTTCATGAGTCTGGCTAATGGTTTATCAATTTTGTTTATCTTCTCAAAGAACCAGCTTTTAGTTTTATTGATCTTTGCTATCATTTCCTTCATTTCTTTCTCATTTATTTCTGATCTGATTTTTATGATTTCTTTCCTTCTGCTAACTTTTGGGTTTTTTTGGTTCTTCTTTCTCTAATTGTTTTAGGTGCAAGGTTAGGTTGTTTATTCGAGATGTTCCCTGTTTCCTAAGGTAGGATTGTATTGCTATAAACGTCCCTCTTAGAACTGCTTTTGCTGCATCCCATAGATTTTGGGTCGTCGTGTCTCCATTGTCATTTGTTTCTAGGTATTTTTTTATTTCCTCTTTGATTTCTTCAGTGATGACTTCGTTATTAAGTAGTGCATTGTTTAGCCTCCATGTGTTTGTATTTTTTACAGATCTTTCCCTGTAATTGATATCTAGTCTTATAGCGTTGTGGTCGGAAAAGATACTTGATACAATTTCAATTTTCTTAAATTTACCAGGGCTTGATTTGTGACCCAAGATATGATCTATCCTGGAGAATGTTCCATGAGCACTTGAGAAGAATGTGTATTCTGTTGTTTTTGGATGGATTGTCCTAAAAATATCAATTAAGTCCATCTTGTTTAATGTATCATTTAAAGCTTGTGTTTCCTTATTTATTTTCATTTTGGATGATCTGTCCATTGGTGAAAGTGGGGTGTTAAAGTCCCCTACCATGAATGTGTTACTGTCGATTTCCCCTTTTATGGCTGTTAGTATTAGCCTTATATATTGAGGTGCTCCTATGTTGGGTGCATAAATATTTACAATTGTTATATCTTCTTGGATTGATCCCTTGATCATTATGTAGTGTCCTTCTTTTTCTCTTCTAATGGTCTTTATTTTAAAGTCTGTTTTGTCTGATATGAGAATTGCTACTCCAGCTTTCTTTTGGTTTCCATTTACATGAAATATCTTTTTCCAACCCCTTACTTTCAGTCTGTATGTGTCTCTAGGTCTGAAGTGGGTCTCTTGTAGACAGCAAATATATGGGTCTTGTTTTTGTATCCATTCAGCCAATCGGTGTCTTTTGGTGGGAGCATTTAGTCCATTTACATTTAAGGTAATTATCGATATGTACGTTCCTATTCCCATTTTCTTAATTGTTTTGGGTTTGTTATTGTAGGTCTTTTCCTTCTCTTGTGTTTCTTGCCTAGAGAAGTTCCTTTAGCAGTTGTTGTAAAGCTGGTTTGGTCGTGCTGAACTCTCAGCTTTTGCTTTTCTGTAAAGGTTTTAATTTCTCCATCAAATCTGAATGAGATCCTTGCTGGGTAGAGTAGTCTTGGTTGCAGGTTTTTCTCCTTCGTCACTTTAAATATGTCCTGCCAGTCCCTTCTGGCTTGCAGAGTTTCTGCTGAAAGATCAGCTGTTAACCTTATGGGGATTCCCTTGTGTGTTTTTTGTTGTTTTTCCCTTGCTGCTTTTAATATGTTTTCTTTGTATTTAATTTTTGACAGTTTGATTAATATGTGTCTTGACGTGTTTCTCCTTGGATTTATCCTGTATGGGACTCTCTGTGCTTCCTGGACTTGATTAACTATTTCATTCCCATATTAGGGAAGTTTTCAACTATAATCTCTTCAAATATTTTCTCAGACCCTTTCTTTTTCTCTTCTTCCTCTGGAACCCCTCTAATTCGAATGTTGGTGCATTTAATGTTGTCCCAGAGGTCTCTGAGACTGTCCTCAGTTCTTTTCATTCTTTTTTCTTTATTCTGCTCTGCAGTAGTTATTTCCACTATTTTATCTTCCAGGTCACTTATCCGTTCTTCTGCCTCAGTTATTCTGCTATTGATCCCTTCTAGAGAATTATTAATTTCATTTATTGTGTTGTTCATTGTTGTTTGTTTCATCTTTAGTTCTTCTAGGTCCTTGTTAAATGTTTCTTGCATTTTGTCCATTCTATTTCCAAGATTTTGGATCATCTTTACTGTCATCATTCTGAATTCTTTTTCAGGTCGACTGCCTATTTCCTCTTCATTTGTTAGGTCTGGTGGGTTTTTGTCTTGCTCCTTCATCTGCTGTGCATTTTTCTGTCTTCTCATTTTGCTTATCTTACTGTGTTTGGGGTCTCCTTTTTGCATGCTTGCAGGTTTGTAGTTCCCGTTGTTTTTGGTGTCTATCCCCAGTGGCTTAGGTTGGTTCAGTGGGTTGTGTAGGCTTCCTGGTGGAGAGGACTAGTGCCCGTGTTCTGGTGGATGAGGCTGGATCTTGTCTTTCTGGTGGGCAAGTCCATGTCTGGTGGTGTGTTTTGGGGTGTCTGTGGACTTATTATGATTTTAGGCAGCCTCTCTGCTAATGGGTGGGGTTGTTTTCCTGTCTTGCTAGTTGTTTGGCATAGGATATCCAGCACTGTAGCTTGCTGGTCGTTGAGTGAAGCTGGGTGCTGATGCTGAGATGGAGATCTCTGGGAGATTTTCACCGTTTGATATTATGTGGAGCTGGGAGGTCTCTTGTGGACCAGTGTCCTGACGTTGGCTCTCCCACCTCAGAGGCACAGCACTGACTCCTGGCTGCAGCACCAAGAGCCTTTCATCCACATGGCTCAGAATAAAAGGGAGAAAAAGTAGAAAGAAAAAATTAGTAGAAGAAGAAAGAAAGAAAGAAAGGAAAGAAAGAAAGAAAGAGAAAAGGAAAGGAGGGAGGGAGGGAGGAAGGAAGGAGGGAAGGAAGGAAAAAAAGAAAGAAAGAAGATAAAGTGAAATAAAATAAAGATAAAATATAATAGTTATTAAAATAAAAAAAATAATTATTAAGAGTAGAAAAAGATTAAAAAAAAAACGGATGGATAGAACCCTAGGACAAATGGTGGAAGCAAAGCTATACAGACAAAATCTCACACAGAAGCATACACATACACTCACAAAAAGAGGAAAAAGGGAAAAAATCATAAATCTTGCTTTCAAAGTCCACCTCCTCAATTATCAATTTGATTGTGGAGGTTTAATCCGCTGGTTCTGAGGCTGCTGGGAGAGATTTCCCTTTCTCTTCTTTGTTCTCACAGCTCCCCGGGGCTCAGCTTTGGATTTGGCCCCGCCTCTGCGTGTAGGTCGCCGGAGGGCGTCTGTTCTTCGCTCAGACAGGACAGGGTTAAAGGAGCCACTGATTCGGGGACTCTGGCTCACTCAGGCCGGTGGGGGGGGGGGGGGCGAGGGAGGGGCACGGAGGGCGGGGCGAGCGTGCGGCGGCAGAGGCCACCGTAACGTTGCACCAGCCTGAGGCGCGCTGTGCGTTCTCCCGGGGAAATTGTCCCTGGATCCCGGGACCCTGGCAGTGGCGGGCTGCACAGGCTCCCGGGAGGGGAGGTGTGGATAGTGACCTGTGCTCGCACACAGGCTTCTTGGTGGCGGCAGCAGGAGCCTTAGTGTCTCATGCCCATCTCTGGGGTCCGCGCTTTTAACCGCGGCTCGCGCCCGTCTCTGGAGCTCCTTTAAGCAGCGCTCTTAATCCCCTCTCCTCGCGCACCAGGAAACAAAGAGGGAAGAAAAAGTCTCTTGCCTCTTCGTCAGGTCCAGACTTTTCCCCGGACTCCCTCCCGGCTAGGCGTGGTGCACTAACCCCCTGCAGGCTGTGTTCACGCCGCCAACCTCAGTCCTCTCCCTGCGCTCTGACCGAAACCCGAGCCTCAGCTCGCAGCCCCGCCCGCCCCAGCGGGGGAGCCGACAAGCCTCTCGGGCTGGTGAGTGCCGGTCTGTCGGCACCGATCCTCTGTGCGGGAATCTCTCCACTTTGCCCCCCGCACCCCTGTTGCTGCGCTCTCCTCCGCGGCTCCGAAGCTTCCCCGCTCCGCCACCCGCAGTCTCCGCCCACGAAGGGGCTTCCTAGTGTGTGGAAACTTTTCCTCCTTCACAGCTCCCTCCCACTGGTGCAGGTCCCGTCCCTATCCGTTTGTCTCTGTTTTTTCTTTTTTCCTTTTGCCCTACCCAGGTACGTGGGGAGGTTCTTGCCTTTTGGGAGGTCTGAGGTCTTCTGCCAGCGTTCAGTAGGTGTTCTGTAGGAGTTGTTCCACGTGTAGATGTATTTCTGGTGTATCTGTGTGGAGGAAGGTGATCTCCGCCTCTTACTCTTCCTCCATCTTCCCGGAAGCCCTCTTGACCTTTGTTTTATTGAAGGATGATGCAGATAAATACTAGTGACCATGGAAGCTTGAGTTCTCTGGGAAGCAGATTCTGATACAGAGATTAGTTACCAGTATGTTTACTAGGGAGCACCCTTGGGATCAGTGCCTGTGGGAGGGAGGGGGCCAACGCAGGAGTAGGCAGAGGGAGAAGTGGAGCGGCCATAGGGAACACAGTTGACTGATAGTTTCAGCTAATACCGCAAGGAGCTCTGGAGCTAAAGTGGTCCATCAGAGTTGTCCCACCTTGACTGTAATGGCCAGGCCTTTACAGCCCAGCCTTCATTCTTGGATGTGTGCCACAATAGGAAGGGTATCACCTTGGGTAAGGCAGCTCTTCATGAGAGGCAATCCATGAGGGTTGGCTGCTGGAGGTGACTTGTGACAGCAATCCCGGCAACTGGAGCGAAAAAACCTTCCTTGCAGGGGGATCAAAGACATGTCTTTTCACATCCATCACAAGAGTCTTGCTGAATGGGAGGATTAGAGATTGTGTCCAAGTGTTATCAACACTTGTAGCAAAATTTGGATTTGAAGGCAGGATTCTCTGGCTTCTAGTCCCTGTCTTCACCATTCTCCTTTGCTGTTAGACTACAAACTCTTTTTTAGGAGTTTGTGATTTGGAGTTATTTGTAATTCTTAGATACGAGTTGTTGAGCTGTGGAGAGTCTTGCCAATCAGGTTGGCTCAATCTATTTATCTTCATGCTCAACAACCACAACAAAAACATTTAAGTCTATCCTTGAAGGTTTAGCAGCTCCAGCTATAGAACAGAGTACTTCATACCAAGCTCTCCAAATGTCTCTCCAAACTCAAGAACTTAAAAACAAACAAACAAAAGGCAAACAAAAACCAAAAAACATGGGCTTCCCTGGTGGCGCAGTGGTTGAGAGTCCGCCTGCCGATGCAGGGGACACAGGTTCGTGCCCCGGTCCGGGAAGATCCCACATGCCGCGGAGCGGCTGGGCCTGTGAGCCATGGCCGCTGAGCCTGCGCGTCCGGAGCCTGTGCTCCGCAACTGGAGAGGCCACGACAGTGACAGGCCCGCGTACTGCAAAAAAACCCCCAAAAAACCAAAAACCAAAACAAAACTCTGCTTACTCCATTCTCCCTGTAGCTATACGCTGATAAATGATGACCCTAAGGAGTTTTCTGAATCTACATGTTTCATGTCTGTAGATGTCACCCTTCATCTGATGAATATTGAGCCAGAATTCTCCAGTACCAAAAAGGATTAGAGGACATTATTGGGACCTTGCTCTGAACCAACACAGGCTTCACCCAGGGCCTGAATTCAGTCATTATGTTCTACCTGCCCACTATATTGAATGTCAGTTTCTTTTTTTATTTTTTAAGCACTTGCTCAAAGGCCACTTCCTTCGAGGATTAAATGACTTAAAATATAAAAAACACTTAACTACACCTAGCATATATGTTTAAGAATTTAATAATATTAGCTGTTATTATTATCTTTTTAATGGCTTTTGAATCTTCCAAATGAGGTTCTGTCATGTGTTCCCCACAGCTTATCCCCTTAGTTGTGTTAAAGGTGAAACAAACACTTTTTTTTTCACATGCCGTTGTCTCCTGCAGCTGTGGTTTCAGAAACAGTGATTGTGTTTGTGTACTACTTACTGCTTGGTCCACACCACGTCCCAGGCACAGTGTTCAAGCAGTGGCACAGAAAGGGAGAGAATGAGAGAGAGTTACAGTGCCAAAGTCATCCACAAGGTGTTGAGTCCCCGGGCTTCAGGGTTGGCATGGACTGAAAGACCTCCTGGCCCCAAGGGCTCCTGCAGCTCTCCGGCTAGTGCAGCCCCAGGCCTCCGTGGCACTCCTTCCTCAAAATGCAAAGCAGTGCATTCCATGTCTGGACCACTGTTTTTAAACTTTCTTAATTGGGGACACTTTGGAACTTTCATCTAGGCTTATACTTCTGTTGCCTGGGACCATACAGACCAAGTTTCCGCCCTCTTCTTTAAGACCGCGCTTCTAAACTTACGGAGACTTATTGTAGCTCATCACTGTGGAATGCTGTCGCAGAGCTGTGCCTAGTATATTGACTGACTTCAGAGTCATTTTGTGTTGCCTAGTCCCCTGCTTCATTATTTTTCTTTTATTTAGCATTTGCATATTTATTTCTTTTGAAAAAAATTTAAAAAGACAATTACTGTTTGTTAACCATTCACTATGAAGTATTAGGTACATATATCCATAGTATTATAGGAGCTATATAATACACTGTGGATGAAGTAGTACACAGTGGCATGGATCTTAGCATTCTCTGAAAGATACAGAAAAGCAAATAACAGTTACCATAGAGGGAGATGAGTGCCATATTGGAGCAGCAGAGATAGCCTGTGATTGGGACTAATTATGGAATGGAGTGTGACAAGGCAGAGAAAATAATGTTGAAACAGAGATCTACAGATTGAATAGTATTTTAATAAAGGGCTGGCGATGGGGTGCAAATGTTTGAGTCATGCATGTGCGTGTGTGTGTGTGTGTGTTTTCAGACAGAAAGAGCAAGATGAGTGGCTGACAAGACAGAGAAAATGGACCTGGTTAGGAAAGTCTTATAAGCTCTAGTAAGATATGAAAATTTTATCTAAGAGCAGGACTGGCTCCATAATGTGTGGGGGACAGTGCAAAATGAGACTATACAGCTTTACGTTAAAAAATTATTAAGAATTTCAAGATGGTAGAGTGAGCACTAAACCAAGATTGGGCCCTTCTAAGAGTAGGACCCTGTGTAATCCCTGCTTCATTTTTGGTGTCTGGGTATGAATTAGAGATTTCATTTGATCCTTGGATGTGTTGGTTTCACAGTTTCCTCTTGTCTTGTAGGCTAGTCTGAGAAGTCCTTTCTCCTTTCCTCTACTTACCCAAATGTGACTTTTTTTTTTGGCCACACCGAGTGGCTTGTGGGATCTTAGTTCCCGACCAGAGATTGAACCTGGGCCCTGGCAGTGAAAGCGCCAATTCCTTAACCACTGAACCGCCAGGGAATTCCCCAATTGTAACTTTTTAAAAAGACCCTTCATGTATGCCAGAGAATGCCATGGCTTATTTTTTCCTCAGAGTTTTCCTTGTTGTAATTTTTTAGGTGTACCTGTAGCTATACGTTTAGGTCTTGCCATCACTCCTCTGGGGAGCTGGAGAGAAGCTGAGGATTTCGGAGTGAATCTTACCACCTGGTTCTTGCCCCTGATTCAATGTGCTCACATTTTTATCTGAGCAAAATTTAGGGAAAATAAACACTGTCAGTGAAGCCCACAAAGAGAACTGATGCTTCTGAAGAGCTGAAGGAAGACAGGCTATTGGGATGTATGTGAGCACCAGGTTTTCTTTATGTACATTTTAAAAGTTGCTATTTTTTAGAAATAATAATACATTTTTGCATAATGGTAATATTACAGTTATGTGTTTCGAAAATCCAGACAGTGTCAACAGATATAAACTGAGAATCTTGTTCCCACCCTGTCTCTATTCACTTTGTGTTCCCTTGCTCATTGTACTTATCATTCTACTGTTTATTTTTAAAATAACAAGTAAATATAAATGCATATTCTTATCTCCCCCCCTTTCTTACACACTGGGTAGTTATAGCAGAAACCAGTAATGCTCACCAACATTCATCTCTCCTCTCTCTAGGAAAGACCTTGAGTGTGTGTATTTGCATGAGGAACTGACAAGAAGCAAATAGATTATAAACCTATCAAATTTTCTAGTGCATTGTAATGTCAGAGAAACTATGATCCAGGATTGAAAATGCTGCTCTATTTTCTTCAGGTTCTCATATTTATACCAGCAGCGAATTGGCTGTGAAATTTGGACAGCTCCAAAAGAGCACATTCACTTCAGATATGGCCATAGGGTAGTGGACAGGCAAGAACTTCCCAGAGAGGGAGCCAGCTGTCATAGAAACAAATAGACAGGAGAGCTCTTCCCAAGGGCAGCTTCAACATCTAGTCAACTAACCTTCACCACCCGCATAGTAGGAGGCCTTCAAAATGCCTTCCTAGAGAGATTTAGGAATTAATGTGGATGCGTCACTTTTGCATGTCTCCCATTCTTCTTTTTTGTTGAGTGAGTATTTCTATTTTGGTAATCCTTCCTTATTCACTATTATATATTCCATGTAGCTTGTAGGTCGCTGGACCACGAGGAGATATATCGAGATTGGACAGAGAGGATGGATTCAGACATCCTGGACTTTGAGTTTGGTGCAGTGACTGGATGGGACTTGGTGTTGTGTTTTTTGGGGAGGATGTAAGTGTGTTCAATATGTTGAAAAAAGTAAACTGGAAGTTTGATGGCCAGAACAGCACACTGTGGTGCAAGCTGTTACTAGTCTTTAATATTGATTTATTCTCCTCTTCCTGAGCTTGGAGACAAATTTTTCTCATCTTGTGGTCCAGGGTGACCACATGACTGAGTTATGACCAATGGAATAAGAATAGAAGTCATGTGTCCACTTCCAGGCTTGGCCCTTAAGAACCTTTCTCATTGATCCCATCTCTCCTAGGACTCACCATCTGGCTGAATGGTGAGGAACCCAGGGATGCAGAGGAGGGGAGAGTCACAAGATAGCATGGACCCTCAATGATTGCATGGAGCAGAACTCTTTAGGAACCTGCTCTTCAGATGTCCTTTCGAGCCAGCTGGGAAAGCTTCTTCCTTTTCATCTAGCCATTATCTCCTCAAATGCCTGCCCAGAGGCCTGTACTCAGTGCAAATACACATACCACTAGAAGTCTGGAGCTGGGAATTTGCCCTTGGAAGCTTTCTCCGCCTACCCTGGCCCACCTTGCTCTGTCTGTCTGTCTCTCTGGAATTTGAAGCCAACACCCCATAGAATACTTTAGAGTCCATTCCAGAATTGTACATCTGTTCTTATGCATCAGATCATAAACTGCTTGAACTCATAGATCTTTCATCACCTCGGTGTCCGGTAAAGTGTCTGATGCATAGTGGGGGCTCATAGTCTTAATTAAGCAATTACTGATTTCCCAGTGGAGCAGGTGAGAGGTGACTGGGGAGCTGGGGTGAGGTATCTGCAAATCAGGCTCTGAGGCGGAACTTATGACCCTCTTCAGGGCGCTCCAGGGGTATTTTGAGGTGTGTTCAAAGAAAAATTCTAAATGAAGAGGAAATTATCATTTTTACTGATGATTCAGCCAAAGTTGAGCATCTACACATCCAGGAAAATCCTGCTGACAGCTTTGCTTTTGTGACCTTTTAAGCATTAACGATTCTATAAGGAAGAGAAATCAGCTGGGAGTTATGTTCCCTTATTTTAAGTAGTTAACAAAAGTGTTTCTGGGCATGTGCACTTGGCCAAGGAGATTCTACTTTGAGTTGGGAAGGAAATTCCCTTTATGTGTTGTCTTTTTATAAAAAAGTCATCTAATTCTCTTCTACCCTTGGGGATATTTTTATTACTCTTAAAAGGCTTAAGAGTAGAAGGAAATTTTAAATATAGGCCTATATAAACAAATCATTAGTAAACTAATTCAATTCCTTCAGCATTGGGCATCTATTAAATTAAAGCCACTGTACCAAATGCAATGACACATGCAACAGCCACTGGTTAAATAAACAACTCGTTTTGTTAAGTATGTACATGCACATATGCGAATAGGGAGAGGGGGCAGAGAGGGGAAGCTGGGGTGAAAATTGTAGGTCCATCTACTATTTCATTCACTATCTATGGGACCTGGATGGTTGGCCATTAGTCACTAGGAGAGGCAGTACACTGTGATCAGTGGTTTGCAAGCTTGGCCGCATACCAGATTCACCTGGGGATCTTTTAAAGGTCTTGATACACAGGCCATACTCCACACCAATTAAATCAGAATCTCTTGGGGTGTGTCTGGACATTGGTAATTATTAAAGTTTTATAGGTAATTCCAACGTGCAGCCAAGGTTGAGAATCATTAATGTGGTGACAGTAACCCTGGCCTGGGCTTCTGAAATATAGTTCTAACCCAAGCTGTGGCACTATTTTATTTTAACTAAATAGTGGAATGTCTCAATGAGAAATTAACTGGTATCCTCTGCCTTCTTTCAAAGCAAGAATTTTTACTGTCTTCCTTGGGCTGGGAGGATGCCTGGCAGGCTCTAAAGTAATGTCATTCTTATTTTGGGTTTGCTCTTTGCTGTCAGAGATTGTTCTTGCTCCATGCATGATGCATGGCAGGGTGTATGGGCTCTGGAAGGCATCAAATGGGTATGGTAAAGGGAACAGTCATGGGGCAAGTCCATTTGGAATTTAAGATGTGCTAAGTAAAACAAAACAAATCAAAACAAAATCTGTTTGTTTGAATAGAGTCCTTAAGCATTATGCTTTATTGTGTCCCAGCAGGGTAAGGCATAGACATCTCAATACTTTCTCTTGTCTCTCTAAGGCCTCTTGACTTCTCCAGATTGACAGTGAGTGGATCAGCAAAAGTGGTTACGAGAAAGGTTAAGGGAATTAATTAGGGCCTTGCAATTTGGCGTGGTGCTGCAGCTGTCTGTTTGATACCACAGGACTAATGATTTATTCCAGCACAGAGAAGAGCTACTGAATAAGCGACCACATTCTGGTTAGTGATTAGAAGGCTGCTCTAGCCCCACCCATACTTTCATGGACCACTGGCTAGTACTAAGGCTAGAAAATCCAAATTTGGGGGGTGTTTTTTGAAGACATGATCAAAATTCAGATGTATTAATCAGGGTTGTAGCGCACTGAACCCTACTAATTCATTAGTTCCCATTAATATGGTAAATTATTTGACTGACCTGAGGGAAAGGACATTGACCTGGTGAATGTAAATGATGCTTAAGGGTGGATGCTAGACCAAGGAGCAGGGCAAGAAACGTGCTAATTATGGAAGGAAGACCCATTGACATCCTATAAGGAAGGACCCTGGAGACTAGAGAGCTAGGAATTCTATTCAGTAAAAATTTCTTCCCTCCCCCTCCCCATGATTCTAAAAGTAATCCTTGATCACCAGAGAAAATTTGGAAATGCAGAGAGACATTAAAAAAAGAAAACTACACCAAAATCACCCTGTAATCTTTCCTTCTACTTACCAACACTTTCTGGTCCTTTGTTTCTATTCATTTATTAATGCAAAGTCCTTTGCCAAGAGAAGTAAATCTAATATTTATGCCTAATATTTACCTATAGTGTTATCCTGTGATTCTCAGATGGTCATTGCCCAAATGCAGTAATTCTTAACTGGTTTGCTGGTGTGCTTTTCAGGAGTGCTGATGAAATGTGAACAGTGTTAAACTAAATTGTGGTCTTAGTGATTACACACACTCCAGTGATTGACATCTCACCTGAAATAAGGGTAAGAGCAGGGAGAAACTTACTGACAGTGAGAAGGAAGAGACTTGGCATAATCAATCCTGTGCTTGCTTTCTGGAATGTTCTCTAGAATATGTAAGAATGTTGTCTTCCAAATATTTAAGAAAGTACTATCAGATCAGTCAACGTGTCTAAAATAAAAACAAATACAGCTCAGTACAACGACCCAGAAAAAGTGCAAAAAAATGTGATATTTAAACATTCAAAGACACTTTTTCCTCAGAAGTGATCGTTTTGATTTTAATAGTGATTTTTTGAGTTTTTTTTCTTTTTTTTAATTTTTAGTCTGCTATTAGGGCATTACCAAAATTTAAAGGACTCAAAAACAGTCACTGAACACAAGATTGAGAATCCCTACCTTAAGGAGTAAGGGAGAGTGCATTAGTCTACTTGGGATGCTATAACAAAATAGCACAGACTGGGTGGCTTAAACAACGGAAATGTATTTTTTTATACTTGAGGAGGCTAGAAGTCTGAGATCAAGGTGCCAGAGAGGTCTGGGAAGGCCTTTCTTCCTGGCTTGCAAATGGCCGCTTCCTTGCTGTGTCCTCACATGGCCTTTCCTCTGCGTGTGCATCCCTGGTGTCTCTTCCTCTTCTTATAAAGACATGAGACATATTGGATTTAGACACAGCCTTATGACCTCATTTAACCTTACTTACCTTCTTAGAGGTCCTATCTCCAAATATAGTCACACTGGGGGTTAGGGCTTCAACATATGAATTTTAGGGGGATTTAATTCAGACCATGACAGACAGCATGGGATTTTTGCACACTGGAAGGCAGGTGAGGTTTATATTAGACTTGGTATTGGGGAGGGTTTTCCATGCCCTATGGACAAGATCATGGACATAGAAAAATCAAAACTGTGTTTTGGGAGTGGCAAGTAGGGTTTAAGTTTAGCTGGAACAGAATACTTGTGGAGGTAGAGATACAGGAAATAGGTTGAAAAAGGAGGTGGGACAGAGTTATAGAGCCTTGGAGTAGCAGGGTGAGGATGTATCACTTGACTTGGGAAGATGGCTGAGAGCCACTGAAGAATTTTGAGCTGGGGAACGACATGGGTCAAAGCTACATTATAAGCAGATTATGCTGGTGAAGGATGGGTTGGAAGGTGTGGGTATTAGGTGGGAAGTAAGGAGGCTGGTTAGGAAGCCACTGAAATAATCAAGAATGGATAGTCCAGATACAGCTTGGTACGTACGGTATGGTTGGTAAGAGCATCGACTGTCAACCAGGCTGTCTGGTTTCAAACCTGATTTATACCACTTATATAACTGAATAACTTTTGGCAAATGGAATTACTTTTCGGGGCTTTTGTTTCTTTGTAAGAAAGGCAAAGGGGCTTCCCTGGTGCTGCAGTGGTTGAGAGTCCTTCTGCCAATGCAGGGGACGCGGGTTTGTGTCCCGGTCTGGAAAGATCCCACATGCCGCGGAGCGGCTAGACCCGTGAGCCATGGCCGCTGAGCCTGCCCGTCTGGAGGCTGTGCTCTGCAACGGGAGAGGCCATAACAGTGAGAGGCCCACGTACCGCAAAAAAAAAAAAAAAAAAAAAAAGGCAGGGCTGATCAAAGTGTTATGAGTTTTACATGAGTCAGTATATGTAAGGTGCTTAGAAAGGTACCTGGCATGCTCTATAAATGTTTGCTTATATAGTGAAGGTGGGAAAGCACTAGACAAAAATCCCAAATCAACACTTTCTTTTTTCCCTGACCAACCAGAAAATAAAAGTTTTTCACTTAATGACGCCTGTGGTTCCACTACATTTATCTCTCAGGCCTACTTCTGTAAACAACTAGATTTCAGCCTGCTCCACTCTGCCTCCGCTGACCCTGCCAAGAGAAACTCAAAATATACCCCACCAGAAACCCAGAATGCCTGTAAGCAACCAGTAAATCCTTTGCATCAGGGATGCAGCTGTTCTAAAAGTTTACATCTGGACTAAGTAAGGTAAGTAAATAGAAAGCCAGAACTATGCTTAAAAATCTCATTTTTCTGGATTCACTTGAACAACCCGTCTGTAATGGACCAAAACACTATAAACCCTGTATAGGAATGTAAACGCATGCAGGGTGTATGCAGGACAAGCTCACAGAGGCAACATTATTGAGATTAAAAATATTGTCAGGTTGCAGTTTTCGCTAGGTTTTCAAAGGCATACAGAATCGTTTTTTTTTTACATCCAATGCAATGTTCCCTGCTGCTGGTGGATGGCACTTGGACTCAGTTTGAGTTAGTCTATGTTTAGGATGAATTATGTAAAATCACCAAATCATCTGTTTTGTAAACATAAGAAGTGATTCCAGTGAGTGGGAAAAGTTGTTTCAGATTGGAAAAATGGAAAACCAGGGCCAGATGGAAGTGTGTTGGAAGGCTTAAAAACACCAGCATTGCAAACAGTGAGCTCGCATCCTCTCTCATGCACTGAAGTGAAGGGAAACCTTATCTGTGTGGAGTAAGAGCCATATTTTTGTTATTCACTCATGTATTCATTACTTTATCCAAGTATTTATTATTGAGGACTTACTGTGTGCCAGTTGCTGGGTTTCTCAGGAAGCTCATATTCCCATGGATTATAGGAAGATACAGCTGTTATCTATATTTTGATTATACAGTTTGATCTCATGATTTTACAGATGGAGAAACTCTGGTAAATTATAGTGTCAGGACCAGGCTTCCAGCTCCCTGATCCCCATTCCAGTGCCCTACTTGCCACGTAACACTGGCGCTTGAGGTAGACCCTTGGGCATTCTTCATATTGCCCACTGTATAAAGGTGGGGAAAACAGTGAAAGGTCAGATAATCAAGCCTTGGAAGATGACCAGTCGTGTCACTTAATGATCTCTTCTCCAGGGCCCTAGCATCACTCTCTATGCGTTTGCTTTTGCACTCCTTGGTACCAAGTGAAGGATGGAGAAGGATCACAGTCATGGTCTCACATCTGAGGTCTATAACCCATTATAACTAACGATTAAGCAAACAAAGAACTTCTGGTGCAAAGAGATCTAGATTTAAATTCCTGCTCTAGCATTTTCTAGTTGTTTTGAATTATCCCTGAAGCCTCAGTTTTGTTTTGTTTTGTTTTTAACCTGTAAGGGAGGTGTGCTAATATTTCTCACTACTCAGTATTGTTGTGATATACTTTGGATAAGATGCTGAGCACATGGCCTGAAGTGTGGTAAGCTCAATAAACGGCAGTTAGCATGGTCATTTGTCTTTGTAAACAGAGAAGTGATAAACAAATACAATACTTTATTTTTACTATGTGGGTTGGGGTTCAACATAGCCCGTGCCCTCAGGGAGCTCCCATTCCAGCAGACAAGACAGACACATGCATAAATAGTTTGCCTACAGAGCAGATTATGACAAGCGTTTTAGAGAAAACAGCAAGAATCTTAGAATAGAGGAGCAAGGGAGACTAATTTAAGTTTCTGCATGTCCCCAGTCATGGTCTACTTCTTATTGAAAATGGAATCGAATAAGTGTTTTCGATGGAAAAAACAAAATGATTTAGTGGGTTGGATGTGAGAATTTATTTTAGGTGGGTTGAACAGTTGTGGAAGAAGTTCAATGAAAATTAAATTTTTTTTTTCTGTCCTAAAGTTGTTAATATGATAATGTCTGCTAGCCTGTGCTAAGGGAGCCAGAGAAAATAATACCTCTTTATTGAAATTTAAATTTGTTCAAGGAGAAAAACAGAGAATCAGTTTATGTGTGAGGTGTGATTTCACAGTCAAAAACAGGCTTGTGGAAATGTGATTCACTTAGAGGTGCAGTGTTTTATGATGCTGCTGTTTCTGATAAAAAGAGCAGGGAATAAACAGTATAAAATATTGATGTTATAAAACATTTCACGGGAGCTAACATCAATAGAGATGGATAGGGCTTTAACGTAATTAATGTCAAACTGCCTCTGTCTGTCGTTTATTGTAGAACAGATAAAAGCAATTCAATAAGCTTTTCCAGAGCAGGCCTACAAGATCTTAATTAATGGGTCAATGATTTTAAGAACAACAATAAGGTAGTATAGGGCTTCACAAATGACTGGGAAGCTGAATCCCAAATTTAAGATATTTTTAGGTCAGAGGTAGAAACCAGAGATGTTTCTCCCCCCCTTTACTTGCTTTTTAACCTCAATACTCCTGACATTTTTTGTGCTTCACTTAAGAAAAGACATAATAAGACCTGGGTTTGACTCTCGGGCCCCATTTGCTAGATGGAAGAGACTTTATTTCATCATCAATGTCACAGTTTCCCCGTCATAAAATGAGGGAATTGAGTAAGATGATTATTGGAGTTCCTGAATAGAGTTGTCAGATTTAGCAGAAGACGAAAATAAAAGCAAAACAAAACCAACACATAGTTAAATTTAAATTCGAATTTAACTGAGCATCCTCTATTTTATCTGGCAACACTATCTCTGAGGTGTCAGTCATACCCTTTTCTCAGATGAGTTTTGAATAGTCACTGGACTCAGGAATCAAAATACACCGGGCTCAGCTTTTTATTTTCCCTAATAAATCTGGACTGGATAATTTGGCTTTGAGTTACAACCAGTTTCCCATTCTTGCAACGATTATTCCCAATTAAAATTACTAAAATTTAAATGCAGGCAATCCCCCTGCAGGGGAAGAAGCAAAGAGAGGAGCTGGAGGGTTTACTCCAAACATGCTCCCATTCCCCACCCCACTCTAGTCCACCCTAGGGAGGGGAGTGGACCACTGCTCTTAGAGGCATAAAGAAAGGTTAATGGGCAGATTATCGTCTATGACAATCTTTCATGGAATGGGATGGATTCTATTTCGCTGCTGCTCCTGCAAACTTCACAATACAGTATAAGGGAAAAGTGATTTAATTTACTCACTTAAAATTGATTGAAGGCCTCATAAATGCCATTAAAAAAATAATAGCTAGCACTTATAGAGCTTACTACTTGCAACTAGTTAAATGCTTTATGTTTATTAACTCATTTAAACCCTTCATAAATCCTATCAATGAGCTTCTATTATCACTGTCATCCCACTTGACAGGTGAGGAAACTAAGGCACACAAATGTTGAGTAATTTATCTAAGGTCACATAGCTAGTAAAAGACAAACTCAGCACCTGAACCCAGAGTATCTGGCTCTAGTGTCTGTGCCCTTGACCACAATATTAGAGGTCTCTTGTCGTCAATGTTGACACTCCATCACCAATTGCTGGAGCAAATATTCAATACAAAATTTAAAAAAGGCACTGAAAACTATGTAAAGTTGAAAAGTGGGCAAGACAACTCCTATCTACAGGATATATGGTATACATGTACTTGATATGTGCGTGAGTGATGTTATATATATTTATACATTTATATCAAGCCTTTTTATATAGATGTGCATATCTCTGGAAGTCCAGGCATGCAATATTGAGAGGTAAATGAATATTTTTTTCTAGCGTCTCTCCTGCCATATCCCTTATGTTGTTGGCTTTTCTCTTTTTGCTGTGGATGTCACATAAAAACAAATTCAGTGCTTCATTTAGCAAAATTTTACTGAGTAAGTAGTGTGTTCTAGGCACTGTTTTAGGCTCTTGAAATATAAATATTCACAGACTGGGTTCTTTATTAATACTGTTGATGATTGGCTTTGTGGAGGGATGGTCAAGACCAAGAGAGGAAATTTCAGGCAGCTCTTGTTTGAGAAGTGGGGAGACAGAGACTGTACATGACATGTCAAAGAGAGTTTTCCAAACAACAATCTTCTCTGCAGGCACTCTTGGAAGAAGTATCTTAACAAGAAAAGAAGCAAAAAAAATAATAAAAACAAGGGATAATAAGAAGAATCTAATAGAGTTTGGGAAAAAAGGGAATATTAGAATTTAGGTCTAGCTATGTGTAAAACTGATCCAAAGTTAACAGTTATTTAAATAAGGTATTATAGGTATTTTAACGGTGCCTGGAAAGATGTCCACATCCTAATCTCTGTAACACGTGACTATTGTTACTACCTGGCAAAGGAGACTTTGCAGATGGGGTTATGTTGCAGATTTTAAAATAAAGAGATTACCATAGATTATGTGGATGGGCCCAGTGTAATATAAGGAGGGAGGAGGCTCAGAGTCAGAACAGGAGATCCGATGCCCAAAGGAGACATTGGAGTGATCCAAAGAAGGGTCCACGACCCAAGTAATGCAGGTAACTTCTAGATGTTGAAAAAGGCAAGGAAACAGATTCTCCCTGAGGGCCACCAGAAGGGATATAGCCCTGTCTACACCATGACTTTGTGACTTCTGATCTTCAAAACTGTATGATAATAAATTTATTTAAGTCACTAAGATTGTGGCAGTTGGTTATAGGAACAATAGAAAACGAATACACAAGGGATGAGTTATTTTTTTCCTAAGAAGAATCAAGTGGTAGGTGGTACAGGACTGGTGGGATGGTTTTGCTCCACAGGATTGTCAAGAATCCTGGCTGCTTATAGCTTGTTCATCTTTCCTCTTAAAAATGTTGGTTACATTAATGATCAAAAATGTCTCAAAACTAAAGTATGTTTCAAGCAGCTGGATGAAAGAAAAGGAAAAGAAAGGTCATGTCCCTTCTCTCTCTCTTTTTTGAAGTATAGTTGACATAAAATATTATATAAGTTATAGGTGTACAACATAGTAATTCACAATTTTAAAAGGTTATACTCCATTTATATTTATTATAAAATATTGGCAATATTCCCTGTGTTGTACAATATATTCATATAGCTTACTTATTTTATACATAATACTTTGTACCTCTATCTTTGTACTGCTATCTCTATCTTGCCCCTCCCTTCTTCCCTCTCTCTACTGGTAGTCATTAGTTTGTTCTCTATATCTGTGAGTCTGTTTTGTTATATTCACTAGTTTCTTTTATTTTTTATATTTGTATATCACATATAAGTGATATCATACAGTATTTGTATTTCTCTGACTTATTTCACTTAGCATAATGCCGTCCAAGTCCATCCAGAATGAAATGGCAAAATTTCATTCTCTTTTATGGCTGAGTAGTATCCCATTGTGTGTGTGTATATATATATATACCGCATCTTTATCCATTCATCTGCTGATGGACACTTAAGTTGCTTCCATAGTTTAGCAATTGTAAATAATGCTGCTATGAACATTGGGGTGCCTGTCTCTTTTCAAATTAGTGTTTTTGGGGTTTTTTTTTGATATATACTCAGGAGTGGAATTGCTGGGTCATATGGTAGTTCTATTTTTAGTTTTTTGAGAAACCTCCATACTGTTTTCCACAGTGGCTACAACAATTTACAGTCCCACCTACAGTGTAGGAGGGTTCCCTTTTCTCCTCATCCTCACCAACATTTGTTATTTGTGTTCTTTCTGATGATAGCCATTCTGACAGGTGTGAGGTGACATCTTATTGTGGGTTTGTTTTGCATTTCCCTGATGATTAGTGATGTTGAGCATTTTTCATGTGCTTGTTGGCCATCTGCATTTCCTCTTTGGAAAAATGTCTATTCAGTTCTTCTGTCCATTTTTAAATTAGGTTGTTTTTTTTTGGAGGTTGAATTGTATGAGCTATTTATATATTTTGGTCATATCATTTGCAAATATTTTCTCCCACTCAGTAGGTTGTCTTTTTGCTTTGTCAGTGGTTTCCTTTGCTGTGCAAAAGCTTTTAAGTTTAATTAGGTCCCATTTGTTCATTTTTGCTTTCATTTCCTTTGCTTTAGGAGACAGATTCTTCCCTCCCCACCCCCCACCCCCAATTTCTACGATTTATGTCAAAGAGTGTTCTGCTTATGTTTTCCTCTAGGAGTTTTATGGTTTCCAGTCTTACATTTAGGTCTTTAATCCATTTTGAGTTTATATTTGTATATGGTGTTAGAAAAAGTTCTAATTTCATTGTCTTAGATGTAGATGTCCAGCATTCCCAGCACCACTTATTTAATCATGTTCCTTCTCTTGAAGTAAACGTTCCAGAAATTGCACACATAATTTCTCACATATCTTTGGCCAGAACTTTATCACATAGTCATGCTGCAAATGAGGCTAGGAAATGTAGTCTTTATTTTGAGTAGCTGTGTGCTCAATTAAAAGCCAGGGCTGGGCTTCCCTGGTGGCGCAGTGGTTGGGAGTCCGCCTGCCGATGCTGGGGACACGGGTTCGTGCCCTGGTCTGGGAGGATCCCGCATGCCGCGGAGCGGCTGGGCCCGTGAGCCATGGCCGCTGGGCCTGTGCGTCCGGAGCCTGTGCTCCGCAATGGGAGAGGCCACAGCAGGGAGAGGCCCGCGTACCGCAAAAAAAATAAATAAAATAAAAAAAGCCAGGGTTCTCTCACTATAGGAAAGAGGGAGAACAGATATTGGAGACAACTAAGCAAGTAACAGTAAAATTGCTATCCTTCTTAATAAAAGAAAAAAGATGTAGAATATTCTATGTATAGATTATCAGTGATACCCACAAGGTTTGGGGAGATGCAGGGGGAGACAAAAGGTTCATGAGAGCACATTAAAGCATTTGTCTGGTTGAGGAAAATATACAGATATTGATTAGCTTTTAAATTGTTGGTGATTTAAATACAGGTATGTGTCCTGAAAATTTAAGAATTACTTCAGGATATTAAAAATCGAATGCATAATTTCCAAACAACCAGAAGAAATTTTGACATATCCAATGACAGGTATATTGGGAGGGAAAATAGGAAACAAATAAAATTTTTATAAATAAAAAACACAAAACAATTTGGTAGAAGTACGTTCTAACGAAGTAGTAGTTACAATAAATGTAAATGATTATACTTGCCCACCAAAAACAGACCTTTTCAGTTTGGATTAAAAACACCATTATGTTATCTGTATAAGCTACATTTAAAGAAGAGTGTACAGGAAGATTAAAAATAAGGCATAAAAATCACTAGACAAATACAATCTGATAGTAAGTCAGAATAGCAATTTCAAACTTGAACAAATTAGAAATGGAGAAAAATTATCATCAGGAAAAAAAGATAGATGTAACATACTGGTAACCCAAACAACAGATGAAGATATATAACAATCATAAACATATTTGCTTCCAACGTAACAATGTATGTTCAAATGTATAAAGCAACAAATGACAGAACTATGGTGGAATAAAGGTAAATTAATATCTGGAGTTGGGAAGTCCTTGAAAACTCTTAGTTAAAACAGATGAAAGGAAGAAAAGGAATAAAAGATTGGAACAACAGCATTTAGAAGGAAATTTGGTGCTTTAAAAACATCTATAAAAATAAAAACTTATTTTCCACTGAAGAAGAAAAATAGCAACAACATAATATTATCCCATATAAGTGAGGAAGAAAGAAATAATAAGAAGAAAATAAAATTAATGAAATAAGAAACAATAAAAAAATATAAATAAGCACAAATAAACAAATAAATTTTAATTATTTGATAAGATAAATAATATATATATAGGTACTTGGTAATATTGATAAGAAAGAAAATAAAAGTTAGAAAAATACAAAATGGGAAGATATAACTATAGATGTAATGAGCAGATGTATGATTATAATTATAAGTGTAATATAAATTATATGTGTAAAGGAGATTACAAAAACAGTAAATACATGAAAGACCTATAAACTGATAAACCTAGATGGAATAATTAAATTTTTGTAAAAAAAATCCACAATCAGCAGAAAAAGAAATAGAAAATTTGAAATTAAAATAATTTCAAATTCAAACATCATAGGGACTTCCCTGATGGCACAGTGGTTAAGAATCTGCCTGCCAATGCAGGGAACGCAGGTTTGAGCCCTGGTCCGGGCAGATCCCACATGCCGCAGAGCAACTAAGCCCTTGAGCCACAACTACTTAGCCTGCGCTCTAGAGCCTGTGAGCCACAACTACTGAGCCTGCATGCCACAACTACTGAAGCCCACGTGCCTAGAGCCCGTGCTCCGCAACAAGAGAAGCCACTGCAATGAGAAACCTGCGCACCGCAACAAAGAGTGGCCCCCGCTCACCGCAACTAGAGAAAACCCACATGCAGCAAAGAAGAGCCAACATAGCCAAAAATAAATAAATAAAACATTCAGACATCATAAAAGAAACTGAAATGGTTCTTGGAAAAGTCCCCATCCCAACCTCTATCCTCTACTAAACAGTTTGTAAGTGATTTCTTAAAATAAAAATTAAGAAACAAATAATCCTCTTTATACAGGTGTCCTAGATAATGAAAAAATAAAAAAGACTGAAGTGTTTAAATTATTTTCTGAGGCTAGTGTAGCATTGATTTTTGACTGTATAAAAGTGTTATATGTTAAAAAAAGGCCAGTTTTATTTATAAACATAGATGTAAAAATTCCAAAGTAATCATTAGATCACAAATTACATGAATTAAAAAAAAACACATTATGATCTTATATGGTTTAACTCAACAATGCAGGAACTTTTTCACATCAAAAAATTATCAATGTAAATAGCATATTAGTTTACTAAGTAAATAAATCATATGCTTAATTCAATAGAGGTAGAGAATTACTGAATAAAATTCAAATTTTACATACTATACAATTTTTTCACAAAGATAGGCATAGGAAAGTACATCACTAACTAGCTAAAAGCTATATATGAAATGTTTCCAGCAAACATCTTATTTAAAGAAGGAACTTTAGACATGTTTCATATAAGACAAGAAAGCCTTATTTACACTACTAGTTAACCTAATGCTACAGAATATAACTGGTATAATAAAGCAGGAAACACAGTGAGAGATCAATATTGGAAAGAGAAAGAGTTTCAGATGACATAACCGTTTATGGAAACTAATACAACCTTTTATACTATTTGGTGTAGAATCATAATTTGGATAAATGATGGATACAACAACCAACAGCATTTTTCACACCAGGAATAAATAAGTAAAATGTGTTTGTTATTCACAGTATACCAATATAATTTTAAAATATGTGTATTAACCTAATAAAAATTGTATAAGATGATTTTGGAGAAATTAATGTCTCTATCTAAAGGCATACAAGAAGATCTAAATAAGTGTAGAGATAAACCATGTTCATGGATGGGATAACTTAACATTTTAAAGATGTCAAATTTCTCCCAACTTAAATAAACTGCACTTAGAATTGTAAGCAAGACTTCTGCAGAGACATCTGAAATACTGGGTCTAAAATATATTTTGAAAAATAAAAGTCCACAAGTAAATGACAATTTTGGAAAAGAAAAGCAAAAGGGCATATTTGTTGTACTCTGTATTACTACATAACCATAAAAGAAACAATGCGGCCTGTAACATTAACAGATAGATAGAATAATGGAAAAGATTAAAGAGCCATAAACAGTCCCTTATGATACATGGTATAAAATTAAGGTGACTATTCCAATTTGCCTGGCAAAGTCCTAA
The DNA here is from genome assembly GCF_964374135.1 of Grampus griseus. NCBI lineage: Eukaryota > Metazoa > Chordata > Mammalia > Artiodactyla > Delphinidae > Grampus > Grampus griseus. The sequence goes on from NC_138998.1 coordinate 65,388,020, forward strand.
CTTTGTGCCTGTTGTCCTACTAAAATTACAAATAATAGACCCCTTTACTCTCAAATCTCTCTCAGTTTGGATTATAAATGATTAGATGTCCTTATATGTACTAGATTGATGCAATAACTCAGTGAAGGAAAGATGGATTTTTTTAGCATATAGTATTGCCAAAAGTGGCTTAATAAATAGAGAAAAATAAGAATTGATAAAATTTCTAATGCATTGAACTCCTAAATTTATAGATAAATTATAAGCTAGTGAGAAAACGTTGGAAGACAGCCTGGTGACTTTGGGGTGGGAAATGTTTCTTGAACAGTACCCAAAAAGTCCAAACCATAATGAGAAAAATGGATCTGACTACATTAAAAATTAAGAATTTCTGTTCAGCGAAGGACACTGTAGATAAAGGTAGCAGATGGGAGACAGACTGGGAGAAGATAATTACAGCATTTAAAACTGACAAGGGATTAATATCTAGAATAATTAAGCAATTCCCGCAAATCAACAATAAAAAGAGAGGGACTGGCAAAGACTATGAATAGGCAATTCACAGAAGGGGAAACCCAAATTACCTACATGTTCATGAAGAGATCCCCAACAACACGAGCAATGAGAGGGATATAAATTAAAACTACAATGAGACTCATTTTACACCCACCAGATCGGTAAAAATTAGAAAGTCAGATGGTACCATTGTTGGCACAGATGTGGGGAAATGAGAATCCCCATGCACTGCTGGTGGGAGTGTAAACTGGTGAGCCATTCTGTAGAGCAATCTGTCAGGAAATTGAATATGTGTAAATCTCATGGCCAGAAATTCCTCTTCTGGATCTATACCCTAGAGAAACTTACACGGAGCCATAGATGGCATATACAAGGATAGAGCGTTATAGTTTGGGTCGGGAGATGTTGCTTGGTGGAAACAACAGCGAGAAACAAAACATAATAAAGCTAGAGCAGGCTCTCCTGAGTGTGCAGGCTTGTATTCCTTGCTGGATCTGGAGTGTAATTGCCCCATTCTACCTTAGCCCTAGGACACTGTCAAGGCCCATATACTGCCCCATCCCCGGCACTCTCCAAACTTTTCAGTGCTCTGTTGTGGAAACTATCTAGGAAGTTAAATACATCAAAAGTATTAGGAATATAGTGGAGCATTTAAAAAAAGTGTTGTTAGCACAGGATGAAGGCAATTCTTAACCCAGGGGAATGGTGATGGTGGTGATAGAATATAGGTTTCAGGGACAGCCAAATAAGAGAAATCCATGACATCTCTGAGTGCCCACAGGAGGTTTAGAAGTTTGGAGACCCCCTTCTGCTCTTTCCCTTCACATAGTGAAAGGGAAGCAACTCCGTAAGTGAATATGGCTGTGAAAACATGTACCAAGAGCCACAAAGTTTTTTCAGTTTTAGCACAACTCTAGTTTTTTTTTTCTTTTTTAAGTAATGGTCTGTGATTTTTTTTTTTAATTTAATAATGAATTAATTTATTTACTTTTGGCTGTGTTGGGTCTTCATTGCTGTGCAGGCTTTATCTAGTTGCGGCAAGCGAGGGCTACTCTTCGTTACAGTGCACGGGCTCCTCTTTGTGGTGGCTTCTCTTGTGGAGCCTGGGCTCTAGGCACACAGGCTTCAGTAGTTGTGTCACACAGGCTCAGTAGTTGTGACTCGCAGGCTTAGTTGCTCTGCGGCAACTAAGAGATCTTCCCAGGCCAGCGTTCGAACCCATGTCCCCTGCACTGGCAAGCGGATTCTTAATCAAACTGCACCACCAGGGAAGCCCACAAATCTAGTTTTGAACACCAAGTTATTAAAACAAAAATTTTCCTTGTTTTCCTGTCATTTCAGGAAAACCAAGAAAATAAGTGAAGTTTCTCTCAATTCAGAGGGAACCTCAGAAAGGAGACCATTCTCAGATATCTCCCTCTCATTCCAGATTTTTTTTTTTTTCAAAGAACCATAGAACATTAGAGCTGGAAGTGGCTTCCAAAAAGTTAGCTAACATAGCTCTAGCCTGCTATGGAATTCTCTCCACAAATATGCATTCCCTAATAAGTTAATCTCAAGAATCACTGGAATCAGGCCACTGATCCATTCCTTTAAGAGACGTTGTCCCATCCTTAAGAGAGTTTCCCTGGGACCTGGTTATAACTCTCGGATCTCACCTCCCTCTGTGAAGTGAGATCACATTTCTTATAAATCTTATCTTCCATATGATGTCCTCATCGTGGTGAGGAATAAAATGAACTTTAATGAAGATGAATTAATGAAGACTAAATTGACTTTTCTCTCTCCCTAGAAATTCAAGAAAAGAGTGAGATATTGGATCTCAACTCTCTAACCATCCACCAATTATTTTTAAGCATCCCCACAGGTACACCTACGGATGCAAAAATAAGCCTCCTCAGTCATGGTTGCCAAAGTGCCCATTTCCCTGGTAGTTTCATCACTGCCCCTGCTGCTGGTATGCCCTGTGGATGGTGCCAAGAGAGTTATGCCAAGGGTTCTCTTGGGCTTTTCTCTTGTCCTCTAAATCCCACCTCAGGCAAACTGCTTTCCTTCCTGCTGTGGCCGAGGTCCTTGGCATCCACCAATGGAATCAAAATGCCGTTCTGTCCACCATTAAGAGCATTTCTTTACCTGCCTTCTAAAGCTGGTACCACTACTGATACTGGTGCTACTCCTGCTGATGTCTATGAGATGGAGAAAATCCCTTCCCCCTCTTTGTGCCTTTGTCTCTTACACTGTTTCCATGGTGGTGTATCTATCCCCTTACACCCAAAACTTTATGGCGACAATGGGTGAAAACGTCCCATTAAAGGTTTACTTGCAAGTCTTCTTTCCCCAGGATTTGGGCACAAGTCCCTGGGGACTGAGCTGAGTGAAGAGTGGTCTTCAATATTATTCCTCTTTCCAGTTCAGATGCAGTTTCAGGCATCTCTGCCTGGGTTTTGGCAACATTCCTTAGACTGACTTATTTCCCAGGAGACTCCTCAGGTCTGTTCAGTCCTGAGCACCCCCTCTATATAGGTGTGGGCTTCTCCAGACTTGTCTCAATTTTAGGCTGAAAGTAGCTGCAGCTTGAACTGGGACCCCTTTGCCCTTTATCTGCATAACATCACAGCTCTAGATATGATGGATGAAAACAGAATGGGGGAGGGGTTACTGAAGTGCAGAGCAGCCGCAGCTATTTTAGGACAGCACCCGTCTCCCTTCCTCCCTTTTCTGCTTTCTCTCACTTGGTTAAAGAGGAGTTCACCTTCCTCTAGAAACTGGATCATTTCACAAGCTGAAGTTTCACTTAACATGGTCATTACATTTTCTGAACTCACTGCCGGGTCCAAGATGATGAACTAAAAGCTGCTTGAGTTATCCAGGTAACAGGGAAAACACAGCATTATGGCTAAGAATTTGAACTTTGAAATCAGCCTCGGTTCCAATCCTGACTCTATCCCTTTCTAGCTGTGTGATTTGGGCAAACTGTTTAACCACGCTCAGTCTCAATTTCCTTTTCTGTCAAAGGCGACTAGCAATACTACCTAATTCACAGGACTACTGTGAGGATTAACTAAGTAACATATGTCATGGAGCCTCCAATATGCGGGAGATACTTCCGTTATTAATTAGGGAGCGAACCAAAATCACACACAGGGCAGGGGTGAGGTGCTCGTGGCATGGATTACCACCTTTAAGTGGGGAGGTGGAACTTCCTAGTCTGAGTCATTCACACAGATGTTGGCAATATTCTGCCCTATTACCTGGTGATGGGGCTCTCTGGTGGCAGAGAAGAGTAACTTCTTCTGGACCACCTGAGCTTACTCTCTGCTAGGCTTTCAAATGGGGGAGGAACCCAGCAGATTCTGCAACTGCCTTGCACAGAGCCCTCACCTTTACACACAGAGCCGTCTTGTCCTTGTTGCTTCAGGTCTGTTTATTTCTTTAGAATGCTGAATGTCAGATACAAATCCAGACATAAATCTCAAGCCTAATAATCTGGATTCTGCTATAAAAATCAACACCCCCTCCCCTAAGCTTGGGATCCTTCTGGGTCATTAATGTCAGCCTTAGAGGCCTGACGTAGTGGGGTGCTCCATAACCAACGGTTGAAGCGAATTGAGTTACCTGATGGGTATCAGGGCTGGTTATGTCCTTAAGAGGCCCCAAACATTGAAACACTAAAATATTCTCATCTTTAGGAATTGGAAACTATCCTAGGTCAAATAAGTATCAGAAAGCCAAAAGAAGATGAAGTTTGGTGACATGATTGCAACTTTAATGAGTTTTTAAGTTATCAAGAATAAGTGTCTTTGCCAATTTCATGCTTTTTGGTTGCATTTATTTTTCTACCATCTTAGCATGTATTTTATCCCCCTTTGAGTCATCCAAGTCTGCTAGACACATAAAAAGTTTTAAATTAGAAGTGAATAAAAATATTGGTAACATTTTCCATCTATAAGGTGTTTCACAATTTATAGATTATTTAGATAGCTACATCTCAAAAACCTCACGCCAACCCTGGTCCACTGTAGATTTTCAATAAATGGGTTTTGAATGAAGAGCAAGGAGGAAGGTGTCTGTCATCTCATGTCTGCAGATGAGCAGACAGCGTCCTAGAGAGGTTACGTAATAACTGGGTTAGCAAGTGTCAGAGTTGACTCTCACGTCCAGGGCTTCTGACTGCTTCTTTATATCTCAGCTGCTTAGGGCACACTTGACAATCCCTGGTGAAAATGAACTCAGTCTTGCCCAAAGAAAAGTATGCCAAAAAAATAGAAAATGCAATAGTTTCTTTTGACATTTAGATAAAGCTTTATATCACAACATATGATCTGCTAAGGCTGGGAGGAACCTTACTTTACAGAGGAGGAAACCGATGCCCAGAGAGGGGGAGAGTTACTTGTGTGAGATGCACGGTGTCTCACCAGCAGGATGGGCACTAGAACCCTGGTCTTGGCCCAAAGACCTACATAAAGGGGACAATGGCAACTAGCCATAGTAGGCCCGGTTCCCACCACCACTTGTGACACTGACCATCCACTGTTTAGTCTCCTTTGTCAGGCCACAGAGAATACTATTGCACCTACTAACTATAAGGCCTTTCTAGTTTCATCTCGCTTCTAAGGTCACAGATAAATGGGTCCTGCTCAGAAAACAGAGGCCAGAATATACACAGACTAAATCCAAACTAAGAGATAAGCATCAAATACTGGCTTGAATATAATAGGGCCTAATGAAGTCTGAGTTTTTACAAAAGTAAGATTCTTTCTTTGAGGAAAAAATATGGAGAGGGTGCAAAGGAAAAGGGACACAAAGGAGCACTGTAACGACCCCAAGACGGGGAATCGGGGGGTCAGGCTGTGGAGAGGCTCCCAACACTTCCCCTGGCTTTCTCTGTGACCCAGAGCAAGCCATTTCTCTCTGAGGCTCAGTTTTTCCATCCACCAACATGGCAAGTTTGAACCACATATCACGCAGGCCTTTTATGGGATTTGACCTTCTGTGACATTAAGTATTCTCTTTATTTTTCATATTTTCCCCAGGTGAAAGAACAATTTGTTGATTTACTAAGAAGCAGTCTGTCACCAAAGTCCATCCTGTGCTTAGCTTGTTGAAATTTTTTGGGCGACAACTTCCTGCAGGGTCTGGCTTGTGTATATTGAGATCATGCCATTCACCACCTCAATTTTGGTGCTGGAATGGCCCTGGAATTCTATGACGCCCACTCTTTTGAATTGGAGAAGGGCACGGTGACATTGGCATCTCTGCTTGGGGCTAGTGGTTGAATTGCCCTTTAAAAGTAGTAGCTGGGTTGTGATCCAAAGATGGCTACTGACTGGAGCCAAAAGTTTCCACAAGAATGCCATTGCAAGAAGTGACTTTCATTACCAGAGGAGAAAGCCGGCTCTTTCGAAATAATGAAGTCTCTGAATGATGAGTGCCATCTATAGCATTTGAGCTATACCCAGGAGAGGGAACTAACACAAGGAACTGAACTTTTTTCATGTCTCATTTTTCTATCTCATGACCCAATATTAGTGTTTCATTGGTGTCTGTTTTCTATAAATAGTAGGCACAAAGCTGATATCTAGGGAATGTTGGATAAATAAATGAATCTTGATGTCTAAAATCAGTACATCTCCTCAAAGAATTAACAGGAAAGAGACAGAGGAGACATGGACATAAATTAATAAATACAAGGTAGCCTGTGACCTGTACTATAAGAAAGAGATAAGTATCCCAGGGACTTCGGAGCTGGAGAGATTAAATGGGACATCATGAAAAAGAAGGAATTTGAGTTGAGCCTTGAAAGACAGGTATGTTTTTCATACGTAAAAATGGTAAAGAGTAAGAGAGGAGACCCAGGTTAAGAAAGGCATAGCAAAGGCCGGAAGGAACTATTTTGGGCAGAAAAGAGCTGTGGTCTAGGTTACATGAGGTGGGGAAGAAATCAAGTCAGTTGGTGGTGGTCTTGAGAAGAAACTAGAATGACAGAAGCTTTGGACTTCTGTTGAAAGTGGAGAGCCACTGGACATTTTTGAGAAGGGGCAGGCTGTGATCAGAACAAAGGATTAGAGTTTATTCATTTAAACCTAAGCTAGTATACCGTAAAAGGGCCATAGTATTACATTTTAGGTCAAAGTGGGATTGATTGTTCTTTGAAAGTGTAATGCTCATCCTGGGTGAAGAAAATGAACTCTTTCCGGCAATCAGAGTATTCATTAGTACTCCTGGAAAATGACCAAATAAAACTGCTACCCTGGAAGATCTAATTTATCTAGCATAAGCAGAAATATACCCTTAGAGAGCTTATTTATTAACCGTGCCCTTCATTGGCTAAGGTCTATTTTTAACCAATGCTCATATATATATTTTTAAAGCACTACAGTAAAGATAAATATCGTGAATGGCAAACATGATATTTCAGTTCTAAGGATACTAGAGGACTTCCCAAACAAAAGGACTTCCCAAATAAAATACGATTTTATGTTCAGCGCTAATACAATCGAATTGCCAACTGCACAGCATTCTATTGCAAGAATTACAGTAGATTCATTGATGTCTGGGTCCAGTTTTTCATTTCATCTTCATGGGCAAATGGTTTGTATAACGGCTATTGGTCACTAGGAGAAAGAAGGGCAATAAGTCTCAAAATGTTCTAAATAATAAGATCAGAATTTATACATTTTGTGGTATAAGTGGAAAAAAGAACAGATACTGGAATTAGATGTTTAGATTCAATTTTGACTCTGTCAGTTATAACAGTAATACTGGAACAGATTTCTTGATTTCTCTAAACCTGAGTTGTTAATCTGTAAAATGGGAAAATATTTGTATAGTGCATGGAATAGGAGCCGGAAGAGAGTAATTCTCTGCTAAATGGTAGAATTTTAATCATTATCATTGTCATTAATATTAAATTCTTTTTCTTTAAAAATAATTTTTTTGTGTGGGATCTTAGTTCCCCGACTAGGGATCAAACCCCTGCCCCCTGCAGTAGAAGCTTGGAGTCCTAACCACTGGACCACCAGGGAATTCCTAAAAATTATTTTTATTGAAGTATAGTTGAATTACAATGTTGTGTGAGTTTCTGGTGTACAAGCATAGTGATTCAGGGTCTCAGCTAGGACACCGCTCCCAGAATGGAACTGGTAGGAGGTCAGCAGACTCCTGGGGCCTTGTGAAGAGGCAGGGTGCGGGGATCAGCAAGTTGAGGAAACTGAGGCAAAAGCCCAGTTGAGTCTTGGTTGGGGATCAGTGGTTCCTCGTGTGCACACTGAATTTCTAGGTTAGTGACAGTAAGATTTAATTTCAGAGTCCACTGATTGGCAGACAGATATGGCTGGTAAACTCTGTTCCTCTTGGGCACTGAGTTACACACAGCCCGTGTGGGCTCAGAGAACACGATGCAGTCCTGTAAGAGGGATGATCAAGTCTGCTTCTCAGGACTCTTGCAAAGATCCAATGATTAAATATGTGAGGCAGAGTTAGCTGTTTCTCTTGGAAATATCTAGGAAAAATTTCCTGGCCTGAGATGTAGGGAGTAGTTATGCAGGGAATTCTTTAAGTCAAAAACCCAGCAGGGAAATACAGTGAAAAGGGAATGATTCATCTGACAAACCAGGGAAAATCCAAAGGTTGTATAACAGAAACATTACAACAGAGGTTTTAAAGCTTCTTGAAAAGATTTACTGGTTTCTCTAAAAAGTTTGAAGATTAAAGACATTTTCCATTCTTCTTTCCCTGTGGTGGAAGCTGTCCAGGGAAGGCAATTTTTGTTTTATGGCTATTAGTCAACACTTTCAACTGCATCCCTTAATACCACCTCAGACTACCACCAGACTACCACCAAAAACACCTGAGTCTTCATTGAACCCCGAGGGGAAGAAAAAAAGTATTGGAACAAGTACAGCCCCTGTTTAAGGCAGAGAAAGATCTTGGAATCCAGGCAGCTTTATTTTATTTTATTCTGAAAATATAGGTATGGCTCTTTCTGTCAAGGCCAACTAGATGGAGAAGGATGCTATAAGAATTGATATCAATGTAAGAGATTTAACATGTATATTACTGAGACATGTATATATGTGTGGTCTTCTATAAATATCCATTTTCCCTATGAAATCTTACCTGGTATTTAGTTATGTAGTTTCTCTGGACCAAATTAAAAGTTCTGTGTATGAACACTTAGGCCAGAAGTAGGAAGTGCTTTTCCAAGGTTACCAATTGGCTATGGGAAAGCATCTCCCAGTTTCCAGTCTAAAGTCATCAATGCCACAGCCTTTAGTGTCATCTCCTTTTGCATCTTCTTTCTAAGTAATGTTCCCTACTTGGGTTGTGGTCCCAGAAGCAGACCAGGTGGCAAAATTTCAGTTTTAAAGAAGCCAGTTTAAAGGAAGTGTTTCCAGAAGCAACCAGAAGGACATAGAGAAGTGGGACCCAGAAGGAGAGGAGGACATGCAGGGCACTTCATGCCTACTCCCATTGTTGTAATACTAGACGTATGGCTGTTTATTCTCTCTCCCTCGCTTGTGTGCAACTCCATCTGGAATGGTTGAACCATTCTCTCAATGCTGACAGATGGACAGCTTGAATACATAGTCCTGGACCAGGACGGGATTTTTAGTTTTTACTCTGGTTCGTGCTGACTCCTTTGGGGACTGCACTGTCTGGGGCTACTAATCAAAATGATGGCAGAACCTTTGGGAAGTACCAACGCCAGGTGAATATCGAAGAAGGTATGTAATCTCAACTGCCTAAGCTTTTTACTCCCACTAACTCTTTCTTCTTCCAACGGCATCTTGAGATTCCCCCCTCCCTCCCCACCCAGAGGGATAATTTCTGAAGTGTAAGAATTAATCACTCTCTTCTTCCTTGGAGCATTGCTAAATTAACAGCTTGACATCACATCTATCAGGCTTTCTGTAAGCTCTCTAAGGCCCATTAGGATTGGGGAGTTGCTGGGAGCATAGTAAAGGCTGAGCAAGAAAATATTCCTCGGAAATGAGTGAGTGAATCCAAAAATGTTCTATATACAGTGGCATTTGAAGCCCTGGGCTTATTACTGTTTGTGTTGCCAGCATATGATGTATGCTTCAGCCATGAGGTGCCTGCTTGTGTGCCATGTCTCTTTGGGTCTAAATCATTGAAGTAGAAAATAACTCCTCTGGGCTATACCTTGAAAACGAAGATTTTCGGATTGGAAATTATTTCAGAAACCTCCAGCAGTTTTATTTTGTCTAGACACGAGGCAAGAAAAAAAGAAAATCATCAGAGATGATAATAAGACGGCATGTGCGAGAAGATGCACTTCCTACAGAGACATGATCGCTCTTTACACATTTTATGGTCTCATTTTTACAATCCCATCACCTTCTGTGAGTTCTTCAACCACCCTTCTGTGTGGCCCAAGGGAGAAAGTGTTAACAGCTGTGGGCAAACCTTTCGCTGAAAAAAAAATAAGTAAATAAAACACCAGAAGAAATGGACCCACTGATAGAAGACAAGAGAGAGCTATTCGCCAGAATTGTGGTTGCCAAGGGGGAGGGAGAGTGGGGGAGGGAAGGATTGGGAGTTTGGGATTAGCAGATGCAAACTATTATATATAGGATGGATAAACAGCAAGGTCCTACTGTATAGCACAGGGAACTATATTCAATATCCTGTGATAAACCATAATGGAAAAGAATATGAAAAAGAATGTATGTATATGTGTAACTGAATCACTTTGCTGTACAGCAGAAATTAATACAACATTATAAATCAACTATACTTCAATAAAATAAATTTAAAAAAAACCCAAACAACAACAACAACTGTGCTTCTTATTTCTGAGGCACAGTTCATATCTCTATATGTGTATTAACATAAGAATATATGTATGTCAGGAACTTTTGGACCTCCAAAGTGTTAATTGAAACTCATTTGATTTGGGCTACTCTTTACCTGGATGGTGAGCTCTGCACCCACAGATTTTGGGCCAGAAAGGTGCCTTAGATATTACCTAATACACCTTCACCTACACAACTCCTACAAGAAGAATGAGGCCTTAGAGTTGACAATAATTTAAATATTTGCTAGAGCCAAGGTTTTAACCTCGCAGCCTGGGATCTTCCCACCACCCTGTGTTTTGTTCTCCTTGAAGCCAACTCTGACCAGTTTATCAATGGACTCCTTCTGTGTGATCAAAGCATGTAATCTTGGGACATAAAAAGTCTCCACAAAGTGGTCTGGCCTCAGCTGACAGTGTAATAGGTAGAAAATGAAGAATTTAGCTGGTTATTATAACATAGTACCAAACATCCTACCTAACTAAGTTATTCTCTATGCATACATATCTGTGTGTGGACCACTTTGTGGGGCTCATAGAGCATCCCACTGGATCAGTGAATTTAGAAGGGTCAAGGTACTGTTAGGATTAACACAGTCTCCACAGATAAGCATCCTCAAGAAAGAGGCATGCATCATGAAACTGTTTTAAGAAAAATAATCCTTAATGCTGGTTTTTTAAAGCTAATGCTTTCTTGGCAAAGCAGTAGGTTCTCTGTAAAGGTGATTTACCCAGGATGTGGCTAACTTACAGCAGCTGTATTTAACACACACATTTCGTCTTTACTCCTGAGGCTGGGGAAGAGATGGATGATTTATGCTTTTGCTGCTCAGGCTGCATTGGTGAAATGGACCTCAAAATATACTAAGTAGAGGACACACTCAGAGGCTTTGAGAAGGCCCATATGTGCAGAGACCAGTTCACGAGCAAGATGTAGCAAACACAGGCTGAGGAAAGTCTTATGAGGACAATCCTCCTTCTATGAACATATCTAGTTTTGCCCCTCTGCACACTAGCACAAAGACTCCAAGATCATTAGGATGTGCCAGGGCAGATTTGTACCAGTATTGGCTCCATCATTTGCTAGCTCTGTGATCTTGGGCAAGTTATTTAATCACGTCAAGCCTCAGTTTCCTAATATCTAAAATGTGGATAATGATATTATCTAATTCACAGGTCTGTTGTGAGGATTATATGACATAGTCCCAAGTGTTTAGCACATAAGGAGGTCTTAACAATAACAATAATATTTACGGAGCTCTTTCTATGTACTAGGCATGGTTCTAAGAACTTCACATGTATAAACTCAATTAAATCCTTACAGCAACTCTGTGAGAGAGATAATATTATTGTTTCAATTTGACAAATGAGGAAATTGAGGCATAGAGAGGTTATATAATTTCTCTAAGATCATACAGTCCATAGCTGTGTATCTGCAATTCAAACCTTGACAGTCTGGCTCCAGAGGTTCTTACATGTTACCTGTATTGTTATTGTATTCTTAGAACAATACATAAGGACAAATTAGAACATTATGTAACATCATCTAATACTCAAGACAATGATATTTAAAAGTGAGGAAGGTAAAGGAACCTAAATGGAAGAAAGGTTGTCACACCTCACTTGAAGTAGTAAAATATTGATGCCAGTAGTATGTGATGTGCCATATATGATCTGTGTAATACCCAAAGAAATCCTACAAAAACCATAAAAAGGAATACTCTCAAAAACACTGTAAATAAATCAAGATGGAATCATAAAAAAGTTCATGTAACCCATAGGAAGGCAAGAAAAGAAAAACAGAGAAAGAAGAACCACAGAAAGCAAACAGAAAACAAATAATAAAATGGCAGGCTTAAATACTAGCACATCAATAATTATCTTAAATGTAAATGGTCTAAATATACCAATCAAAGGCAAAGATTGGCAGAGCTGATTAGAAAAATAAGTACATAAGAACTCTACACTGTTTATAAGAAATACACTTCAAACTCAATGACATAGCTATATCAAAAATAAAAGTATGGAAAAAGACATGCTATGAGAACATTAAGCAAAGCAAAGCAAAACAAAACAAAACAAAAAAGCAGGTGTGGGTATATTAATACTTGATAAAGTGGAAAAAGAGTTAAATTACATATGAAAGGATCAATCCACCAGCAAGACATAATGATTCTTAGAGTGTACAGACTAAACAAAAGAACCTCAGAATACATGAAGCAAAAACTTATGTTGCTGAAAGGAGAAATAGTTAAATCTGTAATTCAGGACTTCAACACCTCCTCTCAGCAAATAATGGAATTCCTAGACAGAAAATCAGAGAGTATATATAAGAAAGTATCTTATATATATAAGGTATGTGAATAACATAATCAACCAATAGTATCTAATTGACATATTAAAAAAAAATCCTCCACTCAACAGCAGCAGAATATAAACAATTTTTTTTCAAGTGCCTGTGAACCATTCACCAAAACAGACCATATCTTGGACCATAAAATAGATTTCAATAAATTGACAAGAATTGAAATCTAACAACATGTGTTCTTTGACCATAATGGAAATAAATATCTCTAACTATGTAGTTAAATAACACACTTCTAAATAATTCATTGGTAAAAAAGAAAATCTCAAAGGAAATTAAAAAATATATAGAACGAAATTATATTGAAAAATACAATACACCAAAATATGTAAGAGTCATCTAAAACAGTCCTGAGAGGAAAATTTATAGCACCAAAATGCTTACATTAGAAACAGGTTTGGTGATTCATTGGAAGGACTCATAGGACTCAAGTTTTTATACTCCTGGTTCCAGTTTATTATAGTGAAGGGATAAAAAGCAGAATCAGCAAAGGGAATGGTGTATGGGGCAAAGTTTGAAGGAAACCAGGCACAAGCTTCTAAGAGTCTTCTCCTAGTGCAGTCACACAGGATGCACTTAATTCCTCCAGCAGTGAATTGTGACTGCATATGTAAAACATCTGTCAAGGAAACTTGCCTGAGCCTAAAAGTTCAAAGTTTTCATTGGGTATTGCAAATCAAAAATCATTCCAAAGAAAATAAAACACTTATGTGTCTACACTTAACAAAACAGGTGTTTTTTCCCCAGTTTTATTGAGAAATAAGTGACCTATAATATTGTATAAGTTTAAGGTGTAAAACACAATGATTTGATGTATGTATATATTGTAAAATGATTACCACAATAAGTTTAGTTAACATCCATAACCTCACATAGTTACAATTTTTGTAAGAATATGAAAATTACAAAATGTTGGTGAAGGAAATCAGGTAAGACCTAAATAAATGGAGAGGCATACTGTGTTCATGGATTGGATGACTCAACATCTTAAAGGTGTTAATTCTCCTAAAATGGTATTTCTTTCAATATCCCAGAACTGTCTTTTGTAGACATAGACAAGCTTATTGCAAAATTTGTATGGAAATCCAAAGACTCTAGAATAAGCAAAGGAATTTGTGAAGAAGAATAAAGTGAGAGGAATCATTCTATTAAGGCATATAGCTATAGTAATCAAGACTGTGTGGTTTTGATGGACAGATAGACACATAGATCGATGGAACAGAATTGAGAACCTGGAGATAGACCCACACAAATATGCCGAACTAATTATTTTAATAGACTTTATTTTTAGTGCAGGTTTAGATTCACAGCAAAACTGAGTAGAAAGTAGAGAGAAAATCCACATACTTCCTCCTCGCCCTCTCCCGCAAAAGCCTCCCCCAATATTAACATCCCATACCAGAGTGGTACATTTGCTATTGTACCAATAACAATATAATCAATGAACCTACATTGACACATTGTTATCACTCAACGTCCATAGTCTACATTAGGGTTCACTCTTGGAGTTGTATAGTCTATGGATTTTGACAAATATATAATGATATGTTCTCACCATTATAGTATCATACAGAATAGTTTCTCTGCCCTAAAAATCCTCTGTGCTATGCCTATTCATCCCTGTCTCCCCACAACTCCTGGCAAATTCTGATTGCTTTAAGTCTCCATAGTTTAAGCTTTTCCAAAATGTCATATAGTTGGTATCAAAAAATATGTAGCCTTTCAAATTGGTTTCTTTCACTTACTAATATGCATTTAAGTTTCCTCTATGTCTTTTCATGGCTTGATAGCTCATTTCTTTTTAGTGCTGAATAATATTCCATTGTATGGATGTACCACCATTTATTTCCCCATTTACCTATTGAAAGACAACTTGCTTGCTTCCAAGCTTTGGCAATTATGAATAAAATGCTATAAACATACATGCTCAGGCTCTTTGTGGATATAGATTTCAACTCATTTGGGCAAATGTCAAGGATTATAATTGCTGGGTTATATGGTAAGAATGTGTTTAGTTTTGTGGGAAACTGCCAAAGTGGTTGTGCCATCTTGCTTTCCCACCAGTAATGAATGAGAGCCCCCATTGCTTCACATTCTCACCAGCATTGGCGTTGTCAGTGTTTGGAATTTTGATCATTCTAATAGGTGTATAGTGTTATCTCCATGTTCTTTTAATTTGCAACTCCTTAATGATGTAATGTTGAACATCTTTTCTTACACACACACACACACACACACACACACACACACACACACCCAAAGACCACACACCACAAAAATAATCACAAGTAAAACTGGAGGAATTGGAATAAGATTGGTTTGATTATATCATCAAAGTCCACACACTCTGATTGTAATGTACTATAATTTTGCAAGATGTTACCAATGGGGAAAATGGGAAAAGTGTCTGGAGGATATCTCTGTGCTTTGTCTTATAACCACATGTAAATCAACAATAATCTCAATAATAATTTAAATTATATAAACACATAGTAAAAGAAAAGAGAGAGAGAGAGAGAGAGAGAGAATGACAATACAGTTCTGCTCTGAAAACCCTTTCTACCTATAACTTGAAATTTCAGATATCTGAGTACCCAGGAATCCCAGAGTCTTAGTGTTGAAAAAACAGATGTCCCTCATCTTCAGTTAGTATGAGCAAATGCAGTGGCCCAAGAAATATGGCAGGAAATTAAATTAGGGCTTGAAGAAGTTTGATTCCCTGGGAGACCACTGTTTCAAACTGGCCTTTGACTGATCAAGACAGACCACAAAGCTGAGGGTGAAGGGGATGAAGAGAGGCTTGTTGCTAGGAAACAGAAATTCCCTGACCAATTATTGGGTTCAAATATGGTGATTTGATAAGACTTCTGTATTTTTTATTTGCCCCAGGAATTCCCCAGAAGCAAAGAGCCTAAAACTCAAAAAATGCAAAGTGCCTTGGGGAGAGCTCAGCGGAGGCTCCCAGATCAGCTGACCAAAAGCAAGAACTCCTGGTCAGGGAATCCTGGGCATTCCTGCTCAGCAGCATTGTGCTGAGAATTAGTCACCACCAGGTGCGGGTCCCTACTTCTCCCTTTCCCAAATGGGGATTTAAAGCTAACCTTGGACAATTCAGTTAAATGTGTCAGTAAATTTCCTTTTTGCTTAAACAGTTTTCAGTTTGATTTAATGTCATTTGCAATTGTGAGATCCTGAATAGTTATATTGTTTATCGACCTTATACTCAGCAGTGTGTAAGTTTTCATGTACACACAGAAATACATCAGTGCAGGGGTGTCCACATGCCTGTGCAGAGGCATGAACCTACACCCACAAACACCAGTGTGCATCTGTAAACACACACCTCCTTGTGCACACACTGCTGAAAGAGGCCATCACACAGGTATAAAAAATTTCATTCACATTGGCATATGTGTATACATACAGAGAACTCCCTACAAGAAAAACTATTATGAATCCTTTTTATTTTTGTTAACATCTTTATTGGAGTATAATTGCTTTACAGTGGTGTGTTGGTTTCTGCTGTATAACAAAGTGAATCAGCTCTACGTATACATATATCTCCGTATCTCCTCCCTGTTGCGTCTCCCTCCCACCCTCCCTATCCCACCCCTCTAGGAGGTCATAAAGCACCGAGCTGATCTCCCTGTGCTATGCGGCTGCTTCCCACTAGCTATCTATTTTACATTTGGAATCTTTCTTTTCAGCATACTTTGGCATACCATTAGCCTCAGAATATTCAAAGGCAGAGATGATGCACTTATTGCAATAAAGTAATGAATAGAGCTACATTTTTTTTTTTTTTTTAGCTTCAAAAGATGATGTGGGATTTTTAGCATAATGAAGGTTTCTAAGGTTCAAAATCTGTTAATTAGGTTGTGTGCTCAATTCAATCCAGCTTCGGTTCCCACGAATACAATCAGGACCTGGATCTCTATGAAAGTCTCCACGGAGCTGGGTTCAGGCAGGCTGCAGACTCTTAAAGCCCTGTATCATCTCTCTCCTCCTTGGCATGTGTGTAAAGAATACAGCTAAGCCTCAATTAGTTGAGGAGTAGTGATCAGGAAATGTGAAATGTTGGCCATATTGGGCCTCATCAGGCAGACTGGACAGTGATGAAGGGGGAAAATGAATATTTAATATTCTTACTGAACTTGGATTCTAAACTATATGGAGGAAGAGGCATAACAGATGAGCTTATTACTCAAGGATTTCCCTTCTTTCATCAACATGTTGAGGAAATTTAACACTGATACAATACTTTTATCTACAAATCATATTCTAGAATTGTCAACTGCCTTAATAATGTCCTTTATAACTGTTATTTTTCCCCCAGTTCAGGATCCAATCTAGAGTCATACATTGCATTTAGATGCCATGGCTCTTTATTTTCTTTTAATTGGGAACAAATCTTCAGTTTTGTTTTTCATGTCATTGATAATTTTGAAAAATACTGGTCCACTGTTTCAAAGATTGTTCCCCAATATGAATTTTTCAGATGTTCCCTCATGATAATATTCCTTTTGGTTCGTTTACTCTATAAATGGTATTGTGTCTTTCTCAGGGACCTCACATCCAGACACACATGTCTTGTTTCCCATTCATTGGTAAGGTTAATTTTGATCACTTGGGTAAAGTGTTTGGTTTCTCCAGCTTTTTCCTTTCTTAATTTATAAGTAATTTGTAGTGATATACTTCTAGATTTGTAAATGTCCTGTTACTCACAAAACTACCTTCCTCTAGCCAAAATTCATTATTGCTTTTTGCCTAAATTTAATTTTTACTATAATGGTTTCAAACTGTTATTTTCCAATTTCATCATTTCTTCTATATTTACCAGTTGGCATTCATCTGTAAGGAAGCATTTCTCCTATCTAACTGTCTACCCTTCCATCCATCCATCCAACTATATCTATCTATCCATCTGCCTATTTATTATTAGTATGGATTGATGGATTCTTATATTCAACTGGTTATAATCCACAACAATCCTTATTAATTTTTACACTCAAATTGTCCTAGATTTTAAAATGGTAGCACTTTCAAGTAGACTTTTATGTATTTGTATATGCCTCCATTTTTTAGATACTTTTTAACTTTCTGGCACAAGATGTTTCATACTTATTTTGTACTTCCCCTGTTCCAGTTCTCGAATCAGCCATTCTTCCCAAGGAGCACTGGTTTCTTTAATGAGAATGATATTTAGAATCCAAGATCTGGGCACTAGCTGTGTTCATTGCTATGGGAGTGTCATTCTTTCAAGACCTTTCAGTGGACAGGTCCAGGAAATAGACATCCATATGAAATCATGAATTTAAACTGGTTCCTCCAATTCCATTTCACCCCCACAGAGTTAATCCTCCCCTTCCCACATTCCATGTTTGTATTCCCTTCCTTCCAAGTAAGAACGCTAGCTCCCCAAAATTTCAATATATTTACTCTTTTGTTCAATCCCATAACACAAAAAAATTATTTAAATATTGTTATAACACTATGAAAACAAACCAATTTTAAAAAATTCAAGATTTGCTTCCAGTTCTTTTTTTTTCTTTAGATGAAAGATATATAGACAAAGGACAGTGTCAAAAGTTACCTGAATAAGCTCTTTTTCTTTCCCATTTAATGTGATTATGTGAGTCATTTGATATACTTATGTTCATTGATTTCTGTTTGTACTTGGTTTTATTGTTCCCTTTCCCATCTTTGCTGATTTAATTTTATGTTTTGAATTTGTAGGTAATTAACATGATCTCACATGTTAAACATTACAAAAAAAGGATACTCATAGAAGTGTCATTCTCCCTTGTCCCTTGTGTCCCTGGTAGGTAAGCAATTTGATTATTTTCTGGTTTATCCTTTCCTTGTTTCTTTTAGGAAATATAAGCACAAATATGTGTTATTTTTTCATTCATGCCATTAGTATAATTGTTATTTGTAGAATTTGGCCTTTCTCTTAGTCCCTGAAATTCTGCAGCTTCATGTGTTGTAGTGTAGATTCGTTCTTATTAACCCACATTGGTATTTGGAGTGTTTTTTATTTTAAGAACTTATTTTATTCTTTAAGTTGGGAAACTTCTCTGATATTTCTCTTAACTTTCTTCTCTTCTCTTCTTCTGTAACTCCTATTAGATGTGTGTTGGAGCATCTCAGTTTATTCTCCATGGTTCTTAACTGTTCTTTAATATTTCTATTTCTATATCTCTGTTATCTCTGTTCTGTTCTTTTTCAATTAAGTGCATATTGTCATATCTACTTATTCTTGTATTATTTATCATTTGTTCATATCTTTGGTTCATTTTAATTATGTTATGCCTTCCTTTATCTCTGGCTAGGCTAACATTCTTATTTAAGTCTTTTTCACACTGTCTCTTAAAATTAATTTTACAAAGAGTTAATTCATGTTCTAATCATTGATTTCATTGGTTGTCTTTCTTAGCTACAGATTTCATCATTTCATTTCAAATTTGGGCTAATGGGCCAATTTTGAGTCAGAGGGATTATTTTTGTCTCTTTTTCTTCATAGTCAGTAGTTTTTTATTTTCACAGGCCTTTGAAACTACCTCTCCTATAAACCCAGTCCCAAGCCTGATATTATAATGGCATTTTAAGGTTTCAGCTCTATGGGATTTTAGAGGTATCGAGATCCAATATTTTTAAAATAATTAATTAATTAATTAATTTTTTGGCTGCACTGGGTCTTAGTTGCTGCACTCAGGCTTTCTCTAGTTGTGGTGAGTGGGGGGTACTCTTCGTTGTAGTGCACAGGCTTCTCATTGCAGTGGCTTCTCTTGTTGCAGAACATGGGCTCTAGGTACATGGGATTCAGTAGTTGTGGTGCACGGTCTCAGTAGTTGTGGCGCATGGGCTTAGTTGCCCTGTGGCATGTGGGATATTCCCGGACCAGGGCTCAAACCTGTGTCCCCTGCATTGGCAGGCAGATTCTTAACCACTGGACCACCCGGAGAGTCCAAGATCCAATCTTTGAGTCAGTGGGTTTCTAGCTCACTTCCACATCAGGCTGTGTTTTTGTAGTCCTACTTCCTTGGCTCCACAGCTTTCTATAAACTATAAAACATAGCTTCAGGGATAAAACTGTCAACTCTTTTCCCCCCTGTCCCTTATGCATGTGGACACCCCCTACAGCAAATCCCTAGCCTCAAGCAGTGAGCCTAGTTTTTGTCACCCATCTTACATAAAACACTTTTATCCCATTATTCTTTGCCACTCCTGACTTCTGGCTCTGGAGGCCAGCAGGTCTTCTGTTTCAACATCCCCTTCCCAATTTACACTTCTGCTCTGTTTCTCAATACAACAACATATTTATTGTCATCAACCTCAAATTTCAGTTGAGGATATTAAAGTGCAGTTAATGAGTGAAAGTGCTGGGATTCAAATCCGGGTTTCCTGGCTTCAGATTCCACATTTTTATTAGTGACTCCAAGTAGCCTTTCTGTTGGCTTTTATTTCTCCATTTAGTATTTTTCTAAACTTCTACTGAGTTTAGACATTCTTTAATACTTTGGACTATAAATGAGATGAGAGTACTTCTTTTCTTTAACGGCATCATAATACGGTGAAAGGACATTGGGCTATAAGTAAAATTACCTGGGTTCTGTTCTTGGCTGGGAAGTTACTTAAGTCTATGGGCCTCAGTCTTTTCTAGAACTTTGTGGTTTGGCTGAGATGAGCTTTAAGTTCCCTTCCAGCTGTAATGGTCTTTGAATCACCTTAGTTTGCTCCTTTCTCAACAAGCTATAGGTTGTCAAATATCACTTATTTTTAAGATACGTGCATTATGTGTCACTAAGACTGTTCTTTACAAAAAACCTTCTGTAATAAAACAGAATGGGCTCATCACCAAAAGCAGATGGTTAGTAAGTGATTTAATGATTCCACACGGAAGTTTCTGTTAACCCCTGGGCTAATATCTCTCCTTCCCTGCTTTTAAATACATATATATTATTACTGGAAGAGGTAAAGTCATGTAACTAAGCAAAACATGCCCAATAATTTCCAAGGATACACTAATGGACCACCTAGGCAAATCTATCACTGTTTATTCTGGAATCGATATATGAATACCTGAACTATCAAATTAAATATTATGACGTTGAATCAGACTAGATAAGAAGTTAAATTTTTTAAATGTAGACAAATGGGCAAACACTTCACAAAAGAATATGTATTAATGGCTAATAATCACATGACAAAGTGCTTACTGCAAATTAAAACCACAGTGAGATAAGGTATAAATGGCAAAAATCAAGAAGACTAACAACAGTAAATTGTCAGTGATGGTGTGGAGCAACTGGAACTCTCATACATTGCTATTGGGAGTGTAAAATGGTACACGGCTATGGAGACATGTTCTGCAATTTCTTCTAAAGTTAAATGTGTATGTACCCCATGACTGAGCAATTCCATCTGTAGGTATTTACTCAAAAATGTATGAAGCATAAGTCCACAAAAACTTAAACAACAATGTTTCTAGAAAACCTATTAATAAAGCTAAAATCTGGGAACAATGCAAATGCCTCTCTCAGGATAATAAGAAAACAAACTGTGGTATATTAATTCAATGGAATGCTACTTAGCAATAAAGAATAATGAATTATTCTGACACATAACAACATGGGTGGACATAAAAAATATATTAACTGAAAAGAGCTACATGAAAAAGAAAAATACATACTATCTGATTCTAGGCAAAGCCCAAGAACAGGTGAAACTAATCTATGGGGCTAGACGTTAGAAAGTTGTTGCCTCTGTGGAAAGAATTGACGGAAAAGGATACAAGGAACTTCCTGGGATGGTGAAATTATTCAGTATTTTATTTGAGGGGGTGACTATACAGGTGTATAAAATTGTCAAAACTCAATGGACTGAACACTTAAGATTTGTTCATTTTATTGTATGTTAATTATAGCTCAATTAAAAAATGACATAGAGAAACATAAATTCCAGTCGAGCCAGCCTATTGCTATTCACACCTTACACTTTTCAAGAACTCAGTATGGGTTAGTTGAAACACAAATATCTCTTACTACATGTTTTCTTGAACTTTGTTTTAGTTGGAGAACTGAGAAATTGCACTGTCAACTTTGTACCTGAACAGAACCAAACATATAGTGGTTCAAATTTAATGCAATGTTCCTCAAGCAAAGCTAACAAAGTTGGTTTCTTCCCAACAAAGTTGGTCACAGAAACTTTCTCCAGCTAATCTACTCTGAAGAACACTGTCTCATTACATTTTTCCTGAAACCTTTTTCCTTAAAATTGTGTTTCTATAATTAGAATGTCCTACAAATGCATTCTTAATTTCCTACATACCTCCTACTGAATAAGGGAAGAAGAGGAAACATGAGATTAGCAATGAAAGCTCTTTCCCTTAGCTAGGTTGTAGTCTAAACTCCTTTGTAAGGTAAGTCCTATAAGCTCTTTATTGCTGTATAAATTCACGGTTGTATGAAGGAAAATGATCTGGTGGTGACAGATACAGTATGAAGCACTGTAATTAGTGACTCATGACTCTGAGTTTAGTCATACTTAGGTTTAAATATTTTGGCTCCAGCACACACTAGCTGTGTCCTTTAAACAAAGTTTCAATTTCTGAGTCTATGTTTTTATTTATGTATTTATTCTTGTACAATAATAATGTGATATGTGGTAATAATATCTGCAAAAATGTTTGTTTTTATAATTAAAGTAATAGTGTAATGTTTGGTACATAGTAGGTAGCCATTATTATCATTATCAGGCTATACATTATTGTTTGTTTACTTGTTTGTGTCCCATACTAGATTGTAAGCTTCTCAAGGGCAGAGACCATGACTTACATTTTTTCACCAGCACCCAGTATAGTTCAAAAATAAATGAATAAATAATTTGTTTCATTTTAAGGATCTCTTTTCATTATTAATTCAATAGCCATGCAACCTAATAATAATTTTTGAAAGGATTAATTGGTGTTTGATTCTTGGCCTTAAAAATCTTTTTGAGGGACTTCCCTGGTGGCCCAGTGGCTAAGACTCCACACTCCCAATACAGGGGACCTGGGTTCGATCCCTGGTCAGGAAACTAGATCCCACATGCATGCTGCAACTAAGAGTTCGCATGCCACAACTAAAGATCCCATGTGCTGCAACTAAGACCCAGAGCAGCCAAATAAATAAATCTTTTTGATTTTCTTGGTTTTGGTTGACATTCTATACTTCCCATAACCCAGTAATACCATATGCAATTTCTACAGTGAAAAAATAAACCAGTTGATATTTAATGACCTTCTGGACATAAACTTCATCCTCTAAGCACATATTTAAAACCCCATCTCTTAGGGCAAAAAATTTAAATATGGACAGCGATCATTTTCTGTTGCATTCACTCTACCCTTATCCAAGTACTGCTATGTTGGTGCTTGACCTGTGTGTGGATAACTCTCCCTGCCACCAAGATTATAAATGGTTTGTACCCAATAGTTTTTTGTGCCCACCCTTCAACCTCCAAGACCTGATATGGTTGAATGTACATTATATATATTAATAGACATCTGTTGAATGAATGCATAAATGAGAAAAAGTATTGCACAATTCCAACCCCTATATAACAAAGGGCTACATTATGTGGTAATGGACAAAGACTGTTAGAGCAAGGAAGGATGTTTAAAGTTATCTGTTCAACTTTGCTTGAGTCTGGACAGGGAAACAGAAATGCTAAATATTTAAATAGAGGGAATTTCAATGTAGGGAATTGGCCATACCTGTGATAGAAGAGCTGAGAAACCAAACAGGGTCTGTTGAGGTAACACGGAAAACAAAAACCACCCTTAACCTGGTAGGACCAAAGAAAGGTGTTGTTGTTTCCAGACTTAAGAAGCTGGGACTGTCCATATTAGCCAGAGCCATGGAGGAGACATAGCCATTATTGGAGACATCACAGAAAGCATAGAAGAAAGAAAAGAAAAATGCTGCTAGTTTTCCTCTTCCCCTTTACTCTTTTCCTATGGGTTCTGGGGCCCAAAACTACCTAGGAGCTTGAGGGCAAAGGAGCCTAGTTCCCTAGTAATGATACAGGAAGCACAAGGGAAGGGAGAGGATGGACCCGGGAGCAAACTGTCAGCTGACCAACAGAGGTTCCTAAAGAAAGAGGAGCACGGGTTAGGTCTTGAAGGATAAGTTGAATTTCAAGACTTGAAGGGTCAAGAATGAGCCACTTGTGGAAAATGGGACCTACGTGAGCAAATACAAAGTGGTGTGTGGCATATTTATGACAGAATAGGAAAGCCACTCTGAGTAGATGAGGAAGTGCATGTAGAGTAGTACTGGGATTAATCTAGTCAACAGGATTATACCATGACATGGTATGCTTTGAAAACTTGACAAGGAGCTTCAGAATTATTTATAAAAAAATCATTACAGATAACTGAGTAGAGGAGTGACATGATGAAAATGGTGTTGAAGGAATAATTTCTCGAAGGGGTATGCAGAGTGGGTTGGAGTGAGAAGAGACCAGAGACTGGGAAGCCACAAATCTAGCCACTGCAATAATTCACATGTGGACCAGCAAGTCTTCACAAGGTAATGGCAGCAGGTATAGAGAGGAATAAATAGACTTCAGTGTTTGACAGACTTTTCTAATTATAAGAGGTAAAAATGAAGAATAAGTTAAAAATGATGCCAATTTTTCAGCCTGACTAACTGGAAGAATAACTGTAATTGAGATGAGCTGGTGAAAGAAGATGATGTATACCCTTTGGATGAGTTGGATTTGAGATAATGGCAAAATATAAACAGACAAATCTAGGAAAACAGACACACTACTGGCACGTAGTTGAAAGAACAGAAGTGGCAGTGTGGTTTTGGAGGTCATCAGCTGGCTAGGAGAATGAATAAAAAGGAGATGAAAAGAGAATGCATGGGAGAGGGATTATTGTGAGAGCAAAGGACTAGCCTTGGCAAATGTCCTAAGAAGCAGGAGATAAAAAGGAGTTAGTATTTGTTTTTCTCTTTCTGACATAAAGGTAACAGAGTGCAATTAGAAAGGTAGGAAGACATGTAGAATTTAAGAAGGAAAATGAAAAGACAAGTCAGGACATGTTGAGGAGTCAGTATTGTACAGGGGCAGGGAATATGGTTCAACTGGTAACGTGTCCTCACATAATAAGCAAGCCAAAATTCGTGTTTGAATGAAAGAATAGAAGAAAAGAACAAAGTATGGTCATAAAGTGTTGAATGATACAGAGAATTTGGTGGAAATGCAGACCAAGAAGACCTCTTGCTGGATTTACTCTGTATCCTTTAGTAACAAAGATTACCTCTCTATTCTCAAGTTTTGTTAAAATGTAGTGATGTATTTCTTTCCATTAAAAAAATCCACCACACACACACACATACACACACTCAATGTAATTATCTTCTCTTCCAGTTTCTTTCCTTGTGAAAACTGTATGTCAAAATTTACAATGTCCTACAACATTAATGGTGTTACATGTTTTAGGTTTCCTTGGTTGTAACTCCATATAGATGAAACTTCCTTTTTGTAGTACTATTTATCTGCCTACAGAGGTTGAAATTTGCCTGGGAGTCATCTAGGTTCAATTAATTTCTGTTCTGAGATCAAAAAGAGACTTAGGAGGGAGTTAAACTCATTTCTAAAGAGTTGGAGGCCATTTGATAATAAGCTATCAGTATCTACTGGCCTCAGCTCAGTGGGAAGAGTAGACTCTATAACTGTCTCTCCAGAGAGGCGTCTGTTAGTGGTGAGTGACAAGACGGGAAAATAGGAGAGGGAGTGTCTCATATGTGGAAAGAAGGTCTGCAGGTAAGTATGTGCACAGGAAAGCCATGCTATTTCACATGAGAAGACCTGGGTCCTTGCCTGGCTCTGCCATCCCTGGGTGCATGTTTTTGGACAGATCATTAATTAACCTCTCTGGACCTTACATAGCTTTTGAGAGGATCTACCAAGGGAAGATGAATATGTGGAACTCTTTTTTTTTTTTTTTTTTTTTTTAATATACTTCACCCAGTAAGATGAAAACCTAGAAACCTGTTAGGCTTCTTGTCAGAAGGCCACACAGCAGTTGGTGAATTCTCTGCCTAACTCCTCAAGGTTGCAGGAAGTCTTCTGGGCTTTACCTGTACACACCCCCATTAATGGAGTCCCTACAACTGATTCCAAGTCCAGTTCAAGACTTGCGACATCTTATAGTACTTGAGCAACAGAGACAAATACTCTCAGGTGCCCTGTCACTCACTGCCCTTTTCTCGGACTGATTCTGTGTCAAGCTTTACAATTTACTTTGAATTTCTGAGCTCAGAGAGAGAAATTCCAGTGGTCAGAACTTTAATAAAGGCAGCTGTGGTAGCCATTAACTGTGTGACTGACCCTTAAAAGAGGCCAGCAAATTAATACCGAGCATAACAGAATATTTGACTGCTTATAGCATCACTGCTGCGTTTATACACATTCACACACACACACACGGAGGAAATATTTATGGGTATTTGTGTCTTATCACATACATAACTGGGGGGAGAGAGAGATGAAGTTTGGGTGGGGACAGAGTCTGGGAAGAGAAAGACAAGAAAAAGAAGACAGCATGGTTCATTCTTTCCATTGAATGGCTTTGAGTGCCTATAATTAGTGTGGACTGGGGTAGGCAGGGTGGAGGAAGCTGGCAGGTCTTGTTTAAAAACTATTTTGTGAGATTCTTGGCATAAGCAGAACCACTGGGGCCCAGGTGACCAAGGGTAGCACTGAGCTGTGGAAGAGGCACTTCTCACGGACGTTGCCTGGAAGCCAGCACAGCCCTGGAGACAGAGGCTGGAAACTCTGACCACTGTGGCTGGAATGTTGCGTTCTGACCAGGGCTACAGCAGCAACGGTGAGGCTTCTTCTAGAAGGTTTGAGGGCAACAGAGGAGAACCAGCAGAACCCAGAGAAGGAGAGGGAAGGCCAAGATGGGCACCTCATGGTCACTGTAGCTGAAAGACTAGTTCATGGGCCTGGCGTGTGGTCTTGTCCAAGGATCTAGGGAACAGTTGGAACAGGGATCATGAGACTTAATTTTTCATATCAGCTTTGTCACTGACTTGCTTTGTTCCTTAGATAGGTCACCTTACTTTTCAAAGTTCTGTGGTCTGGGAAATGAGGATTTTGGATTTGATCTGAAATATCCTCGTAGTCTAACATTATTCATCTCCTGAAATTATTATTCTCTTGTCAATTAATTAAACAACTATTTTCCAAGTGCTCTATGTCAAGTTAGTTCTGACAAATTCTAGATGTGGAATCATAAGCATGTCGTTACCTGTGATCCTTGGCAGATCCAGCTTCAGGTCCTATTTTTGTCATTCACTGCCTCTGTGACTTTGAACACGGTTCTTTATCTCTATCACCCTCAACTTCTTCATCTGTGTAATGAGGATAGTGACACCTCCTGTCAGGGTCATTAAAAACAAATATACAACATATCAGGGACATCGTTGGTGCCCAGTAAGTGGTAGCCACTGTTAGTGTATTTTTTTTTAACATCTTTATTGGAGTATAATTGCTTTACAATGGTGTGTTAATTTCTGCTGTAAAACAAAGTGAATCAGCTCTATGTATACATATATCTCCATATCTCCTCCCTCTTGTGTCTCCCTCCCACCCCTCTAGGTGGTCACAAAGCACCAAGCTGATCTCCCTGTGCTATGTGGCTGCTTCCCACTAGCTATTTTACATTTGGTAGTGTACATATGTCCATGCCACTTTCTCACTTTGTCACAGCTTACCCTTCCCCCTCCCCATATCTTCAAGTCCATTCTCTAGTAGGTCTGTGTCTTTATTCCCATCTTGCCCCTAGGTTCTTCATGGCCTTTTTTTTTTTTTTTCCTTCTTAAATTCCATATGTATATGTGTTAGCATTCGGTATTTGTTTTTCTCTTTCTGACTTACTTCACTCTGTATGACAGACTCTAGGTCCATCCACCTCACTACAAAGAACTCAATTTCGTTTCTTTTTATGGCTGAGTAATATTCCATTGTATATATGTGCCACATCTTCTTTATCCATTCATCTGTTGATGGACACTTCAGTTGCTTCCATGTCCTAGCTATTGTAAATAGAGCTGCAATGGACATTTTGGTGCATGACTCTTTTTGAATTATGGTTTTCTCAGGGTATATGCGCAGTAGTGGGATTGCTGGGTCATATGGTAGTTCTATTTTTACTGTTTTAAGGAACCTCCATACTGTTCTGCATAGTGGCTGTATCAATTTACATTCCTAACAACAGTGCAAGGGGGTTCCCTTTTCCCTACACCCTCTCCAGCATTTATTGTTTCTAGATTTTTTGATGATGGCCATTCTGACGGGTGTGAGATGTTATCTCATTGTAGTTTTGATTTGCATTTCTCTAATGATTAATGATGTTGAGCATCCTTTCATGTGTTTCTTGGCAATCTGTATATCTTCTTTGCAGGAATGTCTATTTAGGTCTTTTGCCCATTTTTAGATTGGGTTGTTTGGTTTTTTGATACTGAGCTGCATGAGCTGCTTGTAAATTTTGGAGATTAATCCTTTGTCAGTTGCTTCATTTGCAAATATTTTGTCCCATTCTGAGGGTTGTTTTTTGGTCTTGTTTATGGTTTCCTTTGCTGTGCAAAAGCTTTGAAGTTTCATTAGGTCCCATTTGTTTTTGTTTTTATTTCCATTTTGCTAGGAGGTGGGTCAAAAAGGATCTTGCTGTGATTTATGTCATAGAGTGTTCTGCCTATGTTTTTTTTTTTTTTTTTTTTTTTTTTTTGCGGTACGCAGGCCTCTCACTGTGGTGGCCTCTCCCGTTGCGGAACACAGGCCCCGGACGCGCAGGCTCAGCGGCCGTGGTTCACGGGCCCAGCCGCTCCGCGGCATGTGGGATCTTCCCGGACCGGGGCTCTGCATCGGCAGGCGGACTCTCAACCACTGCGCCACCAGGGAAGCCCTGCCTATGTTTTCCTCTAAGAGTTTGAGAGTGTCTGGCCTTACATTTAGGTCTTTAATCCATTTTGAATTTATTTTTGCGCATGGTGTTAAGGAATGTCCTAATTTCATACTTTTACATGTACCTGTCCAGTTTTCCCAGCACCACTTATTGAAAAGGCTGTCTTTTCTCCATTGTATATTCTTGCCTCTTTATCATAGATAAGGTGGCCATGTGTGCGTGGGTTTATCTCTGGGCTTTCTATCCTGTTCCATTGATCTATGTTTCTGGTTTTGTGCCAGTACCATACCATCTTGATTACTGTAGCTTTGTAGTATAAGCTGAAGTCAGGGAGCCTGATTCCTCCAGCTCCGTTTTTCTTTCTCAGGATTGCTTTGGCTATTTGGAGTATTTTGCGTTTCCATACAAATTGTGAAATTTTTTGTTCTAGCTCTAAAAAATGCCAGTCGTAGTTTGATAGGGATTGCATTGACTCTGTAGATTGCTTTGGGTAGTAGAGTCATTTTCACAATGATTATTCTTCCAATCCAAGAACATGGTATATCTCTCCATCTATTTGTATCATCTTTAATTTTTTTCGTCAGTGTCATAATTTTCTGCATACAGGTCTTTTGTCTCCCTAGGTAGGTTTATTCCTAGATATTTTATTCTCTTTGTTGAAATGGTAAATGGGAGTGTTTTCTTAATTTCAGTTTCAAATTTTTCATCATTATTTTATAGGAATGCTAGAGATTTCTGTGCATTAATTTTGTATCCTGCTACTTTACCAAATTCATTGATTAGATCTAGTAGTCTTCCGGTGGCATCTTTAGGATTCTCTATGTTATAGTATCATGTCATCTGCAAACATGACAGCTTTACTTCTTCTTTTCCGATTTGGATTCCTTTTATTTCTTTCTCTTCTCTGATTGTGGTGTCTAAAACTTCCAAAACTATGTTGAATAATGGTGGTGAGAGTGGGCAACCTTGTCTTGTCCCTGAGCTTAGTGGAAATGGTTTCAGTTTTTCACCATTGAGGACGATGTTGGCTGTGGGGTTGTCATATATGGCTTTTTTATGTTGAGGAAAGTTCCCTCTATGCCTACATTCTCGAGGGTTTTTATCATATATGGGTGTTGAATTTTGTTGAAAGCTTTTTCTGCATCGATTGAGATGATCATATGGTTTTTCTCCTTCAGTTTGTTAATATGGTGTATCACATTGACTAATTTGCGTATATTGAAGAATCCTTGCATTCCTGGGATAAACCCCACTTGATCATGGTGTATGATCCTTTTAATGTGCTGTTGGATTCTGTTTGCTAGTATTTTGTTAAGGATTTTTGCATCTATGTTCATCAGTGATATTGGCCTGTAGTTTTCTTTCTTTGTGACATCCTTGTCTGGTTTTGGTATCAGGGTGATAGTGGCCTCGTAGAATGAGCTTGGGAGTGTTCCTCCCTCTGCTATATTTTGGAAGAGTTTGAGAAGGATAGGTGATAGCTCTTCTCTAAATGTTTGATAGAATTCACCTGTGAAGCCATCTGGTCCTGGGCTTTTGTTTGTTGGAAGATTTTTAATCACAGTTTCAATTTCAGTGCTTGTGATTGTTCTGTCATATTTTCTATTTCTTCCTGATTCAGTCTCGGCAGGTTGTGCATTTCTAAGAATTTGTCCATTTCTTCCAGGTTGTCCATTTTATTGGCATAGAGCTGCTTGTAGTAATCTCTCATGATCTTTTGTATTTCTGCAGTGTCAGTTGTTACTTCTCCTTTTTCATTTCTCATTCTATTGATTTGATTCTTTTCCCTTTTTTTCTTGATGAGTCTGGCTAATGGTTTACCAATTTTGTTTATCTTCTCAAAGAACCAACTTTTACTTTTATTGATCTTTGCTATCATTTCCTTCATTTCTTTTTCATTTATTTCTGATCTGAGCTTTATGATTTCTTTCCTTCTGCTAAATTTGGGGGTTTTTATTCTTCTCTCTCTAATTGCTTTAGCTGTAAGGTTAGGTTGTTTATTTGAGATGTTTCTTATTTCTTAAGGTAGGATTGTATTGCTATAAACGTCCCTCTTAAAACTGCTTTTGCTGCATCCCATAGGTTTTGGGTCGTCATGTTTTCATTGTCATTTGTTTCTAGGTATTTTTTGATTTCGTCTTTGATTTCTTCAGTTATCTCTTGGTTATTAAATAGTGTATTGTTTAGCCTCCATGTGTTTGTATTTGTTACAGATTTTTTCCTGTAATATCTAGTCTCATAGCGTTGTTGTTGGAAAAGATACTTGATATGATTTTAATTTTCTTAAATTTACCAAGGCTTGATGTGTGACCCCAGATATGATCTATCCTGGAGAATGTTCCATGAGCACTTGGGAAGAATGTGTATTCTGTTGTTTTTGGATGGAATGTCCTATAAATATCAATTAAGTCCATCTTGTTTAATGTATCATTTAAAGCTTGTGTTTCCTTATTTATTTTCATTTTGGATGATCTGTCCATTGGTGAAAGTGGGGTGTTAAAGTCCCCTACTATGACTATGTTACTGTCGATTTCCCCTTTTATGGCTCTTAGCATTTGCCTTATGTATTGAGGTGCTCCTATGTTGGGTGCATAAATGTTTATAATTGTTATATCTTCTTGGATTGATCCCTTGATCATTATGTAGTGTCCTTCTTTGTCTCTTCTAATAGTCTTTATTTTAAAGTCTCTTTTGTCTGATATGAGAGTTGCTACTGCAGATTTCTTTTGATTTCCATTTGCATGGAATATCTTTTTTCATCCCCTCACTTTCAGTCTGTATGTGTCCCTAGGTCTGAAGTGGGTCTCTTGTAGACAGCATATATATGGGTCTTGTTTTGCTATCCATTCAGCCAGTCTATGTCTTTTGGTTGGAGCATTTAATCCATTTACATTTAAGGTAATTATCGATATGTATGTTCTTATTCCCATTTTCTTAATTGTTTTGGGTTTGTTATTGTAGGTGTTTTCTTTCTCTTGTGTTTCCTGCCTAGAGAAGTTCCTTTAGCATTTGTTGTAAAGCTGGTTTGGTGGTGCTGAATTCTCTTAGCTTTTGCTTTTCTGTAAAGGTTTTAATTTCTCCATCAAATCTGAATGAGATCCTTGCTGGGTAGAGTAATCTTTGTTGTAGGTTTTTCTCCTTCATCACTTTAAATATTTCCTGCCACTCCCTTCTGGCTTGCAGTTCTGCTGACAGATCAGCTGTTAACCTTATGGGGATTCCCTTGTGTGTTATTTGTTGTTTATCCCTTGCTGCTTTTAATATTTTTTCTTTGTATTTAATTTTTGATAGTTTGATTAATATGTGTCTTGGCGTGTTTCTCCTTGGATTTATCCTGTGTGGGACTCTCTGTGCTTCCTGGACTTGATTAACTATTTCCTTTCCCATATTAGGGAAGTTTTCAACTATAATCCTTGAAATATTTTCTCAGTCCCTTTCTTTTTCTCTTTTTCTTCTAGGACCCCTCTAATTCGAATGTTGGTGCATTTAATGTTGTCCCAGAGGTCTCTGAGACTGTCCTCAGTTCTTTTCATTCTTTTTTCTTTATTCTGCTCTGCAGTAGTTATTTCTACTATTTTATCTTCCAGGTCGCTTATCTGTTCTTCTGCCTCAGTTATTCTGCTATTGATCCCTTCTAGAGAATTTTTAATTTCATGTATTGTGTTGTTCATCATTGTTTGTTTGCTTTTTAGTTCTTCTAGGTCCTTGTTAAACATTTCTTTTATTTTCTCCATTCTACTTCCATGATTTTGGATCATCTTTACTATCATTACTCTGAGTTCTTTTTCAGGTAGACTGCCTATTTCCTCTTCATTTGTTTGGTCTGGTGGGTTTTTACCTTGCTCTTTCATCTGTTGCGTACTTCTCTGTCTTCTCATTTTGCTTAACTTACTGTGTTTGGGGTCTCCTTTTCACATGCTGCAGGTTCATGGTTCCTGTTGTTTCTAGTGTCTGTCCCCAGTGGCTAAGGTTGGTTCAGTAGGTTTTGGAGGCTTCATAGTGGAGGGGACTGGTGCCTGTGTTCTGGTGGATGAGGCTGGATCTTGTCTTTCTGGTTGGCAGTTCCACATCTGGTGGTGTGTTTTGGGGTGTATGTGGCCTTATTATGATTTTAGCCAGCCTCTGTGCTAAAGGATGGGTCTGTGTTCCTGTCTTGCTAGTTGTTTGGCATAGGGTGTCCAGCACTGTAGATTGCTGGTCGTTGAGTGGAGCTGGGTCTTGGCATTGCGATGGAGATCACTGGGAGATTTTCGCCGTTTGATATTACGTGGAGCTGGGAGGCCTCTTGTGGACCAGGGTCCTGAATTGGCTCTCCCACCTCTGAAGCACAGCCCTGTCATCTGACTGGGGCACCAAGAGCCTTTCATCCACACGGCTCACAATAAAAGGGAGAAAAAATAAGAAAGCAAGCAAGAGAGAGAGAGAGAGAGAGAGAGAGAGAGAGAGAGAGAGAAAGAGAAAGAAAGAAAGAGAAAGAAAGAAAGAGAGAAAGAAAGAAAGAGGATAAAATAAAATGAAATAAAATAAGCTTATTAAAATAAAAAATAATTGTGAAGAAAAAAAATTTTTTAAAGTAACAAAAAAAAAAAAACAAAAAAAAAAACCCGGATGGACAGAACCCTAGGACAAATGGTAAAAACAAAGCTATACAGACAAAATCACACACAGAAGCATACACATACACCCTCACAAAAAGATAAAAAGGGGGAAAAAATATATATCGTTGCTCCCAAAGTCCACCTCCTCAATTTGGGATGATTCGTTGTCTATTCAGGTATTCCACAGATGCAGGGTACATCAAGTTGATTGTGGAGATTTAATCCGCTGCTCCTGAGGCTGCTGGGAGAGATTTCCCTTTCTCTTCTTTGTTCCACAGCTCCCCGGGGCTCAGCGTTGGATTTGGCCCCGCCTCTGCGTGTAGGTCGCCTGAGGGCGTCTGTTCTTCGCTCAGACAGGACGGGGTTAAAGGAGCCGCTGATTCGGGGGCTCTGGCTCACTCAGGCCGGGGGGAGGGAGGGGCACGGAGGGCGGGGCGAGCCTGCGGCGGCAGAGGCCGGCGTGACGTTGCACCAGCGTGAGGCACGCCGTGCGTTCTCCCAGGGAAGTTGTCCCTGGATCCCGGGACCCTGGCAGTAGCGGGCTGCACAGGCTCCCGGTAGGGGAGGTGTGGATGGTGAGCTGTGCCTGCACACAGGCTTCTTGGTGGCAGCAGCAGCAGCCTCAGCGTCTCCCGCCCGTCTCTGGGGTCCGCGCTTTTAGCCGTGGCTCGCGCCCGTCTCTGGAGCTCCTTTAAGCAGCGCTCTTAATCCCCTCTCCTCGCGCACCAGGAAACAAAGAGGAAAGAAAAAGTCTCTTGCCTCTTCAGCAGGTCCAGACTTTTCCCCGGACTCCCTCCCGGCTAGGCGTGGCGCACTAACCCCCTGCAGGCTGTGTTCACGCCGCCAACCTCAGTCCTCTCCCTGGGGTCCGACCGAAGCCCGAGCCTCAGCTCCCAGCCCCGCCCGCCCTGGCGGGTGAGCGGACAAGCCTCTCGGGCTGGTGAGTGCCGGTAGGCACCGATCCTCCGTGCAGGAATCTGTCCTCTTTGCCTTCTGCACCCCTGTTGCTGCGCTCTCCTCTGTGTCTCTGAAGCGTCCCGCTCTGCCATCCACAGTCTCCGCCCGCGAAGGGGCTTCCTAGTGTGTGGAAAACTTTCCTCCTTCACAGCTCCCTCCCACTGTTGCGGGTCCCGTCCCTATTCTTTTGTCTCTGTTTTTTCTTTTTTCTTTTTCCCTACCCAGGTACGTGGGTCGTTTCTTGCCTTTTGGGAGGTCTGAGGTCTTCTGCCAGCGTTCAGTAGGTGTTCTGTAGGAGTTGTTCCACGTGTAGATGTATTTCTGGTGTATCTGTGTGGAGGAAGGTGATCTCCGCGTCTTACTCTTTCACCATCTTGAAGCTCCTGTTAGTGGGTTTTTTTGTTTGTTTGTTTATTTTGTGGTACGCGGGCCTCTCACTGTTGTGGCCTCTCCCGTTGCGGAGCACAGGCTCTGGACGCGCAGGCTCAGTGGCCATGGCTCACGGGCCCAGCCGCTCCGCGGCATGTGGGATCTTCCCGGACCGGGGCACGAACCTGTGTCCCCTGCATCGGCAGGCGGACTCGCAACCACTGTGCCACCAGGGAAGCTCTCCTTTCCTGTTTTTCTTTTGTTCTCTTTATTTTTAAGTTGGTTGTCAGTTACCTGTTGCTTACCTGCTCCTGTGTGGTGGAGGAGGAACAGCCCTTCTGCTCAGAGGAGTGCATGGTAGCATGTGGGGTTCTAGATCCAGCCCCCTCCCAACTTCAGAGTGGCCTTTCACTGCTTTAGCATATGAGCAAACCGCTGCTACCAGCTGTTTATCACAAGCTGGGGATAGGGCTGGTCAGCACAGCTAATAATTAAGATGACAGAAACAATTAAATTAACATTTTTGAGTGTCTGTGGCATGAAAGGCACTAAGTGTTACATGTATTAACTCACTTAATGGATGGAACTTGTCAAACCTTGAACATCTAAACCACAGCAATCTTCCTCTCTGTAGGTTTCGTCCCTCTAACTTACTTAGATTGAGGAACACAATTTGTCTTTATTCTCATCCTACACTCTTTTCTTTCTTTACTCCTGGGAGTAAATGGAAGGATGCTGAAGACATAGTTTTTTGGATGAAATAGACCAAATATTCCAGGGTAATTGGATAATAACCCAAAAGCCAAACCCTGCATAATGGGAAGGGAACAGAGTAAAGCAAATAAGAAAAACAGAAAGGAAGAGAAGAGAAGAAAGAAGAAATAAAAAGAAGTTGGGGAGAAAGTGTCAACAAAGAAAAGACAGTGAAAGGGGAAAGAAGAACAGAGTGAAGGTGAAATTTGCACAAGAGTGGGGAATTCAGCTGCATTTGCTTGATGTTAGTTTTTGACCGTCCTTAAATGCTTTCAAATCTCTGCAAACAAGAAGATTAATTGAGTAGCCCTTGACATTCAGAGAGAGCTCTGGCTATAGTGACCTTAGAGATGTAACCCGGGAGAACGGGGGGAATAGTAATTTCGGCTTACAAAAAGGCAGATTTTCATAAGTTTATTGGAGAGACATCTTGCCCTGTGTTGTATAGATTGTTTCTGTGAGCTAAATAAAATGGTCTTTTATTTTGTGGGCTTGCAGGGATTTTACTGGTAATATTTACCTAGATGCCAAAGAGGAAGCCATTTAAATCTTGGAACCTGACTGATTTGAATTTGCAGCTCAATGTGATCTTTTATCGTAGGGATTGTTCCTATAATTTTCAGGATGTGGATGGACAATGGAAAGACAGTTGAAACCATCTGTATTTTGGGCTCAGGCCACTAATTTCCAGTATGTTGGGTTATGGGAATTTCAAAGCTCACACACCTAAAAATGTCTCCCCTATTTTTAAAGGTATTTGTTTTACAAAGGAAACACAATCCCAGTTGTCTATATTTATCAAAATCTATTTCTTTAGAGTTTGAAATTTACTGTGCCTCCAAGAGCTGTTCTAACTGTTTTTAATTAAGATCAAACAGTATTATTCTTGGTAAAGAAAGCAACTTAACAGAAAGACATGGTCAGAGCAGCCCTTGGGACATTGGCTTTGTTTAGGTTTATCTCCACTTCTAATCAATTTGTTCATTTTTCAGTTTTTCACTTGAGTCTCACTCAAAATACAGCCTCTAAATATACCAAGCTCCTACTATGGGCCCAGCCCTAGGTTCCAGCCCTGGGACACAAAGATAATTCCACCAGGTCCCTGAGTTCAGGGGCCATCAGAGTCCTATAGGGAGACAGAGTTGGAAATAGAGTGCTATGATACATTATGTGTGTTGTAAGAAGGTGATGCAAGGGGTGTCACATGAGATGAGCTGAGAGGAGGCGTCACTCCACCTGAGTAAGTGGGGGTCCAGGACAGGTAACCTTCTACCTGGATTCATAAGATGAATAGATATTCTTCAGTAAAGTTAGTTCTTTCTTATACATCCTCAGGCACTCCATGACTGCCCCCCGCTTCTCCTACTGACTACACCATGCCTCTGAAACCCCCCACTTTTAAAGCTTTGTTGATAAACAAAAAATATCTGTTGAAAGTGCTCTGAGATTCCCCTTTAAATGGTGCTTAGGAAGTCTTGGGTTGACCAGACTGCTTCAGGTCCATGGGTTTGGATTTGGCTTGCTATTTATCCTGTTGAAAGCTCACTGACTCCTGCTTACATCTTAAGTTTGTGTCATTTGTTCTGATGAGCACAGCTCTGTGAGTTACAGCACCAAAGTTCACCCAGGTGTAATTAACTATCTCATGGTGTCACTTGTATTGTCAGCCAATCCCCCAGAGGGGAAGTGTTTTAAATGTGGGCATTTTTGGAGCTGATGGGTAGGGCTGAATCTCTGCACGTCAGTGCTGATGGGGCAGTGAGAGAAGTACGCAATAGCCCTTCTTTAGCGGTGCTCATCCTCTTGCCGTCTCCATCACTGAAGCCTTCCTCCTTGCTCTGGTCAAGCTGGGGAGCAGCCCGTCCATCCTGGAGGAGCACAGTGCGCGACCTCAGGAGATGATTGGCATCAGTTTTGCAGGTTGCTCCCCCAGTTCCAGGGCATCATATCAGTCTTGTGTCATGTGTATTGACTGTAGCATTTCTTGCGGAGATTCTGGCTCACGTCTAGGGTACCAGGGCAGTTCTTGTGGTCCCTGCCTGATGAGAGAGGGAGATGAGAAAGACTGTGTGAAGGTGACACAGACTCGATCTGCAGTGGCTACGGTCTCATTTGTCGTGGCTGCCTAGGAAGCTCTGTCTGCAGTGAAATCAGACACCTTCTACCTTTTGAATGCCAGTCCAGGAGAGGCTGCCTGCAGTGGCAGATTTGGGTCCCAATGACCGACAAGATTTCTAATGGTGGAGAAGGGGAGAGTGCGGAGTCAGACCAGAGCATAGATAATGTGGCATATTTGAAACTGAGTCTTAGGAATGGCCAAGAGGTACATGAAAAGATGCTCAACATCATTAATCATTAGGGAAATGCAAATCAAAATCACAATGAGGTATCACTTCATACCTGTTAGAAAGATTATTATCGAAAAGAGACAACAAGTATTGGTGAGCCTGTGGAGAAAAGGGAACCCTTGTGCACTGTTGGTGGGAACGTAAATTGGTGCAATCATATGGAGTCTCCTCAAAAAATTAAAAATGGAATTACCATATGACCAACAATTCCACTTCTGGGTATATATCCAAAGGAAATGAAATCACTCTCTTGAAGAGGTATCTGCACCCCCATGTTCATTGCAACATTATTCACAGTAGCCAACACATGGCAACAACCTAAGTGCCCATCAAGATATGAATGCATAAACAAAATGTGGCTTATATTTACAATGGAATATGATTCAGCCATAAAAAAGGAAATTCTGCCACTTGTAATAACATGGATGGACCTTGAGGGCATTATGCTAACTGAAATAAGTCAGACAGAGGAAGATAAATACTCTATGTTCTTCATTATATGTGGAATCTAAAAAAAATCAAACTCAAAGAAATAGACACTAGAATTGTGGTTGCCAGGGGCTGGGGGGTAGGGGAAATGGGGAAATGTTGGTCAAAGGGCACAAACTTGTACTTATAAGAGGCGTAAGTTCTGGGCATCTAACGTATGGCACGGTAACTATAATTAACAATAATGTATTACATACTTGAAAGTTGCTAAGAGAGTAGATCTTTTGTTTGTTTTTGTTTTTGTTTTGCGGTACGCGGGCCTCTCACTGTTGTGGCCTCTCCCGTTGCGGAGCACAGGCTCTGGACGCGCAGGCTCAGTGGCCATGGCTCACGGGCCCAGCCGCTCCGCGGCATGTGGGATCTTCCCGGATCAGGGCACGAACCCGCGTCCCCTGCATCGGCAGGCGGACTCTCAACCACTGCACCACCAGGGAAGCCCAAGAGAGTAGATCTTAAAAGTGATCACTACACACACAAAAACGGTAATTATCAGAGGCAATGGAGGTGTTAACTAACCTTATCGTGGTAGTCATTTTGCAACATATATATATGTATCAAATCGTGTTGTACATCTTAAACTTACACATATTATGCATCAAAAGTATCTTCATAAAGGTGGAAAAAAATTAGGTCTCAGTAGCATATCTCTTTCTCACCCTTGTATTCAGAGTAGCTCATCAAACATGTATGGAACGTCTCTGTTATGATAGGCCTGTGCTGAGTGTTAGGGATCCAGAGACGAAGAAGACAGACTCACAGCCCTGCAGGGCTGTGAATGAGTGCTCTGTATCTATGTATCTAATCAGCCTTTATCCTTTAAAAGTCTCTTGAATCACTCCCATCTTCTCCATCCCTCTTGAAAGCTTCTTTAGAAGCTTTAGACAGAGGTCTTTAGACAGAGGTCTTCTCTGTGCTCTGTACTTATTCTCTCTCAGTCATGGTCAGATGGGTCTTGCCCCCCTGCATGTCTTGTTCAAGAGACTATGAGGACAAGAGCAGTATGTTTTCATTTCTGAGTACTCACTGCTCCTATCAGGGTGTGGGTATTCTGAGGAAGTGCTTCAAATGATAAACCTCCAAGTTTTTGTCTGGCTCACCCTTATTCATTTGGTATCACTTCCAAGCTGGGCAGAGAAATTCCAGCCAGGACTTGACTTCAGAAGGAATTGACTGGTGAAGGAGACTTTGAAGACAGGATAGGGAAGTTTGATCAGGGCCCAGCTCTGCCTCTGATTTTGTATGAATTATGTCACTTCTCTTGGCCTCTAGCAGATTTATCCATAAAACTTTCTCCTTTACACTGTGGGAAGTGGGCTTGATAAGATACAGATAAGCCCATCCATGGCTTAGTCAATTATTGTTTTTATATATAGATTCGTCTGACACACATTTCTGGAGCACTAACTGTACAAGGGGCTTCTCCCATGAGGCTTTGCATACTGTACCTCGGTTGGTCCTAATGGAATATTTACTCTCCACTCAATAAACCGTCTGCTCTTCTGTTCCCAGGTTCTTCCCCTTGCTTGGTAGGCACAACCCCTCCCCATCCCCTCTGCCTCTTTTTGGTTTTGTTTTCTAAATGTTCAGTTTCTATTTGGGCTTCTCGACTGTTATCTCCTCTGTGAAGACTTTTCTAGACCTCTTCCCTATACCCCACGTGACGCTCTGGTGGCTCTTCATTTGTTCTCTCCAGTGGCACTCCTGTGCTCGTAGTGTAGTTATTGACCTTAATGTCTTGTCTTCTCACTGGACCGTGAGGTCTGTAAGAGCTCGATCCCCCATAGTACTTAGCACTGAGCCTTGCCCATTCTAGATGCTCAGCAAATGAGTGCTGCACTGATTTATCCCTCTTTCCTCCTAGGACAGTCTATAGCAGGGGTGCTCAAACATTTTAGCCTCAGGACTCCTTTGTGTTCCTTCAAGTTATTGAGGACTCTAGAGAGTTTTTCTTGTATGGGTTATACCTATTCATATTTACTGTATTAGAAATTAAAACTGAGAAATTAGGGCTTCCCTGGTGGCGCAGTGGTTGAGAGTCCGCCTGCCGATGCAAGGGACACGGGTTCGTGCCCCGGTCCAGGAAGATCCCACATGCCGCGGAGCGGCTGGGCCCGTGAGCCATGGCCACTGAGCCTGCGCGTCTGGAGCCTGTGCTCCGCAATGGGAGAGGCCACAACAGTGAGAGGCCCGCGTACCACAAAAAAAAAAAACACCAAAAAAACAAAAAACTGAGAAATTAAAAAAATTCACCAATTCACATATTTTCCAAAAGAAAGAGTGGTATTATTTTACATTTTTATAAATCTCTTTAAAGTCTGACTTGAAACTGGTAGATTTTTTTTATCTTCTGTTATATTCAACCTGCAATAATACGGTGTTTAGTTAAAGTAGATGAAGGAAATTCTGCCTTGTACACACATGCAGTTGGGAAAGGGGGTGGAATATTTTAATAACATTTTCAGATAATTGTAGACATTTTTCTTTGCTACTACGTCAAAAATTCAATATGTGGTAGTTTCTTAAAATTTAGTTGCATTGTGGAGTCTGAAACCATATTAATGAACATTTGGTACTCAGATATAGTGAAATCTATTAATCTATCTTACATTTCAAGGGGACATTTTTCCAATGCAGGCATTGGTCATTTGGAAAACATTGCTTTACTGACTTATACTGATCTTTCAAATGTTAACATATTTGATTCCAAAATTCAAGTAGTCCCATTTGTTACCATCTCCACTGATCTAATCAGAAAAGTTTTAAGTATTGTGAAGCCATGAAGTTTATGGTGGTGGATACACATTTTCCAACATTCCAATTTTTGACCAAAAGCTTGAATGTACGATTGGTAAAAAGTATTGTCAATCTGCCCTTGAAGCGACATCCTTTCCCTCACTTTGTTCATTATTATGAAAACATCTGCTAAACACACAGGTGTAAATAACCACAGTTTGTCAGTCATTCTTCCAGATAAAACTGGAAAAGGTGATCGGTATAGCTTACCTCTCAGTTACATGACTACTTTTCCTTAAGACAAATATTATGCTTCAGGAGGCAGTAGGAGTGCGTTACACCTGTTTCTCATTTTGTCATGAAACAGAAAAAGATGTGTACTCAAGGTTCTAAATTTAATAAAATAAATAATTTGAACCACTTCTTTAAGGGCATTCTTAAATAAAATTTACTTTTTTAAAAAAACTCTTTTCCATAGCAGTGAGGAGTACAGTGACCATGAATCCAATTTGGTTTCAATGCCTTGACACATGCTAAGGCCCCAGAAAATTTTAACCACTGTGGTTTCTGTATCATCAATTCAAACGTTAACACAGTGAAAATGGCAAAGAATATCTTATCTTTTCACCATAAGGTGAAAACAGTTCTGACCTTGTAGACCCCCTCAAAGAGTCTCAGAGATCCCTAGGGGTCCCTGGATGGTACTCTGAGAACCACTGACCTATAGGATTGATTTTGTATTTCTCCCTCTTTCTGTATGCATCTTTTCTTTACTAAGGAAGAAAAGACCCATTTGTGCTAGATCTATCCTGAAGATTTGGGGAGAGAGATTTTCTTCTTGATTTGATTACTTTCTGCAATTTCAGTCTTTCCTAGGTTTACACGTTATGTCTTTGGATTCACCAGGAGCTGGTGACCTATTCAGAGGACCCCAGAGTTAAGATTGATCAGTTGATTGAGTGCCTGAGGCACAGGGCAGAAAGAAAGAAAAGAGAGTGGGGTCAGAGAAAGCACAGAGGAAACAAGGTTTAAAGAGGAAGCATGTGAGAATGAAAGAGGGAAGAACTAAGGAGAGAAGGCAGAAAGGGGAAAAAATGAAGAAAAAGAAAGACAATAAGAGTAAAGAAAATAAGACAAAGGGAAGAGAGGCTCCAGGGGTGAGAGGGCATCATGCGATCTCTTAGAAAGATGTGAATAGGAGGCCTGGGTTCAGTAGGACCACTTATAGCCCCTATTCTTGCAAGAGTTTACATCCTCTCTGGGCCTCACATTTCCCCTTCTGCAAAATGAGAGGGCTAAGTGGGAAAGGAGTGGAACTGGAGGTAGACAAGACCTTCCACAGGTGGGCTCCAGGAGTCCCTGCACTCCCCAAA
The DNA here is from genome assembly GCF_964374135.1 of Grampus griseus. Taxonomy (NCBI): domain Eukaryota; kingdom Metazoa; phylum Chordata; class Mammalia; order Artiodactyla; family Delphinidae; genus Grampus; species Grampus griseus. The sequence goes on from NC_138998.1 coordinate 65,430,281, forward strand.
TTGTGAGCAAACCTTGTGTGTCCATGGGTTATTTTAGGGCAGGGAGTGAGTTGTTTTCACCAGTTACCAAAGGGTCTCTTTACCAAACTGGATGAAGAACCACCGACTTGGTTGGTTTACGATCTTTTCTTGCCCTAAAACTTCATGGTTCTTGCATGCAAGGGGCCTCTGCGAACCAATCCTAAAATTGTTTCCCAGCCTTAGAGGTTCACCTTCACTCTCTTTAAACATGAAGTCTCTGGGCTCTATAACAATTTGTTTTTTCTTATGTACGAAAAAAAAAGCAATCCCTGGGAATCCTGAACCCTGTCACACTGCAGTGCCCAGCAGGTAGGACAGGTGGGGAATCAGCATCTCTGGGGGCCACGGAGCACAGCTGCTGCCCACGGTGTGCATGCAAACAGAAATGGCTTCACTCTGCATGCCAGGGCTGCAGCTCCTCTGGTCTCAGCTTGTTGACTTGGTCCCAGGGAAGGAACAAATCTCTCCAAGTCCAATGAATGGCCGGCAGTGGAAAACCAGTGCTGCTGTCTGCTGGCAGCCGGGGCGACAGACACCACACGTGGTCTGCTCCCCACCAAGTGGCGCTCTCCTTCCCCCGCTATGGCTGGCTCTGGCAGGGGCTGCCAGGCCCGAGAATGCAGGAAGTCTTGGGTCACGGTGACCTCTAGTTGCTGATGCCAGATGAAATATGCCCTGGAGGTTCTCCAGGGTCACATGGTGTGTGGAGCAAGAGAAGGCAGGGCTGTTCTTACACTGACAAAGTGGATTTTGGCTCCAGAATGGCACCCTGGGGAGTAGGAGGGCTTGTGGGTGGGAAGGGGAAGGCGGGCAGGGCGGTGGCGTGACAGTGGGTAATAGGGAGAACCAGTCTTGCTTTCTTTTATCCCCTTGAGCCTTCCAGGAAGCCGCTTGCTCCTGGAGGTGGAGACACAACACAAAATCTGTGGCACAAAAATGTAGAGAAAGGTTTCTGTGTGTCTTTGTTGTTTATGTGACAGCATGGGTGAGCTTCTGGCTCTGTACGTGCTGGGCCTCAGAGCTGGAAAAACGCTGTATAATACGTGGGGCTGGACTGAGTGCCCCTTGGTAGCTCAGCTGCTCAAAATGGAAGGAAAGTGGACAATGGCTGTTCTGGGATCTACTCCCTCTGGCCTTGGATTGTCCTTTAGACATTTTTTTGAAAAACAAAGTCTTTGCGGTTCCTCCCTGTTGAGTCTCTCTTCATTTTGTTCTTACACAGTAGGTTATCTAGTCCTGTTCTTCTGAGCCCCAGACTCTTAGAGAAGGCACAGCTGTACCCAAATGAGACCTCTACCAGAAGGCCAATGATGGACACCTTGGTCCCACCTAGGTCCACTGTGCCCAAATACTATCCCTTTGCCATGACCTGGGCAGAGGGAAGAAGCTTGGCTACTTTGCTTTCAAGAATCAGTAACAGAGGCCTAAAATGGAAACAGCTGAGAAGAAAGACGCCAAGTGGAAAACAAGATCCAGCTGGAGGAGGTCAAGCCCGATAAGCAGCCTGAGCACAGGCTTGAAAAAGAGGTCAGGCCACAGGAGCTGTGCTGGAGCAGCAAGACGTGTTTTTGCCAAGGGAAGATGATGGCCTGTGAGGTAGGTGGGCCCTGCTCTCCCATCCCACACCCGGCTCCAGTGAACAGAGGGAGGCCTTGCTGGTTTTCCCCCCATTCCCTACTGAAGGTCAGGATTCCTCAGCTTGGTTGAAATGGAGTTAGGCAAGGTATGGCTGGGAATTTAGAGGAGAGGGACCTTTGGGAAAAATGAAACACATCATTCGATGGCCAGCTCCAGTCTCACCTCCTCCAGAAACCCTTGCCCAGTCACTCCCCTTGGGTCTTGGCCTTACCTCTCTACCCCACTCTATTGCACCTCATATTTTGTTTATCGTATATACCTCAAACTGTCACACCATAAATTATTTGGTAGTAGTGGTGACTAATATTTGTACGGTGTAGCTTATCTCCGCTAGCAAAATTCATTGCTTTTCCAAATGTTAACTCTTTCTCTATAGTAACCCTGAGAAACAGCTAGAATAGTTATTGATAGTCTGCTTTAAATAGAGGTAAACTAATACAAAAAGCACAGACCTTGGGCTTCCCTGGTGGCGCAGTGGTTGAGAGTCTGCCTGTCGATGCAGGGGACACGGGTTCGTGCCCTGGTCCGGGAGGATCCCGGGTGCCGCGGAGCGGCTGGGCCCGTGAGCCATGGCCGCTGAGCCTGCGCGTTCGGAGCCTGTGCTCCGCAACGGGAGGGGCCACAACAGTGAGAGGCCCGCGTACCGCAAAAAAAAAAAAAAGCACAGACCTTGATTCCATTAGGTAAGGGTTTGAGTATAAGCTTTATTGTTGGGTGACCAGGTGAGCTGGGACACTTGGTTTGATCAGTCCAGGTAGCTGTTGGTGCCAGCAGGAGAGATCTGCGCCCTCTTATTTGGTAGTGGAATCACTACAGTTTCCACCACAAGCTATGTTTTTGGTAAAAGAAAATGCTGCCCGGAACACACAGAAAAAGATTATTTTGGAGGCATCGTATTTTCACCAACATGCTTTTTGGAACTCTGAGTAAATGCCATGGTTTTCTAGCATCAGAACAGGTTTATTCCAAAGTTTCTTTTGGAAATTCGTAGGCAGTGAGCCCTGCCAGTCTTCACATCACAGCTCTCCTTGGTAATCATGCCCTTGGGTCATTATTGCTCGTCCGGGCACATCCCTGCATCCCTGTCCTGCTTTGCTTCCTCCCTTTCCCTTTTGCACATCACCCCTCCCAGCCATTAGCATTGCTCCATTGAAGTTTGCCTGTCCATGCCAACAAACTTGTATTTTTAGTTTCTTTATTGAGTTCTTTCTTTATCTTCTGCATTTACTGAAAGCTGGTCTCCCCAGGGTGTACCACTTGTCTGGAAGTTCTCTTACCTGAATTTCCAACACATTTTTCTTAAGTCTTACCCTGATGTCAGAGCAATGGGACTTTTTCCTGCGCCCCACATTGCTGCTTCCAAGTCATTATCCTTACTCCTACTCTCTGTTGCTCTCAAATAGCATAGTCTTTGGCTACACCACCCAAATCCTCCACATTCCACCCCAGCCCCACTGCCAATCATGGCCCTTTTAATCTCTCTCCACATTCATTGGAGACTTAGGCACGCAACTGGCTGTTCTCCCTCCTTCCCTAGGTCCTACTCCTCTACTGGGTGGTCACTATCTAGAGGGCTATCCAATTCCTTGATTTTCAAAAACTTCAGCATTTCATCCTTTGACCACAAACCTCTATCTTTCCACCTCTCACCCTCTTCATCTATTCCCTGAAGTTTCGACACTCCTTGTGATGTCCATGCTTACCTTCCTTCACCTACCAGTTTTCTGTTTTCCTGTCCATCTGTTCATTCTGTCCAGCCTAGAGAGCCATTCTTGTTGGTATCATACATCCCTTTTCCTGACCACTGCACATTCTGATCAACTCCACTCTGTTTCCTCTGCTCCTGCACTTAGACCGCTGAGCCAACTGGGGAAAATCATAAATTGTAACCACTACAAATTCATGGTTTCAGCTTCAGTCTGGTCATCAGTGACACCTGTAAAGTCTTTTATGTATCCAGAATTTGACCTCCTTTTATTTCCTACAACACACATTGTAGAATTTTCTAGAGACTCAATTGCTCTATCCTATGGCTCTATCACTGTCAGCAATGTACCATATCTGCTACTTCACAGTGATGTTGATGTTATCAGATGAGAACTGTATCTGGGATCATTCCTTATCTTGTCCACACCTGCCTCTGTCAGATAGGTATCTCTTTACCTTTCAGGTCAATTGCCCCCTGAGCTCTGGATTTCATTACGTACCTCTTCCTCCTCAAGCCCTCTGTTCCAACTGTTCTCTCCTATTCCTTGAATCTTCATCTTCTTCACTACTTGCTTTTTCCCTGCAGCATAGAAAATTGCCCATCTCTCCTCTCTAAGCAACCCAAACTGATTAAGAACTACATCCCACCGATACCTCCTTTAGCCAACAGTGCCTGCCTCCTTCACCTACAAACCGTTTGAGAGTATACTTGGCTATTGTTGATTCTGCCTCTTCACCACCCACTCTTTCCTCAACCAGCCAGTCTGGCTGCTGCCTCCACAACTCCATACATGACCTTGAAGTGGGTAAACCGAACAGATCTGGTTGAGACCTGTTTTTCTTGACCTCTCTGTAGTATTTGATGCTTTTTGTATTTCCTGTCTCTTTAAGTTTCTCTTTCCTTAGCTTCTGGGACTGTAGCTATTCCTACTTTTCCTATTTTGCCAGTCATTTCTTTTTTCTTTTTCCTTTTCAAGTTAGTAATAACCATAATAGCAACTATTTCTTGAGTAATCACTATTACCATGCTACCTGGACAGATTTTCACATACGTCCTTTCATTTGATGCATACAACCTAGGAGTTAGGCGCTATTATTATTCTCACTTTGCAGATGAGGAAACAGGGCTGGAGGTGTCTAAATGGCTTGTTCAAATCACACAGCTGCTAATAAGCAACTGAACTGGGATTTGAACTCAGACATTTTGGCTTTAGTGTATAACCGCAGTCACTACTGTCCCCATCTCCTGTGAGTTTTTGTTCCTGGGATTGCAGCCTCAGTCTTCCTCTCTTCTCATCCTACATACTCTTTCCATATGAACTTGTCACTTGCTCCTGTATTCAGTTAAGTAGCAATTCTGTAATCCAGCTGGAATTATTGTAAAAACCACTTCCCCTTGCCTCTCCTTTACCTCAGTTTCTTCATTTGCAAAATGGAAATAAGAACAGCACCTACCTCATAGGGTCATATGTAGTAAGGAGATGTATGTAAAAGCTGGTCTACCTTCATAGCCCTTTGATGACTCTCCTTCTGCCTCTCACCTTGAATCTCACTGGTATCTCATACTCAATATGTCCCAAACTAAACTTACCATGCCCCAAATGTTTCAATATTGATGACTATCCCTTTTTTCTACCCAATTGCCCTATAAGTATCTTTTTTTTCCTTCTGTCTATACAGTCTATCTCTAAGTTGGATCCTATTGATTCTAATGCTTCAACTGACTTCATTGCCTACATTCAGGCCCTTATCACTTCATATCTGAACAATTGCAATGTTTTCCTATGTAAAATTCCTGCTTCTACTTTTTATAGTCCTAAAAGATTGTTAGAGAAAAAAACAAAGGAATTGGGTGATGTCTGATTAATGATTTTTGGGAGATGATTTCTGCTTAAAATTCTTCCATGGCGCCCCCATACTTTCAAGATAAAGTTTAAATTTCCTAGCATATTAAGTCTTTTACAAAATATTCTCTTTGCTTCTCTCCTTTTTCTTATTTTTGCTATCCTCCTAACATTTTACTTTTTGCCCCACTAGTAGGGAACTATTGGCAGTCCCTCAAGTGCCAGTGTCTTTCAAAGCTCATTGCATTTGTAAATGCTTCTTTTCCTACCATCCTTTCTTGCTCTGGCCAACTCCACCTTGTGTTTCTTTAAAGACTCAGTTCAGATGTCATCGCTTGCAGAAATGTGTTTTCCTGATGCTCATAGCATAGTTTGTTGCTTCCTCTGAGTTTCTACAGCACTTGGTACATACGTCTGCCAGTCGATGAACACAGTACATAATGGTTCTGAACTTCACTTTGCCCCAAACACCTAGAGCTAGGGTTGGTAAACTGTGGCCCATGGGCCCAAATCCAGCCTCTCACTTGTTTTTGTAAATAAAGTTTTATTGGAACACAGGCCAGATCAGTCATGTAAATATTCTCCATGGCTGCTTCTGCACTATAAGAGCAGAATTGAATAGTTGTGACAGAGTCTATATAGTCCACAAAGCCAAAATATTGATTATCTGGTCCTTTACAGAAAAAGTTTGCAGGCCCCTGACCTTGCATCAATTACTGTGCATCACTATAGCCAGATTCTTAGTCAGAGATGCCCATGCCTGGAGGGAGGAAGCGGATCAAGATCTTGCAGAGGATGAGTGGCTAGGAAAGGGATAGTTGGCTGATTCAGATACACAACGTAGGGGATCATGTCCCCCCCCGCCCTGCATCCCACTGATAATGTTGTAATGGTCTATGTCCACACATGTGTCCTTATGAAACACCTCTTAAGAGTGCCATAAGGCAGGGACTGTGTGTTTTTCATCTTTGTGTCTTCCATGCCGAGCACAGTAACGAGCAATTAGAAGTAAAAAAAAAAAAAAAAAAAAAAGACAGGATTATGTAGAAAGAATTTTTGAAGGACCCTGGGATATACTCAGGAAGAGGTGAACACCTAGAGAAAGGCATACAATGGACCAGATAAATGACTGCTATCAGGATCTGGTCTCTGTCTCATGCCTCTGCTGTTTGTTGCTATGGCAACTTCATTTTCCCCTTTCACTATGGACTTCCTCTAGCTGGCAAAATCACGGCCCATCTCAGCTCCTCAATATTTCACCTTATAGCTTTCAGCTATTGACCAGACCTTGTTTTGGTTTTCTCTTAGTCCCATATCCCAAAAGTTAGTTGACCATCGCTTGTGGTCAGGGAATAGGGGTAGATGAGAAAATGGAAGTTTTAGTGATACATACAGACTGGAGAAAGAAGCAGATCCAAAAACAGAAGTGGTACTATTCAGAAGAAGAGGTGCTGAACAGATAAAACGATAGGTGTCTCCTGGAGTAGCTCCTGGCAGGTTCCCCCTGTAATAGCACCTGATAGATGCCCCCACCCATAGTAGCATATAAGAGGCACTTAACTAATATAAGTTGACTCAGTAAATGAATGACTAAATGAAATGAGTAAAGGAGCTAACCTCTTCTTCTGATGTAAAATGAGAATAGCATTTATTTTACAGGCTTGAGTTGAGAATAAAGCACTTATACAATACTTGGTAGGTAATAGACGTTCAGTAAATGCTATCTAACTTTCTAATCCCTCATTTGGGGTGGATTTGGGAGGAGGATTTAAGGACAATTTATCATAGCAGGTCACCTTTTAAAAATTTCATCAGCATGATGACCTGATAAAATCTCTATCAGTCTCTATGCCCCATCTTGTCTCATAATCATACTTAAGTCAACATAAATAAAGCCAGGACTCGCCCTCGGCTCATCCTGAGTTGCCAGATTCCTTAAGAAAAATCTAGGGCACCACAGAACAAAGCCCTCGTTTGTACCAATAAGTGACTATACTCATGTGTTCAGAAGGCTAACAGAAACTCAAGGTTAAGAATCCCTGACCTACTGGGTCAACTTTTATTTTTTCATGAGCAACGCTCTAGCTTACCTGTTCACCAAACTAGCTCACACGACGTGCACCCAAACTATTGATTCTTGTACTTTCCTGAACATACCTTCTCTCTCGGGTCACACTTGCTCTTTATCTCATATTGAAATGCATTCTTCTGCCCCATTACCTTCATTTGCATAGCTCTTCAACATTCAGTATCTGTTCTGGCTCTATAACTTTCCTGACCCATCCCCATCTACCTCCAGAAATTATAAAACAACTTTTCCCCAGACCTGGGGATTTTTGCTCAAGCCAGATACCTGGGGCTCCCACCTCCTACCCCAGTTTCCATTACCAAACTGTTTCTTCTAAACCCATACTGGGTAATGCTAAAGAAGGTTTCTGATGAATAAAAATTTCTCTCCACTGACAAATACTTTGTTGAAACCGTTTATGGTTTACAAAGCTCTCAACAACTCTCAGATGGCCATGGTATCAAGGCCATCCCACGCCTGATCATGGTGCCAGTCTTTTTTTTAACATCTTTATTGGAGTATAATTGCTTTACAATGGTGTGTTAGTTTCTGCTTTATAACGAAGTGAATCAGCTATACATATACATATATCCGCATATCCCCTCCCTCTTGTGTTTCCCTCCCACCCTCCCTATCCCACCCCTCTAGGTGGTCACAAAGCACCGAGCTGATCTCCCTGTGCTATGCGGCTGCTTCCTACTAGCTATCTATTTTACGTTTGGTAGTGTATATATGTCCATGACACTCTCTCACTTTGTCACAGCTTACCCTTCCCCCTCCCCATATCCTCAAGTCCATTCTCTACGTCTGCATTCCTGTCCTGCCCCTAGGTTCTTCAGAACCTTTTTTTTTTTTTTTTAAGATTCCATGTATGTGTGTTAGCATATGGTATTTGTTTTTCTCTTTCTGACTTACCTCACTCTGTATGACAGACTCTAGGTACAACCACCTCACTACAAATAACTCAATTTCGTTTCTTTTTATGGCTAATATTCCATTGTATATATGTGCCACATCTTCTTTATCCATTCATTTGTCAATGGACACCTAGGTTGCTTCCATGTCCTGGCTATTGTAAATAGAGCTGCGATGAACATTGTGGTACATGACTCTTTTTCAATTATGGTTGTCTCAGGGTATATGCCCAGTAGTGGGATTGCTGGGTCATATGGTAGTTCTATTTTTAGTTTTTTAAGGAACCTCCATATTGTTCTCCATAGTCGCTGTATCAGTTTACATTCCCACCAACAGTGCAAGAGGGTCCCTTTTTCACCATACCCTCTCCAGCATTTATTGTTTGTAGATGTTTTGATGGTGGCCATTCTGACTGGTGTGAGGTGATACCTCATTGTAGTTGTGATTTTCACTTTCCTAATGATTAGTGATGTTGAGCATCCTTTCATGTGTTTGTTGGCAATCTGTATATCTTCTTTGGAGAAATGTCTATCTAGGTCTTCTGCCCATTTTTGGATTGGGTTGTTTGTTTTTTTGATATTGAGCTGCCTTAACTGCTTGTCAGTTTTGGAGATTAGTCTTTTGTCAGTTGCTTCATTTGCAAGTATTTTCTCCCATTCTGAAGGTTGTCTTTTCGTCTTTTTTGTGGTTTCCTTTGCTGTGCAAAAGCTTTTAAGTTTCTTTAGGTCCTGTTTGTTTGTTTTTGTTTTTATTTCCATTTCTCTAGGAGGTGGGTCGAAAAGGATCTTGCTGTGATTTATGTCATAGAGTGTTCTGCCTATGTTTTCCTCTAAGAGTTTGATAGTGTCTGGTCTTACATTTAGGTCTTTAATCCATTTTCAGTTTATTTTTGTGTGTGGTGTTAGGGAGTGTTCTAATTTCATTCTTTTACATCACAGTGCCAGTCTTTTAAATGGTTAAGGGTTTTGGGAGATGAAACTTCTCTGTTACTGAGAATAGTTTCTTAAATCTTTCTGTTGAGGTGACATTTTTCAATGGCATCTCTCAGTGCCGGAAGACACTTTAGAGGTTGTTTACTACATTGGTCTTTAAAGATACCTGAATCTTCTCTAAGTGTCCCAAAGGAGCGATGTAATCTGTGCTTATATTTATGATTTATTTGTGACTTCTAGAGGAATACCTATTTCTTCCCTCTGCAAAATTAGGCATCTCCCACTCTTATCCAGTTCTTTCTTATGCACTGAGGAACATTTTGCCCTCCTGCAGGCTTTAACTGTGAAATCCTCTGGTGTCCACTAAAGACAGTCAGCATCGCCTCTTCTCCACATGACAGCTTGAGGAGGTACGTGGGATCAAGACTGTGTCTCCTTTGTTTTCTCTTTTTCAGCACCACCAGCCTTAGGACCTTCAACTGTCGCTCATGTGTTATAGTTTCGGGTTCACTTAGCTTTTCTCAGGATAGATTCTGGTGTATCAATTTTCTTTTTAAAATTTTTAATTTTAACGGGTTGACTTTCTCTTTGAAGCCTACAGAATAGAGGATATTTCAAATGTCCTTTAGCCATAATAAACACTAAAACTGTAGAGATTAGGATTTGCTTTGGATATAGAAACATCTAAATTGGAAACATTGGTTGAGGAAAGTTTAGCCTAAGTAAAAATTAGTGTGTCAATATTCATAGTTATTCCAGCCTATTCTCAAAAGTAGTATGAAATCATTATCATGGTAGCAGGAACACAAAAACCATCAGTAGCAACCCTGGCCTTCTGCTAGTGCCTTGAATGTGTCAAGCTTTTTTTAACCTCAAGGCATTTGTACGTGTTTTTTGCTTTGCCTGGAATACTCCCTGCAACCTCTTCTCATCAAAAATTTGCCTGCCAACTCCTCATGCTTCAAGCCTCTGAGAAACTTTTCTTTGATTCCTTTACCCCTTATTCCCAGTCCCCATGCAAATCATGTCACCCATCATGATATATTTTCCAACTTGCCTTTACTTTTTCCTCATGGCAAACATCACAGTTTTAAATATGTTTACTTGTATGATTATGTAGCACCTGCCTTCTCCCCTACACCGTAAACTCCGAAAAGGTTGCAATTCTGTCTGCTTCATTTATTGTGAAAATCCCAGCACTTGGCGGAGAGCCTGGTTTATGTTGGGAATGAATGAATGATTCCTAGAGCATACTGTTTTCTTTCTTCCTTGCTTACATTTGTATGTGGCCTTGTTGTTTTCAAAGGGTTTTCAGGTTCCTGTCATTTTAGGTAGGGAAGGGTGGTCATTACTGTCCCAATTTTTGTCTGATGAAACTGAGGTCCAGAAAAAGGAACTAACACACACTCACTTAGCTGGTGACATGTGGAGCTGTTGACTCAGTTTAGTGCTTTTGTTTTAATTAAAATAAATTTTTTGATTTGAAAAAATTGTTTTGTTCTTTTATTTATTTGTCTAGTGCTCTTTCTATTAGTAATTTTTAAAAATAGTTTCTTTTAGAAATGATTTAATGCCCACAATTGAATTTTTTTTTAACCTGGAAAAAAATAGTAACCGCTTCCTAGAAAGATCTAGGTAAAATATAATCTAATTTTTTTTCCCAGTATACTTATTTTTTTAGAGCAGTTTTAGGTTCATGGCAAAATTGAGCAAAAGGTACAGAGAATTTTCCTTTGTCTCCTGCAACCCCATGACTTTTAAAACTTGATTTCTTCATGTGACCTATGCTAGAGAAGAATGTGAGGGGAGGATTTCACTGACTTGATCCCATTTCTTTGGGGTTCACAGAACTTCACACAGGCTGTATGTAATATATATTGATTAAAGGAAACAGTGTCTCCATCTGAATACATTTAATGTATTTTTCTTATGAGAGCAATTGGTCAAAATGAAAACATTAGTTTTTATCAAGCCAGTGGCTTAAAAAATTAAAAATACTCTCAAACATATCTTTTGCATCACAATATGTCTATTACAAATTATGCTTTTTTTCCTGTTGTTTACTTCACTTTGTCATTGCTTTGCAATAATGTAGAGACTTGAAAGCAATGCAAGAAATTCCTCTATAGAAATTCCATACATTAGCCTTTTTTTCCCCACTGAGTCATACTACTCTTTCATTGTTTCAAATTAGTAAGGTCTATTGTTTATTCTCCTACAGTCAGAAAACCATAGAAACCCAGAACAGTCATAGAACACAAACTTAGTTCAAATGAAGAGTTATGTATATCACTACAAGTATTTCACTGAATTGATGTATATTAAAAAAATACTCCTTAATTTGTATACTATCTCTGATTTATATCTCAGGTTATATAATTCCTGAATATGGTATCATTTATTTTCATTTCTGTATGGAATCAGCCAGGCTTTGATTCATTAAGGAAGAGAAATTTCTTATCATGTAGTATTTTTTTCTCACTTCTTTGAAAAAAGGGAAGTTCATAGAATCATAAGATCTTAACGGTGGCAGGAGATTTTATAGGTCATTTAGACCAACTGCCTTTGAATCTCCTCTACACTGTGTCCTCCAGAGTCATCTTTTGCCTGCTTGAGTGCTTTGTGTGATGGGGAAGTCACCGCCTCACTTCTACCATATACACCCAGGGGTAAACCAGGTCGGTTGCCTACCCGACTAAATGTGGTCCCTCTAACCCTCCAGCGAGTTGCTGGCTTGTGCAGTACGGGGCTTCATTATGTCTGGACAGTAGCTTCCCTGAATCTTGGACACCTGGAGAGTGCTCTCTGCTCTCAGAGCCAGTGTGCGATTGTTTGGACTGTCTGGTAGCAAGGCAGGCTGACTTCATGTGGGGCTGGAAGCATGGGTAAGCTGACAGCAGCTTTCAGAATATGGAGATTCCGGGCTAGCTGTTTGCTAGAAAAAGACTGTTTTAAGTGAGCCTGGGGTTCAAGATGTCCCCCTCAAAAGTACATGACTGCCAGTGGGGAGGATTAAAAAAAGGGGAATATGTAAATATGTGAATTAATTAGTCTTTTTCACTGATTATTTTTTATTTACCGTTGGGCAGTACAGTTTTAATAAATTGTAGTTTTTAGGATCTCTTTTTCTTTTTTTTTTTTTTTCTTCATAACAACTGTCCAGAATGCTGATAGAACCACAACTTTTTTTTTTTTTTTTTTTTTGCAGTACGCGGGCCTCTCACTGTTGTGGCCTCTCCCGTTGCAGAGCACAGGCTCCGGACGCGCAGGCTCAGTGGCCACGGCTCACGGGCCCAGCCGCTCCGCGGCATGTGGGATCTTCCCGGCCAGGGCACGAACCCATGTCCCCTGCATCGGCAGGCGGACTCTCAACCACTGCACCACGAGGGAAGCCCGGAACCACAACTTTTCTAAGTAAGATTTTATGCACATTCTTTGTCACTTGTTGGTTCACACATTATTCCTTACATTCGTTTCTGCATTCTGTAGAATAACATAATTTATAACATAATAACATAATTTTAACCATGTCAAATCAAAACCCAACATTTATGGTACCTTGTGAAATGATGTGGTTTGCTCAGATATTTCCATCTTCCTGTAGAGGAAACTGCAATAAAGGTAGCACCTTTAGATTTTTTTTATCCAAATGAGATGGAGTAATATTTTGAGATTTTTTTTTTTTTTTTTCCAACCAGTGTTTCTCCCTTCCCTCTCTCTGCACCCCTGTAGTTAACTCAGCACTTGATGGCTTCAGGGGAGGCAGGGAAAGGGCTGAGCTCAGAAATAGCCTGCTTGTCCTTCTGACATTTGTCACGGAAAAGCCTAAGCCCTCAGGGGAACTTTGAGAGTTTTGTAGAGAAGGTGAAAGGTTGGTATTTAAGGATATAGACAAAGTATTTTGGCCAGAAGCAGGCAGAGGAGAGAGCAGAGTATTCCTCTGGGCACTTTGTAAGCCTGTGAGGGTGTGTGGGTTGGGAGAGAATGGGGGAGGGAGAGAGAGGGAAAGAAAGAGAGGAAAAGGGAGAGGGGGAGAGAGAAAGGATGACTCAAAGAGCTCTGTGGTCCAGAGGGAAGAAGGACCCCTCCCCGCTACTTCCCAGCAGCACTGATGGAGCAGTAAGGATATCCTAAAGAGAAAATGGCAGCCTCCTGCATGGAATACAATGTAAAAATTGATATGCAGCAGCCTTGTAAGAAAAATTTCTTTTCCCCAAGAGTGATAGGGAAACAATGGAGAGTTATCAGATATAATGAGCCATGCACCATGGGACAGTGGATACAGCAACTCAGGTGGACTTATGACTGTAACTCTCTTGTAATTGCCCTCTCACCTTGCTACTGCATATGGAGTCCTAACTATGGCATAAGCTTGGGAGAGACAAGGAGAGGGGGAGAAGTCTCAGGAAGAACTGGCAGTAAGTTTGTCCACCAACCCACCAGAATAGAAACTCAAGATAGAAATATTACATTGAATTATAGAAAATGAATGCTTATTGTATACCTAGGTGAGAGGACTGAGAGGCATACTTGCGGTACAATCAAGAACTGTTTTTCTCACTTAAAAAAATTAAGGTAAAATTTACAAATAGTAAAATTCATTCTTCTAGTACAAAGTTCTGTGAGTTTTGGCAAATATTTAGTCTTTAATCATCACCACAATCACGATATAGAACAGTTCTCTCACTCCCCTGAATTCCCCAGTGTTTCTTTGTAGTCAGTCCCTCTCCCCTGGCAACCATTGATCTGTTTTTTCTCCCTGTGATTTTGGCTTTTCAAGAATGTCACTTAAATGGGATCAAAACTATTGAAGCCTTTTGAGTCTAGCTTCTTTCACTTAGAATAACGCGTCTGAGATTCATCTGCATTATTGCAATGTATCAATAGTTTGTTCCTTTTTATTACTGAGTAGTATTTGATTGTACATATGTACCATGGCTGCTTCCAGGTTTGGGTGACTGCAAATAAAGCTGCTATAAACGTTTACACACAGGTTTTTGTGTGGACATAGGTTTTCATTTTACTTGAGTAAATACCTTGAAATAGGTTTGCTGCACTGTGTGATTTATGCCTAACTTTATAAGATACTGCCACATCAATTTCCAAAGTGGCTACAACAGTTCACATTCTCATCAGCAATGTGTGAGAAGTTCTACCTGCTCCACTTTGTATTGTCAGTTTGTTTGTTTTTTATTTGTTAATCTAATGAGTATGTAATGGTACTACATTGTGATTTTAATCTGCATGACTTACTTGCCATTTTTATATCTTTGGTAAATTATCTGTTCAAATGTTTTACCCACTTTTAAATTGTTTTTTAGTTTAGTAGCTGAATTTTGAGAGTTTTTAATATATTCTGGCTACAAGTTCATAATCAGACATATCATTTGGAAATACTTTCTCCCAAACTATGCCTCGTATTATGCTCTTACCAAGTGTCATTAAAAAGCAGAAGTTCTTACATTTGATAAAGTCCAATATATCAAATTTTCTTTTATGGCTTATGCTTTATCTAATAACTCTTTGCTCATTCCAAAGATATAAAGGTTTTTTCCCCCTTTTTCCTTCTAGAAGTTTTATAGTATTTACATTTAGGTCTATGACCCATTTTAAGTTTTGCATAAGGTACAAGGATCTATGTTCTTTTCGTTTTGTTTTGTTTTGTTTGCTTGTTTGTTTCTTTGCAAGTGGACATCCAGTTGTTCCAGGACTTTTTGTTGAAAAGATGACTGTTGAAATTGCCTTTACACCTTTATTGAAACTCAGTTGACCATGTGTGGGTCTGTTTCAGAGTCTCTGCTGCATTTCATCAGTCTGTATGTCTAAACTTTCTCTATATACCGAACTGTTTTGATTATTATAGTAGTTGACTATATATAGTATCCTATAAATAGTAGTATAAATCTTCCAACTTTGTTTCTTCTTTCAACATTGTTGCCTTCTTTGCCTTTCTTTGTAACTTTTAGAAGCAGATTGTCAATTTCTAAAAAAAAATTCCCACTGGGTTTTGACTGGAATTGCTTTAAATCTGTAGATCAATTTAGGGAAAAATTAACATCTTAATAACCTTGAGTAATCTGACCCATAAACATAGTATATAACTCCATTTATGTAGGTCTTCTTTGATTTCTTTCATCAGTATTGTATAGTTTTCAGCAAAGGTCTTTTATATAATTGGAAAGATTTATACATAAGTATTTCATGCTTTTTGCTACTATTGTAAATAAGACTTTTACATTTTAAATTTCTAATTATCCGTTGTTAGCATGCAGAAATATGATTGACCATATATCCTGCACTCTTGCTCAACTCATATGTTAGTTCTGGTTACTTTTTTGGATACATTTTGAGATTCTGTCTTTATGCAATCATCTTACTTGTGAATAGAGACTCTTTTATTTCTTCCTTTCTATCCTATATTCCTTTTTCCCCCTTGCCTTGTTGCACTGGCTTGTACCTGAATAGAAGTGGTGAGGACAGACATTCTTTTCTTGATCCTGGTCTTAGGGGAAAAGCATTAGGGAGAAAGTCTTTTATCATTAAGTATGATGTTAGCTTAGCTCTTTGTGAGTACTCTTTAGTAGATTGTGGAAACTCACTTTTATGCCCAGTTTACTGAGAGGTTTTCTTTTTAATCAGGATGGATGTCAGATTTTGCCAAAAAATTTCTCAGTATTTATTGAGGTGATCTATTTTTTCCTTGTTTATTCTGTTGATATGATGAATTACACTGACTGATATTTAAATGTTGAACCAGCCTTGCATTCTTGTGATAACTTTATTTGGTCATGATGAATACAAAAAGGATCAATTGAATCCTTTTTATATGCTATTGGATTCTATTTGATAGTAATTTGTGGAAATTTTGCATCTATATTCATAAGAGATATTGCTATATAATTATATTCTCTCCTTCCTTCTTTGCTTCCTCCCTTCCTTCCTTCCTTCCAATGGCACCAGCTCTAGGGCAAGCTTTGCTGCTTTTGGAGAGAAGGAAACCAATTTGTTGGGCACAGAGATTATGCCAGACATCTAGGTGCTGTGTATTCAGGTTATCTTTTTTGACTTCAAAAAAATTTCATAGGTGGGGAACCAGTACTTCCTAAAATCTGGTAATTTTCTTCTTATATGAACTTGTCCAAATGATAACACTGCACTCTTTTTTAAAAAAATGCTCTAGTGTTCTTTTCTGATTTTAAAGATAATGCATGATTGTTATAGAAAATTTAAATTAGAAATAAAAATAAGGGGCTTCCCTGGTGGTGCAGTGGTTGAAAATCTGCCTGCCAATGCAGGGGACACGGGTTCGAGTCCTGGTCTGGGAAGATCCCACATGCCGCGGAGCAACTAGGCCCATGAGCCACGACTACTGAGCCTGTGCGTCTGCAGTTTTTGGAGATATTAAAGTGGGAAATGTTTTTATCTCCCTTATGCTTTCCAGAGCCTTTCCCAACCATTCAGGCACTGGAGGTAACTTTTCTTAATAGACAAAGATAATATTTTGAGAAAGTAAAGTACGTAAAGTAGGGATTTCTGTTTTTGCAGAAGTAAAGGGAAGACAACACTTATTTTTGCTCTAGTCACCTACTGTTGGAGAGGCTTGATCCCAGGACATACACACACACTGCTTGGTGGGAGCTTGTGGTTATATTGCCCAGCTCTGCTTAAGGCAGGATATATGTGTTCAATTCAGGAGTGGAGCATGAAACTGAGGAGGAAGAAAAGCCCTTTCTATGTAGTAAAACTGATATTTTGATCTTTGATGATTCCTGAGTCATTTCTTAAATGGATCAGATCTTGAGAGGAGAAAGGAGTGTTACGTACTGTCTCCCAATGCAAACTTCAACAGATTGGTACATGGGCTGGGCACCTTGAGCAATAATCCCAAGGGCTGATGTTTGGAAGCTGACCTCCGGGAGAAATTGAGCCTTGCACAATAGCTAGAGCAATAGGTGTAGGCTTTGATACTTTGGTAAGCCAAATTCTTGTGTGTATCTGACTTAGGTGATTGGCACTGGCTTACCTTTTACCCATGTAGCTGGATTTCCACTAGTACACACATCTACAGTGTACTTTGGACAAAAGAAGGCATAGATTTGTACAATGCAGTTGGTGTTTCATTATACAAACCTTTAAAGTATTAATAGTTGACCAATGGTTCCCTGCTGTGTATTTTTCCAGGATTGCAGGCTGTGTTTTAAAATTATAAAAGCTAAAACTGAGTTCCACAAAGTAACAGTAGGTGAGACACGGTGTCTAAATTGTATTAGGTGTTAGCCTTTAGCATTAGATCAACGTGCCTTATTTCCCTTACTCTTTATCTTATTTGAAATTGCATTTGGTTCTGGGGCAAAGGAGAGAACAATAGAGTTCTAACTCTTATCATCATCCCTCTCTTTCTCTGTGAGACTTTCCTTGGGCTCATTACCTGTTTGAATCTACTATCAACTGAAAAATCTCTTTTAAAAATCCCTCTCAAAGAAATGCAAATCAAAACTACACTGAGATTCCACCTTACACCCATTAGGATGGCAACTATAAAATAGATAAATACAGATATAGCAAGTTTAGGCAAGGCTGTGGAGAAGTTGGAACACTTGTGAACTGTCGGAAGGAATGTAAAATGGGGCAGGTACTGTGGAAAATGGTATGACAGTTGCTCAGAAATTTAAAAATAGAATTAACTTATGACCCTGCAATTCTACTTCTGGGTATATACCCAAGAGAAGTGAAAGCACAGTTTCAAAAGGATATTTGTACATCCATGTTCATAGAAACATTATTCAGAATAGCCAAAGGGTGGAAGCACCCCAAGTGTCCATTGACAGGTAAATGAATAAATAATATGGCATATACATACAATGGAATATTATTCAGCCTTAAAAAGAAAAAGATTCTGAAACATGCTACAGCGTGCATGAATCTTGAGGACATTTGCTAAGTGAAATAAGCCAGGCACAAAAAGACAAGTACTGTATGTTTCCATTTATATAAGCCATCTAGAGTAGTCAGACTCATAGAGACAGAAAGTAGAATAGTGGTTGCCAGAGGCTGGGGGAAGGGAGGAATGGAGACCTGTTTAATGAGTGTAGTGTTTCAGTTTTACAAGATGAAAAGAGTTCTGGAGATTGGTTGCGAAACAATGTGAATGTACTTAACACTACTGAACTGTACATTTAAAAATGGTTAAGATGATAAAATTTATGTTTTACATATTTTAACACAATTTAAAATAAAATAATAAAAAAAGGCACTAAAAATATTCTTCTCAAAGAGAAGTTAGAGTTGGCTGTATCCCCCTTTCCTTTCATATCAATTTGCCTGTCCTCCATGATCTCAAACTTTCCCTTAAGGAAATCTCTCTTTCTCTAGTTCAAACAGTCTTTCTTCCTTCACCTGAGGCAAAGTTTAATACAAATACTTCACTGGGAGGTACAATCTCAGGCAGAGAGAGTGAGGGAAAAGAGGGTAAAGAGGAAAAGAGGGTAAGGAAATACAAGGTGGGAGTTACTGAGCTGTCCACATCTTCATAAGCAATCAGTTGTTGTTCAATCAGGGGGGTCATCTCTGGAAGGAGGAGGGAGAGGAATTAACCTGTCAGCTCCTTACAACCACCTGTTACTCAAACTTCTCATTACAGAGAGACTCCCTTGTACTTAGTCCTTGGGGAAGCCGGGTTCCATACCCTATGGGTTTGCACTGCATCCAAGTCCAGAAGTGGTAGAAGGAAGCAGCACCTTTGTGACCTGGCTTCTGGAGCTACTCTGGTTGTAGCCAGAGCAGGCACAGTGGAGACCCTGTTAGCAGATGAGGAGGTGTTGGAGATGGCAGAGGCATCCCGAGCTCTCCATGGGGAAGAGCTGAATATCTGGGAAACAAGTGAGAAAGTGTGAGACCTGAAAGGGCATTTTAACTGTGCCAAACACAGAGACATACTAAAGGAAAAATACCAAATCGATAGAGATGGTGTCCAGCCTTGATAAAAATATTAATCTGATGGTACAGCATGTTCAAAATCTGACCATGGAATGCTGGGAGACGTGGACAGACCAGATCCTGTTGAAAATAAACACAATTGGAAAACTCAGAACTCATGACTTCATAACTTTCTCTGTGAAGGAGTCCCTATGTTAGTAAGGGTAAGTGATACCAGCTGCTGTAACAAAACGCCAAATATCAGTGTTTGGGTTCTAAGCATCTTTGCCACAAGCATTTTTGCTGTATAACTAACTTGCTGTAAAAGAGAAAATCATGAAAAATAAAAGAGGGAATTAAAAAGAATGTAATGAAACATGAGATATGAATAACAAAATTAAAAAGACTCCATTGTGAAATACAAAATATTTGAATACATTTAAAATGTGTGTAGGTTCATGGCAATACTGTGCAAATAAATGGCTTTGTTTTGTGGGTTGTACCTAAGCATTTGTCTTTCAAGTCTTTGGTTCATAGTGTTTATACATTTTTTTTTTTTTGGCGTGTTGATTCGTCTCCTTGTTCGGCATCACACTTTTTCTTTTTCGCTAAAATTTCTTCCTTCATTAAGAGAGGTATCAGTGCCAAATACTAGGATGAATGTTTGTAACTGAGCTTTGTATTGTGTTGTTTGCTCTTAGCATCTTGTCACATGTTTGTTGACAGACATTCTGGAGTTCTATGGGAAATATGGGTTCAACTCTGCACCTATGAGGCCCTGGGCCTCTCTCCTCCGATGTAGTGTATTTCAAAATAAGAAACCAACTCTTGGGCTAAATCAACATCATCTGTCAGCTCAATAAAGCCATCAGTAATATCAGTAACTGGAAGAAATACTAACACATTTCAACCAGTTAAAACCAAACTGTCAAACCAAAAACTGTCAACAAGTGATTTTATCTTTCACAGCAAAACTGCCTTAAGATAATTAGTTATGCAATGAAAAGTTTGTGGCAAAAATGTCTATAGCAAAGGTGCTTACTGCAAAAACACTAGACATGCAGTGTTTGTCAGAGGCAGTGGCAATAGCCACTATGCTTACAATGCCTGCTTAAGATAGAGTGTGGAGGCTATATTAGCTCTCAATCCAGAGCTGATGTATCAGGAGCACAGGTTCAAGGTAGAGTTGACTATTTTTAGAGGTTTAGTATGTTGGATTGAGGAAAACAAACAAACTCAACAATGACTGATGCCTGGGGCTGCGACCACTGAAAATTTCTAAACCTGGAAAAAAAGCAAGAAAGTCAGTCTCTGAAGAAAAGTTGAAAGTATGCACAGGTGAATTCTCCCCACATGCAGTTAGGGTAAATATCCTTATTCTTAATTTAGTGATTTTTATTCTTACCAAGTATAAGTTCCAAGTTTTGTTCAAAGTAGACTCTGGGCAAAGAGATTGGTAAGGCTGAAAGGTGTGGATATTATTTTTTTCTCTTTACTCTCCTCTACTCAGATATCCTGGTTATCTGCTTGTGCCCTGGCAACAGCTACATGTCTTAATGTTCTATACTTGAGATCTAGGGCATCATTTTCACTGGTGTCTTTGTGCTAGGGGCTGGGAATTTGCTTGTGGTTTTTATATTTTGATGGTGTGGAGCAGGCATTGTGATATTTGTGTCTATTAACTTTCTGGTGTTTAAAACTCGTGAGCCACGAGAAAGCCGTGATTAGATTAATTTAATTTGGAAGGTATTTAAGGAACTACCCTATTCTATTAACAGAGTTCAGGCTGAGGATGATACCGGAACTCAGACTCTGTCCAGGGTTCTGAGCCAATCGACCTTCTGGCTGAAATGAAAAAGAAATAGGGAAGATTTTGTCTCTTGGTACAAAACATACAATAAGAAAGGACATTAATCTTTGGATCTCAATTTCTGCATGAGAATTTGATAATAGGTTGAAATTCTTATTGTTCAAATCTGAAACATTTTTATATTGAATTTTAAAAAAAATTATCTTTACTTTGACATTTGATCTCATTGTCTCTCTATATATTGAATGATGCTAAAGGGAATAATTTAGAATGACAAGAGAATGTTTGGTCTACAGTATAATATGAATTCCTCTTCTTACCCATTTGAATATTTTATAGGCAAAAGGTAAACTGCCCACCTTGGTCCCAGAAGATACACAAAGGAACAACTTGGTTGTTTAAGAGTAACTGTCATAAAGGTGGGAGCTATATTACCCCAAGAGTCTGCTGGTCTCTTCCCTCAAAGTGAACAGCTAGTCTGTCTTCAGGTGGCCTGTAATGTAAAATGGTTAAAAGACTTTCTCACACTATAAGTGTGATAATAAACAATATCCAATTTGAGCTATAGACCACATTGTGATTTATCTAGGAAGAGGTTTGCTATCCTCTTCTTCCAAAGGCGAATAATGAAACACAGGGTGTAAGAATTTGCCAAAAGTCATGCAGCTACTTTATGGTCTATAAACTATTAGTCATTGATATTCCTGAACAATTATATGAAATGGGAGATAGACTGGAAACAGAGTCTTCAAGATAAGATTTGAAACAACATAAACACACAAGAACAGATTTAAAGATGTAAAAATTTATTGTGTGTTCAGATATAAAATTCTACTCTATGTTGTATCTACACTCAATTCAACATACATTTGTAGGGTATAATATCTACAACGTATATTTAGGAATCCTACTACACATAGGGCAGTGAACTAAGTATTGAGAAATACACTAAAACTAAAAACTAAAACACAGTATATTCCTTGTCTCAAGGGTTCACCATCTAGTTAGAACCATAAGAAAAAGACACTATGACACAAAATCACATATATTCAGTGCTATAAGAAAGACCCCATGTATTATATAGGTCCTATGATTATGGAGTATGACCACTTCTAAGTTGAGGTGACCAGAGCAAGTTTTGTGAAAGAAGTGTTGTTCAAGTGTGCCTTGAAAGTCATTGCTCTTTTCCAGAGGTAATCCTTCTGAAACTTTCTTATTCCCATCTACATGGACTTCAGTGGTGATCACCAATTGCCACACTCTTTGGCCTCCCTTAAATTACTCCAAAATTTATTTAGCTGCTACTTTTCCTTATTCATGCATGCATTCATTCATTCATTTATTCATTCAACAAACATGGTTTTGAGGATCTACGTGGCTTTAGGAGATGGAGACACAATGACCACCACCGCCACCACCATCACTGCCACCAGAACTCATCTTTATGTCAAAGAGCTTACAGTTTAGTGAGGAATACTGACCACCTCCCCATCGGGGGGAAAAAAAAATTGATGCTTTGAACACAGAGCATGGCAATTGCTATGAGAAAAGTAAGAACTGTGTACTTTGAGTTCACATAAAAGGGACACCCAAACAGACTTTGGAGGCCAGGAAAGCCTCCCAGAGAAAAGTGATATCTAGGTTTAGACCTGAAAGATGAATGAGGGTTGGTTGGCTAAATGGGGCTGGAGAGGCAAAAATGTTAAGAGGACTCAGGAAATTTTGTCTAAATTATAGCTGAAAGGCACACCTGGTCAACCTTGATGGTGTGGGTCAACGGACTTCAGGGTTTTGAAATCTAAATTTCTCCTCATTGTCAGACACTCTGCCTGAGCCCAGGTTATGTTGAGATCTCTGCAGTTTCAAAGGAATGTGGGAAAATGGGAAAATTTAGTTGACTAGGAAAGCATTTTATTGTGTAATGGAGAAAGGATTACACTTGTGGGAAAGCTAAATTATTAAATTGTGCAGAACTGTATGTGCAGAAGTCTTTTATCTCAGAATGAGATAAGTGACAATAAAGGCACAGATCTGTATATTTTAATTTTCTTGGGGGATAAAACCGTAAGAATTATAGGAACAGTTTAAGTAGGAGTGGATTTTGTCAGTTAGGTAGAGAACCCTGAGTGGTTGTGAATCTTAGTGCCTGATAAATTTCTTTTAATAGGATAAGATAATCTAATTTAAGTATCAGTCCTTATGGCTCTGAGTCCTTATGGCTCTGAGTCTTTTCCTGGATACATTAGAAGGCTACATCTCTCAGCAGCCTCCATGAAGCTAGATTAGGACTGAGTGACTGATTAAGATTAAGGATTAGATTAGGATTGTGTGACTGAGTTTTAACCAGTGGAATGTAAACCACTTCTAAGCTTGGCCTGTGAAAGTATCTCATATATTGTCTGCCTTTCTACAATATATTTTTTGTATCTAAAAAGCAGAAGCAACTGAATCCCTGAATCATGGCTTAGGAGAACCACTGAGTAGAGATAAACTACGTCAAACTGTATCATGAGCAAGAAGTAAATGTTTGCTGTGTTAAGCCACTGATATTCTGGGGATTATTTGTTACTGAGGCATAGCTTGGCATACTCTGACAAATACACTCCTCCACTTAGAGGTATTCCCGTGCCCTTCTTTGGATTTTGTGAGGGTCATTTATAAAAATAAGGCTTGATCAATCATTGGACATAGAAGGTGAGGGAGCAAAACTCAAGAAAAACTTTTGCGTTTTTTGGTTTGTGTAAGTGAAATGGTGAATTGAAATGAGTAGGTCTGAGAATTAAAAGTATGAAATTAATTTTGGACATGTTATGTTAGAAGAATATTTAGCTTTATATCATGAATGATCTTATAAATATCACTGAGGGTATTTTGTGTATATACTTGTGGTCTTATAGGTTTAATTTCCTGTAGAATCTATGGATATAACACCTACATTTGTTGATGGGTTTGTTCCTTCACGGCTCAGCTGAATTCTGGAGGAATTTTTCTGATTCCTTGGTTCAATGAATTCCCCAGAGAGCTGTGAAGATGCTTATTCTTTCTGTGCTGGAATGGCCTTGAGTTGTCCACCCACTCAAAGGGAGTAGATTGTTTAAATCATAACAGCATATTTGTGCTCCTTTCTCCTCGACTCCCCCTCCCCCCAAATCTACATTTTCCTGAACATTTTTATGCACCATACTCTTGCTCTTTTTAAAGATAGTTCTCCTTAGATAGATGGTAAAAGCCAACACAAAATGTCAAATCCAAGTTTGTTGCACAAGCAGTTTGGAAGGTCAGAATGATGTCCACAAGATATGTACCAGCAGCTAACTCAATTTTTGATTTCCCCAAATGACTTTTTTCTTGTGAAATCTGCTTTTCACATCTTCCCATGTTCTTCGCTTAATGGCTGCTTTTATATTTCAAAAAATAACCAGGAAGAAGTACTTTAGAAAAGTTATTGTTTTTGTTTTTCTTTGAAATCTCTTCCATTATTCCTTGGTGTTTTTTCCTAGAAGAGTATTTTGCATAGAGTGGGGACTAACTACGTATTTGCTGACTGGTTTAAAGATCTTAGTTTGGGCTGGAAAGAAATTTAGGGATCATCAAGTCCAAGCCTATCTGTTTATAGATGATGAAATGAAAGCCTAGGGAATGGGAATGTTTAGTCCAAGGTCACAGGAGCTGATTAGGTACAGACCCTCTGTTATTACTAATGCTGTTGCTTCTTTAATTATGTGCATAACTCAACAGTTTCACAAAGCCATTATTTATCTCTTCTGATCCTTACAATAACTATGTAAGCTGGAGAACACAGACATTGTCAATCCTTTTGGGTTTTCACAAACAAGGAAATTGAGGCCCAGAAAAAGCAAGTCAAATCGTTGAATTATCTTATTCGTTTATTCCACAAATATTGATTGAGCCCCTTTTGTGGTCCAAGGACTGTTCTTGTTTTGTTATAATTATGAATGAAACAGACAAAGTCTCTGCCCTCCTTTTATCCAGGAGAAAGAGAGAGAAAGCACTATAATAAATAATAGCTGAAATGAGCGAGCTTGCCTCCTGACACTAATCCAGTGGTGTTTTTGTTAATTAACTAAAACAAATGAAATATTTGATTGATTGATTAATTCTCTTTTAATAAGGAGAAATAACCCCTTCAAAAATTATTCTGTAAAGAATGCAAAGCCTTTTAGATGCAGCAATAAAAACAGGGCTTCAGAGAGTTGTATAATTTTATGTGCTCAAGAGAATATGGGGCAACGTCAGTACATGTTCCCTTTCTCTCCAGCTTTTTATGATTGGTCTGTAACAATAATAATAACAACCAAATATTTGTGCAAGAAATGTATTTGATTCAGTGGGTAACGTTTGACAGCCTTAACTCATGAAATATTGAAAAGTTCTTGCAGGAAGCTCCAGCAGAATATGGAATACACAAGAAGGTATTCAGAGAACAGAAAAATAAAATCAAAGGAACCTGCTACCCAGTCTGTTTCATTAAATATGAAAATTAAAATGCCTTAACAAAATGCTTTCTCTTCCTCTCTCCTCCCAACAAACAAAAGCTTTGGTAGGCAGCCTGAAATTACTCATCAAAGAAAAAGACCAGGCTCAGATTCTAAATGGCTTCTTTTGAATTAAGCAATTAATGCTAAAAGGAACATGTTGTCTCCTCAGCATTTGTAAGGTAAAACATTCATTGTACTTCCTGGCACTCTGTCAAGGCTTTCCTTGGCCTAAGCCAGCAGAGAAATGGTTTGCTGCCTGTGCTCTTGACCTCCGGTAATCAGGAGAATTTGGCTGGTTCACTTGACAGCAGCCATGCTCCTTAAGGACAAGAATGTGCCTGGGAACGATTCTCCGGGGGCCCTCTCGCCCAGACCCTGACTTGCTGGTCTTGGCAGGTCCATCGAAGCGGGCGTCTCCTCCATTTACAAAATAGGGATGTTCCCCTATGATCAGTTAGGTCTCAAAACGCATTAGAGCGATGCCACAGAATATTGTCTTTCCCTGATTGTATTTGTTCTGATCAGATCTTTCAGGAATGTTGCCTTCCCCCTTAAAGATACTTATTGTTCATTCGCTCACTCACTCATTCAGACTTCTATTCAGAACGCATTAATGAACGGATTCCAGAGTGTGGGAGACAGTATGGGGAAGGCTCTGGCGTGGGGGCGTGAAATAAGACATGGGACCTGTCCTCAAGGGCTGCTCAGTCTGATGGGGTGTGGGGGAGGTCAGGCAGGAAAACTCCTTATGACAGTAAAACGCAGTGGCTTAGAAGAGAGGCAGTTGCAACGTGCACAGGGGGCTCGGAGGGGCCTGAGGGCTCTCCTGTACAGGGAATAAAGCAGCGGTTCCCTAATGGGGCTCTGGCAGGAGAAGGCTGGAGACAGGCTGACCAGAAGGGCTTGGCTAACTCTTCTGCCGTCCCCGCCACCACCCGCCTCCCCTCAAGTGAAGACTTCCTCTTTTTCTTGCTTTGTATGGACATATTTCTTAATGAGTTTTTTTTTTTTTAACATCTTTATTGGGGTATAATTGCTTTACAATGGTGTGTTAGTTTCTGCTTTATAACAAAGTGAATCAGTTATACATATACATATGTTCCCATATCTCTTCCCTCTTGCGTCTCCCTCCCTCCCACCCTCCCTATCCCACCCCTCCAGGCGGTCACAAAGCACCAAGCCAATATCCCTGTGCCATGCGGCTGCTTCCCACTAGCTATCTACCTTACGTTTGGTAGTGTATATATGTCCATGACTCTCTCTTGCCCTGTCACAGCTCACCCTTCCCCTTCCCCATATCCTCAAGTCCGTTTTCCAGTAGGTCTGTGTCTTTATTCCTGTCTTACCCCTAGGTTCTTCATGACATTTTTTTTTCTTAAATTCCATATATATGTGTTAGCATATGGTATTTGTCTTTTTCTTTCTGACTTACTTCACTCTGTATGATAGACTCTAGGTCTATCCACCTCATTACAAATAGCTCAATTTCGTTTCTTTTTATGGCTGAGTAATACTCCATTGTATATATGTGCCACATCTTCTTTATCCATTCATCCGATGATGGGCACTTAGGTTGTTTCCATCTCCGGGCTATTGTAAATAGAGCTGCAATGAACATTTTGGTACATGACTCTTTTTGAATTTTGGTTTTCTCAGGGTATATGCCCAGTAGTGGGATTGCTGGGTCATATGGTAGATCTATTTGTAGTTTTTTAAGGAACCTCCATACTGTTCTCCATAGTGGCTGAACCAATTCACATTCCCACCAGCAGTGCAAGAGTGTTCCCTTTTTTCCATACCTTCTCCAGCATTTATTGTTTCTAGATTTTTTTGATGATGGCCATTCTGACTGGTGTGAGATGATATCTCATTGTAGTTTTGATTTGCATTTCTCTAATGATTAATGATGTTGAGCATTCTTTCATGTGTTTGTTGGCAGTCTGTATATCTTCTTTGGAGAAATGTCTATTTAGGTCTTCTGCTCATTTTTGGATGGGGTTATTTGTTTTTTATTATTGAGCTGCATGAGCTGCTTGTAAATTTTGGAGATTAATCCTTTGTCAGTTGCTTCATTTGCAAATATTTTCTCCCATTTTGAGGGTTGTCTTTTGGTCTTGTTTATGGTTTCCTTTGCTGTGCAAAAGCTTTGAAGTTTCATTAGGTCCCATTTGTTTATTTTTGTTTGTATTTCCATGTTTCTAGGAGGTGGGTCAGAAAGGATCTTGCTGTGATTTATGTCACAGAGTGTTCTGCCTGTTTTCCTCTAAGAGTTTGATAGTTTCTGGCCTTACATTTAGGTCTTTAATCCATTTTGAGCTTATTTTTGTGTATGGTGTTAGGGAGTGATCTAATCTCATACTTTTACATGTATCTGTCCAGTTTTCCCAGCACCACTTATTGAAGAGGCTGTCCTTTCTCCACTCTTATGAGTTTTTGAGAGCAAAGGACTTTATAGAAAAAATACGGGCAAACAATATAAGTTGTCTTTATTAACTCCTGGTAGCACGAGTCAATATCCTCCACGTTTCACACATGAGGAAAATATTTATCTTAAATAAATATTTGCTCTTTTGTAGTCATTGTTAAAAATAGTAATCCTTAGTTCTTCCTCCATGAAACCTACCTACTGAAGTATTTTTGCATTCAATTTGGGAAGGTTAGCAACTGGCTAGGAGCAAGGTAAATATTTGTTTTGTTTTGTTTTGTTTTTGCGGTACACGGGCCTCTCACTGCTGTGGCCTCTCCCGTCACGGAGCACAGGCTCCGGACGCGCAGGCTCAGGGGCCATGGCTCACGAGACCAGCCGCTCCGTGGCATGTGGGATCTTCCCGGACCGGGGCACGAACCCGTGTCCCCTGCATCGGCAGGCGGACTCTCAACCACTGCGCCACCAGGGAAGCCCTTAAATATTTGTTGAATGGGTGAACCATTGCAGTGACTAGACCTATTTTCGTATAGAAGACCCACGTTAAAGAAATCGTGACATTTAGTCTGTTATCTTGAAAGTGAAATAAACTTTATACCAAAGCAACAATAGATCTTGCAATGAGATCCTAAGTGATTCATCCTGACTCAGTTTAATAGGTGATCTTTTAGGTACCTGCCTGCACTAAGTGCTCGCTTATACCTTCTGTTTTCTCATCTTGGATGATAAAGGTAGATTTTATTCACTTGATTAATTTCTATGCAGCTATATGAAGAATTGTGCTTATACTCAAACCATAAGTGTTATTGTTTTAAGCATTTACTTTATGATAATAATGTTGCATAATGGGGGGAAACCCGTATTCTAGAGTCAGAGAAAGTGCTCCAAATTCCTGTTCTGTTACAAACTGGCTGTGTAACCTTGGCAAAATTTCGTTCCTTCTCTGGGTTTCAGTTTTCTCCCATATGAAATGGGGATTCTAATCCCAGCTGACTTCCCTTATTGTTTTTGAGGATCAAAAGAAATAATCTAACTGGAAGTGTACTGTGAACTATAAAGTGTTACATAAGTGAAGGTGCTTATTATTTGTTGAGCCCTGGGCCTGCCAGACCATATGATCTTTTCCAGGGTTGTTTGTTTATAGTTGATTAATTCCTCCCTGCTTCTCCTGCTTTCTGAGGTCCACAGACGTAGGGGATTGGCAAAGAAATGAAAAGCTACAGCTTCATGTAAACAGCTTCTCTCCCACTTAATCCTTCTTTGGTCTCCCTATTCATGTGTCTTCTTAATAACAGGCACAAAGGAAACAGCACCTTCCAGCCCCACGTTAGGATCCTGGCAGTTCCAGGACCTCAGACCTCTGAGCAGACCATCCTCTTCTTCTGCAAGATGCTTCATGGCAGATTTTACATTTTTTTTTCAGTGAGAGATTTCATTATCTGTTCAGAAAATGGAGCTTCTGGTTTTTAGCTGTTGTTATATTTTGTTTTATTTTGAAAATGTCTTTCATGATCAGCAAAGTGCTTCTGCGGGAACATCGCCCTCGTGGCTTTCCATCTTTATTGTCTCATGTCAGAGTAACTTTCCTGACAAAGTGCAAGGTGGATTTCTCCCTGCCAACGCAACAGGCACTGCTGATGCCTGGAACAGAGGTCGGCTCCTTCCCTTAGTTTAGAGCATCATTATAGATAATAACAATTCTGGAAGCAGGACTTTCCTGGCAGTTTAAGTTTGGGGGATGATACATGAGACAGAAAAGCCCATTTCGAGCTATGAGGTGCTGACATCGGGAAAATTCCTTGTTCCAGAGGAAATAAGTCAATTTGACTCAGAAGACACATGGAGGGGAGAGCCATGCTCTTGTTAGGTGGCATGACCTTCTTCTAGTATTAAAAATATATACCATTCTACTTTCAGACAGAGCTTGAAGGTTATGACTTTCTCTTTTTCTTTTTTTGCAATACCTTTTATTCTTTTTTTACATAAAAATTATTTATTAAAGTATAGTTGATCTACAATGTTGTGTTAGTTTCTGCTGTACAGCAAAATGATTCAGTTATGCACAGATGCAAACTATTATATAGAGAGTGGATGAACAACAAGGTCCTACTGTATAGCACAGGGAACTATATACCTCTTTCTTTAGTTGAGGGAATCTGGTCACGGAACCAGGCAATGAGTTTGGCTCCTAGTTTTACAGCTTACTAGCTGGACAAAAATAGGTCCGATCTATGTTTATTTATAAAGTGAGGATAAAAATATCTGCGTTACCATCCCCTGATGTGTTGTGAGGATTAAGTGACAATTCCTTCATGTGCGTGATGCCTTCTGATTTTAAAGCATTTTCTTGTAAGAAGTGGGGAGCACGAGGTTAAGAGCATGGGTTTGTGGGGCAGCAATGCATCTGTATCCCATTCCAATTATATCCTAGCTTTGTGGCCTTGCACACTTTGCTTAAACCTACTGAGCATGGATTTCCTCATTGTTCAAATGAGAATTGTAATACCAAAGTTCCAGGGGCATTAGAAGGATTAAATGATACATGTGAAGTACCCAGTTCCTGGCTTGTGATGTGCACTTTCTACGTGGTTACTAGTTATATCTTATTTGATTTCTACCTAACACTGTGAGGAAAGAAGAGCATCTCTTTTTCACACGGTTTCCATTGTGGAACAATTGGTAACCTAAGGCCCCGAAAGATGAAATGTAATTGAAGTTACTCTACTTAAATCTAGCAGGAATATTCTGTAAAGCAACATATAAACTTAGAGCCTGTGACCACTGCTGGTTAGAATTAAACTACATCTTCCCTTTG
The DNA here is from genome assembly GCF_964374135.1 of Grampus griseus. Taxonomy (NCBI): domain Eukaryota; kingdom Metazoa; phylum Chordata; class Mammalia; order Artiodactyla; family Delphinidae; genus Grampus; species Grampus griseus. Next base: position 65,460,870 of record NC_138998.1, read on the forward strand.
AGGCAGCAAACATCATTCCTGAAGATGACCTGGGGGAAAAGGCAGCCGAGATTTAATGCTGTGGATTCACGGAAAGCCTACTGCTCACTCAGTGGCATGCTTGGAGCCTGGGGCATCCCCTACAGAAGATCCTGGCTTTTAATATTTCTGATACACCTCCGAGGTGGAGAGAAGGAATGCGGGAGTCTCAACCTAAAGGGAAGATTGTGATACGGGAAGTTGTTTTCAGTAACCAGGCAGCGCAAGACCATTACTCAGATGCCTGCTCCGTCAGACATCAGGGTCCCGGAGTGCAGGATGTCAGACCTGGAAGGATCTTAGAAATCATCTAGGCAATTATATATGTGAATAAACAGACACTATTTACCGATGTTGAAATTCTACCTGTAACAGTATGTACTGTTACCAGTGGGCCAAGTTCGTGGTTAATCTGAACCAGGACTTGGCCTCTCGATCCCCAATTTAGAAAGTCTCACCTTTGCTTGGAGGTACTGTAGGAAATCTTGGCATGAACATAACACAGTCTTTGCCCTCAGAGCCAAAAAACGAGATCAGATGTGGACATGTGTGACTACAATCCCAGGTAAAGGTCTTAGTTCTTTTCAAAGTAATGTGGAAAGTCAGAAAAAAAAACAAACCATACCTGTTTTGGAGAATCGGGGGGAAGACTCAGAAAAAGAGGTAGCCCTTGAGCAGAACCTTGATGACCACATGATGGAGGAATAAGAAGTGTATGCAGTGAAAGACCTAAAGCGAAAAGATGGTCATGTCCTTATAAGTTTAAGAGAGTCTGAGTTCTTCGTCTTCCCTCAGCCTCAGTTACTCAGGAAAGAGAGAACAGGCTTACTTCCCCACGTGATTAGGTGATGTATGTGAAAGTGTTGTGCTCAGTGCTCCCTCTTTTTCTCATTCCCTCCCCAAACCAGACCACAGGTCTCAAGAGGTGGTCTATCATCTGGGCTGTTGGTTGTTCCGATTTTTCCTTGTGGCTTAAAAATGTGCCTAAGACTATCATTGGGCTGTTGAGAGCGGTGAATCATAAAAATACCCTAACAATTAAAAAATAAATTGCGTACAATCACAAGTCAGAGAGAAGGGATTCCTCTGAGTCACACATTCCCTGTGAACTCACTTTGCCAGAGTTGCATCCCGTTATGACTAACCTTCGTGGGTTATTCCTGGAGCAGGGACTGCTGTAGTGCATAGGTGGAATCTTTGCGCTAGAGGATGCTCAGAGCCGAGAGCATCAGCAGTGTATAGAGAGACTGGATGAGCGAAGGAATGGCTGTCTTAAAGAAAGGGACAGAGTATTGGAAGTTGGGTGGAGGTACCACTGACAGATTTGGTAAATGAAAATATAGGACACCCAGTTACATTTGAATTCCAGATAAACAAACATACGGTTTTTAAGTGTATCTCAGTTATCATGTGGGACATACTTATACTAAAATCTATTATTTATCTGAAATTCAAATTTAAGTGGGCATCCTGTATTTTATCTGGCAACCTTAGGTGGATGAGGCAGAAAAGTCTAAGGGGGGTAAATGATAATAAAAACACCTTTTTAAAGAAAGAGTTTATAATTTTAAAAGTGCCCTTAGTTCTCTTGTCTCATTTTGACCTCACATTAACGAATAGCAGGACAGGTCTCCTAACTTTAGAGATGGTGAAAGGTGAAGGTCCCAGAGGTTAGGCGACTTACCCAAGGACATGACATGGATGGTGGCAGTTAGCACCCAAGTTTTGAGATTTCAGGTTTACCAAAAAGTTGCAAAAATAGTACAGAGCATTTATGTTTACCCTTCACCCAACTCCCCCTAACATTAATGCCTTGTATAACCATAGAACAATAATCAAAACTAAGACGTTAACCTTGGTACAGTATTATTCACTGAAGTACAGACTTTATTCAGATTTCACCAATTTTTCCACTAATATCCTTTTTCTTTCCCAGGATCCAATTCTGATTCCCACACTACTGTCACTGCCACATCTCCTTCGTCATCTGCCGCCATCTGGAACCGTGCCTCACAGTTTTTCCTTGTCTTTCATGATCTTAACACTTTTGAAGAGTACTGATGAGTTAGTTTGTAGAATAACCTTCAATTCTGGCTTACCATGGTTTTTTTTGTGATTATACTGAAGGTATTGGGAAGGATAATGCAGAGGGGATGTATATTTCTCAAGGCATATCAGATTACGTTGATAGGTACTACTGGAAACATTAACATTAATCACTTGGTAAAAAAAGGCATCTGCTGGATTTCTCCACTGTAAATTTACTATTTTTTTTTCCTTTGTGATTACTAAATATTTTGAAAGGACATGCCTTGAGGAGGTATAAATACCATGTTTCTGTTTAAACTTTCACCAACTAATTTTAGCATCTATTGGTGGACCTTGCTTACCGCACGATTACTGTGGTATTCTGGCCATTTTCTATTTTTCTTATTCCTTCTACATTTATTAATTGAAATTCTTCTGTAGGCAAGAGTTGTAGCTTTACTCTCATTTAAACTCAGTTATTGTAATTCTGAGTTTATTGCTCCTGTCACTAAAGCACAGGTGAAAGAGAAAGTAAAAGGGTTTGGTTTACTGTAAACGTATGGTTGTTTCAAGTGTGCCTTGGAAAGGGAATGGGAATTATTTTGTTCACTTCACAAGTATGGATCAAACACTTATTTCTAGATAAGGCATTGGGTGAAGCACTGTGAAGAAAAGAAAGATGTACACATATCTCAAGGAGGCTGATAAAGGTCAATACTTAAGGCACTTTATGAAAGTGATAATGAAGCTTTTCAGTTGAATACTGAACGGATAAATGACTGCTTTGGTGGTTATGGCAAGAGCAGGTGTATCCAGAATGCAGTTATCAAGCTCTCACTGCAAGGTCCGCTCTGCGTAGTGTACAGCAACCCCAGCCATATGATGATGTATGTGCAGATCTTGGATGCCTTCGTTCATAGAGTTATAAGCACCGTAGTCTCTCTTAATTCATAGAGAGAAGAACCCAACTAAAAGATAACCATTTGACTGCCTTTGGGGCACACAATTCCTTTCCTGCCTGAGAGAAACTAGGAGGCTTCAGAGAATTCAAGCATTGTTCCTCAGTAGGAAATTGGAAATTACTTGGAAAAGTTAAACTTCTGTTCTTGGTGCTTTCTTTCTTAACAGGGGACTGAAACAGACCATATAGGTATAATCCCAGTGACCCAGATATCATCAGAGGATAAAGGACTGGCATGGTCAAACGATTTCTAAGCTGTAGCCTGTTATTTTAAGCAGCAGTCAATAAAGCTAAAGGACAGCTTTAAAGAGAACACTAATTGTCCTTTTATGTGCAGTGTAATGAGATCCATCTAGGGGCAGATGTCGCTTCTCCCTGTGTGGGTCAGTGGTTTACTGTCCTGCCTCCTGTTGGAGGAATGCTTTGCATATTCAGGCGCAATGTGAATTGTTTAGAACACCCCATGAAGAATGCTGATGTGAGGAGAACCCAGCTCCATTGCACTAATACCATTAAAAAAAACAAAAAAATCTTCCCAACTGTTGAGCTTATTCCAACTACAACAGGCCTTCATTTACATTCTTACTCAAATGCAGATAAGTTTGCGATTCAGGTAGTAGCCTGTATTTTAAAATGAAGAAACTGAAGTCCAGTGCTCTTCTGTTATTTTTGCTAACAATGGTGGATCCCGATCTTGGACCGAAATGCTCTGATTCTAGAGTGTGTATTTTTTACCTTAGGCAGTGTTGCCTGGGGGCAGTGATATTTCAAAATTCTTTATGACTGTACGTAGAGTAGCCATATGTCCCACTTTGCCCAAAACGGTTCAGATTTATGCTTTCTGTCACGGCATAATTATCAATAGTTTGACTTTCTACTCTAAAAAAATGCCCTGTTTTGGACCAGAGAACATAGGGTCACCCTATTTATAGGACGGCTCAGAGAAATTCCAACTTGGGTTGCATGCAGTCTTTAAACTTATGTTAAGGAAATCACTAATAAACTACTTAAATATTTAAAAAATGATTGTCATTTAAATATATTATGATGCATTCTGATGGAATAGTATGCAGATATATATTATATACATATATTAAATGACCTGGGAAAAAAGCTCACAAAAAAGGCAAAATTATAGTAATTTAGTCCCAGTGTAAGCATGTGGTTATAGCTGGGTAATGAGATGGTTGATTTTCTTTTCTAAAAATACGTTTCTGGATTTTCGGGTAGTCTACAACGAGCATGTGAAACATTTGTAGCAAAAAATAATCTTTAAAATCTCTCATTTAGAATTAAGGGGTCTCCTTTGATAGGAGACTATGAAATCACCAAGTTGAAGAAAATAAGACCCTATAAGTGGAAGTCTAACAACATAATAAAATCCTTTTCACGAGTAGAACAGAGCTTTATATTGCCAAGAACTTTCTGACCATGTTTTCTCATTTAAACTTTATAAGAAAGCTCACAGTCAGTAAACGAATTCCCTCCCCATTTTGCAGGTGAAGCCAAAATGCAGGTGTAGAGTGAATGAGGCAACTCTGGGACCCCAGAGGTTGTCCTACTTAAGACTCAACACCACTGACTCTTTTGCTAATCCTATATTGGCTTTTTTTTTTTTTAACATCTTTATTAGAGTATAATTGCTTTACAGTGGTGTGTTAGTTTCTGCTTTATAACAAAGTGAATCAGTTATACATATACATATGTTCCCATATCTCTTTCCTCTTGCGTTTTAAAGCTATAAGTGTGACACTGAGTTTATAGTTAGAGTTTGTAGTTAGAGGCTAATTCCTTTGCTCATGCTGCTAGTCTCTCATTGTGAGCACAGCTAAAGGAGAACGTAATGCTGCCACAGTATCACACAGGGGAAATTAAGAGAAGCTTTTCCTTTCTGTAAGCCACCATTTAGCCAGCTGTTAATTTCTATCTCGACCCATTCAAAAGTAGACTGACTACAATGTAGAGACTTAGGCCCCAAGCCTGACTTTGTTGTGATTATGCCTGCCCGGTGATGATTTATGACGACTTGCTTTTTTTTCTCTGGTCCTGGATTTCTCCATCCACAGAATGAAAATGGGTAACCGGATCATCTCTATGGTTCTCTCTGGCTCTGAGAGGGTGTGATTCCAAGCTTCTGAGCTTCTGGGGAAAAGAGTGGATTCCAAAGCTCTATTCCAGAAGCACCCTGTCTAATTGGGGCTCTACTTTTCTTTGCATCTGGAATGAGCCCAAAGAAAAGGTCATTTTTGCATACATCTTGAGGTTGTGCTCCAATGTCCTCATTAAATAACAGGAGCCCAGACTGGCAGACCCAGGGGAATATTCAGTCAAGGAGAAAAAGGCCAAGTCGTTACCAGAACACTATCATCAGAGCTGTAAACACAGCATTCATTCATTCCTGGGTTTTAGCTGAAAGCCTGTTCCATTCTGCTCACTCTCTCCTCATACAGGTTCCGTTTGTCAAATGTGTGTGACCAGTCCGATAAGTCACCATAGGTGGGAAGGGAGAAAGAGAAAGAAAGAAAATTACAACCGTAAATAGACTCTGAACATAGAAAGATCAAAATAGACAGGCTCTGGCTTTACTGGATGAGTCACCGCAGCAGCCCAGACCTCAAAAACAAGCGTGGCTTCTCTCCTTAGCAGTCTTCCTGTCTGGAAAGGAAATGCCGCTCTGATTGGAGGTATTGGCCATTTTACAGACTTCAAAGCAACTTAGGCAACTGAACAGACAAGAGAGGGAACAGGTAAAACAGTTTTTCCAAGTGCTTGTCTGGAGAGCCAGCTACTTAGCTCTGATTTGAAGCTGCATGGAACTGCTCTCATCTTTAGCCAATGGTGTTTTGTTTTTGTTTTTGCTTTTGTTTTTGAGTATGGTGGTCTTCAGTTCTGGTGCAGTGTGTGTATCTTTTTTTCTCTCAAATAATATGTTATTTTCTGGCTAAGACTTGGTTTTCAGTCACTGAGCTGAGTGCAGTGGGGGATGGATATGAGGACCATCTAATGAGGAAGTGGGACAAGTACACACATCACGGTATTATGAAAGAAAATGTGCGCTGAAAACAGGAAAAACATGAGACTATGAAAGTGCAAAGGAAACAGAGGTGGACCTTGACGAATGGCCTACCAGAGTGTGAGATTAGTGTGAAGGAAGGCCTGTGTGTATTCAGGATTCAGTGAAGAGTCCAGGTTTAGTTTGGCGTGTCGGGTACAAGTAAGGGAGTAGAAGAAATAAATCTTGAAAGACAGATTGGGACCAGATCCAAAAAGCTTTTGAAGGCCAAGATGAAGTTTTGGGTGTTGCCCTGTATTCTGTGGAGTTGGGGAGGGGGAGAAGTGTGACGCTATGGAAGATAACAAGTCAAGTGTGGGGAGAAGAGATGAAAGAGAAGTCAGATCCAGGAGGGTCACTTAGGAGACACTGCCTAAATCAAGTGGGACCACTGTGGCATAATAAGGAATATACACTACTCAGTTTTTGTCCCTGGTTCTTCGCATAGAGCTCCTCAAACCCTTGTCATTTCTTGAGTGATAGAAGTAATAAGAGCATCTTTTGCTCTTCTGACACAGAGCTCCTAAATCCCTTGGAATTTCCTGGGTGATAGGAATGTCTTTTTTTTTTTTTCAGTGAGATGACTGGTGTTTGGGGGTCCCTAGATAGCTTCAGGATTGGTGCTGGTTGCCAGAAAGAGAACAAGATATGATTAGAGGGTTGGTACTTTCAGCCCTATCTCCCAGCCTCTGGAATGGGAAGAGGTGCTGGAGGTTGAATTAAACACCAATGGCCAAGGATTTAATCAACCACGCCAACGTAAGGAAACCTCCATAAAAGCCCCTAAACAATGGGGTTTGGTGAGCTTCCAGGTTGGTGAACATATTGAGGTACTGGCAGGGTAACACACTCAGGGCAGAAAAGCTCCATGCTCCTTCCCCCATGTGTTGCCCTATGCGTCTCTTCCATGTGGCTATTCCTGACCTGTATCCTTTATAATAAATCTGTGATAGTAAATAGTGTTTTCTTGAGTCCTGTGAGTTACTGTGGCAAATTATCAAACGTGAGGAGAGGCTTGTGTGAAGCCCCTGAATTGATAACTCTTTGGTCAGAGGTATACATGGTAAAACTGGCATCTGAAGTGGGGACAGTCTTGCGGAAATGAGCTCTTAACCCGTGGGGTCCACCTTAATCCTGAGTCATTAGCGTTAGATAGCTGGACAATTGGTTGGTGTAGGAAACCATCCCACACACAGTTGGTGTCAGAGGACAGCTCGTGGCTCCCCACCTAGAACATTCCCTCTGGGGTTAGAGAGGAGAATATCTACAAGAGAGGGTGAAGTTCATATGTCTAAACTTCTCATCGAGTCAGTGAAGATATCAATGTAAAAATGCTCATCATCATAGAATGTGTTAGTGTATGTTGAAGTCATTGAGCTGAGGGGTCAGGGAGACTCAGCTGCGGCCAACTCAGCTTGACACAAACAAAGGAAGATTGCTCAGTTTGTAGAAATATGGGGTAAATAGGTTTTAGCTGGCCTACTCACACTGAAGGCTTGATTTGCTGGTTGGGGTTCTGAATACTATTGGTTGGCTACTCAACCACATTTTTTTCCAGCCTGTGGTTCCTTTCCAACCATGGTCCCAGTTCTTGGTCTTTGGAAGGCAGTGGTGCTTGGAAGGAAGAGCACATACCTATATGCTGGGTTTGCTCTGCTGCCTGTCTGATCTTGGGTAAATCACCTGCCCTCCTTGGGACTTGATTTCCCATCTGCACAATGAGCCTGTTCTGTGATTCGGTGTCCAGGGCCCCATGAGACTCCACTAGTTTAAGATGTATATTTAGAACAGGCGGTCTCCATTGTTAATATTATCTTTCACAATACAAACCCATCTCATTGAACCCTCCTGACAACCTTAGGAATAAGCAGTGAGGGTAACATTATTTTAACATATTTTACAGATGTGTAAATCGAAGCATGGAGACACATAGAATGTAGGTAATTTCCCGAAGGATGTAAAGTGGTTTAATGATACAGTCAGGACCTCGGCTACCTGACTTTCAGCCCAGTGCTGTCTCCACTCTCCCAGGCTGCATGGATACCTAGGAAGGGTCAGTGAAATACACTGAAAGGAACACACTCAATTTCCATGATGGTTCTTGAATATCCTGTACTTCCATTGTTTCTCCCCAGTGAGGCCAGGCCATAAGAAATCGAACCATTTTACGGGGTCATTATAAAGTTTTACTAGTAAAAGACATTTCTTTAAAAACCACTTCCATTCATTGGGATGTGTGCAGATGTCAAACTCCTCTGCAATCATTACTTCCATGACCAGCTGCAAGAGGTTATGCACTTGGACGTGATCAGCAGGCAGAGGCTGGACCATCTGCACTCCTCAGTGTGGGCCCCTCTGGCCATAAAATCATACTAGTTCTGGGCCAAAAGGGACCTTGGAGCTTATCCAATCCCATGCCCTGTCCAGCGATTTATCTTTTCCATAATGGTTATAATTGTTGTCCAGCAACTTCTTGAACTACTTCTGGAACCTAGACCTGTATTGTCAGCTCTCTGTTAACATCTTCACATGGTTGCCCCATTGTCAGCTCACATTCAACAGGACTGAAGCAAAATCTGTGCTATCTTCCTCAAATACTTCTCTTCTCAAATTGCACTGCCACCCATTCAGTCCAACAAGCTAAAACTTGGTCCTTTTAAATCCCTTCCTCTTCTGCATTTAGTAAGTCTTGATTATGCGTCCTCTGAGATCTCTCTCACATACATGCTCTTTTGTCCTCACTTCCACTGCCCCTCTTCAGGGCCTGTGCCATATTTCCCTGGACTAGCTATGTAGTTTCCTAACTTGTTTCTCAGAGACTTTGATAGGCAAATAGGCATTTTAAATTTCTAAATGGGAATACAGGATGCATTTCCAGTACTTATTGGCCATAGAGCATTTTTTTTCCAGAGCATCTCCTGGAAAATACTAGTTTAGCCATTCCAGATGAATTGTAGCCCCCCATCACTGGCACATGTGTCCACCCCTCTTTGTCACTGCATTTGTTATTTCCTCTGCTTAGAATGCCCTTCTCCCTGACTCTGGCCATCTGGGGAAGTCCTACACATATTTCACGGCCCAGTTCAAATGTCTCCTACTCCCTGAAGCCTTCTTTGATCCCACGTCCCAGAATGATGTCTGAGCTCTCAGAGGACCCTGTACTTGTGTCTCTTATGATGTTTAAGTTATATTCTAGTTGTGTGTGTTAGTTTGTATCTCCCAACAAATTCTAAGCTCCTTAAGGGCTGGGGACTATATTTTATTCATTTCTTTGTCACAAGTCTGGAATGGTGATTCTGTTCCCTTTCAGTGCCTTTGACATTCATTGAGTAATTTATGGTGGATGCTTGATGAACTTCATGTAATACACAAGCTTACAGTTCTAGGACAGTGCTCTCCAGCCTCTTCACCTCCACCACTACTACCTGGTCTGGATGGCAACCTGTGGGGGTTATGTTGGGACAGGGGAGCATTGAGAAAGGGAGATGGGATGAGTCTATTGGCAATTACAATACAATACAATTACAGTACAAGATCTGTATGGGAGGGGACTTCGGGGAAAGGAGAGCCACTCCTGGAGAGAGGATATTGGGGAAGATTCCTGAAGCTTCAGTATCAAATCTTATATTTACTGCACCTTCTCTGTGCAGGGCATTGTGCCAGAGCTGTGGGAACATATGAACCCTCAAGGAGCATCTCGCAAGTAGTTGGGTTGGTAAAGACTCCTAGTTCCCATGAACAGAAACCCAACTCTGCTAGCCAGGCTACAAAGATAAATTTATCTGGGTGTCAGAACCCAGGGGCAAGGAAGTAACTAGGTCTTGAACTGAGCTGGAACCAAAGGATGGAGAGCCATAGGGAACCCAAGAAGCGGCTCTACTTTTGCCCTTGTTCTTTCCGTGTGCCTTTTCTGTGTTTTAATCTTCCTTCTTGCTATAGGCCAATATCATTGTTCCCAGCTCTTTGTGATTCAGAAAGCTGTGTTCGGAATGTGGCTAGCACTGAATATCACACCAGCTGAGTTACCTTGGGCACATCATTTTCTTAATTCTCCTCCCATCAATGAGATGAGAGATTCGACCAGCTCAAGTGTCAGCTGGGATGGTCTATTTTGACAAGTAAGTCATTTTTCAGACTCGGTGGGATTATAAATAAATATAAAACACATTAAGAAATAATGACTCCCTGGGAAAATCCTTATCGGACTCTAGATTTCAGTGACGTTGGCCAGCCAATAAAACCTGTTCTGCTAGAACAAGTGAGCATAAGATTCCCTTCTGGCATGTAACTCTTCTGCTTTGGAACATTCCAGGCCTCTCTAACACATGCTGCTTTCTCCTCTCTTCATCTTTGTTAAGACAGCAATTACCTCTCCGCCCTGTCTCCCATTTGAATTGCATCCCTGGGCCACTCCAAGGATAGTATGCATATTTGAAACGTATTTGCCGAAGTATCTTTCAATATCTTAAAATAGCTAAGCAACTCTCAATTTGAGGACAGTCCATGCATTCCCCATCTGTGCAATAATAACGCTTTCCTGGGTATACCACTACAGGATTTACAAAGATTTTTTTATGTCTATTACCTTATTTGGTCTCTACAATAGACAGTCGGTCACCGAACAATCCTTATTGAGGGCTTACAACATACCAAGCACTGGGTGTGTTCAGTTTTGAACAACATGGACATGACCCCTGCCCTGATGGAGCTTACAGTCTAGAGGGACCGAGTTCATATTTTTATTCGTAGAGACAAGGAGACGAAGGTGAAATGATTTGCCCCTGGTAGGTGATAGAGCTGGAACTCAGCTGGACTGCCCATTCCCAATCCAGGACCCTAATGTAGCCATCCTTGTGTCTCACCGCCGTTGGAAAATCCCTGAGCTTCCCCTAGGTGTTAGCTGAAAAAAATAGTTAATGCCACCGCAGATGGACGTGAGAGCAGCAAATAGAAAAGCCCAAAGTAACAAATAGAAGAAAGTAAGTAAATAAAGCAATTCTTGAAAACCCCAAAGTGGGGGAAGGGGAATAGATCACAAACCAAAACAAGGACAAGAGCAATAGCCACTGGAAAACAAAAACAAGAATGGTTTGTTCCCTTAGAGCTGGGACCCAGCAGGGTGTCCTTAAGTTGTACAAAGCGGTGTTTGATGCGAGCATCTCATCCTGCTGTGGACAGAGCTCTACATTTGTATCTTCCAAGCATCCCTGATTGACAGGCTGAGCTGGACTCCGATGTGAAAAGGGCATGGTTTTACCTCTTGCCTTTTGAAGGATGATCAATAGGGGTTCCAGTGGGGTGACAGTGGGAGACGGGGTGAGCAGGGAGAGGGAGGAGGCCTCCATTCATGGGGCATGCTTCATGCCCATGATACATTCTGTAGGCTTTTCTCAGGCCAGTACCCGCCCCCTCCTCACATCTCTGTAGGTATCAAGTGCAGGGGTGGGTGGATGCATAGAAAGAGAGATATGATCTTTCTTTTCCTGAGCTGTAGGGAGAGAGCTTGTAAAGTTAAATGGGCATTTACATTTGCCTCTGTGCTCTTCCATCTTTCAGCTGAAGATACAGCCCCAGGGCCCCCAATCCCACAGCTAGTGGACGAAAGAAAACAGAAGCAAAATAAGAAAGATGCTTTCTCACACAGTCACTGAGGGTTTGAGTGAGACAGTTTCTCTGCCTTAAGAGGAGGGAGATGTATGTCAACCATAATTCCACTATAATCCAATAAGGGGCATTTACAAGTTCTGTGAAACCCCCCCAAAAGAAAGCCATTAACTCCATCTGAGTGGGTTCTTCAGAGCTGAACCCTGGAAGTAGGAGTTTGCTCAGTAGAAAAGTATATAGTTGGGGTTGAGGGGCATGACGGAGGCAGAGGAAACGTGTGAATGTGCGTGCTGTGTTGGGGGTGTGTTTGATGAGATACTCATTGTGTTTCTGGTAACAGTACATTTTATATGGTGAGATAAAATAGATGATTGCTTGGGTTTTATGGTAGGCTACCGACTTTAACAACCAACCAATGAACCTCAGTGGATGAAGAGAGTAGACTTTCATTTCTCACTCAGTTCAGACCCTAGAGCAGGTTGGCAGGGAATTATGCTCCAGATAGCCATTCAGGGGCCCAATTTCCTTCTATCTGTGGCTCTGTCCTCCCGTAGATCCTTGAGTCTTTGCCACTCAGCTGGTGGATGGCAACAGAGAATGAGGCAAGAAGTTTAAAGATAAGACCAGGGAGTCGTAGACTTTACTTCTGTTCATATTCCTGTGGCCAGAACCTAGCTACGTGGCCACACTTAGCTGCAATGGGGTTCTGGGAACTAGCGGTTAAGGGGAGAACATGTATTGTTGAATAGAACAGTCTCTACCACAGCTTGGAATCTGGAGTACAGGAGGGTGGAGAGAATAAAGGCATTCTGCATCCTTGATGAGAGCTGATGAAAGCCTTCTAGCTTCCCTATGGGAAAAGCACCTGATAAAGGAGTCAAGTCAGGCTCTGGGTGAGAGGTGCCCGGTTGCCAGACTCCTCAAAGAAAGAAGATGGATGATCCTAACTGAAAAGTGTTTGTACCTAGACAAAAAAATTCTGCTCCAGGCACGAGACAATGGACAAGAAATCATTTCAGCTCAGCTCTTAAAATGGGAACAAAAAGAAACGCAGCCAAGTAGGCAAATTATAGCCCCAACATTTAGAGCACCATGTGTTTACTGTATGTTCACACACCAGCTCTCAGCTGATCTTCAAAATATCCTTGGAAAGAGGACCTGGTTGAATATTATCATCCCCATTTTAGAAGTGGAGAAACCTATGCCCAGAGTGGTTAGATGACTTACCCGGGGTTGCACAGCAAGTAAAGATAGACCTGCAACTCAAACCCATATTGTGCTCTTTCTATAATTCCACAGATCCGCCTCTGCATGGGGGAGATACTGACCACACTTTAGGAAGCTGACCCAGATCCAGTCCTGGATATGAAGCCAGGAGCCTGGGGAAATTCTCCTCCATTACCCGCCCTTCTGTCTGCTTAACTTTTGGAATTAGTGAACCAACTCCTCATTCAGAGAGCACGTACGTGTTAGCTGTCAAACAGCACATGAAGCATCTGATAGCCCTGATATCACTGTTTGTATTATCAGACAATTACCAGCCGAGCTCATATTCATAATTTGACTAACAACTCGCGACAATGATTACTTTTCCTTTCCTGGCAAAACAAATATAGCAGCATTTTCTTTTCAGCATCAGCGCTGATGCTCCTTGGCATTCTATCAGCTGAAGGATTTTTTTTTTTTCAAAAAAAAAAATGTTAGTCGTACTCCCCCACATCTCGCTAACTTTACAGTCCCCCATGGCATCTGTGTGCAGTGAACTGAGCTGTTGAGACTAAATGTAATTTGCAGTCAAGCTTCTGTTAACATGGAAATGTACCGGCTGGTCTGCTGCAATATGGGTTCTCATTCTGTCTAGCATATGGTTGCATTAAATCCAGTCTCCAGAATGTCTCTTGTTACCACATTGTCAATCCGTGCAGAGCAGAGAACCCTAAAAAACCACTAAAGGAACATATTTTTGGAATTGGCTCTTCTATTGGATCTTGACAAGAGCTGTCCAAAGACATACTTGGTTACTTGAAATGAACTAGCCCTGTCAGATCTATACACACAGAGACACACGGGAAACTTGAAACCTGGTTAGATGCTCTGTACTCACAAGCATAGGCATTACACTGGAGGACAAAGGAAGGGAGAAGGCAAAGGACTCACTCAGCTCCATGAGTTACATTTGAGACTGGTTTATTGATTTTTTTCCTTGATATCTCTGTGTTCAAAATGTCACAGAATATTAGGTTTGCAAGGGACTTTAGCAGTCTTTGGAGCACTGGCTCTGAAGTAGGGTGAACCTGGGCATGAATCTTGATGCCATCCCTGGATTGATGCCATAGGGCACTTTCTGAAGCTTCGTGTAACTCAGTTTCTTCATCTATGAAATGGAGGGTGTTAAGAGTACCTTCACAACTTAGGATGTTGTGAGGATTAAATGCCTAAGCACACACCTGACTCAAGCAGTTATGCCCCTTAGTATTCACTACCTCTTCCCTACCATCCCCATTCCCAAATCAGATGTTTCACGTCTCTTACAGATTCACCCTTCATTGTTCTCTTGTTCTGGTCTTGCATCCCTTTGGTGTCCAGGATGTCAGTCTCTTCTAAGGCAGCCCATTCTCTTCTGTATGACTCTGTGAAACAGTTTTTCCTTATATTAATCACAAATCTCACCCCCACCTTGAGCCTTTCTTCTGGGACACACAACAGAAGTTGAATTGGGTGGTAGCCCTTTGGTATTTGGAGAGGCTATCAGGCACCCTGCAAACATTCTCTACTCTCATGCAGCACCTCTTATACCTTCAGCTTCCTATTCTGGTGCATTTTTTTTTTTAATTTTTAAATTAAATTTAATTTATTTTTTTATACAGCAGGTTCTTATTAGTCATTCATTTTATACACATCAGTGTATACATGTTAATCCCAATCTCCCAATTCATCCCCCCACCCCCCGGCGGCTTTCCCTCCCTTGGTGTCCATACGTTTGTTCTCTACGTCTGTGTCTCAATTTCTGCCCTGCAAACCGGTTCATCTGTTCTGGTGCAGCTTTGAGCCCCGCCTCCAGCCTGGCCGCTCTTCTCGGACTTGCTTGGGGTGTGTCCATGCCACAGTGAGCACAATATTTGGAGGGGGCGTGTTATCTGCTGGGTCCTATCTGGTGATGAGTGATGTTTTGCCAGACTACATCAAGCTTTACAGAATAGACGTCTCCTTGGGAAATTCAAAGATACCAATTTTCAATAAATCACATGATGCTTTAAATTCAGTGGGAGAGGGAAGCTTCATGCCTCCAGGTCTTTGCATCATTTTGTGGAGAAAAATCATTATTTCAAGGTAGTTGATGCTCTCGTTGTGCAACTATTCTGTAAATAGGAAGTTTTATACATTTTACTGGATGTGCTCCAAGCGGGAATCACAGGCATAGAAGGTGTATGAAACACCAGAGACCTGGGACATAATATTCTTTCAACGTTTGAAGAGTACTTTGGAGGATCGGGACAACATGGGGGAAGAAATTCTACTCATTCATTCATTGATTCATTTAGTCTCTTAAAAATTATTTGTGGGCTTCCCTGGTGGTGCAGTGGTTGAGAGTCCGCCTGCCGATACAGGGGACACGGGTTCGTGCCCCGGTCCGGGAAGATCCCACATGCCGCGGAGCGGCTGGGCCCGTGAGCCATGGCCGCTGAGCCTGCGCGTCCGGAGCCTGTGCTCCGCAACGGGAGAGGCCACAATAGTGAGAGGGCCGCATACCGCAAAAAAAAAAAAAAAAAAAAATTATTTGTGTGCCAGACACAGTGCTAGGCACTAGGGATGTAGTGGTAAATAATCCATTCCTGCCACAAGGAAGCTGGCAGACAGATTAAGCCACAATTTATTACTTGTTACTCACTTCAAAGCTTCCATATGTGTAATGAAGGAAGAAAACAGGATTCTAGCTGACAATAAGATAGGGCCCTGATTTAGATGCGGTGGGGCGTCAGGGAATGCTTCTCTATGCTGTATTTAAGTGGACACCTGAGAGTTGAGTAGGAACAAGAATGGGAGAGACAGGAAAGTGCATGCGCAAAGTCCCACAGGCGAATGAGCACAGAGAGTTTGAAGAACTGGGAGAAACAGAGTGACCAGAAGGGGTGACCGGGAAGGGCTTTGACCATGTGGCCTCACTAAGGATGGTTCTCCAAGGCCAGAGGGAAAAACAGTGCATTTCAGGCAAAAGGGGCAGCGCGCGCACACACACACACACACACACACACACACACACACACACACACACACACACACACACACACACACACACACACACACACACACACACACACACACACACACACACGGGTCTGAAAGGGCACTCCAGGTCTGAGAGAAGCTCCATCCTCGCCCCTTGGGTGTGCTGGCGAGAAATTCAGGGCGTGGCCAGAAATGGAGAGGGAGGCGGGGCCATGTCATAACTGGCTTCATAAACTATGCTGAGGGATTGCTTATATCTGGAGACACAATGGAAGCCCTGAGGATGCTCTAAATTGTCTTTTAATTTTTTTTTTTTTTTTTTTTTTTGCGATACGCGGGCCTCTCACCGCTGTGGCCTCTCCCGTTGCGGAGCACAGGCTCTGGACGCACAGGCTCAGCAGCCATGGCTCACGGGCCCAGCCGCTCCGCGGCATGTGGGATCCTCCCGGACCGGGGCACGAACCCGCGTCCCATGCATCGGCAGGCGGACTCTCCACCACTGCGCCACCAGGGAAGCCCCTTGTCTTTTAATTTTTAAAAATCATATCTATTTCCTCAACTTGTTCGAAAGCTTGTAGGAGGAGGGCAGGACTATGCCTTTTATATCTCTGTATCCTACTCCGCACCTCCAGGCTCAATGAATGTCACTTAAATTAAATTCCATCTCCTCTTTGCCACTTTGTTCTGATCCGTGATCTAGGGTGGCTTTCACTTTGTGATTCTCTGTACCTCGTCGTGACATGATGCTAAGGTCCCTCGTCACGAGGAATCTGCAGCTTCTGAAGACCCCAGAGGATCTGACTTCAGCCCTGCGTGGTGCTTGCGACTTGCTGCCTTCTGCTGCAAAGGTTTCACCCAAAGGTGTGAAGGATGAGTCACCCCATGATGCAGGTTATTTTCAGCTGCCAGTTGGCCATTTCTTATTGAGATCACAGCAATCTGAGGCTTGTTCGACTGTTTAGCCCAGCACTGAGGCTCAGTGGAGAAACTCATTGGCTCCATTTAATTAGGGAAAGCAAACACTTCCAAACTTCCTTTACTCTCAGCCTGCTTCCCACCACTTCATGAATATATTTTAAAAAAATTTTGCACTTTTAATGTGGTAATGATTTCCTTAATTCTTTCAGCATCAGAACTCTGTAGATTCAAGCTATTTAGCTAGACAACAAGTAGAACAATTAGACAAGTGGTAGTATGAATTGTTTGTGACAATATCTTTTGGTATTACTAAATAGCAGTGTTTTGGACTCAGTTTTCTGCGTACAAGCTAGACAAAGGCAGTCTTGCAAGTTTAGTCTTAACTATTGCAAATATTAAGAACATCTTTATTTTTTTTCAGAGCATTTTACAGTTTTCAAAAAGCTTTCACATTAATCACTGATTCTCATAAAATGCTGAAATCAAGTGGGGCAGGTGGAGTCGTCTCCATTCAACAGATGAGAATAAGGGGGCTCAGAGCAGAGAAAAGATGTCTCAGGATGGCAGTTATCTGCATCAGTTCTCTCCATCCCTACCCCCCCCCCCCCCACTTAGACTGGTAGAGGGTTGATAATGAAGACACAGATTTCAGGCTCAAGTGGCTTGAGATACAGTTCTATCAGTAACAGAAATAGGGATGACTGATTCTCTGTGAAAGATTCTAAATTCAATTTAGGAGGTACTGAGTTTCCGTGGACTGGAGGACCCAGAGCTGGATGGGTAGTGTATGGCTTTGTCTCTCAGCTGCTCCAATACTGCATAAGCACTGTCTTCTCAACCTGGTGGGGATCAACGTTTCTCCTAAGTCAGAAACATTTCAAGTTGGCCTGAAAGCTCACGGTTAGACAGCGGTCTCTTAATCCATCCCAGCTATATTCTTGTGATCCACTGCTCTTCTATTCAGGCTGACCCCAACACAGATTTGGGTGTAGGTGACACTGATTTGATACAGTGCTTTCATATTCTTTATCTCATTAGATGCTCACAGCGCTTCTGTGAGATGTGACTTCTTATTTCTGTCACGTCACTTAGGATTGAGGCTCTGTTAAGGTGTGAGGTTTATTCAAGGGCAAACAGCCAACAGTGGACACTGGAGGCTTAAACCCTGGACCTCTGTCTCCAACATTATAGCTTATTCTACTGTTTCCAGTGCAGCTCCCCGGCCCTTCTACTTTTCCCTTCCCTTTCCTCTCTCCGCAGCTTTCCCATCCTCCCATCCTTCCCTTTTCAGGAACTCTTCCTGCAGTCTTCCAACGAGACCTAGTTTCTAGGAAGTCTCTCAGGTCAATCACACATAATTTAGTATGAGTTCGAAACTTTGAGTTCCCTCTCCTAAAGGTATACGTACTTTCGTATTTTTATTCTTTGGTCTGCAGCTGCTGTATCTTCTCCCCACTTGCTGTAAAGAATACTTCCTGAGCACTTACTATGCTCCTGGCACTGGGGATACAATGATGAACAATCTGACCTCACCCACATCCTCCTGGATTTAACACACTTGGGGCAAGAAAGCTGTTTTCTGTAAGTGGACTTCTGAGATCCGCATACCTCATAGGCAGCCATTTATTCCTACAATTTTAAAGAGCTTTTAGCCTTCAATCTGGGGGTTAGGGAAATCTGCCAGGTGACAAATAGGCAATGAAAGAAAAAGGGACATGAAATACAGATGTGACGTCGTGCACCAAAATGAAGAAGCAGGAGGTTCTGCTGTCAAACTGAGCATTCGACGTAACTGGTGATGTTTCTCAATAGCCCTGGGAACAGGTAACATTTTGACAAGTTCGTAAGGGTTTCCCCTTTGAATAAAGGGGTCTACTTGGCATCCTAATACAGGACTAAACGCTGAAGCCAGGAAATAATGAGTTTTATCTAGGTTCCTGCTGAAATTTTGAAACAGATTATTACACAGCTGATCTGTGGGCATTTTGAGGAAAAGGCACTGATCACTGGAAGTTCATGCAAGTGTACCACTAACGGGTCATGCTAGACACACCACATTTTCTCTTCTTATTGTGCCACTAAATTGGTGAATCAGCAGGATGAGGAAGTTTTAGCAACAGACTTCACACGGCTTCCTGTGATGTGATTTTGCATAAGATGGTGACATATGAGCAGGATTGTGTCATGCATTCACTGGTGTCACAGTTAGGTAATAAAAATGTCTCTTAAGGGTTGCTAACAGCTCCATGTCGGCTAGAAAGAGATCCCTGGCGAGGACCAAAGGCTTTTTTCAATATTTTTTATTCATGACTTGAAAGGTTCTCTAGAAGGAGAAATGTCCAAATTTGCAGATGACACCAAACTAAAATGAAAAGCAAATGCCACAGACTGGCACAAAGAGATGGCCTTGTACATACAGTGGAAGGAGGCCTGGTCTTGGAGGAAGGCTGGGTTGACCTTGTCTCTTGTCTCTGACCCTTAACAGCAAGGTAACATTGAACAGGGGTTAATCTCTGGTGGTTCAGTCTCATTACCTATAAAGAAGCAATATAGTTGCTTGCCCTTTCAGTTCAATATGAGTATCTAAAAAGAAGCCTAATATGCTTGGCATGTATTTTTAATAAATTAATGCAATATTAATAACAATAATGAAGCTTTAGTATCTAAAATGATCTAGAACCTCTAGAACGTGGGACTGAAACCAACATGATGAAATAAATCAAAACTTAGGTATGTGAATGCTGGTGGTGGTGGAGGTATCAGGAGTAAATTTATGACACTCAAAGCTTCTAAGAACCCACAAGGACTCAGAGGCAAAACATATAGAAATCAATTTGCACTGCAAAATAAAGGAGCTGTTATAGCGGAGGATTCCTGGACTGAATGTCAATATTATGACGTAGTATGAGTGTGTTTCGTGTTTGGTAATTGCAGTCATTGTTGCTTTTGTTGTGGTCACCCATTTACAATGCTTGGTGTCAGTTTATTTATCTCTTGTAAAAATAAAGTACAGTGTGTGTGTGTGTGTGTGTGTGAGAGAAAAAATCCAGTGAATACTCTCTGGGGATGTAATAACTGATTAATTTATTTTTCTTTGGGGAGAAGGGAGCCTCCCATTCCATTTCCTCATCTCCCCTCCAGAGGTAACCACTATCGTAAATTTGTCTACCATTCACCATTTTCTTGCTTAGGAAGAAATTGGACGAAACGTGAATATATCTCTATGAAAAAAAAGAAAAAAAGCTTCTAAGAAGAACTCAGCGTATGTTAGGCACTTAAATAATGTGTGTTAATGATGGCTTAATTAGCTGTGTGTGTTTGAAGAGGAAAAGCACAAAGGAGGATTTTATATTGATATTATATTTTTCTGATATCTTCATTTATTTGAAGGGCTGCCGTGTTGAAGAGAATAGGAACGTATTTATTCTGCATTGTTCTAAAGAGAAAAACCAGGCCCAAACTGGTGGGCGTTAGTAGGAAAGAAGCTTCAGATGACATTAGAAAACTTGCTGTGGCAATAGAGCATTCCTATAATGGATCCGGGTGATTTGACGGATGGCAGACCTTCTATTTGGCCAGCTGAGTTTCCCTGGACTGGCTGAAATAAGGCCAGTGCTAGTTGCAAGGGGTGGGACGGTGTGGGGAGCATGGAAGCAGGTTTCATTTGTGCATCACCATTGCTGAATGCCAGTTGTGCACTGGCCACTGAGTCAAGTGCTGAGGGCCAACGTGGAAGTGTGCAGGTCCCACTTTCAGTGAGACCACAGCTACTTGGGGAGAAGAAGCCCCGAAGTCTCCTTGGGGGGACTGAGGAAGACTTCTCACAGGATGCCACCTTTAGGCAGACACTTGGAGGATTGGTAGGCGTTTTCGAGGCAGGCGGGCATTCCATAAAAGAGCATGGTCAGTGCCAAGTTTAGATGTCTGAGATATCATAATGTATCATCATTGCTCCCATAATGTATTTCTGGGAGCAGACGCTGACAGGAAGGCAAGGGTTAGAGCATGAAGGATGGCAATGCCTTGTCATCAGGTCTCAGGCTCCTTCCCTCTGCATCTGCTGTATCATGTGCATTCCCAGGTTAGAGCACGGATCCCACTACACTATAATTGCTTATGGGTGGGCTTCTCCATGCGCTGTGAGCTCCTTGAGGACAGAGACCATGTCTCATTCAAACGGGTATCTTCATGGCCTCCCCCGAGCTTGCCCCAGCTTATAGACTCAGTTAGATCTTATTGAACGAAAGACTAAATAAATAAAAGCAAAACGGCTCTCATTTAAGGGATGGGTCCTGACACAATTTATGAAGAGCTTTTGGGTTCTTTAGATGTTTCTGAAGCTGTGCTGAGTGTAACACCAAGAATTACTCCTAGGGAGCTGTGTCTTCTGCAGGGTATTTCTGTTAATACTTGTAGTGATTGCTAGCATTTATTTAGTGCACCTTGAACCGGTAGTGTGCTAAACACTTTACATACATGTCATTTAACTAGCACAGCATCCCTCTGAGCTCTGTAGATACTCTCCCCATTCTATAGATGAGGAAACAAGGATTCGGAGAGGCTCAGCAATTCACCCATGGTCACACAGTTAGGACGTGGCATAGCCAGAACTGGCCCAGGTCTGCTGACTCCAAAGCCTGAGTGTTAACCACCCTGCTATTCACTGAATGAGGCATGTCGCCCAGGGCGGGGCAGAGTTAGCCAGTGAGTCCCATCTCCAGGGAGACCCCCCTTAGAAATGAGAGCCTTGCATGGTTAAAAGAAGCTGAACTGTCCAGAATCTTCTTGACTCACATCCCATTATAAATTCTGCTCTAGCAGTGAGAAAGGAGAGGTCTGTAAGAATAGGATGAGTTTAGAGGAGCTAGAGCATCTAGGATGATGGCAGAAACAACATAGAAGCTTTCAAAGTAGCAAGAAGGGAAGGCTCCTGCCTTCCAGGGCTGTGGTGAGGAGAGAGACTCACAGAAACAGAAGGACGTGAAAAGGTGAGGCCCCTTTTGCCCCTGGGCGTTTTTAGTCTGGGACCTTCTTTGGAGATGTTTCTCATTGCTTTTCATTTGGACTGGGGATGTCTTCCATTTGGGAGCCCTTTGCTTCTGAGAAGCTCCAGAGCAGAGCACAGGGTCCCCAGGTAAAGAGGGGAGGTGCTCTATGCTCAGAGCACCTCAGGTCTGCTGAGCTGACCATCCCAGTACTCTCAAGTGGAGAAGGCAGGAACCCCAGGAAGACACTGTCTTCATAAGTCAGCCTGCAAGTTTGGCTGACTTTTGCTTGCTGCCTGGGTCTGGCAGACAGGGGTGGGCAGGAGGTTAAAGAACCTCGACAGATGGCAGCAATCAGTGGGTGTTGGTGGCCATTTTTCCTAAGTGCTGAAAAGATGGTCACCTTGTGCCTGTGACGATCAAACTCAACTCCAAGTTCCTCTGTCCTTCCTAGAACACAGCAGCATAATCCTTCCCTAGCCTCCAGGAGGAACGTTTGCAGAGAGAGGCAGTATCGAGGGAATGCAACGGCCGCCTGAGGTTCTGATTCAGCGATGTGAATTCTCCTGCCCAGTCACAAGCCCTGATGTCTGCAGAGATTTGCTTGTCGGTCTGCAAGGGCAGAGATGAAAGGCAACTTGCCCTAAACCCTTCCCCTCCCTTCTGATTGGTATCCACACACTGCCATCTGGTGGGAACTGTTGGTCACTGCAATTTGAATGAGAACGTTTACTCAACGAACGCTTTGTTACGAAGCAGTAATGAACAAAACATGGTTCCTGCCTTTGAAGAGTTCCCAGTCTAATGGAAGCACTTGACATGTTAGCAAGTAATTTTAACTTAAAAAGCACCATTTTAGGAGTGTAAAGTGTAAGTTGTTAGGTAGTCTGGTTGGTAAGTAAGGAACGTGGGAAAGAAGCTATAGACAAAAAGCTGGAAGAAGTCTGAGGCCAGACCACGAAGGACCTTGAATGTCTGAGCAAGGGAATGAGTCCACTCAAGATGAGTTAGCAGGAAAAGATGGGATCAGATTTCGTTGGTAAAGTAATATAGACAAGTGTCTGTACGTATGATTTTAAGCATCTGGACCCTCTTGTTTATTTGAAATCTTCTATGGAAATCCATTATGTGAACGAGGTGAAGCCATAGATATTCAGATTGAAGCAGAAGTGACAGTCCAGAGCCTGAAGAATTGTCTCCCATCTCCCATCTCCCATCCTTGGTATATACGGATGCTCTGGGGCAATATTAAGGCCCAGCAAAACATGGTTTGATACCTACCACTGTGGAGGGTCCCTTAGCTAACATGATCATCTCTGCCTGGTTTTGAAGGTAACTACATCCTTCCCTCCTATGACATGGGTCTTCATATACTAGGTTCTAGATCTTTTAAATTAATCAAAAAAATGTGTTGCTTATTTTTGATTTTTAAAAATACTCTTTTTTTTTTTAGAGTAGTTTTAGCAAAATTAAGAGGAGGGTGCAGACATTTCTCATATACTCCCTGCCCCAACACATGTATAACCTCCCCCATTATCAACATCCATCACCAGAGGGGTACATTTGTTACAACTGGTGAACCTCCATTGACACATCATAATCAACCAATGTGCACAGTTCGCATTAGTGTTTCACTGCCCTAAAAATACTCTGTGCTCTGCCTGTTCATCCCTTTCCCCACTCCCTGGTAACCACTGACCTTTTTACTGTCTCCAAAGTTTTGCCTTTCCAGAAAGTCATATAGCTGAAATCATGCAGTATGTACCCTTTTCAGATTGACTTCTTTCCTATGCCTTTTACTAGAGTTGCTTACAGTTTTGAAAACCCCATTTTATGGTAACCCCCATTTTATGAGTAAATTAACTTTCTTAAACACTAAACCTATATCACCCGGTCCCTAGCTCCCGTTATAAGAGGGCATCTGTAGCAAGGTGACTAGACACCAGTCATCTCTGCAGTGTCTATTAAGCATCATTTGTCTACTGCCCAGTCTATTAACTCACATTCAGTATCTACAGCATATGTTCCATCCTCAGCCCACAGACCATCTATGAAGGAGTTTTGAGAAGGAATCTTCTGGCTCTCACTAATGTCATGCAACTTGTTGCTTTCATTCTAAGAACTGCACTCTGGGAAAGTATTCAAGAGCCTTTTGATGAGTGGCTGAATTATGGAGAGCTGCAGATCTTTCTGTTCTGTAAAGATGCGTAGCCTCTGGATGGCATTTGCCACAAGGAGAGGGATTTCAGTCTAATTGATCAATAGTGACTGTTCCCTTGATGGCCCAAAGCTGCTTTGTTCCCCTGATGTGGTTATCCTTCTACCCTTTCAGATCTACACTTTCATATTCAAAACACAAATGCCACCCACCCTACAGCACTTCCTCTCATTCCTTCTCTTGCTCCTTGTCTTTCCTCACGCCTTGCCCACTCTTTCTGCACGATGGGGTCAGTTTGCTCTCACCTTCCCACACTAGCTTCTCTGTTTCAGGCTTGTGTCCGGAACTGCCTCCTTCTTGCCATCTGGCAGCTGACATCTGCCACATCTTTCCAACTCAGGCTCCCACCTTTTCTTGGAAGCTTTCACAAAAAGATGTTAACTTCCATTCAGACTTTTCCCAGGACTTGATTATGTACCCAGAATTTTCCACATGGTTGAACAGGTACTTTAGCATAGACTCTTGCCTGTATTCCTTAAGTTAATTGTTATTTTCCTGAGGACACATTGGCCAGTGTCCTTTTATGCACCCAGTGCCAAGTTCAGTAAACATTAACCGAGTGAATAGCACACTTTGGAGTGAATGGGTTGGGGCCGTTCTGTTTTATTAGAGAAAGTGGAAACGTAACTTAGCCTATAGCCCTTGACGAGCAGCGAGGCGAGGCCGGAAGGTCTTTGCCCACTGTCTAGCTTTCGTATGAATATCCACTGCTCACTGACCTCACTCAGTTGTAACTGTTGGTTTTGATGCTCGTCTCCCTTTGTTAAACTCTGAACTCCTCGAAGGAAGAAGCCTTCAGTGCTTGGATTGGGACCTGGCTCACAGTACATGATCAATAACTACTTTTTCAATGGATTTTCAATATAAGAACCCATATGGATACAGAAGACATGTGGGCCCTCAGTAGAGTTTCCTTAAGACCGGATGTCCCTTTTTTTTTTTTTCTGGAATAATTTCAAATGAAAATCAATAAGTAAACACAATGCAGTGCTACTCATGCATTGGGGTTGTTCAGCTTCCTTTGTAGCTCCCTGAGGGCAGGGAGGGGTGGATGTTGAGGGAGCGAGGCGGGGCTGGAGGTTCTGACGTCTGTATTAGAGCCCTGGCTCTCCCAGCTCCTGCATACGTGACCCTGGGTAAGTCACTCATTTTAGGGCCTCAGTTTTCCCACCTGTGAAATAAGGACATCGACTCTCCAGGACCTTCCATCTCTGACAGTGCCTTGGATTTCGTTGGTTTTGTCTCAGGTACCAAAAAACCCCCAACGTTTTGATTGAAACTGCTGAGTAATTTTCAATTAGTAAAAGTCCAGTGTTGGCTCCCATCCGCTTCTCAAGATGTCTGGGCGAAGATCAGTGGAGATAATTCAAATGGCATGCATGCCTCCAAAACGAGTCCCTTAGCGCTGCTTGTCCTTGGGGTGCAATAGGTTCGAGCATTCAGAAGAGCAGGTGGGTTTTGCAGTTCCTGTACTATTAGGCACTCACCAATGCTGAAGAAACTGATTTGACTTGAGAGGGAGAGCTGATATCCAGTAACAGTCTTCTCACTTTGTAATGTAGGTACGTTGGAGATGTTCTATGGAGTCAAAACTGACCCGAAATATAGCTAAAACCACTGCACTGCAAAGGCCTTTAGAATAGGGTACTACTTTGTACTTAGTAACTGAGGGTGTTAAGTTCCCTTGGTTGGGACAAAGGGAAAGTCACTCCAGTTAGATCGAGCGATGGAGGATTAATTTTAAGGGTGCATACATGTGAAAACAGGCCTCTGGGTTCACTGGAAGCCAGGTGAATCTTAACCATCGGGCCTCACCCAGCGCCTGGAAAGGGAAGGCGATCTGGATCCAACAGACTGACTTAGACCTGCTCTAAGGACTGTGGGAAGGAAGGCACACCTGCTTTGATCCTGCGCTTCGTCTTCAGTGCAGCTCGGCTGCTGTCATGTCTGCTTCTCTCAGAATCTATCCTTTTCTCTCCATGCTACCAAGCTTCGTCATTTAGTCCACGTTATAAAATCTGGTGAGACATGATCTGATTACTGTGGTTAATTACCATAACCCCTGGCTGGGTAGATTGTTTTCTTCAAGTCATTCCATAGTTGTTGATTAGCCTATATTTCAGCAACCCTTAGGTCATGGGCACTTCCTGGTCTAAACAGCTTTGGCCAGAAGCCAGGTTCTAGCCTATGAACATAACTACTCTAAACCCAGAGGGAGATCCCATCACTCAGTGAAGACGGTACCAGGGTAGTTTCCTTTACAGAGGACTGTGTGATGGTGGGGCAGTTGTGTCTGCTTGACTGGGAATGTTCGTTCGGTGAAGAGAACACCTTAGAAGAACTAGGATTGCCACACTGGTATTTACACAGCTATCTTATGGAAGTGGTATCAGGTGTGTCTCAGATCACTCTAGAGGAGAGAAATAGGACAAAGGAACAGGACATATATAGGGAAACATCTTTTAACTTAAGGAAAATATTTCTTCTGACAGTCAGAGCACAATATAGATGGAGTTGGAGGTTATATCAGATAATGAGTTTACCATTGCCAGACTTTGACAGGTATCATCATTAGCACTGATTGGGCGTTTACGTGCCAAGCATGGCTAGGGTTGTTTCAAGTAAATATTTTAGTTCTCTTCATCTGGTTATCAGTCAAGATCTGTCTTAATTCAGGTTCCTTAGAATCAGAAACTGAGAAGGGATTTGGGTGCACATGGTGAATTGAGGGTATGCTCTGCAGAAAAATGTCACCAAGGGAATGAGGAAAGGGAAGGAGAGGGAAGGGAAGAACCAAGCAACAATGTGATCTCAGGTGACATCAAGGCTTGTTCTGATTCAGGGCAGGTGTGGAGTAGAATTCACACAGGAGAGTGGTTCCCACCTGAAGCAAGAGGTCTGGGCTTCTTGACTCCTGGATCAGTCAGTCATTGAATATAAGGGGTGAGGGATGGGGTAATCTCGCAAGTGTCTCTGGGGAGTCAGCTTCCATTAGCCCAGGGTGGTTCTTTGAACATCACGTGTGTAAACTGTTAGCTGCACTACCTTCAGGGGCTGCAAGATGGGTGCACCAGTTGGCAAGCGGGATCTGGATGGGGCACCAGTAGCATCTATTCCAGATCTCCCCCCTGAGTCTACTACAGGGGCTTGGCTGCAGGCAAAAAAATCTCTGGCTAGCGTAGGCAAAAGAAGAACTGATTGGAAGCCATAGAGGGCTGACTGATTTGAGGAGAGGGAGGGGGACTAGATTTGGACCATTGGCAGAAGCCAACGCAGTCTTAAGAGGGCCAAGAGGATCACGTCTCAGAAGACCCTCAGTGCAGTGAGGATCTTTCAGCCATAACTGACTAGCTAAGACAGCACCATGTCTAGATGCCACTGGACTGGACCAGAGCCTCTGTGAGTAAATCCCATCATGCCTTCAAAGCCGACCCTCTGGTTAGAAGCATCTGTTGGCCAAATCGAGATCATATGTCCATTTACCGAATGTCTGGACATAAAGAGAGGGAAACTCTTTTGTTTTTCTTGGATGGGAAGAAGACACTTCATCTTATCCATAACTCACGTCCTGGGATATTCTTCAGAAATAGAAAGAAAGGTTGGATGCTGGACAGAAAATGGAAGGCATGTGCAAAACACCTCCTGAGAAACTTGCAAAATGGCTATTGTTACTCCCATTTTATAGGTATGAAAACTGAGGTTCAGAGGAGTAACTTCATTCACTGATTTAGAGAGGTTAAGAACCTTCAATCATTTATTCATCAAATATTTGTGGAGTGCCTACTGCGTGTTAGGTACTCTTCTAGGTGCTGGGGTTTCAGCTGTGAGCAAAATCGTCAAGAATCCCTGCCCTCATGTAGTGTACATGTCTGTGTGTGTTGGGGGTGATAGAGGCAGAAAATAATAGATAAGTAAATCCTGCAGTATATCAGATCAATATAAATACTAGAAAGAAATATAACTCAGGGAAGGAGAGGAGGGAAGCGGCCTTATTGTGAAGATTTTGCCATTTTAAGTTGGGCAGTCAAGGGAGGTCTCGCTAAGACAGTGACGTTTCATCAAAGACCTGAAGGAGATAAGGGGGTGGGCATGTGAGGGTCTGGAGAGGAGTGTTCTCAGGCAGAGTGGACAGCACGTGCAAACTGCTATGAGGCACGGCTGCACCTGGCAAGCTCAAGGACCTGCATGGAAGCCAGTGTGTTTGGGGCAGAGCGAGCAAGGAATAGAGTGGCCAGAGGAGGTAACTGGGCTAGATCACAGGGGCTTTGGAGATCAGAAAATGTATGGAGCAGAGAACTGACGTGATCTGACTTACATTTCAAATAAATCACTCCGACTGCTGTTTCTAGAAGAACTCCTGTGTGTAGGGCTGGGGGTGGGGGAGGGCAGTGTTGGTAGAGGGATGGCAAAAGCAGGGAAACTGGTTAGGATGTTACTGCAATAGACCAGGTGAGTGATAATGGAGGCTAAGCTTGCTGAGAATATAATCAGAGTTGGGCTCTGCGGGAGGCTACATAATGGTCCCCAAACATGTCCGTGTTCTAATCCCTAGAGCCTTATGGCAAACAGGATGTTACAGGTGTGTTTAAAGATCTTGAGGTGGGGAGATTATTCTGGGTTATTGGATGAGCCCAGTGTAATCACGAGGGTCTTTATAAGAGGGATGCAGCTGAGTGAGAAAGAGAAAAAACAACGTGAGGATAAGAGAAGGAGAGAGAGAAGATGTTACACTGCTGGCTTGGATGATGGAGGAAGGGGCCGTGAGACAAGGAATGGAGCTGGCTTCCAGAAGCTTCTCTGAAAAGTCAAAGAAAAGGTTTTCCCCTAACGCTTCTAAAAGGAATGCAGCCTTGCAGACTTCTGGCCTCCAAAGCTATAAGACAAAATAAATTGTGTTGTGTTTTTAAGCCACTACATTTGTGGGGATTTGTTATAGCAGCAACAGGGAAGAAATATAAGCTATATTATAGCGTTAGAACCAACAGTGTTTACTGATGGAATGGATGCAAAATGGGAGAAAAAGGAAGTCGGGGATAACTTTAAGAGTCTGATGGAGTCACTGGAAGGATGTCCTTTATTGTGATGGGGAAGACCTGCTCTGTGACAGTGAGACCAAGTCCATCTGGCTGTGCCCTTTCTCCCCTTACTATGCGAAAGAGCTGAGCCAGGATGACATTCATGGGAGATGCACCCAGCTCAGTTGGTCAGATGGGTTTCTCCACTGCCATCACCCTTCCCCTAATTTCCCGGCAGAGTTCACACTCTGTTGCAGCTTCTCTCTATCAGCACTCCCTCACTGTGCTCTGATGCCAGCAGGTAGCACAGAGCTGGATGAGATTAGACACATATATTTTATTTTAAGGCACAGCTGAGAAAACACTCAGGAAATAAAAGTCATTTTGACGTAACCTGTATTATCTGGAGGCCTGTTGATGGTCTGCTGATGGGGTTCTCAGGCTGTGGGATAGATTCCTTACACAGAGCATCACTGAAACAGCCGCCTACAACACTGCCCTTCTCTGGCTATCCTCAGCAGGTGACCAGAGTCCTATTAGAGTAGTGAGGGGAGTGACAGGCCCCTCTGACTCTGGCTCTGGCTCTGGCTCTGGCTCTGCTACTCACCTGCTGTCCCTCTCTCATCTTCAGCTTCAGTTTCCTCATCTGTAAATTGAGAGTTCCGGAGCCAATGTTTTCCATGAGGCTCCTTGAACCTGGTTCTCTGGTTCTCACCAATATCAGCGGTGTGTCTTAGAAGCTTGAACGAGCCTTCAGCCAGCCATGGTTCTGTCTTGCATTCTGAGGAGCAGGCACTGACCTGCTTCTCTCATCTTCTCTCCCCTGCCGTCCCACTGGGCTTTATTCTGACCCTGGAGTGATCATTTCTTAGGCTGCGTTAGAGGGCTTGTTTCTGTTCCAAGTGGTCCGCGATTCACATGTCCACAGGACTGAGCTGTGAGGCTCTATCTATTCAGTAGAGTCCAAGGCAGATGGCCACACTTCCTTTCCAGACTGGACATCAAATGCCAGGGACTCGGTGAGGGGCACCTTCCTTCTGGCTCGGAGCTCTCTGAGGCAGACACACAGGGCAGGTTCCGGCCACCTTCTGTTCTGGTTTGCCTAATGATGCTTTTGGTGAAAGACAAGGAAGAAGAGAAAAAGCAAAGAAGGAAGAGATTAGACTGTTTAGAGAGTGTGGCAGAAATCCTTTACCTTTAGGGAGGACATGTCCATGAAAATAAGACACAAAACAAAACACCCTCCTGCTGCCTCCCAGGAGGATGGGCACACCTGCTTTGTGAATGTGCCCCCCATCTCCTTCCCTGGACCAGGTTGATGAGTTGGAGCTTGCTGGGTCTACGTGACAGAAGTTCTCATAAATTCCACCGTCCTCTCTCCTTTCTGGCTGTGGGGAACCTGATCTGTCTAACAACACCAAAGACTGAATTACTAGTGCCGTGTATTGTGCAATGTGTATTATAGAGACTAATAAAAGCTTGAATAAATAAGCAAATGGATTAAAAGGATATTGTCTGTTTACTGCAGGACTTTATTAATGTTACATCACTCTGTTCTCAGGGATTACATTTATAAAACAAAGACTCTGCCCAAACCTTTTGTGATGGAAAAGATATTGAATGACGACCTCATAGTTATTCACCATCACCACGGGAGAGTCCCTCAAACCATCTCATGTAGGAAATAGTCACTATCATTATTTCCTGGTTTTCAAACTGTTCTTACTAATTTGTATCACTCAGTCCACCAAACAGCCCTTGTGAACTAGGTTTCATTATTATTCTCTTTGGACAGCTGTGGAAACTGAGGCTCCCAGAAATCAAGTGGACCTAAAGCCTTTTAATACCATCAAATGGGAAGAGCAGGCATCACCTTTCTTAAACCATCCTTCCCACCAACGTGGAATTACACTGGCCTCCATTTATTTAGTTCAGTTTGCTCCCATCTTGTTGGCTTCTCTCTGTTTTCCTTCTTTTCACAGCTCTGTTGGCTTCTTTTCTCATTCCCTCTTCTGAGGAATAAAACCAGATTACTCTCATTTTCACTGCAGAGGTTTGCCCACTTCTCTGAAGCTGTCCGCAAAAACACATTTTCTATCTCAAGAGCTTATCAAGGTATTTCTTTTTCTTTTTGCCCTAGACAAAGGCAAATTTCTTCTTAAGAAGAATTATTGTGAAAGCTGTGAAGACAATAAAGCTTATTGCCTCCAGACTTTTCTTCAGAGTAGCTGGTAGTTATTCTTAAAATGATAAAAATGTACTCCACTCACACCACATTTACACCCTGCTGCCCTGGGTCTGTGCCATTCTGTGCTCACAACTTTTTGCTTCAATGTTGAATCAAAGTATACTCTTTAAAAAATATTTTAAATGGTAATTAATCTGAGCAATACACTTAAAAAAAGATAAAGTTTCTTTCCAGCTTTTCAGATAAAGAGATAAGCAAGGGAAGAACCAACTCTGAGAATTACAAAAGTTACCCAAGGAATAGGTCTCCGAAGGTGGCATATTTCATCAGGTAAAGGAAGAGATGGCGGTGGTATTTCAGGTAGAGGAAATAGGATGGACAAAATTAGAGAAGCATAAGCAAGCATGGTGTGTCAAGATCATAGAGAGGGAGAGACCAGGGGAAAGTGAGAGATGATTCTGGAGGAGGAGGGCTGGGAAGATAGAAGGACAGAGTTATATCCCCAGTCCTGGTGATTTCTTAGAACTGACGGCAAGCCCAATAGAGATGAATGATGGGAAGCTTTCATAGACTATGGAGCGCTGCACTAATATAAGGCAGCTGCGTTTGCTCATACCGATATTGTTATTCACGTGTTCTTGTCATTGTTATTATCAATGACTTGAAGTCAGCCACGAGTCCCACACAGGAATGATTTGATTCAGTGGCTGGTGTTTTTAAATTATCTTCTATGTTGTTCTTGGTCTTAGGAAGGCAATGTGGGATGGGCAATGAGAAACAGGACTTCTGTTTTTCTCAGGTCCTGCAGGTTCATACCCGTAACTTTGGGGTAAAGTCTGTTGTGGTAGGTGATGCTTTGATGGAAAGTTTTTTTGTGGAGTTTGAGCTGCAAAGATTCACTGTCATCAGTCTTGTAAGCATTGCAAAAGAGTGTAGGAGGTGGCCTTCTCAGACATTGCCACTCTCTGCTTCATGTCATAATAAATTCTAAAATTCAAATTCCAAAGGAACACCTCTCTGGTGGTTGGGTGGGCAGATGGGTGGAGGGGTAGACATTGCTGAGAAGGAAGTGGGTGGAGTTGTCAGCCTGAACTGAGATGGGCTACAGACCTCACTGGGACTTACAGATGTCTGGGATGTCAGTTAGCACCTCTTGACAAATGATCTATGAGTTGAATTTTCTGAAAGAAAAATAAAATTGAGTGGAAGGACCCTAGGCAGTCTGTGAGTTGACTCTGGGGATCTGATTGGGCGATTTCTTCTTCACGGTGGGAAGATAATCCCACATGGGCATCAAGGGGGTGGGGACCCCCTGCAAGGTGCTGCTGTATTATTTACAATAATCTTTGGTTGGCGGAATACAATAGACTTTGGTGCTCAATAAACCCCTTCCTTAATTAGAAGTCTTAGGATCGGTCGTCTATTTTGTACTGTTATTTTCTTTGTTTACTTTTAGGTTTTTCTCAGTGTTTGGTAAATTTTCATCTTGAATATGTCAGCCTGTCTCAGTTGTGCTAAGAAAAACAAGGAGAAAGATTATGTTTACCTTGAGTGAAGAAGAAAAGCGGGGAAGTATTTCTCTCTCATCCTCCTTGCCTCCCCAGCCCTGGGAGATGGGGACTTAGCTTGGTGGTGGCAACAGGCATCAAAATAAAAGAACTCCAGGGAAAGGTGAAAGCTCAGAGGAAGTGTTGGGATGCTGGCGTTGCCCCACCCTCTTCACCTGCCAGAACTGTTTCCATGTATATTCTTCTCTGGGGGATAAAAATGTAGATCACCAAATGGAAAATTCTTGTGTGCTTCATATTCAAAGCAATGATTCCTTCTAGGGTGTTTTGTTTTTGTTTTTGTGTTTAAATCCCTTATGAGTAGAATCTATGGAGTAGAGGAAATGAGCTTTAACTGAAAGGGCACCTCATAGAGATCCGGGTTGGATCTTTGGCTTTGCACGGTGGCATGACCATGGACACATCCCCGAACTTCAGTTTCCTTCCCTGTAATGATATTTGTAATACCTACCTCATGGGATGATCAGGAAATTTTAGGACAGTGTGTGTGAAGTACCTATTCACTGAGTACGTGGTAGACATGTACATGTACAGCTTTTATCGTTATTTTTTTTATTATTATTTTTTGCGGTACGCGGGCCTCTCACCGCTGTGGCCTCCCCCGTTGCGGAGCACAGGCTCCGGATGCGCAGGCTCAGTGGCCATGGCTCACGGGCCCAGCCGCTCCGCGGCATGTGGGATCTTCCCGGACCGGGACACGAACCTGCGTCCCCTGCATCGGCAGGCGGACTCTCAACCACTGCGCCACCAGGGAAGCCCTATCGTTAATTTTTTATTACATATGACTGCTGACGTAATCTAGTAGAAGATCAGCATGGAGGGCAAGATTAGAGGGAATAGGCACCGTGGTCTTTCTCCCCTTTCTTTTGTTACGAGAAACCACATGCTTCGGGAAATAGCACATGCATTAGAATCAGACTGCCTGTGTGGCCGTGAGCAACTAATTCATTCACTCTTTTTTTTTTTAACATCTTTATTGGAGTATAATTGCTTTATAATGGTGTGTTAGTTGCTGCTGCATAACAAAGTGAATCAGCTATACGTATACGTATGTCCCCATATCTCCTCCCTCTCCCTCCCAACCTCCCTATCCCACCCCTCTAGGTGGTCACAAAGCACCGAGCTGACCTCCCTGTGCTATGCAGCTGCTTCCCACTAGCCATCCATTTTACATTTGGTAGTGTACATATGGTAAGCTGGGACGACGTGAGAGAGTGGCATGGATATATGCATTCACTCTTGCTTCTCCTAGCTTTCTTCAGCCATCGAATGCAGGGATCTTGTGAGAACCAAACGATACAAATATGCCAACTGCCCAACAGAGTACTTGGCTCCCTAGCTTAATAAATAGTAAGTTCTTCCTTTTGTCCTTCTTATCCACATCTGCCTGCCTCCCCTCACCAACTACTTTTTTTCAGGTGCCACGACTGTACAAAATATTTCATTCTCTAGGATCAAAAGCCCCTGGCACTAGGTCTAAATGATTGTGCCTAGGTCTTTATCTGTTTTTTTTCACCTTTTATTTGTTCCATTTTATACCATTCCTTTCCATGAAATAAATGTTAATTGAGCACCTATTATATGCCAGGGATGACAGGACTTACTGTGACTAAAGTGACAGTTCTTCTCTCAAAGAGCTCCCAGATCAGGGAATGGCAGAGTCCAGAAATAATTATATAATGAGACAGAGACTGTATGTGCTGGAAAAGAGGTGAAAGAATGTCGAGGGTAAAAGTCGAGGCAGGTAGCACCTGAGCGGTGGCAGGTTGGTGACAATTGGAGGAAACTCGGTGGAGAAGGTCAGTTGAGAAAGTCTCGGGCTATGAAGACTTCCTCTAGGTGGAGGTGATGGGGAGGGGCTCCAGGCAGAGGGAACATCCTGAGAAAAGGCTTGGGTGTAGAAGCGCATGAGACACATTTGGGGAATGGTGACAGTTTGGTTTGGATGGAATATATGATATATAAAGGGACATAATGGGGAATAAAGGTGAGGCGTTATTGTTAAGAGTCGTTAATGACAGGATACTAATTTTGTACTCATTTTGATTTGCAATGAGGAAACACTAAGAGCTATTTTGAGAGGACAAGAAAGGTACAGTGAGTTGTATCAGAAGTGATGTTTACATCTGGCTCTAGCAATGGCCAGGTAATGGTATTTATCTGGGTCTGTGATGGCTAGTATGGCAGCATTCCAAGTTCTAAGTCAAGCAGACAGTAAGGACTCAGAGGTGGGAAAGCCTTGGGAATCGTTTGAAAACAGATTAATCCAGGATGCTGTGAATATAAGATACAAGTAGGGGAACTGACCAGATGAATTTAAAGTAAAGACAATGGGATTCTGAGGGTTCATATCAGTGATGCTGGTTTCTATTTTAAAAGAGATCAGAGTATGTGTAAGTCTATCAAAGAAAGAACCTAAATAAGTTAACTTTGATTACTGCTTCCTTGAAGTCAGTTTTCTTGGAAGGTTCGTATGCTATTAAAGTTTTGTTTAAATTGCTGTAAAATTCACATAACATAAAATTACCATTGAACTATCAAATGCATTTACATGTTGTTGCAACCATCATCTATTTGGTTTCAGAACTTCTCCATCACCCCAAAAGGAAATCCATAACTATTAAGCTGCCACTCCCTACTCTCCCCTTCCCCCACCCTTTGACAAACACAGATGCATGAATGGATAAACAAAATCTGGCGTAGCCATACAGTGGAATATTATTTAGCCCTAAAAAGAAATGAAGGACTGATACATGCTCCACCATGGCTGATGACCTTGGAAAGCATTATGCTATAGAAGCTTTTATATTTTGTATTATTTCAGTAGTAATGACAAGCGGCATCAATTTTGATGCTGTGCAGTGATAATTTGCAGTTGCAAATATTTGCGTAGGTCACAGCAATTACATTTCAACGTAGTGATTTTTGAATAGGGCTCTGGTAACTCAGAGATTTTTGATGTATTTCAGAGGTTCGCGCCACTATTGTTTTTTTTCTTCCTTGTAAAACCTGTCCATACATTTCTCAAGTTTGAAAAACTGAGGGTCTGCCAAGGATCACTTGCCACGGGGAGCCTCCCGGAGTATCCTGCCCAGCAGCTCAAGCTTAAGTGCTTCACGGAGCCAGGCTAGAAACATAACGGCACGAAGCCAGCTGGGTGTCCGAAGATGGGAAACCACGACATCCTGGAAAGGGCATATGCCTCCTCTAAAGAGGGAAGCCTCCTACCAACTCTGGATTTTTCATGGGAATTTCTCAGTTAGTAGATTTCAGCATCTCATTCAAAAAAAATTGTAAAAACACTCTGGGCAAAACAAACAAATCTGCAGGAGTCAGTTAAAGAACGCTACTAGAATACACATCGTGTGGTGAGATAAATCTGCTTTTGAATTCCAACTCTACCTTTTAGGTTCCCATAACTTTGGGCCTATTTCATAACCTTTCTATGCCTCTTTCCTCAGCTGCAAAACGGGTCTAATGATGCTGTCTCCCTAATAGACTTGTCATGCCTTTAAGTATATTAACGCGGTGCTGGCAGACTACAAGACCTTGATATTAGATGATATTATCAGCTGAATGTTAATAATGAAATGAACGGCACAGATTCTGATTGGTTCTGCTTTTTGGAGGTCTTGGAGTAACTTCGGAGGAGGTTGGGGAAATAATCCTGATGGCGATCTAGTACCCCTTGTGTTGAATGTGACCTAGGAGACTGTCTCTGAGACTCGTCACTCTGAACAGCTGTGTGATCGTGGTAACTAAGGGTTACTTAGTCTCCTGGGGAGCAGCTCTCCCACCTGTAAAATGGCAATGATATATAGTACCTTCCTCACAGCGTTTTTGTGGGGATGAAATAATTAATATTCGTAAGTCGCTTACAGCAGTTCCCGGCACATAGCAAGCAACGACACAGGTATTTGTTAAATAATTAGAAATAAATGAATATAGGACACACGTTGATCCAACATAAGGTTCTTATGAATACATCTTCCTCTGAGTGACTTCTCTCTGAGGCACTGATTCAACTTGACGGTGCCTTACTTTAGTTGCTATTTTGAATAACATTTTAGAAGGTGCTAGCTCAAGTTATCTGTGTTGTGATTCAAGACGGAGCTGTGATCAACACTGACATTATTCAGCTCATCTGGAGACCTTTGAGAATGTCAGGCTTGTTCAACAAGAAAATGTTTTGCGATTTACCTTCGGTTGATGATTATTTCTGAGCTGGGCATTATGACTGGTTATTTTAATGATTGATTTCAGGCTTAAGCCCTAACTTTTCTAGGAGATGAACAAGCTTCTTTAATCAAATTCTGTGGGGCAATAAGGTACAGTGTAAAAGGAAATACTGGACTAAAGCTAAAATATATGACTCTGGGGAAGTCACTTCTCTGTGTTAGTTTCCCAAAATGTAAAATTAAGGAATTAGGCTTCTGTGTATACTGAGACCTCCGCCCAACTTCTTAAAAATTAAATCCTATAAGTACCTCCAATATATACCCTGGGGGGAGTAGCATCGTGCTGGGTGACTTGGGATGGTCACCCCCCAGCTCTACCCTTTTGGGCTCAGCCTATGTCTCATGGTAGCCCCCAAGACATCTTGGTTGACCCAGGGCCCCCTGAATCTCATTCTGAAAACAACTGGGTAAGATGATGCTTTTAGCTAACAGACTCTGCTTCTAAAAAATATACATTTATTTTCAAATAAGGTGAACTTCTTTTTGCGTGATAACTAACTAAATGATAAATATATACAGACAGGAATAAATTTACTTGTATTTTACTCAGAGCTGGGGATTTTGCTATGTAAATGGACCCCACGCTAAAATGAAACATTCTTTTGTAGTACGAACAACTCCTGGATGTCTCTGTTTTCTAGATTCTGTGCTTTCCTCTTCTTCTTAAAGTGGGATGCTGTGGGCTTGGTACACGTTTGTGAAAACTTAGGATACTAGATTTTTTGGTTCGGTTTCTAGTTTTTGAGTCACTGGCATTTGTCCTTCTTTTTACCTCTCTTCAAAATTGGGATCATCTGAAAGAAAAAAAAAAGCTTCCATTTAAAAAAAGGTATCTGAAATTTCACAAAGTATGCTGGCATCACAGCATCCCATGAATATTTAATCATCATCATCAAGACAGGAGGTTGGAGAAAAAAATCAGGTTGTGATATTTGGGAACAGCAGGTGTGGGAAGGAGGGTGTTGACACCCTCTGAAAACGGATATGGCATGTTGTGTGGCAGGTTCCCTCTGCAGTCCCACGTCACCTGGGTGCTTTAAGAAAACTCTAGAGAGTGGCAGCCTGTCCTCACTGACCCCACACCTGAACGTGGCAGAGAGCCTCTCTAGAAGCACGGATGGCCAAACTCCTTCCTTTCACTAGAGCCTTCAGGCTTTCTCTCTTGTGAACCTTCCCATCATGTGGGTGGCTCTGGCCCCTGTCCCTTGCATCTTTAATTCTTATTATCGTTGCTAAGCAAGCACCTCTCTTGTGTATAATAAGGCAGTGAGAGAACAGGAATCCAGCTATGAATTTGGGATGGAGAGTGTTGAAACTCAGAGTTCACCTAAGACCTCTAGCATCCTGGAGTCAGGAGCAAGACAGAAATAAAAGGGCTGTGGGTCATCTATGGACAAATTATTTGTCTTCTAACTTTATCACACACTCCACTCTGCCCACCGCTCAGCTGCATGGGTTTCACCACTGCCTCCTTGCAGGCAGATGGATTCAGCCTCGAAGCTCCTGCCCCTGAGTTTTTCACAGGCTGTTCCATTTTGGAATTTTCTTGTAGTAGATTGAGAAAGTCTAACACTCTACTTCTCAAGCTTTTGTGTACAGAACAGCTCTCTGGCAGAACTTCTTAACATGGAGATTCCTGGGCCCACCCCAGGGGTTCTCACCTAGCAAATCAAGAATGGGACCCGAGAATATGCATTTTTAGTGAAAAGTTCTCAAGCCAGTGGTGCGGACTGCCCGCACATCAAATATCTTCAGGGTTGTCTTTCCTGGACCCGGCACTAAAGGATGCCCTGAGCTGAAGGTATGGCCTGAGACTGGGGTCATGAAGCCCACACTGCAGCTCTGGCTTTGGTTCAGATGTCACAGAATGTTTCCGACATGCCAGATCCCTCATGTTGCAGGAGTGTGGCTGGGTCAGGGATGAAGTGAGACAAAAGGGACACTCCCTCCCCTTCCCCATGGGATTGGGGAGGCTATCTGAGGCTGTCACATCTCACAGGAACTCATCAACTGTCAAGACAATCAGGGAATATGGTCCTTAAAACATAATAAAGATGAAAGTTAAGACCAAATTTCTTGGCCTAGTGTTGAAGTCCCTCAGTAATATGGCCTTGGCCTCAGAGGCCACTCTTCCCTTCATCTTCACATGTCCCAACAGAACAGAATGACTGTGCAAGTGACTGTGCTTGGGCTGGGGGTGTCAGTCCAAACTGAGTCACTTGGGAGTGGGAGCCTTATTGCCCAAGGCTTGATCTGGGGGCCCAACCCACTCCGATATGCTTTTGTCACTCAGAGTTGTATCCTCTTTGGCATCAGAAGAATTCTGTAGCAGTTTCTTCTCTGGGTCACTTCCTATAGTCAGAGCTCAACTTTTTGAATTGAATTCTTTTGCTGTCTTCATTATTTTGCCACACCAACTTAGGTTCTAGAATGTAATCTTACTCTGAAGATCAGTCTTTTGGTCATGACACTGACATGGAGGTGATAACAGTTGGTACTTAGAACCATAGAATGCCAGCCCTCGAAGGGACTTCACTTTGAGTGTGTCTGATCGTCTTCATGTGGTTGACCAGGAAGCCAAAGGCCAGAGAGAGAAACTTTCTCAAAGATGTATTTGCTCAGGAACACCCGGAGAGAGTTAGTGAACTAGGACCCAGAAGTAACTCTCCATACCTACACAGATGTACAATACCTTTTATCCTAACCAGTGCCCTTCCTATTTTCCTTGGAGTCTCAGTGTTTCAAAAGCATGTCTTATTTGCATTGTAGTTTATATTACTCTATTTATTTACGTGTTTAAATTTGGTCAAGCTTCCCCCCCTCCTTTGATTTCTTTCCCGCTGAGACATGTGAAATGACTCAGGCTCTCAGAAGAACTTGGGATAGGAGAAGAGACCCAATGGTAATCATTTCATCTTGCTGCAGTTTTAAGATATCAGGATCATCTTTGATTTAATTTGACCAATATAAATTGAGGAGCGGAACCTGCTGGTCTCTGCACTGGGTGTGGGAGTATGTTATCTGTGGGACCGAAGAATAGTATTTTTCCCCCCGTGTGGATCCCAGCTACATAGAAATGGGAAGGATCTAAAAGAGAATCAATGACAAGAGCAGCCGGGAAGCTGACTCACAGTGTGAACTTGGGTCAGTCCTTTCTCTAATCTGCTGCGGTTTGTTTCACTGATAAAGGAAGTTGGGTTGTGACGGCTGTCTGGGTTCTTCTCTGAGATCCTGCCCAGCTCTGCCATGTCAGGTGGTGTTTGGATGGTTTCCACATCCACTCCAGGGCAGCCCACGTTTCCACCTGAGCCCTAAGAGCAGGGAGGAGCCCAGTACTTAGCAGGAATGGTGAGACACCCTGGCATGAGTCAGGCCCCCAAGCCTCCCAAGAGGGAGAAGGTTGATACAGAGGAAGCTTATGGCCAGTTCCACGTTCTGGTTTTCTATGTATAAGGAAGGGAGGTCCATGGCAAGGCTCTGCATTGGGGTGATCCCTTCAGGGCCATTCCTGCCTGGCAAAGCTGCCCCATTGTTGCCCTCTTCCTAACGATTCTTAGTTTTCTTGCTTTGGGGGGCTGGGGGTGGAAGAGAAGGGGCAGGACTGACTACATAGTTTGTGACCCCAGTGCAAGATGAAAATGCAGGCCCCTTGTTCAAAAATTATAAAGGCTCTCAAGATGGTGACAGCAGAGCAAAACCAAACATGGGGCCCTTCGGTAAGCTGGGCTGTGTACAATGTTCAGACTGCAGGCCCGAAGCTGCCCTGCGGGAGGGTGGCTCAGGGAGTGGGGTGGGAATCTGGGGTGGAGAGGGAGGGACTTGACTCGGCCAGTAGACCCCAGACCATTGCCTCGAACCAAAGCCAGAAGTGACGAGAAGTCTTCCCCAGCTGCACTGAATGTGGAAAATGGCACAAGGGTGACTACAGCCTGGTGCCCCGAGAGTTTCAAGCAATTGCCCTTAGATTCTGTGGCAGTCAAGAGCAGACTTTATTTTGCAAAGGAGAAGCACACCAAGATAGGAAAGGGGATTCCTGGAAGGTCACACTGCTGGTGAGTGACAAATGGGGATTAAATCTCAGACCTTCTAGTTTCCGTGCCCTTTCTCAGCCTGGAGCTGAGTAACAACAAAATTGTGCTCTCTCATTGTGGGTTAAATTGGAACTTGAGAATAAGAGCGAGATGCAGGAAGGGAAATGAGATAAATGATAATTGAATGGAGAAAACAAAACAGTTTAGGAAGCCAAAGCAGTTTGTCTGAATCCTATCTGATGCACAACACACAGCAAAGCAGACAAATGTCTGTGCAGCAAAACAAAACTGGAAGAAGATGATATTTTCAAATAAAATACGCATATTTCCAACCAGCCTTGAGCTCATCTGATAAGGGACAGATTGTCCAGAGTAAATAGAGAGAGGAAAAAAGATGCTTTGGGCTGAATTTAGTTCCATGTCAAAATCATGGGGGAACTTATTGCTTCTTTCTCCTGCTTGTCATCTCTCAGGCATCAGGACCTCATGGAGCCAGGAAGGGGAGCCCAGTAGATCACATATTCGTGCATTTATTCATCCTTCCATCTATCAGGCATCTCTTGAGCACCTCTGTTTCCTTAGTGGATGGTACCTCTAGCTCCTGTACCATGCTAGATCCTGAAAAGAATGTTTACGAGATCGCCCCTACCTTTACAGAAAGTAGACAGCTTTGTATGAGGGGAGAAAACTAACCACAATGGGAGTAATACTAGCAATGCCTGCTGTGTGCTATTGGAACTCAGGAGAAGGAGAAAGTCATACCACTTACATGCCTCAGTTGATAATCAGCCTGCTGGTTCCTGTTTGCTCCAACAACTGCTGCCTGGATCTATTTATCATCACTGTGCTCCTTTTTCCTAAAAGACTCCTGGGGAGGGCGCATAGCTGGGGAGTAGGGATGTGGGATTCTTATAGACAGAATCTATTTATCCTCAGTGATGCATGG
Organism: Grampus griseus; assembly: GCF_964374135.1. NCBI lineage: Eukaryota > Metazoa > Chordata > Mammalia > Artiodactyla > Delphinidae > Grampus > Grampus griseus. The sequence goes on from NC_138998.1 coordinate 65,502,867, forward strand.
CTATGTACCAATCCTCTGCACTGGGGGTGGGGGGAAAGCTAGGGTGGAAAAGGTGGTTCTGGTTCAGATGTGGTGAGGATCCGTGCCTACTCATGCTTTCTCCTGTCCATCTGCTGCCCCCAGGACGTATGTAAGAGAATAGCCCTGCGGAGGCCAGGATGAGAGCTAGCTGAGTGCGCATCAGGGTGTTACTCCATCTCCATCTGAAAACTGGCGGGAGAGGAGGAGGTCTAATAAACCAGTGTTTCCTAACCCAAATAAGGAACAACTTAACATTCTCTCCCAGGGAGCACAGGATTGAAATAGCGGAGGAAGGGGAATCAATTGTAAAGGCTGTTGCAAAAGAGAGAGAAGAAGCAACACTCCAAGAGAAATGATCTCTAAGTGCCTATCTAGTAAAATTTTTCTGTGATTCTGTGCTCCTCAGCTGTTGATTATGTTCTCATCCACCAGGAGATCTGTACATAGCTTGTGATACAACTGGGAACAGTAGACATGAGGCAAATCCCACGTGTCATCATATGTCCCATCATAATAGCACTGCCCACTCATGCCTAAATATTAGCATTTACAAAGCTGGCGTTACCTCCAGAATCTCGCCCAGGGAGGTGGGTGGGGTCTGTATTATAATTCTTATTGCACAGAAGAGGAAACTGAGGCTTGGCGAAGACTAAGGTACTTGCTGCCGATCCCCTTGGGCGGCGGATGAGGGACCAGAGCCCATGTTTTCTGTGTGACGTTCTTTCTTCTGATTGTTGTCTTTCCTGGATGTATATTGTTTCCTGCTCCAGTTACCGCAGGCTGCAATGTGACAGGAGTGCAGCAGGAGCTGGGAGGAGGGTTCAGCAGCCCCTGGAAACCAGTGATAATTAGATAGCCGCCACGTGGACACATGGTGTCTTTTCACAGAGCATCTTGCCCTTTAAACTAACTCAATGCAGCAATAACTTCAACAGCAATACATTGGTTGGTCCCCCTCCTAAATGACCGGGCTGGGATCCAGCATCTCTCTGCTCCTCTCCGCCTTTTGCCCCCATCCTGAGCCATCATAAAGACACTTGGAGCTCAGTGGGAACAGTATTTGTCTCGCAATTACTTCTAATGGCCCTGTAGTTTTGTGGTGTGTAAGTGGTGTGACCTACATACCAGTTACGTGAAACTTTTCATCCTGGAGTCTATATTAAGGAGGACAAAAATCAGTGAGATCAGGGAACAGTGGCTCAGTCCATCCCACAGTTAACATTTATATCCAACTCCATTGTCTATACTTGTTGAAATGACAGCTCTTCTTAACAGCCCAGAGTGAAGGCTGCCTCTTCCTCTGTGAAGCCTCCCTGGATTGCTCTTTCCTGTGACTCACCACAGTGCTTGTTCTGATCCTATCTGAGGTGTTCATCATTTTTCTACATATTTCATCTTCCTGACTCCTTATGTCAGAGGCTGTGTCTAGTTCATTTTCCGATCCTTGTCTGCTCTGAGAGCTGAGACTGGCCAAGGTCCTTGCTCAGTTAACTACTTGCTGCATGAAAGCATAAACTGATTACATCATAGATACTGTGGAGATGTGTAAAAAAGACACGTGGACCTGTGATTCTCTTCACAGCTCATATTTTACTTTATAATGACTCTCTAAGTAGTAAACTTTTATTTGGGTTTCAAAATCTAAGATTCAATTACATTTTCTAGCCATTGTTGCCATGTCAAGTCTTATCCTACATTCGTTTTCATAGGCTGCCTTTCAAATTCCATCCACATCCCTGAAGGAGGAATGATATCCTCAATTTACAGAAATATCAGCTCAGAATGGTAAAAATATGACTTGCCATAAGTTGCAAAGCCATTAAATGGCAGATCAGGATTCACTGACTAGATACTAATTGATCACCATTCATTCAATATGCATTTATTTGCTGCTTGCCACATACTGGGCATTGTGGGGAATCTATGGGAGAATAAGATGTGGTCCTTGCCTTCAAGGAGCTCATAGTCTAGTGAGAGGGACATCCACTTAAGTGGAAAAGAGTGTCATGTAGCAAATAGTCTAATAGGAATACTGACCGGAGAGTTTGTGTTTGTTCTTATAGACATACTGCTCTACATGCCTCTCCTCTCCTGATCTGAAAGTGATGGTGATACTCAAAATCACAAATAGCCAAAAACCCAACTCATCGATAATGTTAATAAAAGGAGGATAGTCTTCAGGCTTAAGCTTTCTTACTGTGAATGGGAAGCATACAGATGCCAGGGAAGAATGGACAGCAGGCTGCTTCTGCCCACGCCATCATAAGAGGTCAATCAAAGAGGGAGTGGGCAGAAAAATCCAGGACTTCTTGAAGGAGTGGACAGGAGAGAGAGGTGTGTCATTGTAGAACAAGAAAAGCTCCACCCACAAACCCAGTTCCCCATCTCTGACAGGTGGAGTTCCTCCCTGTAAATATCTCCAGTCCTTTCATTTGACCCTTCGTTGGAGGTTGAGCACGTCACTCTCAGCCCTCTGGGTGAGGCAAGATTCAGACCGAGTGGGGTGACAGCACGAAAACACCCTCTTGTTTGGCTTCCTCTGAGCCAACCACATCTCCACTGGCCACTGTCTGTGGTCTGGCCCCGTTTGTCCAAGAAGAGAGGAAGATCCTTGAGGACTGGCCAGAGTCTACTCAGGTAAGGCCAGGTGGCCTGTCACTGGTTCTACAAAGAGATGGGGCTCCTCTCTATGAGCTGATTCCTCTTGTCCCCAACTTGTGTCTCGCGTCCCCTCCACTACTGCCTTGTAGTTCCATCTAGACTCATATTCTCCATGACCCGATGAAAAATGCTCTATTCCTTACTGCTCAGGGTTCATGAGATTTGTAGACCAGCATTTTCAGCCTACAAAATCCCTGGACATACTTCTCTCTCTATTGATTTTGATCTTAACTGCCCTGTAAGAACCTTCTCTATTCAGTGGCTTAGGAACTGAGGCTCAGTGAATAGAAGTGATTTGTTCAAGTTTGATCTGCAGACTAAGGCCAAGATTAGATCTGATGCCTCCTTCTCTCTCCCTCTCTGCTGCACCCCCTGCACCCCGCCCCCCCAAGCAGGTCACACCTTTTCTCTAAAAGCCAAGAGAAGTGAAAGGGCTTCCTGAACTGTCAAATGGCAAACAAAAGGTGTTCTTTTCTTTCAGGCAGATTGAGAGGGATATTTTGAATTCATCTGAGAGAGATTTTCTAGTGATATCTAGGCTTCATCAAATGGACTATTTTTAGAGAATGGATGAGAATATGTACGTAAGGTGGCCTTGTTAACTGAACACTGTTATGCAAATTGGAGAATATCACTACGAGGAGCCTGACACATGCTTTGGCTTTCATTTGGGGCTGAAGTTTATAGCAATACAGTCCTACCTTAAGAAACAGGAAACATCTCGAACAAACAACCTAACCTTACAGCTAAAGCAATTAGAGAAAGAAGAACAAAATAATCCCAAAGTTAGCAGAAGAAATCATAAAGATCAGATCAGAAATAAATGAAAAAGAAATGAAGGAAATGATAGCAAAGATCAATAAAACTAAAAGCTGGTTCTTTGAGAAGATAAACAAAATTGAGAAACCATTAGCCAGACTCATCAAGAAAAAAAGGGAGAAGACTCAAATCAATAGAATTAGAAATGAAAAAGGAGAAGTAACAACTGACATTGCAGAAATACAAAGGATCATGAGAGATTAGTACAAGCAACTCTATGCCATTAAAATGGACAACCTGGAAGAAATAGACAAATTCTTAGAAATGCACAACGTGCCAAGACTGAATCAGGAAGAAATACAAAATATGAACAGACCAATCACAAGCACTGAAATTGAAACTGTGATTAAAAATCTTCCAACACACAAAAGCCCAGGACCAGATGGCTTCACAGGCAAATTCTATCAAACATTTAGAGAAGAGCTAACACCTATCCTCAAACTCTTCCAAAATATAGCAGAGGGAGGGACACTCCCAAACTCATTCTACGAGGCCACCATCACCCTGATACCAAAACCAGACAAAGATGTCGAAAAGAAAGAAAACTACAGGCCAATATCACTGATAAACATAGACGCAAAAATCCTCAACAAAATACTAGCAAACAGAATCCAACAGCACATTAAAAGGATCATACACCATGATCAAGTGGGGTTATCCCAGGAATGCAAGGATTCTTCAATATACACAAATCAGTCAACGTGAATGACAATTTCTTAATGTCAACAACAGTGTTATGAGGCACCGATTAAAACAGCCCTGGGGAAATACTTCAGCTTTTCTGTCTTACTGTGGTATGTGGAAAAACAAATCTCAATAGGGGGGGGAAAACATCCCCAAATCCTTTCAGATTGACTCCTACAATTTCCTCTCTTATGACAGCTATCATTATATCTCATTGTTCTACAGTTTTAAGAAAATCTCATCTTCAGTGATTATGTAGTTTATTTTTTTAAGATGCTAATTTTAGCTATCATTTTTTTTCTTCATGCGCTAAAGGTTGTATCTTTCTTAGTTGTGGAAGGAAATGTTTCCTTTGTGTGTGTGTGTGTGTGTGTGTGTGTGTGTGTGTGTGTGTGTGTCTGTTTGAGTTTGTTATGACAGTACTAATATTCATCCCCGTGGGCCCACCACAATGCAGTGGGTTGCAATGTTATGTAATTTATAGCAGGCTTCTATATATTCTTAAGTGTCTTTCTGGCTGTAAGGGTCTTGAAGAAATCACTTAACCAATTACCTTATTCAAAATAGAGAAACTGAGGCTCAGAAAGATGACACGGTGTGCACAAGGCCAGGCAGCCAGTAGTCTCTGGGGCTGTAACTCTTTCACTGCCCACTACATGTAGTGAATGGTGCTGGGCACCCCTAAGTAGAAGCATTAGCTCTGTCATTTTGGGGACTATACCTAGATGCCCTTTAAGACTCCTTTCAATTGCAAGTTTTAGGTACTTTGACTTCTCCTTAGCGTCTAGATGATTGCTGTGGAAGCTTGGACACGCGGGTAGTGGTGGAGGTGGTAAGAAGTGTTTCGACCTGTGTTTGATTGATTTAATGGGGAGGAATGAGACGGGAAGGAGACAAGGATGACTCCAAGATTTTTTTGAGCAACTGGTAGGAAGGAGTGGCCTTCATTGGGGTCGCAGAAGACCATGAGAGGAGCAGGTTTTTGGAAGGAACAGCAGGAGCTTACTTTTGGAAGATGATGGAAATGAACTTTATTTATAGAGATTGTAACTTGATTGATCCACAGAGTATTTTATTTTCTCTCTCCTACCCCTGTAAGTAGTCCTGGTAAGGGTTATTGCTTACTTTTTTTTTTCTTTTTTTCAGGGAAGGAAAATAAGGCTCAGGGGGTTGAAGTCATCTGCTCTAAATCACAGAGCAAATTAATACCAGAGGGGATTCACACCTGGGTTCAAAAAGTCGAATTCCCCTTTCTCTTCACTGCCACTGCCTCATACTAAACAGATAATTTTGGAGGTCACTTATAGTTTTAGAACTCTCTATGAAGTTCTAGAGAACTTTCACTTTGTTATTATTTAAGGACCTTTCCTAAATCCCAGGAATTCACACTTCTCAGGTATGTCTCCTGAGCTGCATGTGCTGTTATACCAGACGCAGGATGTTTGGGATCCTAGGAGGCAACTAGAACTCAGCATCTGCATCAATGGAAACTTGCAATATTAGGAAAGAGCGTTTCAAATATGGTCAACACAGGGCTTCAGGTTGAACCATCTGCCTGCTGGGGGGTGGGAATGCACTTTCTTGGGCGGGTAATCTTGGACTGATTCTCACATCAATCTCTTCCTCTAGTAGTGAATTTCAATCTGCTTGCTGACATTCATGGTACATTCTTAATTCTGTCTGCTTTCTGTCCACTTGAGGTTGATACACTGTTAAAGTTCTTTCTGTTTACGTGGAGCCCCAACCACACATTTCAGGGTCAGGATATTGCTAGTCCCTAAACAGGGATACAGTGAAACACATATTATTTGATCCAGCCCTGGACAATGCAGGTTGTTAACCAAAATTGCAGAAAAGGAGACCTGCTTGAAATAAAGAGACGTTTACTTTGGGTTTGTTAGGACCGCTGGACAGCGAAATAGAGGAAGCTTATAAAGGCAAAAGCTGCAGGGCTATTGAGTTACACAAGTTGTTTGTCAAGAAGTAGAATCGCAGCTGGCAAGAAGTGAGAAGCTTGTTAAGCAAGGATTGGTTGCGATCTGAAATGGTTGATAGTTACAAAGCAGGACCTTGACACCATAAAGTTGCAGCTGTTGGCTGTTGTTCTGAGTATGCTGGTGGTGTCCTTGGGTAAAGAAAAATTCAGGTTCTCAGTGGTGACAGGGACATGTCTGAGACCAGATCCTCAATGGCCACTCCATTCCATTTTTGTCTACCTGAACTATGATTATTCCATTATAATGGCAATTTGTCATCAATGTCTAGAATAAAAAACTTTGCATATCATTTGTCCCCTCCCCCCCTCAGCCCCCCACCCTCCTGCCTGCTGGCAGGTGTTCTCTCCCATCACTGATGGCACCAAAAGGAAACATAAAATATAGCTGTTATCTTTCAGCAGCAGGTCATACTGGGTCCTTGGCGCCTGTTTTGCCTTGTGCAAGAGCTCTTCGATCCAAATGTATCTAGATAGCTTAGTGTGATTCTTTGGTGCCCCTAGAATGCTCCTACTGCACTAGGCTTTATCCAGCCCTCTTGTAATTATCTATTTGCAGATCTAATTCTAATTCTTTCACCGACAGCGTGCTCCTTAAAAAAAGAAAGAAATTATATTTGCAGGTTTTCTTCTACTTTCCACCTCTCTCTCTCTCTTCCCTAGCACAGTGATTGGCACAGAGAAAGTCCCCCCCAAATGTGTTTGAAATATTAAATTAAATGAAACAATTTGTACCATGTAGAGCTTCACGATGGAGGTTAACCTAAGTCACATAAGAAAAAAGTAGAGTATCCAAGTTAAGATATCCTTATAAACAGAATTAATGAATGAGGCAAATCAAATCTCTAATTTGGAAGCTAGCTGGTGTGGTTCATTTTGCTCTATAGTTAGGGATACATAAACCTGTATAATGGATGTGTCCGTTTTGAAATTTTCACATCATCATTACTCATGCCTATAACCCTCAGGAGTGCCAGTACAGTCATTAACAGCTGTTGGTGTCATAAACATTCGTTTGATTGTTAATGTATTTAATAAATGAAGAAGTCTTGTGGATCAATAAGACGAAGGAGATGAAACTAATAAAAATGTTCAAACATACACTCCCCTAACCTTTCAATCTTACAACTAAAAAACAAAAAAGCATTGCAAATTTAAACAAATATTGTGCTATTTTAAACTATTTATTGCCAAATATATATTTTTAAATTATGAAACCCTCTCCTGACCTGCAGAAAAATGGGCTTCATATTCTTTTAAAATCTTTTTGTAATTTTTAAAAAATTGAGGTAAAATTGACATCTAACATTATATTGGTTTCCGGTGCACAATACGCTGATTTAATATTTGTATATATTGGGAATTGATCACCACAATAAGTCCAGTTACCATTCATTACCACACATAGTTACACATTTTTTTTCTTGTGGTAGGAACTTTTACGATCTACTCTCTTAATAACTTCCAAATATGCAATAGAGTGTTATTAACTATAGTCACCCCCAAGACTTATTCATTTTATAACTGGAAGTTTATATCTTTTGATCCCTTTTACCTATTTAGCCCCCTCCTCACCCTCTACCCCCAGCAGTCACCAATCTGTTGTCTGTATCTGTGAGCTTTTTTTTTTTTAAAAAAATGATTCCACATATAAATAAGCTTCATAATCTGCTAAGACTTAAGCTGCTACAACATTGCTGGGAGGGGCAGTTTGGCCATGTATACCAAGAACCTTAAATCTACAAACTCTTTGACCCAGCATTTCCATTTCTAGGAATTTATGCAGAGGAAAAAATTAAGGATTATGAAAATCTGTACCTACACGGATGTTCAGTGCATGGTCATTATAAAAGCAAAGGGGGAAAAAAAGCAACGTGAACAAGTAAAAATAAGGGGTGAGTTAAATAAGTATGGATGATTATATAATGGAACCCTACACAGTCACTAATGTGCTGTTGTAGAAAATTATTCATGAACTGAGTAGTGTAGCACAGTGGTGGAAAATAGGGGCTTGAAATCTGAGAGATATTTGATCAACTTAAAGCTCTTATCACTGACTGTGCAAACGAGCAAATTCCTCAACCTTTCAGAGTTTCAGCAGACTAATCTGGAGAATGAGGATCATTGTAACTAATCTGGAAAATGAGGATCCTTGTAATACCTGGAGCACAGGGCTATGGTGAGTGTGAAATGAGCCAATGCAATTAAAGCCCAGTGTTCGGTACATAGTAAGTGCTTAATAAACATTGCTGCCGTTGTCAGTGTCAGCATCCTCGTCAATATGTTAAGTGTAAAGCGCAGCTTTTGAAACGATGTTTACAGCATAACTCAGTTTTTGAAGTAGAGAAAATAACATTATCTGTCATAAATGTAGAAGAAGTCTTAAAGGATATACATCAAAATGATTGACTTTCATTTTCTCTGCACGGTCGATTTAAGGAAAGATTTCTTTTCCTTCTTTGGCTTTTATGTATGGCCAATAATGTAATAAGAAAAGTTAAATGGGTCCAATGAATCATTAACATCCATCCCTAAAAATAAATGAACATTTATCAATGCAGTAGTTCTTTGCCTGTGTTATCACCGTTTCCTCATTGTCAAGTCACTAAAATCTCTCCATACTATTGTTAGGAAGGCTATATATCCAATGGTTGGTAGTGCTTGGTTGATTACCTCCAGGTCTCCCTTGCTCCTCTATCCTTGTCCTTCTGCCATACCCCATGTGGTGTGCACCATAAATACCTGTTCTGTTCAGAACACTCAGTGTTGACAGTGGGGTGTCAAGCAGCACAGAGGGTGGTTTCTGACCTAGAGGAGTTTAGAGTGCCCTAGAGGGAAAGGACATTTACCTTAATGGTGTATGTTTCATCTTCATCTTGTTGAGGTCCTTCATCTTGTTGGGAAGGTCCATCTGTCGCAAATGAGTTTTGGTAGCTAGGGAAACCTCCTTTAAGGAGGTAGGGCTGAACGATTATTAGATGGACTTTAAAAGCAACTATGTTTCCATAGCCCACAGGTGTAGTCATCTTTGACTAGGATGGAGTCCTTCTAAGCTCCTTGTGTCACATTACCTTTGATGAGATTTCTTGTATGACTGTTTCTTTACCCACCACTTTTTGGGGTCTTTGATTTTTATTCTATTTCAATTAATTTCTTTTGTAGCCATAGCCCTATGACTCTGACTTATATTCACTTGGGATACTTCCTTGAATATATTTTCCCTCAATCATAAGTATTATGTATGTTCAGTGCCAAAAAAAAATTGGAAAATTTAGAAAGATGTAAAAAAAATGTAAAAATCATCCATAAGTTAGTCATGCAGAAATAATCATTTATAACATTTTGGTGCATGTGCTTCCAGTGCATGTGTGGGTGAGTTTTAATATTATTTTATAAGCTGCATTTCTGCTTCATAATAATATATCTTTTTGTGACAATTAATATTTGTCTACAGAATTATTCTGTGAGATCTTTTATAACCTCCCTCTCCTAAAGATAAACTCCTTTTAACACTTCAATATGTGAATTTCTAGTATCTTTATTTGCCTATTTGTATATACTTGTGGTTTTGAAAATAAAACCATAGGATATGTGTAGCTTAGGACCCTACTTTTCACTTAGCGTTATTCTGTGAATATTTTTCTGTCATTTAATTGTCTTAAAAAATACCATCTCTGAGGGTTGCATAATATTCCACTATGAGTGTGTACATATAGTGTAATATAATAAGTACCTCTAATTTAGGATTGATGCTTAAATCATGATCTCCTCTTCTAAGTTCTGAACTCCATGCAGGAAGATCCAGTTTTGATTCTTCTTTGTAGTCTTGTAGTCAATTGACAAAGATAAAATCCTTTGTTCTAAGTGAAATGAACTCTAAGTGGAAGCCTTTATGATATTCAGGGATCCAGGAAGCTGTGACTGGGTTATTTCAGAGACTGGTAAAGAGGCTTTACTCACAATGTTGTAATTGGGTTGGTGGGAGGGAGAATTTTACTCTGGGTGGACCAGGTCTAGCTGGATGATGTCCCAGCCTAGAAAGGTCAGCCCTCTCTGAAGTGCCGCTCTCATAGGTTGGAGGAATCAGCTAACGAAACCAAACAAGAAGTTCTTACCATTCAGTGTTCCTTGCCTGTTAAATTCAAAAACAAAAACAAGCTAGTAACTTGGTCTCTTGTTCTTATTCGTTTCTTTTCCAGGATGCTCTTAAAGATGCAGTTTTCTTTAAACATACAACCAAGGACTAGAAAGTTTTGATTTGTAATGGGATAAAGGTGATACAATTAAAAATATTCCAGCCTTATTATTGTTGGTATTTGACCTGCTTTGCAGATGACCTCTTAGCTCTCCACCTTGATTTAGAATGGAGACTCCCCATCAGGTCTGTGTGGAGTCCTAGACTACCAGAGCTAGAAGGAAATGTGGGAGTCAAGTGGTTCATACCCTCTTAGTAAAGGTGAAAAAATGATGCCCAGAGAGAAGAAATGACTTACATCTGAACCCAGATTTCCTGACTCCTATCACTTTAAGGCATTTTCCACCATCACTAGTTAGTGTAGCGTCTTCTCCCAGTTGTTCAAAGTTGCTCTCACATAGATTCAGTTGATTATTAGACTCCTTCTATCCATCCTTTTCCTTAAACCTTTAAAACTATGTTTTGAAACCCCACTATATTGTAAGTACTTTGTTAGGGAGGCCTTTAGATCCGTTAGCTCCCCTAATTCTTACACTGTCCTACAAGGTAAATATTGGATCCATTTCACGTTTGAGAAAACTGAAGCTCAAAATGTTTAAATTGCTACCCAGCCTCAGGCAGCTGGTAAGTTGTGGAGTCTGGATTGAAGCCCAGGTCTGTCTGACTCCAAAGCTTTCTCTGCTATGCCAGCCTACTTCCTGATACAGGAATTGATTACATGAAATGAATCAATTTATGTCTTTACTGTTCCTTATCCATTATCTTGTGGAAAGGTTGGCTTCATTAATTCTCCAAACATTATTGTGTCTTTGAGTTGTAGGTGAGTGATCTTGACACATAGCCCACAAAGTTGTGTTTAAATAAAAAATAAAGGCATCTTTCAGGTTCCAATGGAGGAAGCTAAACTGCATGGCTTAGCCCCTCCTACTGATTGGCTAAGCTCCCAATGAGCTAAACTGCGTGGCTTAGCCCCTCCTACTGATTGGCTGAGCTCCCAATGAGCTAAACTGCGTGTCTTAGCCCCTCCTACTGATTGGCTGAGCTCCCAATGGAGCTCAACTCAGTGTTTTTTGGATTGGTTGAAGATGGCGGAGTAGAAGGATGTACGCTCACTCCCTCTTGCGAGAGCACCGGAATCACAACTAACTGCTGAACAATCATCGACAGGAAGACAATAGAACTCACCAGAAAAGATACCCCACATCCAAAGACAAAGGAGAAGCTGCAGTGACACAGTAGGAGGGGCACAATCACAATAAAATCAAATCTCATAACCGCTGGGTGGGTGACTCACAAACTGGACAACAATTGTACAGCAGAAGTCCACCCACTGGAGTGAAGGTTCTGAGCCCCACGTCAGGCTTCCCAGCCTGTGGGTCCGGCAACGGGAGGAGGAATTCCTAGAGAATCAGACTTTGAAGGCTAGAGGGATTTGATGACAGTATTGGGGGAAACAGAGACTCCACTCTTACAGGGCACACACTATGCAGTGTGCGCATCAGGACCCAGGGGGAAGGAGCAGTGACCCCATAGGAGACTGAACCAGACCTACCTGCTAGTGTTGGAGGGTCTCTTGCAGAGGTGGGGCGTGGCTGTGACCCACCGCGGGGACGAGGACAGTGGCAGCAGAAGTTCCGGGAAGTAATCCTTGGCGTGAGCCCTCCCAGAGTCTGCCATTAGCCCCACTAAAGAGCCGGGTAGGCTCCAGTGCTGGGTCGCTTCAGGCCAATGGAGCTCAGCTAAGCTTCAATTAGGATTGAAGCTTAACAATGGAAAACAAACAATAATTAAAGTTTTGCAAAAGTTGAAGAAAATAGAAGCATGAAAGGGAAAGAAAGAAAAAAAACCTTTTTCAAGTTAAGTAATGGCATCTCTACTAAGAGAGAGAATGTATTCAGGGAGAAGCGCTGATGTCAGAAGAGTCATGGAAGAGTTAGCAGGCTTGAAAGAAATGTAGGGCTATGTTTTGGGATGTGGATTCCCTTGGCCAGGCATTTTTTCTTGACCTTTTTTCACAGAAAGATGGGCTATACCACGACTTCTAATTCTTTTGACGTAACACAGGAGGAAAAAGGAAAATTATTTTCCTCTAGTTCGTTTCAGACCAATGTTTTTGAAGCTGGCCTAGGTCAAGGTTAGGGTGGATGGAATGGCTCCCGTCCACAGCCCCCCAACTGTGCCTCCCCAAGGTTACTCTTTAAAACAGGGTCACTGCCACCCCTTTCCTGTCCAACTCCACATAACTTGCTATGACCTTTTGCTGGGAAAACTAGAACTTCTGCCAAATTATTCTGTCCAGTCCCTCTGTAACTAAGGGCTTTGTTCTCAGAGGATCTGTTCACTGGAGGTGCATTGGACTTATCTCTCTAAGACAATATTTCTCCCACCTTTTTCCATTACATAATTTACATAAAGAGTTTGTAACTTCTCGGCCCACATAGCAGTTTCATAAATTCTTGTGATAAAACTTGCCCAAGAGACACTATCTGTCACCATCTCTCAAAACGTCTTTGATTTTATTTCCTGAATGCAGCTTTTGCATATTAGTGGGCAGGTAAAAGTCATTGCCCAAAAATACAGTTATCTGTGTATAGGAAAGTCTTTATTTGGGTATGAATTTTAGTCTTCTTTTGACTTTAATTTTTGGAAAATTTCTGAGGGCTAAATTTTGGTGTATTTACTGTATGAAACTATTTTTTCCCCTTGTACTGGAGAATAGGTAATGTGTGATGAAAATGTGAATGCTTAAAAAACCTTTACGTTTTCAAATGTTATGACTAGTGCCAATAATTTTTTCTTATTTTATCTTCTTTATAATATTTTCATTGTAGAAAATTAGAAAAGATAATTAAGTAAAAAAAAACTATAATCTAAATTACCCAGAGAAAACCTATGTTAACATTTTTGTGGATATTCTTGTAATACATTAGTTACACATAATGATATTTTGTTTTGATAAAAACTAAGATCATTCTATGTCCTATTTTATAACTTTCAAAAATATACTGTGGATGTTTTCCTATTGTATTTGTACAATGTTAATTATAACAGCTACATAATATTTTATCTAAACTACATTTAGGTGGTTTAGCTATTAAATAAAATATAATATAGTATCGCTATTTTCAAAAGGGCATTGGCATAAGGAATGTACTTAGATTTGCCACTGGAAGATGATGAATTAAAAAGATAGCTAGATATATCACTTGTTTTAAATGATCTCTCTATTTTGTATGTTAAAATATACCATCACAGTTTCTAATGATGTACTGATTAATCCCACTTCCTTTGTCATGAGACCTAAATCTATAGATAGGTAACGTTATTAGAAAACCAAAGTGACCAGCTTAGAGATACCTGCTGGATATGATGTTGAACTATCTAAGGTCCCTGCTAAATTCAAGATTCTACATTCAGTCAGTCCCAACAGGAGAGCTGGTTTTAGCTCTCTCTGTAGCATTTTCTAATAAGTTTATCCACTGACTGGGCTTTGGTGGGAGAATTACAGAGTTTCACAGTCAAACATTGATGGTATTTGGAACCTGGCATTACCTATTTTCAGGGGATTGCAAGAGAAGAAGTAATGAATAACATTAAATAGGAATAGTACTGGTTATTGTAGATTGGTCCCAACTCATTAAGAAAGGAAGATGGGGGCTTCCCTGGTGGCGCAGTGGTTGGGAGTCCGCCTGCCGATGCGGGGAACACGGGTTCGTGCCCGGTCAGGGAGGATCCCACATGCTGCGGAGCGGCTGGGCCCGTGAGCCATGGCCACTGAGCCTGCGCGTCCGGAGCCTGTGCTCCGCGGCGGGAGGGGCCACAGCAGTGAGAGACCCGCGTACCGCAAAATAAATAAATAAATAAATAAATAAATAAATAAGAAAGGAAGATGGAACTTCCCTTACAGATAACAGGGAATGTATTTTGGAGATGTGTCAAACATTTCCTTGATCTCTTTAAATACCATGCAGTGTCACAGTTGAAGTTCTTAGATGCAGAGATACAGCCAAACAGTTATACTGTGAACTAACCTACTTTGGTGACACTTATCTCAAAAGAGAAGCTTTAAGGAGTGGTCAAACTTATCCATTCAGTTGAATTTCTCCATCACAAATAGGACATAAAGCCACAGATGTTCTTCCACTGCTTTTGTATTCTGAAAGGATACTCTAGAGCAGGAATTGACTCAGGAAGTATGTGTGCAAGTAACTTGGGCAGCATCAAATTCTGGCCCTGTGGACTTTGGTTTCCATTTGTTCCCCAGGGCTGGGTGGGAAGATGGCCTCCTGGGAAGGTTTGGCACAGCCCTGGTCTCAGTACATTGCCTCTCCTCACCATCACCCACACCCACACATCTTGCCAGTAATTTCAACTCAGTCAATATAGAATTGACCTTCCCTAAAACCTTTGGGCAGTGCCACTCTCCCTTTGGCATCTTTCAGAGACTGCAAATAGCACTGCTCAAATATTATTTTATTGCCTTCTCCTCCTATGATAATATACTAATGGCTCTTCAAAAGATGCAAGATCAAGGCACTCCATCATTTACAAAGTACTTTCACAACTTTTTTATTTGATCTTTACAAAAAAATCTCAGAAAGTAAGCAAGGTAGGTGTCTCCATGCACATTTTTGCAGATAAAGAAGTTGAGAGGTATTACTAGGACATATGCATACACTTAGTATATGAAGATGACATTACTGACCACACTTAATAATGTTTGTTTTCCCTGGTCCATATGCTACCCCTATCTTGATCACTCTGAGTAAAGTCATACATTTACAGAAAGGCTGATCAAAACCAAACATCAGGGCTTCCCTGGTGGCGCAGTGGTTGAGAGTCCGCCTGCCGATGCAGGGGACGCAGGTTCGTGCCCCGATCCGGGAGGATCCCACATGCCGCGGAGCAGCTGGACCCGTGAGCCATGGCCGCTGAGCCCGCGTGTCCGGAGCCTGTGCTCCGCAATGGGAGAGGCCACAGCAGTGAGAGGCCCGTGTACCGCAAAAAAACAAAAAAACAAAAAACGGAAAACAAACATCCTCTCTCCCGAGTTAGCCAGCCTTGAGATACACATTCACAGAACCAAGGAAATCAGAGTATCAAGGTAGCATTTTCATTTTCTCAGTGCATTTACTATTTATTCTGGCTAATGTTGCTGGTTGCTTTAATAGTAGTTGTAGCAGGTCACACATAAATATACATTTATCCTTACTTTCTAAAATTATGCACTTATAGGTGTGTATAATTCTATTTTCTTAGACACATATTTTTGTTTTGTTTTCTTGCTGAAATACAGAAACAAGAAAAAGCCTTTCTGGACAGATGTTACTGTTCTTCACCTGTGTCTCTTATCTAACTACCTTCAGCAAGCTAATATATATATACTCTATATATACTCTCTATATATACTATATATGCGTACTCTATATACTATATATATATTTTTTTAATTTTTATTCTTTAGCATTCTGAACCGTGCACTTTTCTTAAATCATCTTGTAATGAATCTGAACTGCTTTGGTTTCTCTATACTTGTATCCTGGCCTTCATTATTTTCATGAGAGCTACCCCTTTGCTCTAGTTCTCTTGCCTTTTCTCTCTCTCTGGTGGAACTCTCTAGACCTATTTAGATCTTCTTGCACCTTGTAGAACAGACTGAATTTCTGTTTACATTCTCGCCTAGTAGGAGTGAAAAAGGGTCAAAGTTGCCTTAGAATATTCCTCTAACACTTTCTTGTATTACTTATTTTGTCCAATTAGGTGTCTTGTTTAGCATTCAGCATTTTAGGAACTCAATGTACACTTCATTATTAAACCACAGACTGTCCTTCAGGGATGGTGACCCACAAGATGAGAAGGTAGCAGTATTGTTTTTGTGACCCTAGACGCTCTGCTTTCTGGTCTTTTCCCACCCCTTTCAAATGCCTGCTCCCCAACAAGTATTGCCCTTTGGTTTTCAGATAAACTCTCCTCTATTCCCTCCATCCAGCTCTTAGGAGAGGCTCTCATATTTGCCATTTACCCCGCAGGGTAGTTTCAGGCAGAAGTGAGCTTTTCCTTGTTCTGTGTCTCTTGTGGTATAGATATCTTCTGTGACATCCTCTGTGACTGAGCTCAGTGTGCCAAACACAGGGTCCAGCATCCTGTGAGCATCCAAGAGGACAAGTGAGGGCATGGTCCCTTCCCTCACGGAGCTCACGATCTCCTCATGGAGACCAATTACAGGCAATGACTAAAGAACTGGTTGATAAAAGATCATGGTGTCTGTGGAGAGCACAGGTCAAATTGCATTTCTAAATTGCCATTTATGCTAAACTTGAGGGAACTGGTGAGCTTGGAGCTTTGTCTAGAAGAAAGGGTTTCAAATCATCACTTGTCAGGTCCCACTCCATCACATCTGAGGAGAGAGACTCTCTAAGATGAATCTCCTTTGTATTTTCCGCCACGGGCGCTCCATGGAGTACGGATGTTTATTATTGATCCATTTGTTCAGTTGATACATAATGAATGCTTTCTATGTGCTCCACTTGGTGCTAAGGATACTGTAGTGAAAAAACGCAAAATCCTGTCCCTATCATCAGGGATCTTACGTACTAGTGAGGAGGCTGTGAAAGTTAAGGCAAGTTGACAGGTACTGTATGATAAGTTCTGTTGTAATGATAAATACGGTCTACAAGGAGAAATAGTGGAGAGGCATATAAGTCATGAGATGACATTGGCCAAGGAAGCCTACAGCTGCTTTCCAAGCTGAGACAAATAAGGGAAATGGGAGTTAATCAGGTAAAGGAAATGAGCAGGAGGTTGGTGAATTTATGAGTCTACAGGTAGAGTAGTACAGCTGAAGCATAGGATATAAGTGCGTGGTGGGGTGAGGAAGATGGGAGAAGAAGAGGGAGAAGATAAAGGAAGGAAAAGACTTGGTGAGACATGAATCTCTACAGGTTAGTAGGAGTTCAGATCATGAAGGTCTTGCCTACCATGCTCAGGAGTCAGATTTTATCTAGAGGGCAGTGGGGATTCATTGAATGGTAAGTGACTAGTGACACGATACAGTTTGTATTTTAGGAAGATGAGTCTTCCCTCTGTGTGCTGCATACATTTGAGAGAGTAATATTGGAGAGAAATCAGTTAGAAGACCTTTATGATGATCCTCAAGAGATGAACGAAGGCTATGGCAAGGAGTGGAGCAAAGTAGAGAATTCAGTAGCTACTAAGGAATTAAAAACTGTGGGACTAAGCAGCTGATTGGTCAGTATTGGGCAAGAAGAGGGAATCAGGCAGCTCTCTGGCCTGGGCAACTGTATGGCTGTGATCTCCTTCACTGAGCTTGGAACAAAAAGGGGGAGCATGTTTATGGGGGAGGTAAGAAGATGATAAGTTCATCTTTGGACAGGAAGAATTACCTGTGGGCCAGCAAAGAGGACAGATCTAGTAGGCAGTTGTGTAGATGGATTTGGGGCTTGGAAGAGAGATCTGACTGTAGTTGTAGATATGGGAGTCATAGATCTACAAACTGTGGTTAAACAATGAGAACAAAGGAGATAGCTTAGTGAGAGCATACAGAGTGATTTCTGGCAAACATCAACATGACAGGCATGGAGGTATAGTTTCCATGAAGGAAACTATAAGCCATGAGCAAGGAAGTAGGAAAAAAAAAACAGAACTGGGAATCTGCCATGCCCAGGAACAGAAGGAAACAAGAATTTCAAGAAGCATGAGTCAGCAATCAACAGTGCAAAAGAGATCAAGGGAGATAAAGAGTGGAAAGTATTGGCTTAAGTCATGAGAGCTTTGTTGAGATTATTTCAAAGATGTGCTAAAATCTGTGGATTAAGGGGTGGATGAGATAAAATGAGAGACAGCAAGAATGGACCATTTTTTTTGAGAAACTTGGTCATGAAAAACAAGAGATCCATTCATCCTTCTTGGACTTTCTAAGGTCAAATGAAATAAATGTGCTCTTTTCCTCCTGGGAAGCTTTTAGATCTCCAAAGAGAATGATCAGAGTCCTCCACATTTTCTCTCTTCTCAACTCAGTTTCTCCAGTTCCCTCTGTTGTTCTTCCTGTGACGCAGTTAGTGGTCACTCACCGTCCATGTGATAACTTCTTTAGAAAAGAGGAAGGCCATCTCACAGGCCGTGGGTCCAAATGACCAGTCTGGTAATGGAAAAAGAAGAGGGAGGATTTGAAGAGCATCTGTTGATAACAGGAAGTGTCTCTTCATTAATTCACTTAACAGTTTACCGTGTGTTGGAAGTATACCAGGCACTCTGACAGAGGAAAGTGATGATCTGTGTAGCTTTCAGAGCAGTGTCTTCAGGACAGGTCCTCAGAGCCTGGCTTCGTGGGGACAGGAGAGGGCTGACCTCAGACTCCTGGAGAAAGGAGTCACCCAGCAAGTTCCTCTTGCTTCACAGGCCAGCTAAGGCTTCCTAGGAATTGAAGGCAATGAAAGCAGGAAAGAGGGCCCTGAAACCCTGGTACTTCCTCTAACTTGCTTTGTGACCTGAGGTGGTCACTTCCCTGATCCCATGGGAGCATCTGGTTTCTTATTTGTAAACCGAGGGTGTTGAGTTAGATGTCAACTGTCTGGCAGTGATTCCATTAAACCAACTGAATATTCACTTTGAGAAAAATAATCCTATCAGGGTGCCAGTAATGTGGTGTTTCTTGACCTATGTGATGGGTCCATGCGTGTGTTTATTTTTATGATACTTCCTTGATCTGCACACTTACGACTTTTGGAATGCATGTCCTACTCAATAAAAATGTTTATAATGAAAACGTCATTAATATAATAAAGGCTGTAGTTTTTATTTGGGGGAGAAAAAGGCTGTTGTTAGCATTTGGATGAATGTCTTTCCCTGAATTTCATGAACCTGTACGTGAGAAGTCACAGTTGGCCTAGCAGGAAACCCAGGCTCTGGGACGACTTCCTGAAACAGAGCTCCCAGACAGGAACACCTGGTTGAGGAATGTGTGCTAGTGCCCCTCTCCCTGGCACCAGGATTAATGCTGGGTAGGTAGTAATCCCTGGTCTCATAACCCACACACTCCCCTGGGACGTCCCAATAACTGGGAAAGAGGCTGGCTCTAATTTCTAGGCATTGTCACCATCTAGTTTCTGAATCAGCAGACTCAAAATCAGGGATCTTATTACGTTAGAGAGAGAAAAACATGGAGCTGCTGCCAGCTGAATTGTTGGCCTTTGTTGATTCTTTTCATTTCTTTGCTCCTTTCTTTTTCACTTGTACAGGAAAAAAAATATTTGAGTGCTTACAAGACCCCCAAAGTACATTGTTGGGACCAATGTCTTTAACCTGGTCAGTTCCTCGCATGCTTCTTTATTCTTTCTTTGGAGCATGTAGGGAGGCTGTTGATTTAGCCTTAATTATTCTCTTCCGCAGGAGGAGAATGCCACCACTTTCCTGTCCCCTCTCTGCCCTAGGCCAGCTGCAAAGTAGATGCTTCTGCTACTGCCTGAGATAAGTCATTACCCTTGATGTCTGGCTTATAGGTTGGATGCCTTCTACTTTTTCAGACACATCTCCCTGACTCACAAATCCTTGTACAGGTTTATATTAATACTTACCTCCAGAATTCATCTCGGTGGGGGAATTCCATTTATTCTGGGATGTTGAGGGGAGAACCTGAGAGATCAGGTTATGTGGATAAAATAGATAAGTGTTTCAAATAATGAAAACACACACAAAAACAGAAATTGTTATCCTGGACAGAGAAGAAACAAATGAAGGGGCAAATTTGGACCATACACAATGTGACTCACCTCTCCACAACTGCTCTAAATCTTTAAGGAAATTGTTAATCTCATGAAGTTCTTGAAGCAAGTGGAATCTTACAGTGCTGAGCCCAGACACTGCATCTGGGTTGACTGTGAGGGACCTATACCAGCAGGGATGGAGGTGTGACAGCAGAGAGAAGGGAATACAGAGGACGCATGAGGAGGATTCCAGAGTTTCATCCTGTCAGAGAGCCGAAGTTTTAACCAAGTGTTACCAGCTCTTCAAGGGGTAGGGGCTGGATGTGGGCAGCTGACATCTGAATTACACGCACCATATTACCCACCATCCTTTGAACACACCCTTCTCCTCACACCTCACACCTTTGCACCTTTGCCAGGAATGTCCTCACCCATCCTCTAACATGCAGTCAGCTCTGAGACACCTTTCTCCATAGCTCTAACTTTCCACCCTCCCCAGCCTCTCTCTCCACTCACTTCTGTTTCCATTGTATTTGTGCACATTCTTTTTTTTTTTTTTTTTTTTGCGGTACGCGGGCCTCTCACTGCTGTGGCCTCTCCCCTTGCGGAGCACAGGTTCCGGACGCGCAGGCTCAGCGGCCATGGCTCATGGACCTAGCCGCTCCGCGGCATGTGGGATCTTCCCGGACCGGGGTATGAACCCGTGTCCTCTGCATCGGCAAGCAGACTCTCAACCACTGCGCCACCAGGGAAGCCCATGTGCACATTCTTGTATTCCGGCTCTATCATATCGGTCTGCAGTTATCCACTTATGTTTCCATCACCTCCACTAGACTATGAGCTTCTATAGATGAAAGACTGTGGAATGTGTTTCGATGTGTGTCTGAGTGTAAGTGCACGTGTACAGAGCTATTTCCATTCATGCCCCACAAAGGGCTTCATTACTCAGTGCACAAGCATTTACTGAGCACTCATGGATGACGCATGAGGTAATGTGCAAACAACAACGGATCAGACATAAGACTTGCCCTCAGATCTCCGACCTAACAGAGAAACAAGCAAGACATCCCTTCATGCATTTGAGAACTTGTTCTCAGTGCCTGTTCTGGATCATCCCATGCCAAGTGCTGTCTCTAGAGATGAAGATAGCACAGTCCCTGCTCCAGAGTTGCTCACAGCCCAGGAGTGAAGCCAGGAGAGCAAAGTAAATGGTGACTACAGAACAGCGTGACATACACTACAGGAGTCAGGAACTCCAGCGTCAGTGTAACCTGGACTGGGTGAGTGGTGGAAGTGTTCATGGAAATGGGCAAAGTTAATTTCAAGGGATCTATAATCTCACCGAGTTCTCTAGCCAATATCCTTATCTTAATCTTTTCCGTATATTTTTGAGGAAGCCCTTCTAAAAATTAATGTTTTGTGTGAGAAGCTCAGCAAAATTCTAAATTTTTCCTTTCTTAAATGCAAGAATAGATATTGAGGATCTAGCATGTCTCTGGCCATGGTGCAGGTGGGGTGTCCAATGTTCCACTGTGGGTGTCCCTAACATCTCTGGTCGTTGGGGATATCCACTTGCATTAGAGGTAAGTCAGAGGCCAAACCCCAGAATTTCCACAGTGGGTGCCTGAATTCACGACTGCCAGCACAGTCCTCCTCCTTTGACCTCACAGCATTTGCATCACAAGGAAGTAACCTGCTCAGCTGGAGAGGGGATGGGGAAGCCATATTGAATGGCCTCTGTAGGCTTAAATCTGGAATCTTCTGGGCACTGGAGAAAAATGAAATCTTGTGGAGTGATTGAGCTGGAAGGAATAATTTAGTCCAACAACTTCAGACTTCAATACATTTTCCCCCGGCAAATGAAAGCTTCAGAGGAAGTACAGAAACAGATAAGTGGGTCTGTTTTGATTGAAATGGGTGAGTCATTTTCAGGAGTACACATTTGCCAACCATAAAGTCTGCCCCTCATTTTGTAGATGAAGAACTGCTTTGCAAAAGGGGGGAAGCAATTGCCCAGGGTTACCCAGTGAGGGAGGCAGGGAGTGGGGGCCCACACTTCTTTATCCGGGGCCTGTATTCTCCCCTCATCCTCCCAACCCCGTCTACTGAGTGAAAGTTCAGGTAGCAGAGCAGAGGGCCCCGCCTGGCAGAAGAGAAGCTGGGAGGGAAGAGACCCTCCATAAATTCCACTTTCTCTCAGGACACAGAGCAGCCCTGCTGGCATGTTATCACTAATGTACAAATGTGAAATTGTGAAGAATTGTTTGCCAATTTTCTTATCTCAACTGGCACAGAGTTTCGAGGTGTTAGAGTACTGTTGTGTATCCACTGCACATCCCTCAGCTGTTCTCACAGAGAGACCCAGGAAAGGCTGCACACATAAATTACCTTTATGAAATGTCAAAACTAAAAGCAGATTTTTATTTGGGGACTGTGCCTCGAGAAAGTTAACCCCTTCACGTGGGTAGAGGCATCACCATCAGAAAAACACAGTTGACATCTTTGAATGCAACCCAAGCCACAGGAACTAAGGCTCACACTTCCTCCCCAGCCCAGCGCTACCTCCCCTGCAAGAGGGGAGCATTTCTTGGTAACAAATCATAGACTGGGGGCTTCCCTGGTGGCGCAGTGGTTGACAGTCCGCCTGCCGATGCAGGGGACACGGGTTCGTGCCCCGGTCTGGGAGGATTCCACATGCCGCGGAGCGGCTGGGCCCGTGAGCCATGGCCGCTGAGCCTGCGCGTCCGGAGCCTGTGCTCCGCAACGGGAGAGGCCACAGCAGTGAGAGGCCCGCGTACAGCAAAAAAATATAAATAAAATAAATAAATCAATAAATCTCAGGGAGACTTAATGGAGCTCTTAGGAGACAGGCATGGAAAGTAAAGAAAGCAAGGTTGAGACTGGCCGCGCGGGCTCTCCAGAGTGGCAGAGAGAGCAGGGAGCCGGGAAGGACTTTTTAAAACTAGATGGACAAAGAGGAAAAATCGTGTTGTGGAAATGGAGAGTACATTGCCCTAAGAAGGGGTTCACCGTGAAACAGCCCCGAGTTTTACCAGTATCTCTATGTAATGTCAGTCCTGCTTTCTTGATCAGAAATATGATGCTTTTTGTTATGTCCAAACTGTTCTATAGTAAACTCTTGAGAGAGGGAAAAAAAATCCCCAGACTCCACGTTTCTTTGCCTCTGGCTGGGGTTGTGGCCACTCAGGCTGATTAGTAGAAGTTCTCAGGGTAGTTATTCATCTTCTCCGGGAGACACATATTCATTGGAGGTTGACTATGCTGGATCTCCCTTTGATTTTAAGAAAGCAAAAATAGTTATCTCAAGATTGTACAGTTTGTCTACAAGGACAGAAATCTCCCAGTGCATCGTAGAACAGAGTTTTCCAGGGCAAGTGTTACCGAACCGCGTCCATATTGACAGAAGCACAGCAAGTCAAAATGCTGATGCGCCCAGCGTTGCAGCAGAGAGAAGGCTTATTCAGAAGGCAGCCAAGCCAGTCTCACATCTGCCTCCTTGAAGGCGAGGGGCTCTGAGTATTTACGTGATCAAGAACAAAGAAGCGGGGTGGTCTGAGGAGTGGAGAGCGCGGGGAGTGTGGGGAAAAATGATTGGAAAAAGATGCAGTAATTGACAGACATTCTGCGCAGATATAACTAGCCCACAGGCCTTTCATGTTCACAAATGGAGGCGCTTAGCATGATCTGAGAGTGGAGTCTTGGCTCTCTGGCATCAGAATGTCAGAAAGCAGATGGACACTTACACATGCCCAGTTGGAGGGTCAGTGGTCCTCTCCAGTCCTAAATGACTCAGCTCGAACTAGCCACAGCTGACTCCAAGTTCCTGGAACACACCTCCGGCAAATATCTTCTCACTTAGGCTACATGCTGCTCAGAGGACATGCAAAATCTTAAACAACCTTGATTAGTGAAGGCAGGGGAGATGGATTTGACTAATGATTACCCATGGTTTTATAAGGAGATTGGAAAGTGCTAGAATGTGGGGATGTTTCTGGCTCTGATGGTCTAGTGTGGAGCCCCAGAATGGAATATTAAGCAGGGAATGTGAGTTGTGGGATACAGATTCAAGTCAGGTCCACATTATGACTTCTATGGGCCTAAACCTCTTTTGCCTTTGTGAATGTCTCTACCAAAATAATATCACTATTGAAATTTATGTTTCTATAACTGTACCTAGTTCAGTTTCTTATTAATTACTTAATTAATTAATCTATTTTGGTTTTTAGGCAAAATGTAATAGATTTGGGGTGACCTACGAATTTCATCTTTTCTCTGATATGAGAAAAAAACAACAACATTTTTTTGACCTTAAAATTTCATTTTTCTCTTCTGATTTTAAAATACATGAAAACATTTCCCGAGCCGCTAAAAGTTTTGTGGACCCAGACACTGTGCTTCCTGTGCCTAAGGATAAGTCAGCCTGATGCCAGGTGAAGGAGGAAACTTCACCTGCAGTGTTGGGTGGGGGAAAAGCTGGAGAGAACCCCTGCTTCACGGGAGCTGTATCTTCCATCCCAAAGCAAAGCAAGGCTGACAGACTGCAGGCATTTGGCAAAAGTGTCTTCAGTTTACCAATGTGTAAGTCTGATAACTGCTTCTCTGCTTTTCTTCTAAATGCTACAACTTGAAGCAGTGAACTAGAGCCCCAGAGTCTGATTCTGTGTTTTGATTCTATTTAGCTGTGTCACCCTGGGCAAGTCTTTTACATCCATGTTCCAAAATTTGCAGAATGAAGGGGTTGGACTGGACAATAATTCTCTAGCTATCATTTATGCCCTATATGCCTCTGAAATATTCTTAGAAAAAGTCCCAGAGAGATACATGAAAGCAGGTACAAAGGGAGGCAGGTATACTTAGACGAGGATCCAGAAATAAGTTATTTACTGCAATACAATATTAAATTTAGCTATGAATTTGCTGGAAGCTGAGAAATGTAGAATTCTTATTATCTGACCAAAAAAAGGGTAGCACTTCTTTATGGATTTATTTGGCATTGTTGGAGGAGGTCATCCAGAGGACATGGTTGCTAGCTGACCGGCAAGTGGACTGGGCCATGGGCGGTTCCTCACCCCTGCCCTGTCCATGCAATGTACATGTACATTTCACCCACCATTCCCACCGTGGCAGCTCTTTTTGAGGACACAGCCTTGAGAGAGCAGTGTGGTATTGAGACCATCTGGACTGAATACATGACTGGACCCAGTTAAGGCCTCTCTATAAGCTTTTAAGATGCTGGCGGGCAGGTGTGGAGATCTACTCACCTTGAGGCCACCCAAGACAAGCCTGGTATGTAAGTTCCCTTGCTTATGAACCCTGCCACCTGCCAATCTGGAGTGGTCTGCTGCTTTCTTCGGTCTCTTTTGGCCTTTCTGTACAGGGCTCAGTTTCAGATTTCACCCAGGAAGCTCTCCTGAGTTTGTGAATCAACACATTTATTCATATATTTTATTTTTTATTACTAAAGCAGAACTAACATGATATAAAGTTTAAAAAAACCCAAATATTCATTTATGATCAATCTATCAATAAATCCAAGTATTTCCCTTCTGGTCTTTACCAATGTAAAGATTATTCAATCATCCCAGAGAAAATCTGTTTTTTGCTTTTCTTGACCCAAGAAGATACATCCTTTACTCCAGCTGCTGCAACACATATTTTAAATGTCTGCTCAATATCAGTTGGGTAGCTTAGCAATTCCTTGGCCACTGGGTGTTTAGCTGGTTCCCAATTTTTCATTACTGCCTAGAATATGAAAGTAGTGCAGTGTTGTAGGCTTTTCTGTTTTTAGGATAACTTTCATTACATGAATTCCCTCAAATGAGAAGACGAGGTCAAAAAGTATGGACATAATTCTTTGCTAAGCCTTGACCCTTTGCTTCCTTTAGAAATTATACTGCCTTTACTTTCTTGAGCACCACATGCTAAGATAAATTTACTGGGCAATCTTAGGGAATGATGATCCTTTTCAAATCTAAATGGCTCTAGATGGGTCTGAGGCAAGGCGTAATTTATCCAGGTACAAGCTTTTAGTATTTCAATGTATATAGTCTGGTTAAGCAGAGATAGGAGGATGTGTTTTATTGAATTGGGAATAAACATTGTCTGGGCAGGTGGCGCTGAGGACCGTTGGGGGCTGCTTCGACGCATGGCACTTCTCTCATATCCGGGAGGCTGTTGAAGAAGTTACGTTCATTGTGCTTGCAAAGATGCCCCCATGACTGCAACAGAGCTGGAATCATTCTGCACTGAGGTGGCTGGGCTCAGTTTTTCTACGCTTCATGACTGTCAGAATTTAACTGGAGCTGCGAGTTTCCTTCTTCCTGGACCTCAAAATCTCAGTCTCCAAGTGCTTCACTTCCCTTCTCCAAGTATTTCCAGAGAAGACAGCCTGAGGGAGAGGAAGTGGTGCTAATTAAATCCTCCCTCTGTTTTCCAGGCACTGGAGCCTTTCACAGATGCCTGTTGTTAGGCTCCAGTTCACAGAATTCTGCAAATGCAGAAGCAGGCTTTCCTTCTCCAAAGGCACAAACCTTCCTTCACAGGTTACAGGGAACTCTAGAAACACACATCCTCCCAACAGCCACTGTAATAGAGGCGGCAGACCTGCAAAAATAGAGCATGCAGTTGCCAGGGAGGCCGCAGTGCCTCAATGCTCTCTCTCTCTCTCTCACACACACAGTAAATTTCTCTTGCTTTTCCATGCGTGCCCTTGTATTTCCCACAGGCTAATAACTTTAAAAAATCATCTGAAAACTCAGCGAGGTCCTTTCTGTTGTGAGACAGTGTGCATCATGGTGGGCTTGTTGGACTCCAATCGTGGTTGGGAGTCCTGAGTGGAAGGCTGTGTGCTGTCACTACTATCTAAGTGTGCCCTGGGGGGGGGGGTCCCACCAATTCTGGGATCCCCAGAGAGATGGAGATAAAACCATCCTTCTAGGGCTGCTGGGAGAATCAGAGGAAATAACCTGTAGTATGATCTACAGAGGGTTTTTCACTCGTGAGTCCCTAACCAGCTGTGTTTTCCCTCCACTGAAGCCCCTCGGGGTGACTGTGTATGTTTACATTTTCCTGAGACAATGCTGGTTTACTCCTATAATCCTGGCATGATTGTTAATAACACTTTTTTCATGCTCAAAAGTGTCCAGGGTTAGGCAATAAATTATATGCTCATACTATTTTTAGCTCTCTTGAATACTTGAATTATTCCCAGTTTCAATAATGCAAACTTGCCATGGGTAGGGGCCATTGCTCACTTTCTGGTATTTCACAAGAACAAAGGAATGGAATTTGTCTGATTAAGAACTCTGAGGCAACCTTGACACTAAGATGGCATTTCCAGTCCCACTGTGATGCTGTGTGTGAGACCCTCCTACCTTGTAGCATTGGTGGTGTGCGTGCTGTAGCCATAACTATGTGGCCTCCGCTTGAGAATGGCCACTTGACTGAGGGCACTTTTTGCTAAGCTAGCATGTACCTTCTATTTTGTTTTGCTTTGTGTTACTTCTTTATATTTACAAAATATAAATAAATCTATTGTGTTTCTATTTATTTTAAGTCAGATGTAGTCATTGTAAGCATCCAGAGACTTATGAAAACAGAAAATAAAAATCACCTGTAACCCTATCACCCAGAGATAATCATTTATTTTTTAATTGAGGTAGAGTTGGTGTACAATATTATATAAGTTTCAGGTGTACAACA
The DNA here is from genome assembly GCF_964374135.1 of Grampus griseus. Classification (NCBI taxonomy): domain Eukaryota; kingdom Metazoa; phylum Chordata; class Mammalia; order Artiodactyla; family Delphinidae; genus Grampus; species Grampus griseus. Next base: position 65,530,684 of record NC_138998.1, read on the forward strand.
TAGTGATTCATAATTTTTAAAGATTATAATCCATTTATAGTTATTATAAAATACAATACCACATTCCCTGTGCTAAACAATATACCCTCATAGCTTATTTATTTTATACATAGAAGCTGGTACCTCTTAATCCCCTACCCCTTTCTTTTTTTTTTTTTATTTTTTATTGGAGTATAATTGCTTTACAATGGTGTCTTAGTTTCTGCTTTATAACAAAGTGAATCAGTTATACATATACATATGTTCCCATATCTCTTCCCTCTTGCGTCTCCCTCCTTCCCACCCTCCCTGTCCCACGCCTCCAGGCGGTCACAAAGCACCGAGCCGATCTCCCTGTGCTATGCGGCTGCTTCCCACTAGCTATCAACCTTACGTTTGGTAGTGTATATATGTCCATGCCTCTCTCTCGCTTTGTCACAGCTCACCCTTCCCCTTCCCCATATCCTCAAGTCCATTCTCTAGTAGGTCTGTGTCTTTATTCCTGTCTTACCCCTAGGTTCTTCATGACATTTTTCTTTTCTTAAATTCCAAATATATGTGTTAGCATACGGTATTTGTCTTTCTCTTTCTGACTTACTTCACTCTGTATGACAGACTCTAGGTCTATCTACCTCATTTCGTTTCTTTTTATGGCTGAGTAATATTCCATTATATATATGTGCCACATCTTCTTTATCCATTCATCTGATGATGGACACTTAGGTTGTTTCCATCTCTGGGCTATTGTAAATAGAGCTGCAATGAACATTTTGGTACATGACTCTCTTTGAATTATGGTTTTCTCAGGGTATATGCCCAGTAGTGGGATTGCTGGGTCATATGGTAGATCTATTTGTAGTTTCTTAAGGAACCCCCATACTGTTCTCCACAGTGGCTGTATCAATTTACATTCCCACCAACAGTGCAAGAGGGTTCCCTTTTCTCCACATCCTCTCCAGCATTTATTGTTTCTAGTTTTTTGATGATGGCCATTCTGACTGGTGTGAGATGATATCTCATTGTAGTTTTGATTTGCATTTCTCTAATGATTAATGATGTTGAGCATTCTTTCATGTGTTTGTTGGCAGTCTGTATATCTCCTTTGGAGAAATGTCTATTTAGGTCTTCTGCCCATTTTTGGATTGGGTTATTTGTTTTTTTGTGATTGAGCTGCATGAGCTGCTTATAAATTTTGGAGATTAATCCTTTGTCAGTTGCTTCATTTGCAAATATCTTCTCCCTTCTGAGGGTTGTCTTTTGGTCTTGTTTATGGTTTCCTTTGCTGTGCAAAAACTTTGACGTTTCATTAGGTCCCATTTGTTTATTTTTGTTTTTATTTCCATTTCTCTAGGAGGTGGGTCAAAAAGGATCTTGCTGTGATTTATGTCATAGAGTGTTCTGCCTATGTTTTCCTCTAAGAGTTTGATAGTCTCTGGCATTACATTTAGGTCTTTAATCCATTTTGAGCTTATTTTTGTGTATGGTGTTAGGGAGTGATCTAATCGCATACTTTTATATGTACCTATCCAGTTTTCCCAGCACCACTTATTGAAGAGGCTGTTCTTTCTCCACTGTACATTCCTGCCTCCTTTATCAAAGATAAGGTGACCATATGTGTGGGGGTTTATCTCTGGGCTTTCTATCCTGTTCCATTGATCTATCTTTCTGTTTCTGTGCCAGTACCATACTGTCTTGATTACTTTAGCTTTGTAGTATAGTCTGAAGCCAGGGAGCCTGATTCCTCCAGCTCCATTTTTCATTCTCAAGATTGCTTTGGCCATTCGGGGTCTTTTGTGTTTCCATACAAATTGTGAAATTTTTGTTCTAGTTCTGTGAAAAATGCCAGTGGTAGTTTGATAGGGATTGCATTGAATCTGTAGATTGCTTTGGGTAGTAGAGTCATTTTCACAATGTTGATTCTTCCAATCCAAGAACATGGTATATCTCTCCATCTATTTGTATCATCTTTAATTTCTTTCATCAGTGTCATAATTTTCTGCATACAGGTCTTTTGTCTCCTTAGGTAGGTTTATTCCTAGATATTTTATTCTTTTTGTTGCAATAGTAAATGGGAATGTTTTCTTCATTTCACTTTCAGATTTTTCATCATTAGTGTATAAGAATGCTAGAGATTTCTGTGCATTAATTTTGTATCCTGCTACTTTACCAAATTCATTGATTAGCTCTAGTAGTTTTCTGGTAGCATCTTTAGGATTCTCTATGTATAGTATCATGTCATCTGCAAACAGTGACAGCTTTACTTCTTCTTTTCTGATTTGGATTCCTTTTATTTCCTTTTCTTCTCTGATTGCTAAGGCTAAAACTTCCAAAACTATGTTGCATAATAGTGGTGAGAGTGGGCAACCTTGTCTTGTTTCTGATCTTAGTGGAAATGCTTTCAGTTTTTCACCATTGAGGATGATGTTGGCTGTGGGTTTGTCATATATGGCCTTTATTATGTTGAAGAAAGTTCCCTCTATGCCTACTTTCTGCAGAGTTTTTTATCATAAACGGGTGTTGAATTTTGTCAAAAGCTTTTCCTGCATCTATTGAGACGATCATATGGTTTTTCTCCTTCAATTTGTTAATATGGTGTATCACGTTGTTTGATTTGCGTATATTGAAGAATCCTTGCATTCCTGGCATAAACCCCACTTGATCATGGTGTATGATCCTTTTAATGTGCTGTTGGATTCTGTTTGCTAGTATTTTGTTGAGGATTTTTGCATCTATGTTCATCAGTGATATTGGCCTGTAGTTTTCTTTCTTTGTGACATCCCTGTCTGGTTTTGGTATCAGGGTGATGGTGGCCTCGTAGAATGAGTTTGGGAGTGTTCCTCCCTCTGCTGTATTTTGGAAGAGTTTGAGAAAGATAGGTGTTAGCTCTTCTCTAAATGTTTGATAGAATTTGCCTGTGAAGCCATCTGGTCCTGGGCTTTTGTTTGTTGGAAGATTTTTAATCACAGTTTCCATTTCAGTGCTTGTGATTGGTCTGTTCATATTTTCTATTTCTGATTCAGTCTTGTCAGGTTGTGCATTTCTAACAATTTGTCCATTTCTTCCAGGTTGTCCATTTTATTGGCATAGAGTTGCTTGTAGTAATCTCTCATCATCTTTTGTATTTCTGCAGTGTCAGTTGTTACTTCTCCTTTTTCATTTCTAATGCTGTTGATTTGAGTCTTCTCCTTTTTTTCTTGATGAGTCTGGCTAATGGTTTATCAATTTTGTTTATCTTCTCAAATAACCAGCTTTTAGTTTTATTGATCTTTGCTATTGTTTCCTTCATTTCTTTTTCATTTATTTCTGATCTGATTTTTATGATTTCTTTCCTTCTGCTAACTTTGGTTTTTTTTTTTTCTTCTTGTTTCTCTAATTGCTTTAGGTGCAAGGTTAGGTTGTGTATTCGAGATATTTCCTGTTTCTTAAGGTAGGATTGTATTGCTATAAACTTCCCTCTTAGGACTGCTTTTGCTGCATCCCATTGATTTTGGGTTGTCATGTCTCCATTGTCATTTGTTTCTAGGTATTTTTTTATTTCCTCTTTGATTTCTTCAGTGATCACTTCATTATTAAGTAGTGTATTGTTTAGCTTCCATGTGTTTGTATTTTTTACAGATCTTTTCCTGTACTTGATATCTAGTCTCATAGCGTTGTGGTCGGAAAAGATACTTGATACAATTTCAATTTTCTTAAATATACCAAGGCTTGATGTGTGACCCAAGATATGATCTATCCTGGAGAATGTTCCATGAGCACTTGAGAAAAATGTGTATTCTGTTGTTTTTGGATGGAATGTCCTATAAATATCAATTAAGTCCATCTTGTTTAATGTATCATTTATAGCTTGTGTTTCCTTATTTATTTTCATTTTGGATGATCTGTCCATTAGTGAAAGTGGGGTGTTAAAGTCCCCTACTATGAATGTGTTACTGTTGATTTCCCCTTTTATGGCTGTTAGTATTTGCCTAATGTATTGAGGTGCTCCTATGTTGGGTGCATAAATATTTACAATTGTTATATCTTCTTCTTGGATCGATCCCTTGATCATTATGTAGTGTCCTTCTTTGTCTCTTCTAATAGTCTTTATTTTAAAGTCTATTTTCTCTGATATGAGAGTTGCTACTGCAGATTTCTTTTGATTTCCATTTGCATGGAATATCTTTTTTCATCTCCTCACTTTCAGTCTGTATGTGTCTCTAGGTCTGAAGTGGGTCTCTTGTAGACAGCAAATATATGGATCTTGTTTTTGTATCCATTCAGCCAATCTTTGTCTTTCGGTGGGAGCATTTAGTCCATTTACATTTAAGGTAATTATCGATATGTATGTTCCTATTCCCATTTTCTTAATTGTTTTGTGTTCGTTATTGTAGGTCTTTTCCTTCTCTTGTGTTTCTTGCCTAGAGAAGTTCCTTTAACAGTTGTTGTAAAGCTGGTTTGGTCATGCTGAACTCTCTCAGCTTTTGCTTGTCTGTAAAGGTTTTAATTTCTCCATCAAATCTGAATGAGATCCTTGCTGGGTACAGTAATCTTGGTTGCAGGTTTTTATCCTTCATCACTTTAAATATGTCCTGCCAGTCCCTTCTGGCTTGCAGAGTTTCTGCTGAAAGATCAGCTGTTAACCTTATGGGGGTTCCCTTGTGTGTTATTTGCTGTTCTTCCCTTGCTCCTTTTAGTATGTTTTCTTTGTATTTAATTTTTGACAGTTTGATTAATATGTGTCGGCATATTTCTCCTTGGATTTATCCTGCATGGGACTCTCTGTGCTTCCTGGACTTGATTAACTATTTCCTTTCCCATATTAGGGAAGTTTTCAACTATAATCTCTTCAAATATTTTCTCAGTCCCTTTCTTTTTCTCTTCTTCTTCTGGAACCCCTCTAATTCGAATGTTGGTGCATTTAATGTTGTCCCAGAGGTCTCTGAGACTGTCCTCAGTTCTTTTCATTCTTTTTTCTTTATTCTGCTCTGCAGTAGTTATTTCCACTATTTTATCTTCTAGGTCACTTATCTGTTCTTCTGCCTCAGTTATTCTGCTATTGAACCCTTCTAGAGTATTTTTCATTTCATTTATTGTGTTTTTATCGTTGCTTGTTTCATCTTTAGTTCTTCTAGGTCCTTGTTAAATGTTTCTTGCATTTTGTCCATTCTATTTCCAAGATTTTGGATCATCTTTACTATCATTATTCTGAATTCTTTTTCAGGTAGACTGCCTATTTCGTCCTCATTTGTTAGGTCTGGTGGGTTTTTATCTTGCTCCTTCATCTGCTGTGTGTTTTTCTGTCTTCTCATTTTGCTTATCTTACTGTGTTTGGGGTCTCCTCTTTGCAGGCTGTAGGGTCATAGTTCCCGTTGTTTTTGGTGTCTGTCCCCAGTGGCTAAGGTTGGTTCAGTGGGTTGTGTAGGCTTCCTGGTGGAGGGGACTAGTGCCTGTGTTCTGGTGGATGAGGCTGGATCTTGTCTTTCTGGTGGGCAGGTCCATGTCTGGTGGTGTGTTTTGGGGTGTCTGTGGACTTATTATGATTTTAGGCAGCCTCTCAGCTAATGGGTGGGGTTGTGTTCCTGTCTTGCTAGTTGTTTGACATAGGATGTCCAGCACTGTAGCTTGCTGGTCGTTGAGTGAAGCTGGGTACTGGTGTTGAGATGGAGATCTCTGGGAGATTTTCACCGTTTGATATTATGTGGAGCTGGGAGGTCTCTTGTGGACCAGTGTCCTGAAGTTGGCTCTCCTACCTCAGAGGCACAGCACTGACTCCTGGCTGCAGCACCAAGAGCCTTTCATCCGGCTCAGAATAAAAGGGAGAAAAAGTAGAAAGGAAGAATTAGTAGAAGTAGAAAGAAGGAAAGAAAGAAAGAAAGAAAGAAAGAAAGAAAGGAGGGAGGGAGGAAGGAAGGAAGGAAGGAGGGAAGGAAGAAAGAAAGATGATAAAGTAAAATAAAATAAAGTAAGATAAAATATAATAGTTATTAAAATAAAAAAATAATTATTAAGAGAATAAAAGAAAAAAATTAAAAAAAAAAAAGATGGACAGATAGAACCCTAGGACAAATGGTGGAAGCAAAGCTATACAGACAAAATCTCACACAGAAGCATACACATACACACTCACAAAAAGAGGAAAACGGGAAAAAACCATAAATCTTGCTCTCAAAGTCCACCTCCTTAATTTGGGATGGCTCGTTGTCTATTCAGGTATTCCACAGATGCAGGGTACATCAGGTTGATTGTGGAGCTTTAATCCGCTGCTTCTGAGGCTGCTGGGAGGGATTTCCCTTTCTCTTCTTTGTTCTCACAGGTCCCGGGGCTCAGCTTTGCATTTGGCCCTGCCTCTGCGTGTAGGTCGCTGAACGGCGTCTGTTTTCTGCTCAGACAGGACGGGGTTAAAGGAACCGCTGATTCGGCGGCTCCGGCGCACTCAGGCCGAGAGGAGGGAGGGGCACGGAGTGCGGGGCGGGCCTGCAGCGGCAGAGGCCGGCGTGACATTGCACCAGCGTGAGGCGCGCCGTGCGTTCTTCCGGGGAAGTTGTCCCTGGATCCCGGGACCCTGGCAGTGGCGGGCTGCACAGGCTCCCCGGTAGGGGGGTGTGGATAGTGACCTGTGCTCGCACACAGGCTTCTTGGTGGCGGCAGCAGGAGCCTTAGCGTCTCCTGCCCGTCTCTGGGGTCCGCGCTTTTAGCCGCGGCTCGCGGCCGTCTCTGGAGCTCCTTTAAGCAGCGCTCTTAATCCCCTCTCCTCGCGCACCAGGAAACAAAGAGGGAAGAAAAAGTCTCTTGCCTCTTCGGCAGGTCCAGACTTTTCCCCGGACTCCCTCCCGACTAGGCGTGGCGCACTAACCCCCTGCAGGCTGTGTTCACGCCGCCAACCCCAGTCCTCTCCCGGCGCTCCGACTGAAGCCCGAGCCTCAGCTCGCAGCCCCGCCCGCCCCGGCGGTTGAGCAGACAAGCCTCTCGGCCTGGTGGGTGCCGGTCGGCCCTGATCCTCTGTGCGGGAATCTCTCCGCTTTGCTCTCCGCAGCCCTGTTGCTGTGCTCTCCTACGCAGACCCGAAGCTTTCCCCCTCCGCCACCCGCAATCTCCGCCGGCGAAGGGTCTTCCTATTGTGTGGAAAACTTTCCTCCTTCACAGCTCCCTCCCACTGGTGCAGGTCCCGTCCCTATCATTTTGTCTCTGTTTATTCTTTTTTCTTTTGCCCTACCCAGGTACGTGGGGGGTTTCTTGCCTTTTGAGAGGTCTGAGGTCTTCTGCCAGCGTTCAGTAGGTGTTCTGTAGGAGTTGTTCCACGTGTAGATGTATTTCTGATGTATCTGTAGGGAGGAAGGTGATCTCCGCGTCTTAGTCTTCAGCCATCTTCCCCCCACCCCTATCTTGCCCCTCCCTTTTTCCCTCTCCTCACTGGTAACCACTAATTTGTCAGAGATAATCAGTATTAATACTTTATTTTATTTCCTTTTAGATTGTTTCTAACCTCTGTCCTACCACACATGTATATACATATGTAAGTCCAGGTAATATTCCTTCCTTCCCTCCCTCCCTTTCTCCCTTTCTTCCTTCCTTCCTTCTTTCTTTCTGAATTATTGTAACAAATTTGAATAACATTATTCATAATATTTTATAACATTTTTTCCACTAACAATTGTTTTTTTGGACATCATTCCATGGTAAAAATATATCCTCACATTTGTAATGACCACATTGTATTCACTGTGCAGTATAACGTGTCTTATTTAGCCAATTCTCTGCTGATGGATCCTTAGTTTCACTATATTTTTTTGGTATTAGATGCAATGTTGTGTGAGTGTGTAATGTTGCTATTGTACACAATGTTTTGCTATTAGACATAAAATTATGTACTTTTCTACTGTTAGACACAGTGTTGTAATGTACAACCTTCTATATTTATGTCTTTGCATTTGTCTGAATTATTTCCTTAGGATACATTTTTATTTATTTATTATTAAAATTTTTTACTGAAGTATAGTTGATGTACAATATTATATAAGTTACAGGTGTACAATGTAATGATTCACAATTTTTTAAGATTATATTCCATTTACAGTTGGCTATATTCCCCGTGTATCCTTGAAGATACATTTTTAGAATTGCAGTCTTGCGGTTAAAAATATGCTCAGTTCTAAGTGCTTTCGTGCCCTATTACTACCCAAGAAGTACACAAGAAGGTGCAGTATCATTGCTTTTAACTCTTAAATAAGCTTGCAGGCTAGTAGGTTTTCAAGCAAAAATGCTATGAAAACTTGAAGAGAAATTGTCTGATAATGATCTCATACTGCTGTTCCCTTGTTCAGCTTCCTGTCCCTGGGAATAAAGACGGGGAAAATGGAAATACTTGCAGCTTCCTTTTCTCTGTCCAGAGGGTCTCTGCTCCTTTCCCCTGGTAAACGTCCACAGAGGACTGCAGAGTCTGTGTTATTGAACTGCATCCATCAGTGCCTCTGCTTAGTTAATGTGCGGTGGGTTTGTCAGTTTCAGGAGCATCATTTGCTCATCATACACTGTTTTGTCATAGCTAGGACACAGGCGACTTTTTTTTTTTTCTGAGAAGATTGTTTCTTCCTTTGTTTTAGGCTGAAGAAATGTCAACCATTGGGAGTTTTGAAGGATTGCAGCCTGTGTCTCCGAAGCAAGAGGGAGATGACCAAAACTCTGAGACTGATCAGCTGTCCACGGAGGAGGGTGACCCAGGCACTGTCTCAGGGCCAAGGCAGACTTCAAGGCTTCCAAGTGTGACCGAATCAGCACTCTACCCCAGTCCCTATCACCAGCCTTATATCTCACGGAAGTACTTCATTACACGGGTAAAATAATAAAATCATGAATTTAAATACTACATAAAACTTCTCCTTAAAAATATCCTAATATCCTTCCATATACCACATGTTTTACCAACTGTTTTCATGTTCGTTATCTTGTGTAATAGTCACAATAACTGTGAAGTAGTCATCCTTATCTCCATTTTATAGGCGGAAGATCTGAATTTCGGAGAAGTTAAGGGTCTATTTTTGACTACCAGATAGTATCAAGGAGAAGCATGTTCTCCAGCCTCCATGAGTCTTTGGCTCCTGAGTCCTGTATTCATGCTAGACCTGACCTCAATAAATTAATGCTCTATGGAGAGAGAACCAGACTGGCTAGAATATAAGGCTGGGAGCCCAGAGGGAATATTTGTTGTAAGTCTGGAAAAGACATGGGTGATGGAGTGGAAAGTGTTACTGAGCATGGGCTAAACCTCAAGGGTCTACACGGGCATGCTGGTATAACACTACGGGGACAAACACTTTATTCCAATCCTATAGCTGCAGTTTGGAGCTGAGCTTCTTCCGTGTGCGTCAAAGCAGTGAGCTTGTAGGCTATCATCAACTGGGGGCAACACTGCAGATTGTGCTCTGTGGCAGCAGAGAGCTTCTTCAAGTGTACATGGAACATCTCTTTGTTGAAAAAAAACTTTTCAACTCAACTGCTAAATAAGTGGTGGCCAAGAGTTTGAGACTATTTATAATGCTTTAACTAACAAACCCTGATTTGTTAGCCTTTAAAATATATCTTTGGTTAAGATAAAGTTGTAGCTAAAGAGACTCAATATGCGTGTGTGTGTGTGTTTGAAGATATATACCTATATTACCTGTATTCAGTGACTCATATGTGCAGAGTGCTTTGGCATGTTCTATACTATGTGTGTGTTTGTGTGTTTTTGCATAGGGAAAGAAAATGGTTTATTTTCTAAAGTATAAGAACTTTATTGAATATGCAAAGTTAAGCTTAAGATATAGCTGGGAAAGAAATCAAAGCATCCCTTAGAGTGTCCTTTTCTTTGATAGTGATGATGAGAGATGAACAGGATTTGACGAGAGAAGAACAGTGATGAATGATATAGAATAAGGGCTTTATCATTGGAAGCTGGTTCAATTAAGAGAGCTGCCTGAGAAGTCTATGCAAAGCTGTTGTCTTTGCATCTGATGATGGGTCTGAAGTTGCTATAGATCAACCAATTGGCTGTTGTGAAGTAGGAATAGGAAATAGGGAATAACCTCAACCTGGATGGACAAACTGGAATTCCTTTTGACCGAGCGGCTCCCACCATGGAAAAATGGAACCTGTGTTTGTCTCCCACCAAGTTTGAACTTGAAGATGTGAGTCACTTTCAGGAGAAGCCAGTGCTCTTCTCCACCGAGTGAGCTGCACACTTACCCAGTTCAGGGAAGGAGGATCTGAGGGAGGAGGTCTGACTGTAGCAAAAGGAGCTGTAGGTCCAGGGGCTTCCCCACCCCCTCCCATGCCATCAAGTAAACAGGAGGTTGGCAGCTGTGAACATGAGCTGCACTTGGGCCTGATTGTCCTGCCCTCATCTTCAATAAGGAATCATGACTGATGTTTCACTTCTGCCTTTCAAATCTGACACAAACGTCTCTTGTGGCCAACACTAGTTTAGAAGCAGACAGGAAAGGAAATTCTAGAAAATGTAGTTCTAGCTTAGCTAAACTGACACAGTCTAAAGCTACAACAGAGCTTTTGTTTGTTTATTTATTTATTTACATGATGCTTTTATGTGTGTGGCTCTATGTAGCTTATAAAATACAGTCCCCTGGAGAAGCACTGTGAGGTAGGCAGGAAGGGGCTTATCACTCTTGTTTTAGTGGTAAACATATTGAAGTTTCAGAGGAGTGAAGTGACCTAAGCCACGTAATATTAGTGTAAGAGCTGTAGCTAGACTCTGTACCTTCTGTCTCTAAGTCCGGTGCTCTTTCTGCCATAATGTACAATTGAACGTATGGCCCCCTAGTAAAGATTTTCAGTGATTGACTACGATTCATGTAAAGAACATCTTCTCCAATAGGTGTATAGAAAGTAACTTTAAGTTCTCAAGAGCTTGGGAAAGGAAAACCTTCTTCTAATCTTATCAGTGAGTCTGAAGTAGACCTGAGGACTCTTTAGGAGGTATCTGTAAAGGCTACGTTCCCAAGCAGTCAGCATTAACTTTCCTTCAGACCAAGAGACAAAATATGAAGAGGTTTTTTCTTTTTTAGCATGTGAGTATAATGAACGTGCTTTAATGCATATGAGGATAATGAAAATACAATTGTTGGTTCGACTGAAACAATGATAAATATTATTTTGAATAAATAATGATCCAGTTTTACTACCTTGTAAACCACAAATCTGCTGATGTGGTGGTAGCTGAGGAAATGGGAGGAGACATTGTATGTATGTATATGTGTGTGTGTGTGTGTGTGTGTGTATATATATATATATATACACATATATATAAATTTTCTCATCTTCAAAGTATGGATAAAATGTCAGTTTTATATGGGAGTTTAAGCTAATTTTTAAAGAGTTCTTAATACAGTGTAAGACACATCTATTAACATTTCATAAACAGCATCTCTTGCTATTCTAAATGCTTTCTTTCTCTTTTTTGCTGACTTGGCATTCACATTCCTGTTATTGGTAATAGGAATGATATTAAGATGCCCATGACCTCACCATGACCCCTAAGGTGAGATACAAATGTAGACCTATAGGGTCTGTAGCAGGAAAGAGGTTCAAATGAAGGAAGCTAACTGATTTTCTCAAGGGATAATTAGATCAGGCCAGGGCTCTGAATGACTCAGATCTATGAAACATACATCATAATGTTTTGCTTCTTAGAGCTGAAATGAGATCTAAGGATGATATGGGCCAATGCTTCTCAGTCTTTATCGTGCAAACGGATCACCTGGAGAGCTTGTTAAAATACTGGTTTGATTCAATGGGTCTGGGATGAGGCCTTAGATTCTGCATTTATATAAACTCTCTGGCAATGCTCATGCTTTCTGTCCACCTACCACACTTTGAACACCAAGTTGCTAGTCAATTCTCTAATTTTTAGAGGCAACTAAGGTCCAGAGAGGGGCAGTAGCTCACCCAAGGTCCTAACAGTTAGTGGGCACTGACTTGCCCAAGAGGTTAGTAAGTAGCAAAGCTAGGGTTAGAACAAATGTTCCCCAATTCCCATTCATAGTTCTGTGATCCCATGCAGTGATTTAAAATAAATCAGTTTATTACAGTGTAAGAATTTTAAGGATATATCTTGCAAATTCAGAAAAGCAGTAAGTGACTGAGTGGAGAAATTCCTTAGCCATGCATTTTATTTTATTACAGGGTTCTAAAATAATTTCACAGGAGGTGGTTTATTGAAAAAAATTGGAAGATGTGGGCAAGCAAGATAAAAGTCACCATAATTCCACAGTTCAAAGTTAACCAAAATATATGAATGTGCTTTTATACATTTTGGTGAATAACCTTACTTTTTCTTACATGTACATTTTATTGTGCAAAGGAATAGAATTACATGCCAAATATTTATTATGTCAATAACTGTAGTTTCATAAAATCATTTTTAACACTCTATAATATCCCGCTATGGAGATGTAGTACAATCTATGTAAGTTTTGCTGGATATTTAAGTTGGTTCTTGTTCATATCTGGAAAGGAAAGTTATTCCTTGGCTTGCTGAGGCAGGATGGCACTCAGTTACTCAGCTGCCAGGAGTGGACACCCAATGCTATAATAAGAAAGAGGATCAGTATATGAGTTTCAAGCTGGTTATGCAAAGATGTGACTGATATGAAAGTATAGATCAATTTAAGACAAACAAGGCATTTTTAGCATCATAATATCGTGCATTAGATCACATCTCTGAATACCTGGTCGTAAAACAAACCAGTCTGGTCCCTTCAACCTCTTGTGTTCTTTTATGGGTCACTCTGGGTTGTTGCTTTCTTCCCTCAGGCTTCCAGCCAATTATTTATTTACTGCAAATTTGCCGTTCTGATACAGCTTAGCATTCTTTCTCAGAGCCAGGAGGGGCCTCATAAAATATCCAACCCCACCCCTGAGACACATAAAGAAGATGTGACTTGTCCAAAGACAACCAGCAACTTAGGGGTCATAGCAGGCCAGGAACCCAAGACTCCTGGAACTTTCTACCACCCATCCACTGCCTCTGGCCTTGGACAATGAATGAGGAGTCACAGTAATGAAGGTCTGAACCACTTGCTATCAGTGTGCTTGGATAACCTTTTCCTCATATTTTTGTTCATCTGCTATTATTGCTTAGACATATCTAAAAATGGCCTACTGTCTTCTCTCAACAAAAGTACCCCTCAAGGCTAATAACTTGAGGTATATTATGATAATCACTTTAGTCGTGGAGAGTGATATTCAAAAGCAACTTCTTATGAAAGGAACAATACTTGATCCGCATGGGGAAAGATATATTTAAACTCCCTGTAGGACTCTGTATTTGCAGATACCTTATCAGAAAGTTGAAAGCGATTAGAGATGGGGAATTATCTCTAAATTTATACTTGAGAATGTAAATTACATACAAACTAATGGGACTAAAACTCTTTGATCTTTTAATATTTAATTAATGGTTCCCCATGGCCTTTTTATAGCCTGTGTTCTATTGTGAGCAACAAGATTTTAATAAGCAGGTTTGGGACTTCCCATTGTGTGGCAAGATGTTGTTGCCTTTATGACACTAATTTGACTTTCATACTCTCTCCTTTTCCCTCTTCTCTTACGACACGCTTCCCCATGTCTTGCTCTTGTACTGGGAACAACTAAATATATTAGTTGTATTGTTATTGTCTGTATGAGCTTCTTTGTGATTTAGAAATTATATATCTCACTGGGCAAAGTGTTTCTTGAATCCCCTCCTTACACTGAAATCCTTTGAAGATGGTAATAAAGTTGATGTTTCTATCTGAGGGCAGACACTTAACAATCATGAAATAAGAAGCATTTCCTTCATTTTCAGGGAGAGACAAATCTGTCTGGGCTTTACAAATCACATCCAATTCACAGCAGGTTTTCTTACCTTATGAAGATACCACAAAGTAAACTCTTGGTATGACGACACCCTCAAGGGAGAGTTGATTGTGTCTAAGTCCCTAGGAGCATTCCTTTCTATCTTGTCCCATCCTCTCACTGTCTAGCTAAGGGGTCCAGTACATGGGAAAATATTAGTAGCAGACATGAATATTGTTTGTGTGGCTCCTGGCCCTGGGCTATTCTAGCTCGAGGAAACACAAGGAGACAAATACATATGTCTTTGAACTTTCCTCAGTACGTTTGTTTTGATTGAAAATATTTAGTGCTAGACTATTAGAGAAAATATTGACCATTAAGCTATGTAGTGACTTATAAGTAAGCATCCCCCTAATGATTTTTTCTTAAAATTTAGAATTAGAAATGTATTTGTACTCTCTTGCCAGGCTTTCTCTGGTCGAGTGATGAGTACATATCATTCCATTATACTTTCGTATGAGTCTTAGAGTGCAAGGAGTCTCAGAGCTAATTGTTCAGTAACCATTTGATCCCCCAATCCTGGTACAATGATTTCCCTTCTATTTCATGTTAACAAGAAGAATGATAATGAAGTCTTTTATTCTTCAGTGTTACCAAATGTTTTCACCATTCCCTAACAGCTGTTACAGTTAATGATATCTTATCCATCTAACAAATGCTTACACCGATGCATGGAATGACAAGGTGACTTACCATGGGTCTCACAGCCAGCAGAAAGGCTGAGATTTAAAACCTTGTCCCAGACACAAGTCAAAGTGTTCACACACTTTATTTCATTTTTGACACTAAAAGGCTGAAGTTAATTTATCATAGTAACCAATAATAACAAATGGAGGAGAGTAAAATACTCTATCAGGATATGATGCATAACTGTTCCATAGAGGCATAACTGATATTTCTGCTGAAGGTAAGAATTCAGGCAGTGAGGACACGGACAGAACTCCAGAGACTTCCAAACTGTTCTATAAGGAATACACTTCATTTTTAGTGTTTAACTTTTGAAAATGTGTATAGCCAAACAACACCCATCCACTGGCTCCATCCACCAAGTTCCTTCCCTACCCTTAGGGAACCGCTGTTAACATTTTCTATGTATCCTTCTAGAGTGACTTTAGGCCTGTACAAACACAAATACTTATTCTTACCCATTCTCCTCCTTTTCACACAAAAAGTTGCCATATTTACCCTTTCTTCTGAACATTTTTTTCCTTTCACTTAATAACGTATTTTGAAATCAAAGATTAGTACATGTTTCTTCATTTTTTACATATTTATCATATTTCATTGCATGGATATGTCCCATAATATATCTAACAACTCTACTATTGATAGATATTTGCATGGTTTCCAAGTTTTTGCTATCCACAAACTAGGCTGCAAAGGACACTTTATACATATGTCATTTTGTACATATGCAAGAGTATCTATAGTATAACTTCACAGAAATGGAATGTGTGGATCGAAGATTAGATCATTTTGATAGCTTTTGCCAATTGCCTTCCATAGGGAAGACAAGTAAGGTTTTGAAAAATTCTACATTCTTTTATTCATCTTTACATGTTTTTGGCAAAGTATCTGGCATAAAAGCATCCAACAAAATGCTTATTTTAGGATTATTTCATTATTCTCCAATTCCACTTATAATGTTTTTCTTCTGAAAAGTATTAGTTTCACTACCAAGTTATATTAGCTTGAGGCAGAAATTATGTGACTACACGAAAAGAGACAGGAAAAATAGCCATGATGAGTCATCAAAGAAAGCATCATTTTTTAGAGAACTTTGACCAGTGGGCCTAGTAGAGTCAGGCTGTATCACGGGGAGCCAAGGATGATGGATGATGGGAGAATTGTCACAGAATCAGGAAATTTCCCTGCAGGGTAGTCCAGCTGGATTACTGGAAACCAGTGATGTCGACACAATCTCCTGTGTCAGTGGGAGCTCAAGGCATATTTGACTAGTGTCCCAGAACTTACTGATTTTGTGACACACAGGTTTCAGCAAGCACGGGGTACCATACTAGCTTTCTGACAATCCTTTAACCAGCAGCAGAGGATGACAAAAGAGTTGGAAATCATTCAGTCCCCTGGCTGACTGTCCAATCCAACAGGAAACTTGTTAAAATTGAAAATTAGAATCTCTCAGTGTAAAAGGCTATGGTCATATTTTCTTAAAGATTTCCAGGAGGTTTTGATCATCAGCTTGGCTCAGAAAGCTTTGGTTCAGTCTATTCAGTTGTCTTATAGATAAAGAAATGGAAGCCAAGGAAAGTTAAATAATTATCTGTAGGCCACAGAATTTATTCATGACATATCTGGAATATGAACACAGGTCACTCAATTCCCTGTAGTTGTCCTATCCATTTCCTGGATGACTTGTGCTGTGTGGAATGAGTGGAAGGGAGGGGGACAGATAAGTACTTGAAGTTCTGTACCATTTACTACCACTTCATCTGAAGCAGCTCCATTCTTTTCCTGTATTTTACATGTGGACTCATCTAAGATTTTTCTTAACTGGTGGACTCTGTGGCTATAGTCTTTCAAAGCCTTTTATTGTAGTTTGAGAAAACAAGCAAACCAAAATCCTACAATCACCTCACCTCTGAGAGAAGATATTTGAATGGGTCCTAGCTAGGCTAGTATCCCCATTTCCTTCTGGGAGAGAAAGGTCTCAAGCTAGGAGGATTAGGAATGTTAATGTTTGTGGAAGATTAGGTGTCTAGCATAAAGCCCTATTACATAGAGACTATATGAGAACTTGTAACATACTAGTCCCAGGGTTGGGCATGAGACCAGCACTATGTTGTAGGCCTAGAAGTGGAATGTCTGGGTTTCCTGTCTTGTCTCTGTCACTTCTTGGCCGAGTGAACTTGACGAGTTATATACTTCCCTACACAGACCCCTGTTTTCACACTTATAAAATGGGATGGCTTCTAATAGATAAGCCCTTGGTGTAGTGGTTCTCAACCTTGGCTATACATTGGAGTTATCTGGGATGCTTTAAAAAAATCCTGATGTACTGTTAGGTGAATCCAGTCCACTGAGTATCTGATATAATTGGCCTGGTGCACAGCCCTGGCATTAGGATTTTCAAAAGCTCTGCCAGTGATTCTGATGGGTAACCAAGGCTGAGAGTAACTGCCTAGAGAACAATGGTTCTTATAGTAGAGTCCCACACCAAGAGCATCACCCAGGAACTTGTTAGAAATGTAAATTCTCAGGCCCACCCCAGAACTACTGAATCAGAAACTCTGGGGACAGTGCCCAGAAATCTGTTTTAAGACACATTTCAGGTGATCCTGATGTGTGCTGAAGTTTAAGAATCACTGAGCTAGAGGGTCTATGAATGTATTATTAAGACAGGGTTAATCCATTTTTAAGCTAGAGGCAGGCTCATAGTAGGAATTCCTTTTGGGATAAAGGTAAAAAAAGAGAGGTAAGGAGACAAAAAATTCATTTCCCAGAGCCAGATAAAACTATAGTCAGAATACTGGAAGAAGCTTTCCTCTTTGTGTTTTATGACCATGTACTCTTTGAAGAGAGAAAGGTTAGATTTTAAAAATGTATGTATTGCTAAATGCATTGAACTTCCTGATACACATTTGTTTATTAGAAAAACTGGTGCTCTGAAAATAGCTATCTTCATTTCTATGAGAAAATGTGAGTAAGATTATAGAAATCTCACAGGACTTGCATCACTTTTGTCCCACCCAAGGAGAGCAACTTAGTGAATACCAGAGTTTAAGACTAAGCTCTCCAGCAGGCAGTGCCTACAACAAACAGGCAACTCCAAGAATTATCTTTCCTGGTCAACTTTTTGGAGGAATTGCTGGGATATAGTAATTAATCATAAGCATGAAGAGGACTCAGTCTTCTCTAAACTAGGTATTCTCTTTCTCCTACTCAGCCAGGGGCCATTGAGCCTGCCACGGAAGACTTGAAAGGCCACATTGCCAAGACTTCTGGAGAGAACATTCAAGGCTTCTGGCTCTCGACAGAGTGAGTAGTTATGACTAAGTGAAGGGCAGTGGAAATCTAGCCTTTTCCTTGACAACACCATAATAGAATAGGAGATGGCCCAGTGGAAGAATTTCTCCTGCTTACAGTGAGATAATTGATTGACATATCGAGCAGGAGAGTAAAGTTTCATGGTGCCCCATGGCTGATGGTATGACCAGGTTTGACTTCTACCACTGTTTTCCAGGCTAGTTGCTTCACTCAACCATCACTGTGACTACCTTAGGTCAGGCCCTCATCAGGGCTCTCAGGGACCATTGTATTAGCCTCCTAACTGATCTTTCTGGTTCCAATCTCTGTTTCTTGTAAGCACTCTCCCTCCAACCACATCAGGCTACTAACCATCCCACTCTGGGTACAGTGGAAAGGAAGGTTGGGAAAGAGGATGAATGAGGTCAACATATACATTGTGAATTTTATCATTAGGTAAATTGGGTACAATAACATGAGCAACAAAACTAGGGAAATCATGCAGGATAAAGACAGGCCACCTTGGAGGCGGGGAGGGATAGATTGGGAGTTTGGGATTGACATGTACACACTGCTATATTTAAAATTGATAACCAACAAGAACCTACTGTATAGCACAGGAAACTCTGCTCAATATTCTATAATAACCTAAATGGGAAAAGAATTTGAAAAAGAATAGATACATGTACATGTATAACTGAATCCCTTTGCTCTACACCTGAAATTAACACAACATTGTTAATCAACTATACTCCAATATAAAATAAAAATTAAAAAAAAACAAAACAAGCAAATAAAAAGCCCTCAAAAGAAAGGCCACCTGTCCAGAGTTAAGATAAAAACCAAATCTAACACTTAAGTGCTTGTCATTTTAATGACTGCTCCATTCACCCTCAAGGCTTATCTTAGCTACAGGGGTTTTCATTGCCAGACACAATGAAGATGGTTAACTTTCTGTCCTACCCTGACACTCTAGTGTCTGTGTGACCTTTTTTTCACCCACCAGGTGACTATTAGGAATGCCATAGTCCTTATAGTAGTAAGTAAAATATGCACATAATAAGGGTAAGAGGCATCTCTTTTCTTCTGCAGAATCCATGATATTAAATGGAGATGCAATTAGAACTCCATTTGAGATACTTCATTGGTTCAGTAAGTTTTCTTGGTAGTACAAGCACCAAAGGTTCCAGCCGAAAAGCTCAGTCATTTCTACACCTGAGTGAAGAATCATTTTATCTTTCCCTTCTGGGAGGGACATCTTCTTTGAATAAATTTTAGGAGGACAACACTGGGATGTTTAACCTTCCAGTCGAGCAGAACAAATCCCTCAATCAAAGGAATGCAGAAACCAAATAAACTGTGAGTCCATCTTTCTGACCACCATAGCATATTTTTGTTTCAAATGGGTTCCAAAACTTGAATTAAAATGAATTTTTGAAAACCAAGCTGACAAGTTCTGAGCATTTGTGTCTTCATCTATGAATTGCAGATAATGATATATACCTGACAAGTTGTTATGAAGACTAAACAAGATAACATTGTAAAATTCTTAGCAAAGTCCTTAGCACATAGTGGATTTTCAGTGGACATCAGTGTCCTTCCTCTGTTCTCAAGTACTAACTATTGGTAAAAGGCAATACTTTTTGATGTTGTTATTGGTAGCCTCTACCTTTATTTCTATCTTGTCCATCTCTATCTCTATCATCTCTGGGTTACCTTTAATGAAAAGTCTTTTAATTTATTCACTTTCACCAACTTATATTTTATTCTCTACTCTCCACCTCCCATCTGCAGAGTAAAATATGATTTGTGCAAATGAAAAGGCTGCCTTGGGCTTCCCTGGTGGCGCAGTGGTTGGGGGTCTGCCTGCCGATGCGGGGGGCACGCGCTCGTGCCCCGGTCTGGGAAGATCCCACATGCCGTGGAGCGGCTGGGCCCGTGAGCCATGGCCGCTGAGCCTGCGCGTCTGGAGCCTGTGCTCCGCAACGCGAGAGGCTGCGGCGGTGGGGGGCCCGCGTACCGCAAAAAAAAAAAGAAAGAAAGAAAAGGCTGCCTTGATTAAGCAAGATGTCTACATAAATTCTGAAGGTCACGTCAGAAGTAAACACTTACCTATTTTGTTTCTACAATGTATCTCACTTTTTTCTACAATATATCTCATTTCATTTCTACAATGTATCTCATTTATAAGAAAGAATGCACAAACATGGTCTTTCAAATCCAGTGGTGGCTACTTTTGAATTCTCAAATAATAGAATCAGTAATTTCTTTAAGGATGCATATTTTGTTTGGTTTTATTTGTACAGAAGTTTGACTTGTTTTTTTGTTTGTTTGAATGTTTCTGCTCAGTGATTGCAGTGGCCTGTAGATATCAATTTTTGGAAGATAAATCTGATTGTGTGATCTGCATTGAGGTTTAGCACTATAATTGTGTGCTTGATTTAACATCAGCTAGGATGATTGCTAACACCAGCAGTTTTCAGGTAAATATGAACAGCTTTGCCCCAAAGACGCAAGCCTTGTACTTACCTCTGAACCTAATAGGACGTTCAGAAAGTTGGTAAGAAATCTCTGGCAACTAGTTTTCTATTTCTCTTTTGTCTTGTGGTACCCATTTATATTAAGGACAATAATGAGGCATGTATCCTATGCATGTAGAATTTCAAGCAATCATATTTGCTTATTTGCTATCAGACTTTCTTCCTTTGCACATTGGAACCCATTTCTCCTTTTTAAATGGTAGTGATTTTGTTTTCTTTTTTGGTCATTCTTCTCTCTCAAAATTCTTTTACTTCTCCCACAACCCTCCATCAAAATCTACTTTCAGGAAAAGATCTGATTCCAGTCGTTTTTACCAGTGTAAGACATTGCCAGTTTCTTTTCTTTTCCTGTTACTCTTTGTAGCTGGTTCAGACTGCCTTCATGTAATGGAAGGAGGAGGTACCAGTTGTAAAGAAAATGTTCAGGCATCTGGACTAAATGAATGGGCTCCCATTCACTGTGACTGTTCAAGCAGAAGATAGGAAGCTGTTTGTCAAAGGAGGGGCATGCATACGTTCTGAATGACCTTTCAGACTTAAGTCCTCTGTTTATTTGTAGTGCAGCAAAAAACAGCAACAGCAAAACCAATCAAACAAAAAACAAAACCTCCAAAATAACAACAGCAAGACTAAACAAAACAAATGTATAAACACACAGGCCCAGAAAGGTGAGAACCTGGGCTGCTCTTGTCCCCTTTCCTCCTTTTTCTAATGGAATAAGACCCATCCATTCCTGAGAGTTACAGGGGCTGTAACATAGACCTATTTCCCCAGCCTTACCAACCACACAAGACTCTTTTCAAGCATAACACTTTTTTTGTATGTGACAGAAAAGGCTGGGCTTCATGTACATCAACTTTCAGCTCCTTCTGGGGAGATGAGAAATCCCTGGCTACTCATCAGTGGTTTAAAGAATATCTGCTTTCAAACCAGTATTCCAGTTTCAGAATGATGAATAGTAAAAAACCTTTTAATGTAGTATATAGCACATGTAAAAGTATCTTCATGTCCATGAACTTGCTTTACCTTCCCTACATCCTTGTTAGTTGTATGATTCCCATTTTATAGATGAGAGGTGGAGACTAGGGAAAATGAAGTGGCCAGATGAAGATCCCATAAGTGATAGAGCAAGAAAGATGGACCACCACACTCCTGCGTTAGCTGGGTTCTGATTCTTTCCCCAAGTATATACAGTGTAGATGAGGGGTAACTGATAAGCCCAGCTCCATCTTTAGTCATGGTTTGTCAGACTCCTAGAAGTAGTTTGATATAGGAGGGCAAGGTGGGAGCTGTTGAGAGGAAACTTGAAAAGGACTTATGGGCCTTGTGTATCATGTTTAAGAACTTCGATTCTATCCCTTAGGTGATCCGGAGGCTCTGATGGGTGAGGCTCTGTATTTATATTTTATGAAGATCACTGAAAGTCCACAATCCCTTATCCAAAACCCTTGCATCAGCTGAGAATTTTTCATATTTTGGAAATGTAAAACAATGCATATGTTGTTTATTTTATGCCCCAAGTGGAGGTCTGGGACTACCCACCCTAATCAAACATATTAATCTCTTTTCAGGGAAACATGTGATATTAAAAATAGAATAAATCGTCATCTGGTTCAGATCTGGTTTTACCGCAAAGTGAGTTTGCACCACGGCTGCAATTTTCAGAGCTTTGTTGAATTTGAAATTGTGGATCAGGGTCTGTGGCCCGTACATGTTTGAAATGTGGAGGATCAATAAATGGGTGGGAGTTTAGGTGACACCTTAGATACTTATGCAATATCCATGAAGGTCTGATCCAGTGGCATGCTGGAGCTGGTTCACACTTGCTCATAAGAGGTGAATGGTAGGATTTCAGGAATTTTGACAGTCAGTTGTTAATTCTTAAATTTAAATTAAATAGTTTTACAAGTTATTATTATATGTAAAATTAAATAAAATTAGTTTCACCCCCAAATAAATTTTTTTTGTATTTTATTTTATTTATTATTATTATTTTAAACATCTTTATTGGAGTATAAGTGCTTTACAATGGTGTGTTAGTTTCTGCTGTATAACAAAGTGAATCAGCTATATGTATACATATATCCCCATATCCCCTCCCTCTTGGGTCTCCCTCCCTCCCTCCCTATCCCACCCCCCTAGGTGGACACAAAGCACTGAGCTGATCTCCCTGTGCCATGCAGCTGCTTCCCACTGGCTATCTATTTTACATTTGGTAGTGTATATATGTCCATGCCACTCTCTCACTTCGTCCCAGCTTACCCTTCCCCCTCCCTGTGTCCTCAAGTCCATTCTCTAAATCTGTATCTTTATTCCTGTCCTGCCACTAGGTTCTTCAGAACCTTTTTTTTTTTCTTTTAGATTCCATATATATGTGTTAGCATATGGTATTTGTTTTTCTCTTTATGACTTACTTCACTCTGTATGACAGATTCTAGGCCCATCCACCTCACTACAAAATAACCCAATTTCGTTTCTTTTTATGGCTGAGTAATATTCCATTGTATATATGTGCCACATCTTCTTTATCCATTCATCTGTCAGTGGACACTTAGGTTGCTTTCACATCCTGGATATTGTAAATAGAGCTGCAATGAACATTGTGGTACATGACTCTTTTTGAATTATGGTTTTCTCAGGGTATATGCCCAGTAGTGGGATTGCTGGGTCGTATGGTAGTTCTATTTTTAGTTTTTTGTTTGTTTGTTTGTTTGTGGTATGCAGGCCTCTCACTGTTGTGGCCCCTCCTGTTGCGGAGCACAGGCTCCGGACGTGCAGGCTCAGCAGCCATGGCTCACGGGCCCAGCTTCCCTGTGGCATGTGGGATCTTCCTGGACCAGGACACGAACCCACGTCCCCTGCATCGGCAGGAGGACTCTCAACCACTGCGCCACCAGGGAAGCCCTATTTTTAGTTTTCTAAGGAACCTCCATACTGTTCTCCATAGTGGCTGTATCAATTTACATTCACACCAACAGTGCAAGAGGGTTCCCTTTTCTCCGCACACTCCCCAGCATTTATTGTTTGTAGATTTTTTGATGATGGTCATTCTGACTGGTGTGAGGTGATACCTCACTGTAGTTTTGATTTGCATTTTTCTAATGGTTAGTGATGTTGAGCATCCTTTCATGTGTTTGTTGGCAATATGTACATCTTCTTTGGAGAAACATCTATTTAGGTCTTCTACCCATTTTTGAATTATTTTTTGTGTGTTTTTGATATTGAGCTGGACGAGCTGTTTGTAAATTTTGGAGATTAATCCTTTTTAAGTTGCTTCATTTGCAAAAATTTTCTGCCATTCTAAGGGTTGTCTTTTTGTCTTGTTTGTGGTTTCCTTTGCTGTGCAAAAGCTTTTAAGTTTCATTAGGTCCCATTTATTTTTGTTTTGATTTCCATTTCTCTAGGAGGTGGGGCAAAAAGGATCTTGCTGTGATTTATGTCATTGAGCGTTCTGCCTATGTTTTCCTCTAGGAGTTTGATAGTGTCTGGCCTTACATTTAGGTCTTTAATCCATTTTGAGTTTATTTTTGTGTATGGTGTTAGGGACTGTTCTAATTTCATTCTTTTACAGGTAGCTGTCCAGTTTTCCCTGCACCATTCATTGAAGAGGCTGTCTTTTCTCCATTGTATAGTTTTGCCTCCTTTATCAAAGATAATGTGACTGTATGTTCATGGGTTTATCTCTGGGCTTTTTATCCTGTTCCATTGATCTATATTTCTGTTTTTGTGCCAGTACCATACTGTCTTGATTACTGTAGCTTTGTAGTATAGTCTGAAGTCCAGGAGCCTGATTCCTCCAGCTCCATTTTTCTTTCTCAAGATTGCTTTGGCTATTTCGGGTCTTTTTTGTTTCCATACAAATTGTGAAATTTTTTCTTCTGGTTCTGTGAAAAATGCCATTGGTAGTTTGATAGGGATTGCATTGAATCTGTAGATTGCTTTGGGTAGTATAGTCACTTTCACAATGTTGATTTTTCCAATCCACGAACATGGTATATCTCTCGATCTGTTTGTACCATCTTTAATTTCTTTCATCAGTTTCCTATAGTTTTCTGCATACAGGTCTTTTGTCTCCTTAGGTAAGTTTATTCCTAGGTATTTTATTCTTTTTGTTGCAGTGGTAAATGGAAGTGTTTCCTTACTTTCTCTATCAGATTTTTCATCACTAGTGTATAGGAATGCAAGAGATTTCTGTGCATTAATTTTGTATCCTGCTACTTTACCAAATTCATTGATAAGCTCTACTAGTTTTCTGGTAGCATCTTTAGGATTTTCCATGTATAGTATCATGTCATCTGCAAACAGTGACAGTTTTATTTCCTCTTTTCCAATTTGGATTCCTTTTATTTCTCCTTCTCTGATTGCTGTAACTAAAACTTCCAAAACTATGTTGAGTAATAGTGGTAAGAGTGGGCAACCTTGTCTTGTTCCTGATCTTAGTGGAAATGCTTTCAGTTTTTCACCATTGAGAATGATGTTGGCTGTGGGTTTGTCATATATAGCCTTTATTATGTTGAGGTAAGTTCCTTCTATGCCTACTTTCTGGAGGGTTTTTATCATAAATGGGTGTTGAATTTTGTCGAAAGCTTTTTCTGCATCAATTGAGATGATCATATGGTTTTTCTCCTTCAATTCATTAATATGGGTTATCACATTGATTGATTTGTGTGTATTGAAGAATACTTGCATTCCTGGGATAAACCCCACTTGATCATGGTGTATGATCCTTTTAATGTGCTGTTGGATTCTGTTTGCTAGTATTTTGTTGAGGATTTTTGCATCTATGTTCATCAGTGATATTGGCCTGTAGTTTTCTTTTTTTGTGACATCTTTGTATGGTTTTGGTATCAGGGTGATGGTGGCCTTGTAGAATAAGTTTGGGAGTGTTCCTCCTTCTGTTATATTTTGGAAGAGTTTGAGAATCATAGGTGTTAGCTCTTCTCTGAATATTTGATAGAATTTGCCTGTGAAGCCATCTGGTCCTGGGCTTTTGTGTGTTGGAAGATTTTTAATCACAGTTTCAATTTCAGTGTTTGAGACTAGTCTGTTTATATTTTCGATTTCTTCCTGGTTCAGTCTCAGAAGGTTGTGCTTTTCTAAGAATTTGTCCATTTCTTCCAGGTTGTCCATTTTATTGGCATATAGTTGCTTGCAGTAATCTCTCATGATACTTTGTGTTTCTGCAGTGTCAGTTGTTACTTCTCCTTTTTCATTTCTAATTTTATTGATTTGAGTCTTCTCCCTTTATTTCTTGATGAGTCTGGCTAATGCTTTATCAATTTTGTTTATCTTCTCAAAGAACTATCTTTTAGATTTATTGATATTTGCTATTGTTTCCTTCATTTCTTTTTCATTTATTTCTGATCTGATCTTTATGAATTCTTTCCTTCTGCTAACTTTGGGGGTTTTTTGGTTCTTCCTTCTGTAATCGCTTTAGGTGTAAGGTTAGGTTGTTTGTTTGAGATTTTTCTTATTTCTTTAGGTAGGATTGTATTGCTATAAACTTCCCTCTTAGAAATGCTTTTGCTGCATCCCATAGGTTTTGGGTCATCGTGTTTTCATTGTCATTTGTTTCTAGGTATTTTTTGATTTCCTGTTTGATTTCTTCAGTGATCTCTTCGTTATTTAGTAGTGTATTGTTTAGCCTCCATGTGTTTGTATTTGTTACAGATCTTTTCCTGTACTTGATATCTAGTCTCATAGCGTTGTGGTCGGAAAAGATACTTGATACAATTTCAATTTTCTTAAATGTACCAAGCCTTGATGTGTGACCCAAGATATGATCTATCCTGGAGAATGTTCCATGTGCACTTGAGAAGAAAATGTATTCTGTTGTTTTTGGATGGAATGTCCTATAAATATCAATTAAGTCCATCTTGTTTAATGTATCATTTAAAGCTTGTATTTCCTTATTTATTTTCATTTTGGATGATCTTTCCATTGGTGAAAGTGAGGTGTTAAAGTCCCCTACTCTTATTGTGTTACTGTCAATTCCCCCTTTTATGGCTGTTAGCATTTGCCTTATGTATTGAGGTGCTCCTATGTTGGGTGCATAAATATTTAAAATTGTTATATCTTCTTTTTGTATTGATTCCTTGATCATTATGTATTGTCCTTCTTTGTCTCTTGTAATAGTGTTCATTTTAAAGTGTATTTTGTCTGATATGAGAATTGCTACTCCAGCTTTCTTTTGATTTCCATTTGTATGGAATATCTTTTTCCATCCCCTCACTCTCAGTCTGTTTATGTCCCTAGGTCTGAAGTGGGTCTCTTGTAGACAGCATATATATGGGTCTTGTTTTTGTATCCATTCAGCCAGTCTATGTCTTTTGTTTGGAGCATTTAATCCATTTTCATTTAAGGTAGTTATTGATATGTATGTTCCTATTTGCATTTTCTTAATTGTTTTCGGTTTGTTATTATAGGTCTTTTCCTTCTCTTGTGTTTCCTGCCTAGAGAAGTTCCTTTAGCATTTGTTGTAAAGCTGGTTTGGTGGTGGTGAATTCTCTTAGCTTTCTCTTGTCTGTAAAGGTTTTAATTTCTCCATCAAATCTGAATGGGATCCTTGCTGGGTCGAGTAATCTTAGTTTTAGGTTTTTCCCTTTCATCACTTTAAATATGTCCTGCCACTCCCTTCTGGCTTGCAGAGTTCCTGCTGAAAAATCAGCTGTTAACCTTATGGGGATTCCCTTGTATGTTATTTGTTGTTTTTCCCTTTGTACTTCTAATATTTTTTCTTTGTATTTAATTTTTGATAGTTTGATTAATATGTGTCTTGGTGTGGTTCTTCTTGGATTTAGCCTGGATGGGAGTCTCCGCACTTCCTTGACTTGATTCTTTCCTTTCCCATATTAGGGAAGTTTTTGGACTATAATCTCTTCAAATATATTCTCAGTCCCCTTTTTTTTCTCTTCTTCTTCTGGGACCCCTATAATTTGAATGTTGGTGCGTTTAATGTTGTCCCAGAGGTCTCTGAGACTGTCCTCAATTTTTTTCATTCTTTTTTCTTTATTCTGCTCTGCCATAGTTATTTTCACTATTTTGTCTTCCAGGTCATTTATCTGCTCTTCTGCCTCAGTTATTCTGCTAATGATTCCTTCTAGAGAATTTTTAATTTAATTTATTGTGTTGTTCATCATTTTTGTTTGCTCTTCCGTTCTTCTAGATCCTTGTTAAACATTTCTTGAATTTTCTCCATTCTATTTCCAAGATTTTGGGTCATCTTTACTATCATTACTCTGAATTCTTTTTCAGGTAGACTGCCTATTTCCTCTTCATTTGTTTGGTTTGGTGGGTTTTTACCTTTCACCCCAAATAAATTTAAAACAAAGGTAATATACTCAAAATGCCTCATCCTCTGATGATTTTACTTCACTTTGCTGTTATGTATGCTCTGGGGGTTATTTTTGCCTATTCTATTTGTGTGGTGGAAATAATACAGGACAGTGTGTTCCTGCCCCTTTCTACCACCTGGATGTTCAGTGATATCAGGTTGGTAGCTTGGAATTGGCCCCGGTGGCAGCAATTATCCCGTGAAAATAAGCCAACTAGAGGTCAGAGTTTGATTTATTGTTTTGTTTATTGTCTAAACTTAAGAAAGTAATAGAGTATATGTTAACAATGCAGATTAAGTTTAAAAGTGAGTCGTGTCTGTGGCTATAATATTGTCATAGCACAAAAAATTTGAGGAAATATTCTTC
Source organism: Grampus griseus (assembly GCF_964374135.1). Taxonomy (NCBI): domain Eukaryota; kingdom Metazoa; phylum Chordata; class Mammalia; order Artiodactyla; family Delphinidae; genus Grampus; species Grampus griseus. The sequence continues at coordinate 65,558,753 of NC_138998.1, forward strand.
CAGAATTCAAAAACTATTATCCAATTTAGCAAAAAGTCACCTTTTTCATTGGTGAATGGATGAAGTCTGTACAGGTGGCTGAGGAAAGATGAACGCCAAGCAGAGGTTGCAGGGTTGCAGAGGGTCTGTGTTCTGGCTGGGGCAGAGGCCATTGGCTGTTCTCGCATCAACCTGCTGACTCCCAGCCTAAGCTGGATATTCCAAAAGGCCTCTTCTTCCTCTGTATCCCTCTAGTGCTCTCTACTGCAAAATCGTAACATGGGGGCACACTTGAAAGCAGAAGTGCTTAAGAGAATCTGATGTTTATCATAGAGCATATACTGAAGTGTGCATTAGGAACTGAGAAGCAATAAGTTGATAACTGACATAGCTGGGCTTTGTGGATCTTTGTGTTTAATCATCTAGGAGGAAGGAGTTCAGGGTAATGCTTGGGCTTTGGCCTGGCAAGCTGATGGGCTGTCTGTGCCACAATTCTAAGTTAAGAAGGACATGGTAACTCTACCTTATTGAGAAACCACCATATGCCAAACTTTGGAGGAGAAACTGTGCACACAGTCTCACTTAATCCTCCCAACAGTCTTGTCATTCACTTTTTACAGAACTTGTTGTATAAAGTTGTGGGGAAAAAAATGTGCCTGAGGTATCCATCGTGCCTCCTCATAGTGGTATTGAATAGATGGTTCTACGTATGTGTACAGATGCCCTCTTCATTATTTTTCAAAAGGGACAGTAATCCTGACGTATTTATATAGGCCTGCCTTCTATAGGTGCTAAGGGCATGAAATAACATTAAGTCAGTCAAAGCATTTTCCAAGGGATATCACCCAAACTAGTGCAGATTAAATTCTTTGACATGTTCTAAATTTAGACAGATATATCATTCAGCAGATTAGAAAAATGAGTTTGAAGGCACTTGGGTAGCAAATACAAGGAGGATGGACAGAGAGACCAAAAGGAGAACTGGAGAGATGCTATCAGCTCCAGCGAGATCCCAGTTAGCTGAAACCATTAAGAATACCCTAAGGTATTCTTAAAGTGTACCATATACACTAATATGTATAAAATAGATAATTAATAAGAACCTGCTATATAAAAAATAAATAAGTAAAATAAAATTTAAAAATTCAAAATTCAAAAAAAAAGAATACCGTAAGGAGACTTCAAGTGAGACTCAGGCTTCCAGCCCAGCCCAGCCCATTTAGGAATTTTATAACTTTATAGCTGTAAAGACAGGATGATGTTTATCTCCTCCTCGTACTGTCTTTCTTGGCCCTCTGGGAAAGGACTTTTACAATAAATAGTGCCTACGCTTTTAGAAGTGATCCATTAAGCCAGTACCAAGGAGAACATCTTGACACTCTGTGGAGTCTCAGAAAAGTGCGATACGATGGCAATGACGTGGCTCTTCAGTCAAATGTACTCAAGATGTCTTTGTCTGCGATGGTTAAGGAGGCGGGAGGAGATGAGATCTTCCCTCCACACACATTAGTGTGAAGTGGTGGTGAGGGTTGTTGTTCTCATTCCCCTTATTCCTGAAGGAGAGGACTTGCCTCTAGTGGCTGGGATCAAGTAACTCTTGCTCTTCATCTTCATGGCAAATACTTTCAGCATGTTTCATTGCCTACCTCTCCTGAAACCCACCTAGGTTTTTATCCTCAGACTTTGGTGAAATCCGACTAATTATCTGTGTTGGACATAAAGACAGTAGAATGAAAGTGAGGTCAAGGAAGCAGCCTGGTGTCATAGAAAGAGTCCTGAATTTGGAATCAGAAGACTTGGGTTTGATTCCTGGCTCTGCTACTTATTATCAGTGTAGCTAGGTGAACTTGAGTGGGCTTTCCATTTTGTTTTTCTAAATTAGTGAATTTGTTTTAATACAGTCTTTAATCCATTAGAAATCCACTGCTCTTGAAAGAAGCACAGCTACTATTAATGTTTGGTATATATCATTCCAGCTTTTCTCCATGCAATCTTCTGTCAAAGATTGTTATAATATTAATAGATAACATTTACTGAGCACTTAAACTGTACCTTGCGATAAGTGCTTTCCATGCATTTGCCGTTATATTTGTATAATTTATATAATTTTGATGATCTCTAAATGGCATTTTTCTTAGGGATTTTTCCTCGTATTTTTCTTGGTTATCTTGTAGTTTTTGTAAAGTATTAGACAGTTACTTTTAAACTGTCAGTGGCTACACAAATGTAAAGGTTTATATTATCTTTTTAGAATTGAAGCACCAAGTAAGGGAGAGTTACCAGTGGGCCAGAGTAACATTCCACAACTGGAAAGAGAAATGAAAATGTATAAAGCATTCCCCACTTATTTTTTGATAAAAAATAGTAGGTAATATTCCTGTAGCACTTTATAGTTTAAAAATTACTCTTCTTCATTTAATTCAATCTTCAGAGCAATTGTCTGAGGCAGGAAACATGAACTCCAATTTGCAGATGAGGAAATCAAAGCTCAGAAGAGTAACACATACAAAATAGATAAACAACAAAGACCTACTGTATAGCACAGGGAACTATACTCACTATCTTGTAATAACCTATAATGGAAGAGAATGTAAAAAAAGAATATATATGTATATATATGTATATGTATGTATTGTATAACTAAATCACTTTACTGTACACCTGAAACTAACACATTATAAATCAACTATATTTCAATAAAAATTTTTGAAAAAGAAGAGTAACACAGCTCTAAAGTAGCAGAGACAGGGCTCCAATGCATTATTCTGCCCTGACTTTTGCTAAAATGATCTTTTGCTACTGTGCCCAGATTCCATGTGTGCCCCTTCTCAGACTGTAACCCAATGGTTAAACTCAGAATTCTGTTTCTTGGGCTTGGTGGGGTAAGTGGAATTGTGCAGGGCATCTCTGCTTAATTTAGAATGATTTCCCAGAAGAAAGAACTATCCTAGATGTTTAAATAAAAAGAAAGGCATCCGGGAAGCGAAGCAATGTTGAGGCAGAGGAGACCAAACGATTTCCCAGGCACAGGGTGCCACTGGAGTTCACTGGTCCCCAAAGCAATGCCTGTGTTTGCTTTCACACCTGCACTCATGTTTGATCCTCAAACAGACCCAGGGAAGAAGGCAAGAAGGAACTATTGGTTTTATTTTCTGGTTGAAGAAACCCAGAGATTAAACGACTTATCTAAGGGCAACCACTTATTAAGGGTCACAGGACAGCTTGACTTCCCGGGACCTCTCTCTCAGCCCAGTTGTCTTCTCACTGTACTGCTCTTGCTGCCTTTTGTGATTTTTTTTCATCTCCCAACACAGCCATCACCACGGTTTAAATTGGTTAAATGATCTTTGTGCCTGTGTCTGGTTTCTTCATTGATTGTCTGTTGTTTTCAGGGAGGAGGACAGTGATTCGTTGGGCAGGTTCAGAGACCTTTTCCTCTTTTCCTCTCCAGATCTTTCTGGCCTTGTGTTGTCCATTTGACTTTATTTAGTCTTTTCCCAGAATCAACTAAAAAGTCAGATACTTGTAGGGAATGGTGGCTGCCGTTGATGGGCTAAGGTCAATCATACTTTATCTTGTCACAGTATAATTAGGAATGCTGAACTACTTTTGTAATGAAAAACACTGCTACTAATAATTTAAAAAATAAAGACACACATAAAACAAAAACCCCAAGTAAACTGAGGAATCGGGGATTGCTAAACATTTTAGTCATGAATAATAAATGTAATATACAAATTAACAACCTGAAATGTATCTCCTCCCCAACCCCACTCATTTTTGCATCCTTTCATTTATTCTAGACTTTGCTACTCAAAGTGTGGTCTTGGAATCAGCAGCAGCAGCATCACCTAGGAGCTTGTTAGCAATGCCGACCCTCAGGACCCACCCCAGTCATACTAAACCTGGGTCTGCATTTTCATAGGATCTCCAGTTGATTCCTATCATTAAAGTTTGAGAAGCACCGGTCTAGATCACTCTCATGCTCATGCTCTGAGGATATCAGTGGATTCTCACTGCCTATATACCCTTCTGTTGCATCTTTAAGACCCTACATGTCATGGACCGAATTTCCCTTTCCAACCTTATTTACCATTATGCCCTTTAACAAATGCTGCCAATCAGATTGAATTACCTGCCGTTCCCCCAGAGTTCCTGACACAATACCTTGGCTTCATGATTGTACTCATCCAATTTGCTCTATCTGGTATGTTTTCTCTCCTTCCTGTTCATCCAGACCTTTCCTGTCCTTCAGGGACACTGTGCCTGTAAAGCCTTTCCATATTAATTCAACCAGAATAATCTTCTCTCCCTTCTCTGTGCTCACCTTATACAACATAATATAGTTCATGGTGTACATTGTGAGGAAAGCATTCCTTAAGTCAGGGCCTGATTCGGAGTCACCTTTGTCCAAGCCCAGCTCGGCCCACCTCCCAGTACTTAGTACAGTGTCTGGCATTTGGTAGGGGCTCAGAACTGATCATGGGCTTGACTTGCATCTAATTCTGATAGAGCCATCTATTGCCTGAAGCCCTTCACTGACACTAGCAGGGTCCATCCATCGAGTCCTAACTCTATTACCCTGGGCCTCCAAGCAGCTCAAAGCCCAACGAGACTTCCTCCATCCTTGGGTGAAAGCACTCAGGCTGAAAATGCCTCAAATCTATCAAGATGTTAATGACCTGTGGCAGGACTCTGGCAGGAACAAAAGCACCTCTGTTGCCAGAATCCATTTATACTGGGTGGGTGTTTTCGACAACCACTTAATTAAACACATTGCTTTTCTCTATAAATTCCTCCATGGCAACAGCCTCAACCAGATAGCTAATGGTCCCTAAGTAACCTGAATTACAGGACAGTGAGAGCATTTAGATGCTGCAGTCACAAACGTACTTGGAAGTGTTTGTTTTCCCAAGACTGCTACGAGTTAAGGAGGTGTCAGGAAGAGCCAAGAGGTGAAAAGAAAGTCTGATGAAGCTAAATGCCCAGCTCCATCATTTATTAGCTACGTGACCTTGGTATGTTAGTCTCTTACGTCCTCTGGGCCTCAGTTTTATCATTTATAAGATGACCATGTAAAGAGGGATATTAATTTAAGAATTAAATTACTTAAAATATATACAATGCTTAGACCAATTTTGGCCACATAGTATGTGCCACCTAAGAGTTTGCTTTTATAATGGTTATTATTATTAATAATAATATTCACCCATTTATACAATCATTTACGTGTTTACTGAGCTCCTTACATAAGCCAGACTCCGCCCTAAATGATGAAAATACAGAAACAAGTAAGACAAAATTTCTGTCTTCAAGGAACTCTCAGTCTTGTGGGGAAGGAGGACATGTAAAGGAAGTCACAGCACAGTATGACACTTGCTGATACACGGTCTTACAAATTATTCTGTGGGAGCTCAGAACTCAGTGTGTCTGTATTGTTGACATAGGTCAAGGGAGGAAGAGAAATTTCCAAAAAAGATATGATGGGAAAGAACATCTCAGGAAGAGGGAAGAATCTGTGCAGAGTAACTGAGACAGGCTCAGGGAACCACAGACAGTTCTCTATAGCTGGATTAATGAGCAAGAGTCAGAGAACTAGAAAGAAGTTGGAACGTCAGGAAGGAACCAGAAAGGAAAGAATTTTGAACACCAGGCTAAGGAGCATGGATCACATTTTTTTCTTGAGTCACAAATTGGAGATCCATAAGCCATTTCCACCCTGCTAAGTATTTTTCAAAATTTGAATTTGAATGTTTTTAGTTAAGGTATGTGCTTCCAGTTTGCCAACACCTTGTCACTTCCCATTGTCTCACACTGGCCCCTCTTCATTCCCTGATGCAGTGGTGTGTGCTCGGCTCTCCCACTCATGATGGCCAGCTGTGTGCATCTCTTCCAACTCCAGGTCCAGTGACGTCACCTTGGGATATTGAAATCAGTCATGACAGGAGAATTTATACCAAGGAAATAAAATCAGGGCTTCATCATTATCATTATTGTTACTTTAGAATGTGTTTACCATTTACAGCACACCACTGCCTTTGTTTCCTTCATGACCACTATATAGGCATTGCTGTCTTGAGTTAAATAGGGTGTTGACATTATTAGACAGGCAATAGATTCTGGAAATAGTTGCCCAATAATTTAAACTTAGTCTTGATTATTTAGGGGACTGCCAATGTGTGGTTTATTAAAGAAAACAAATAAGACCTCAACCTTAATATTGAGGCTATCAACACATTTAGGTCACTACAGCTGTTATACAGACAACTATTATAGTCTCTTACGAATAAACGTGCTGCCTGATACACAAAGAGGAAATTGTCTCCACTCTATTGGGTCCCTAGGTTATCCCAAAATGCCCTGTTGTAGGGAAAGTAGGTTGGGTTTAGGAAGAGTAATCAATGTGAAAGAGAAAAGAGCCTCTGCTTCCACTAGTATGTTCAATGGAAAGAACTACCGAGTTTAAGAATTGCTGTGGCTTCTGAAAACACTGTGCTATGTGAATTAGTAAAAGTGTAATCTTCTGAGCAAGGAAACTTACCAGGGAAATTGAGAGGAAACTGTATAATGATGAAAGGGTCAATCCTTTCATCCAAGAAGACAGAGAAATCTTAAATATGTATACACCAAATAATAGAGCTGCAAAAGTTTTGAAATGAAACTGATAGAAATGAAAGGAGAAATAGACAAATCCATGATTACAGTTGGAGACTTCAAGACCATTCTTTCAATAATTGATATAAAAAAATGGGCAAAACTTCAGCAAGGATTTAGAAGAACTTAACAACACTATGACCCAATCAGCATTCATAGAACTCTCCACCAAGTAACAGCGGAATACATGTTCTTTTCAAACACCCACAGAACATATACCAAGATCCACCATATCTTGCACTACAAAGCAAACGTCACCAAATTTAAAAGAATTGAAATCATACAGGATATGTTCTCTGATTACAGTGGAATCAAAGAAGAAATCAGTAATAGAAAGATAACAGAAAAATATCTAAATGCTTGGAAACAGAACAACATACTTCTAAATATGGGTAGATAATCCTGAGGTCAAAGAGAGCATTTCAAAGAAATTAAAAAGTTCATTGAATTGAATGCAAATAAAGACAAAACATATCCATAGCTGTGTGGGATACAGCTACAGCCGTCCTGAGAAAGAAATTTACAGCATTAAAGGAAAAGTGCTCAAATCAGGTGAAGGAACATCCTAAGTCAATAGTAGAAGCCTCAGCTTCAAGAAATTAGAAAAAGAAGAATAAACCCAAAGCTGAGAAGGAAAGAAGTAATAAAGATAAAAGTAGAAGTTAATAAAAAACAAAAACAATGGGAAAAATTAAAGAAGCAAAAAGCTGGTTCTCTGAAAATTTCAATAAAGTTGACAAACTGCTAGCAAGGATGACCCAAAAAACAAAAAAAGTCATAAATTACGAATATTAGGAATAAAACAGGGGCTATCACACAGACCCGACAAACACCAGAGAGATAATGAGGAATTATAGCCAACAACTCTACACACATAAATGTGACAACTTAGATGAAATGAACCGTTTCCTCAATACACACACCCAAGATGAAATAGATAATTTAAGTAGCCTTATAACAATTAGGAAATTAACTTTGTGATTAAAACCTTCCCCAGGGCTTCCCTGGTGGCGCAGTGGTTGAGAGTTCACCTGCCGATGCAGGGGACACGGTTTCGTGACCCGGTCCGGGAAGATCCCACATGCCGCGGAGCGGCTGGGCCCATGAGCCATGGCCGCTGAGCCTGCGCATCTGGAGCCTGGAGCTTGTGCTCCGCAATGGGAGGGGCACAGCAGTGAGGGGCCCGCGTACCGCAAAAAAAAAAAACAAAAAAAAAACCTTCCCCAAAAGAAACATCTAGGCCTGGATGGTTCTACTGGAGGATTCTATTAAGCATTTAGAGAAGAATGAACACCAATTTACATAATCTTTTCCAGAAAATAGAAGAGAAAGGAATGCTTCCCAGCTCATTCTATGAAGCCAGTATTAACTTGATACTAAATCCAGACAAAAACAGTACAAAAATAAAACTACAGACCAATACCCCTCATGAATATAGATTTAAAAATTCTTAACAGAACTTTGGCAAATAGAATTCAGCAATATAAAAAAAATAATTATGTACCATGACCAAGTGGGGTTTATTCCAGTGATTCAAGGCTAGGTCAATATTAGAAAATTAATCCATGTAATCCACCATATTAACAGGCTAAAGAAGAAAAATCATATGATCAGATCAATAGATGCAGAAAAAGCATTTGACAAAATTCAACATACCCATTCATGACAAAATCCCTCAGAAAATAACAGAGAGGAACCTTTTCAATTTGATAAAGAACATCTATATCAAACCTATAATAATTAACATCATGCTATTGGGAAAAGACAATGTTTTCCCCGTAAAATTGGGAACAAGGCAGGCGTCCACTCTCACTACCAATATTCAACACAGTCCTGGAAGTTCTAGTCAGTGTAACAAGGCAAGAAAAGTAAATAAAATGCATACAGGTCAAACAGCAAGGAATAAAAACTGTTCCTAATTGTAGATGGCATGATAGTCTATGTTGAAAATTCCAAGGAATCTACCAAAAAGTTTCCAGAACTATTAGATGAGTTTAGCAAGTTTGCAGGGTACACGATAAACATACAAAAAATATTTTAGTAATAATTTTTTAAAAATAAAAAATCAATTATATTTCTATACACTAGCATTGAGGAGGTACAAACAAAAATATAATAACATTTATAATCACTCAAAAAAAGAAAAATATTTAAGTGTAAATCTAACAAAATATGTATAGGACTTACACACTGAAAGCTACAAACTGCTGATGAAAGAAACAAAGATCTAAATCCCATGTTCATATATTGGAAGAATCAATATAGTAAAGATGTCAAATTTGACATACAGGTTCAACATAATTCCTTTCAATCTCAGCAGGATTTTTGTAGGTATGGACAAAACTATTCTAAATTTTTTTTTCAGTTTGCCTGTTTTATTTTTTTATTTTATTTTTAAAATATTTATTTATTTATGGTTGCATTGGGTCTTCGTTGCTGCACGCGGGCTTTCTCTAGTTGCAGTTCACAGGCTTCTCATTGCAGTGGCTTCTCTTGTTGTGGAGCATGGGCTCTAGGTGCACGGGCTTCAGTAGTTGTGGCATGCAGGCTCAGTAGTTGTGGTTCGCGGGCTCTAGCGTGCGGGCTCAGTAGTTGTGGCACAAGGGCTTAGTTGCTCCGTGGCACGTGGGGTCTTCCCGGACCAGGGCTCGAACCTGTGTCCCCTGCATTGGCAGGCGGACTCTTAACCACTGTGCCACCAGGGAAGTCACTATTCTAAAATTTTTATGGAAAAACAAAGGAATTAGAATAGTTAAAACAATTCTAAAAAAGAAGAATAAAGTGTTTCTCACTGGCAAATCCTATTTTCTACTCTATAACTTCAGCCCCTGGCCAGAGCTGATTGGACAAATGGGGGCTAATCGGTTAGCTGATGTGAGACTCAAGAAGATAACTCAGAGGAATGATTTGGGCTAACAGAATCCCTTATCTTGAGAGTCTGAACTGGGAGATTTAGGACAACAGAGGCCAGTTAGCTACGAGAGCAGATTCTGCAAGTTCATGTATAGTCAGGACTAAGGAAACAATAAGGTCATAGGTAAGGTGGAATTAAAGAGGAGCAAACACTGGCAGTAGGCAGAAGGCCACATCAGTCAGGAGGAAACAGATGAGATGCATGGAGCGATACACAGACATCATGAGAGAGACAGCCCCTCGAGAGTGCATTTCATTCCTTGTGACTTTCTAGGTTTCCTAAATCCCTACTGTGTTATGGTTCCTGTTCGTAGATTTCTGTGGGATTCCTCAGAGTATTTTTGTAACACATCTCCTCTTCCTGGACTTGCCTGATGTGGGATGTGTCTCCTGTACCCAAGGAGGTGTAACTAACACAGTACAGTAAGCAAAAATCTCTCCCATTTAAAAGAATAAAACAAGGGAGGTGGCAAGATGTGAGCGTTTGTTGTATCCCATCCCTCTGTTCTTCCCTCTCTGTTGCCTCCTCAAAATTAGTCCTTGTTCTCCTGCCGCTTCTTTGGCTTCTGATCAAGTGAATCCCCTAAAGTGAATTTGGGGGAGGCGGGGAGGAGAGAGCCCCTCGGGGGTGGGCCTCTTATTAGAACCTGGTGTGCCCAGTAGCTATGCAACAGCTATTTAGTTGTTTTGTGGGAAAGAGAGAAGGATGGGGTGTGCCCAGAGTCTTCTCTTTTGTGTAGCTTTTAAAATATCCTCTTACTGATGGTACTGTGGTGGGGGAGAGCACAAATGCCTGCTGCACGGGGAAGACACGTGGGAGAAGCCGCTAGATGGAATGTATATGGCCTGGGCTTGGGGGGTCAGAAGTGCTGGATTCTCACCATGGCTCTGTCATTGGTACTAGATGCATGTCACTTTATTAAGACTTGGTTCCTCCACCTGTGAAGTGGGGATAATAACCATTTAACGTGAAAACATTCTCAAATTGCAAAGAAATCGTGGTGATTTCAGCACGAGATGTGGCTTCTGCTTAAATCTCCTTCCACTCTCCTCCTTGTTCCTTTTGCTGTGGTCACGCTGGCTTCCTTGCTGTTTCATAAAACGTGATGGATCCCATCTTGTGGACTTTGTTTTCCAGGGGGAAAAGTGACCATTGTTTTTTTCTGCACTCAATTGGAGCAATATGAAATTTCATGGTAGGACTTCTCTTACTCAGTCAAAAAGTAGTTCTGTGGATACAAAAGTGGATGTTTCCAGGTTCATCCTTGTCCATATTTTACGGGGACACTTTGTCCTATACTGAGTGGTACGTGTTAAAGATGTGTTGGAGAAATGAATAAATATTCCTGAGGCCTTTTTAGTGTACCTCCAGAGAATCATCCGTACTTTGCAACTCATGCTTTTCCAACACTGAGATCTTCACCAAACAGCAGGAAATGAAAAGCTGATAAGAGAGTCTTCTTTAAGGACATCAAATAGATACCTAGGGTTCCTTTTCCTGAGCCCTGTGGGCAATGGGCTGGGAATCCAGACACCTGAGTCTGTGGACCTGTGTTCTCATTATCCAGTCTCATCATACCCATTAACTCTTCCTTAGGTGATTTCACCTCACATCTTAGAGAACTGTGTATTCCTTAAGAGTTGAATGTTTTTCTCAGTATTCCCAGTAGCTAAGTGCGGGGCCAGGTACATGGCCGGCTGCATGGGGTAGTGGGAAAAAAATGAACCACAGGAAGTCAAGTCAGGGGACGGGAACAAGGAAGGTTTGTGGACATCGGGTTTTTATTAGAATACTGTGTTTACTTGGAGGGTCCCCTATTTTAAACATATTGGAGAGGCCCAGGGAGAGATTAACCAAATGATTGAAAGAACTGCATGTGGGTTATTTAGCTAAATGTTTTATAAGACTTCACTTAACTCAGGGGGAGGCAAATTGCTCTGCTTCAATGCCATGCATTTTTCATCTGTTTGTGTTTGAATTGTAAACCCAAACTGGATTCTCTTCAGGGCCTGGAACCCAGTGGGTGCTCAGGGAATATGTGTGGAATGAATGATTCAGTGTTTTCCTCCTGAGTTGCTGATTCTTGGCTAGCCAAGGAGCTGTCTTCCTCTTTCAAGAGCTGGTTATTCTAAGAGGCTAGAGGGGCACAGGAAAGAAGATTGATTTGTAAATCAGGCATAATCATTCTATTCAATATCAGAGACGATGTCTTAGTGGTGTGTGTGTGTGTGTGTGTGTGTGTGTGTGTGTGTGTGCGTGTGCATATTCGGGGGAATAATATTAGAAGAATATATTTGGGGGAGAAAAATCATTTCCAAACCATAAACTGATTTGACACAGACTTAAAAGAGCAACTGAGAGTATTGTTAGGAGTAGGGCTGGGGCGACTGGCAAAGCATCTGGGATGGTTTGAGTAATGGGGTGGGGGTCCTGGAAACTTGCTCGGATGGGTCCCACCTGTCATTGGTGGTTCGCTGTTGCCCTCTGCTGGCCAAACTGTTGTAGTACCAGGAAACTGCAAATCTCCGGGAGCAACTAGGTTCCCTGTTTTCACCAGGAGGTCTAGGCCCCTTTCCCATCAAAGACGGGAAATGCAGCTAGTGCTGAGGAACAGCAGTGGTAGGAGAATGTAGCAAATTCTCTGCCAGGAGAGACAGGCTCTCATCACTGTGGGGATGAATCTTATGATTCTAATTTTTTATTCCATGCTCTGTTCATTTACTAAGACCTTGCTCTCTCTTTGGCTCTATGCTGGGCACAGTGAGGAGACCCAGATAGGGCTCAGTCACTGACTCTACACCATAGGGTCTTCCATCATGTGTGTGGGGAACGGAAGGAGAAGTACAGAAAATTGTGACTAAGGCCACAATTGAAACCTTGATAAAGGTTGTGTGTATTTAACGGAAAGAGAGATGGTATCTACTTGGGGGCGAGGGAGGTGAGGGGAAGGTGCCATTAAACAGATAGCATTTAAGCTGGGAACCTGAAGGATAGGTGATTTTTTTACTTAAAAAATATCTCTTTTAATATTACTCAGCCATAAAAATGAATGAATTCACAACATTTGCAGCAACATGGGTGGACCTAGAGATTATCATACTAAGCAAGCAAAGACAAATATCACATGATATAACTTATGTGTGGAATCTAAAAAAAATAAAAGATACAAATGAACTTATTTACAAAACAGAAATAGACTCGCAGACATAGAAAACAAACTTATGGTTACCAAAGGGGATAGTGGGAAGGGGATAAATTAGGAGTTTGGGGTTAAAATACACACACTACCATATATAAAATGAATAGCCCACAGGGACCTGCTGTATAGCACAGGGAACTATACTCAATATCTTGTGGTAACCTATGAAGGAGGAGAATATAAAAAAGAATATATATATTTATATATGCGTGTATGGCTGAATCACTTTGCTGTATACCTGAAACTAGCACAACATTGTAAATCAACTGTATTTCAATAAAAATTTTAAAAGATATATCTCTTTTACCATAAAAGTAGAAAGTTTATCATAAAAAATTAAACTTTGGCTAATAAAAGCATGAGAACAAATGAAAGTCTCTTGAAATCCCAGCACTCAGATATAATCAGTGTTAACATTTTGATCTATATATTTTGCTGTTGTTACAAAATTGGAAGTACACTGAAGGTACCATTTTGTATCCTCCTCTTTCTCACTCTTTTTGTATGAACATTTTCCCAATGTTACTTTTTTTTTTTTTTTTGAAAATGTGCTATTTTATGGGGGAGTATTTCAATTTGTACAACTGTGGATAGGATTCTTCAAGCAGCATGAGGAAAAGCATATAGGTTGCACTGCACAAGAATTGTTAATTCTTCACCAATTCATTTCAGAAATAGTTTTTGGACACCTACGACAGTGGTGACACCATGCTAAGAACTGACTCTCTCTTTGTGATGTTTACAGTATAGGAGAGAAGACTGACATGAATTAGGTAATCACAGAAATAACTATAAAATTGCATCTGGGAGAAGTGCTGTGAAGGAGAGATGTGAAGTTCTATGAAAGTATATATTAGAAAGAAGAGAAGTAGTCCTGGAGGTCTGGGAAAGCTTTCCAGAGTAAGGAGTAATTGAGCTCAGCACTATAGGAGTTAATTAAGTAAAGAAGATCAAGAAGAACGTGACCGGCAGAGGGAACAGCACGTGCAAAGTCCCTTCAGCAGGAGTGGGCGTCGTTGAGTCCAAGAAACTGAAAGTAGATCAAAGAGAAGGGAGTGCAGAGGTCTGAAATGTCGTTGAAGAAATAGGTAAGGCCTGACCCTACAGAGCCTCTTAGACCAGGTGAATATTGTCATTTCTTGTAAGAGCTATGGGGAACCGTTGAAGTGTTTGAAGCCAGGGTTGGGAGGTAAAGGACAGACAGATTTGTTTTTATTTATTTTTTTATTTATTTACTTTTGGCTGCGTTGGGTCTTGGTTGCTGCGTGAGGGCTTTCTCTAGTTGTGGCGAGCAGGGGCTACCCTTCGTTGCAGTGTGCGGGCTTCTCATTGCGGTGGCTTCTCTTGTTGTGGAGCACAGGCTCTAGGTGTGCGGGCTCCAGTAGTTGCGGCATGTGGGCTCAGTAGTTGTGGCTCGTGGGCTCTAGAACGCAGGCTCAGTAGTTGTGGCACATGGGCTTAGTTGCTCTGCGGCATGTGGGATCTTCCGGGACCAGGGCTCAAACCCGTGTGCCCCGCATTGGCAGGTGGATTCCTAACCACTGTACCACCAGGGAAGCCCCAGATTTGTTTTTAAAAAGGTCTACCTCATTGCAGTATGTATGAGGCTGGGAGGGAAATAAAGTATATGTAGATAAACCAGGTCCAGGTGGCTAGTTGCCCAAGCCCAGTGAGAAGGGGACTGCACGAGTCCAGGCAGGAGATGTGGGAAGACTGGATTAAGATAGTGAAAGTCTAGTTGGAGAGAAGTGGATGGTTTTGAGAGATGTCTGGGTAGTAGAATGTTTAGGACTTGGCATGTGAGGTGAAGAAATAGGATGTGTCCCGAAAGACTCCTAAGTCTCTAGCATACATAACTGGATAGAAGAAGGGTTTTCCCCCATGATAGGAACACTGGAAGAGGTCAAAGTTTGGAGGGGACAGTCATAGATGTTTGCTTTGTTTCCCAGAGATAACATTTTCAGGAGTGGTATAGATCATCACATCAGCTCCTTCCAGAGATAGCTCTTACCACACTTGCACACCACACTGAAGGGTCCTCTATTTGGGGGTGAGTGGTCCCATGGAGAAAGCAAACACTATGCCTGGATTTGCTGTCTCCATACTTATTTCAGGGCCTTGAACTACTACTTGCTAGGTGTCAAGCATTGGGCAAGTCATTTTAAGGGTCTCTGGACCTTAGTTTCTTATCCTTAAAATGAGGGTAATAGCTTTTAGTCCAAAAGATCGTTGGGAGGATTAAACAAAAGCATTGATATTCAAGAGCTTTGTGAATGTCCGTGGACTACACAAACACAATATGTTATTGTTATTTCTACTCCTATATTTGTTCTGAATATTACCGCCAAACTTATATTAATATTAGGAATATAAAATTCAATGTTTTCTCCAAGAGTTCTCTGGGAAAAAAGGTGTGATTGAAGTCTAAATAAATAAATCTACCACCCAGAAGCTAGAGATGGTGGCCCCAAACTATGTATAAGCCTGTGTGTGTACTTGGATTCAGACTTTTCCGACATGTAAATTATGCAGTCTGTGTCACAGCAGAGCACTCTGTTCCTAAAAAGAATTCTCTCTCTTTTTTTTTTTTCCTGAATCCATCCTCTACCTTTTAAAATAAATCTCATTATGGAGTGCTGACATTTTCAGTAAAACCATTAAACTAAAATCTGAGGATTTTTTAGACTAAAAACAAGTCTGGTTTATTAGGCAGCAGCTTATAACTTGCTGCTAAGTAGATACAATCTATTTAGAGAAATTTATGTAGATATCTGATACAACATTTCAGAATCCTCGTCTCTTTCTGACTAAGACGGAGAATGTTAAACAGATTATCAAGAATTCTTTCCTTCTCTTGGTGGAGTAGAAGTTGAATATTGCAGCATTGTTAGAGCGGATGGAAACCATAGGACCAAGATTTAAACCAGATCTCTTGACCCTACATCACTAACACTAGTGATGTACACTACTACCGTATTCTAGTTCAGTGGCTTTCAATGTGACTTTCTTCAAAGGGTGGTGGGGAGATGTAGAGCTAATACTTGTACAAGCATAAGGGCCGGCATATAATAAGGCATGATCTCATCTTTCTTTCTTTCCTTTTGTTTCTCCCTATTTCTTCCTCCTTCATCTCCCTTTTTCTCTCCTTCATGTCTCTTCCTGTTCCTCTTCCTGTTGATTAAACTTTTAATTTTGTCTCGCCTGTCTTTAGACTGCATTGAGGAATGGCACATATTGGGGTTACCCAAGGACACTTAGGTCCCTGACAATGATAATAACAGCTCATTTACAAACCACCGATTGAGAATCATGTCCCTTAATCCTCTCCCCAAACTTAGGCGATGAGTACTGTCTCCATTTCACAGATAAGGAATGTAAGCTACAGACAGGCTCAACAGCCAATCTTACAGAGTTAGTTAGCTGGAAGTTTTCATCCCCAGTTACTCACCCAGCCCAAAGGCCTCCAAAATGATTATGATTGGCACTCCTTTACCACTCAACAGCTATTTATTTAGAGCAGGCTGTTTGACAGGAACAGAGTAAATAGCCCCGCAGGCACAGTCACAGCCCTCATGGAACACACACACACACAAAGACACGACACACACACACATAGGGATGATCCTCAGATGACACTCACTGGCATTGCCCTACCCTCTGTACTTTGGTGTCCATTCTGATTTGTCAGTGTTCATGTGGTACCAGTTACTAAACTTTTAAGATATCATTCCTTCTTACAAACTATGAGAAGTGCTGAAAATGGAAAAGGATCAGAAAGCTTAAAAAAATGTAATAGGGGGACAAGTTTATATCGGAGTTTAAGAAATCTCCTTTGAGTGAGGCATTTGAACCATGACTTGAACAATGAGTTTCTCAGCCTACTATGAGATGGTGCTGGGCAGAGGCCAGACCATACAGGGACCTGTAGTCCATATTATGTAACTTGGATTTGATTCTGAAATCAAAAAGATGTCATTTAATAGAGTGAACAGGGGAGTAACATCATTCCTTTTGTATTTGAAGAATAGCACTCTGGTTACTATGTGAGAATGGATGGGAGCAGGGTGCCCAGTCCTAATTTTTACATTAGATTGACTCTGTGTAGTGGGGGTTCAGATATGAATCAGTCACAAATCATCCTTTTCTGTCTCTTAGGGAAGACAAAACATGCACTGAAACGGTTATCATATAAGTCATGCAGTGCTATATACAAAGGCTGTAGCAGACAGACAGCAAAAGCGTTGAGAGTGAGGAGAATTTCAGACCATGCTCCCTTTCTTTTAACCAGAAGCATTGCTTCTGGTTCTCTCTGTTCTCTCTGTTGGAGAGATTCTTAACTCAGAATTTTCCATGCATATCCTGAAAGGCTCTCAAATCTGAAGCAAATCAATTCAGTAAACACTTACCCAGTGTCTGCTTTGTCTTTGGCTTGTAAGAATCTCAGTTCACTTGTTTCACTATGTTTATACCATAAGAAAATGACAGAATGAGCTTGAAATAGTGATGGCTTGGGTGGAGGTCACTGGACCTATATTCAAGTCTCCTTTTTTTTTTTTTCTATTTTGTGGTACGTGGGCCTGTCACTGTTGTGGCCTCTCCCGTTGCTGAGCACAGGCTCCGGATGCGCAGCCTCAGCGGCCATGGCTCACGGGCCCAGCTGCTCCGTGGCATGTGGGATCCTCCCAGACCGGGGCACGAACCCGTGTCCTCTGCATTGGCAGGCAGACTCTCAACCACTGCGCCACCAGGGAAGCCCCAAGTCTCCATTTTATCTTCAGTCAGCAATGCGACCTTTGGAGATTAGCATAAATTAATGCCTAGTGAGTCATCCAGATTGAGTTAGAACAAAGATTATTTTTGGTGTGCTTTGAGGAAGATGTGCTCCATGAAGGCTTTCTAGAGAACTGGGAAGACATGGAGGAGCATGAATCAGTTGACTGCCAACATGATACAATCTTGCTATTCCCCTAATAGATCCTGTCAAGGCTAATCATCTCTGAGCTCTGTGGCCGTAAAACCTCTCCCTGTGGACTCCCCTGGTGGCACGGTGGTTAAGAATCCACCTGCCAATGCAGGGGACACAGGTTCGAGCCCTGGTCCGGGAAGATCCCACATGCCACGGAGCAACTAAGCCCGTGCGCCACAACTACTGAGCCTGCGCTCTAGAGCCCGTGAGACACAACTACTGAGCCCGCATGCCGCAACTACTGAAGCCCGCGTGTCTAGAGCCCGTGCTCCGCAACAAGAGAAGCCACCACAATGAGAAGCCCGTGCACCGCAACAAAGAGCAGCCCCGCTCACCGCAACTAGAGAAAGCCCGCGCGCAGCAACCTAGACCAAACACAGCCAAAAAAACCAAAAAATAAAACGAACAAAACAAAACAAATCCTTTCCCTGTGATCCTCCACTTCCCTCCTCCCTTGGTCATGGGGCTGGAATGAGAGAGAAGGGATGGCATTCTTCAGCTTCTCTTTCTTCCGAGGTGATCAAACCTCATTATTTTCTGTGTCAGTAGATATGTTTCAGACAATTCCATTATTTTCAACTTGGAAAGATTATGCAAATAACTTTTGTTCTCTGTGGTGATTTTTTACAGGACAGACCACTGGAACAATGAGGAGAGGATTTTGCTGGTCACAGACAGGATTCTCTTGATCTGCAAATACGACTTCATCATGCTCAGCTGTGTGCGGTTGCAATGGATTCCCCTGAGTGCTGTCTATGGCATCTGCCTGGGCAAGTTTTCCTTCCCTACAATGTCACTGGACAAGTGAGTATGATGTCTTAGACTCAGGAAAGTGGTGCAGTGGGTGTGGGGCAGGCAGGGGAAACAATCACCACGTTCAGTTCAGTGCTGTAAGCTGGGAGAATCCAGGGGAGAACAGTGACGCTGTCGCCGAATTCATCAAACAATCCTTGAGTTTCCACGCTACGTCAGACACCAGGGATACAATTTTAAGTACATTTGTACTTTAATATGAGTACCTGACAAGTCAGTGGTTGAATGTAAAGTGGAAAGAGCTGTGGGGACATGGAGGAAGCGGTTTTCACCTAATCCCTGTGGCAGAGATTAGAGAAGCTTTCCTGGAGAAGAGCTTGAGCCAATATTTGACATGGGGTAGGAGTCAGCCGAAGAACAAAAGCTTAAGAATATTCCAAGCAGAAGGAAGAGAGAGCAACCAAAGGAATGAAGGTAGGAAAAAGTTCTGTAGAGTAAACACCATACAGTACCACTCCCATCTGTGAGGTAAGCCTGAATACCCCCCTCTCCTAAGAGTGCTGTCACCTGCAGAATACCCAGCGCTTTTAATTAAGGCAGTCTGGTTCTAGACACCTTGGTGCCTTTATTCGTGACATTTTAACCCGTGGCTTCTAGCCCCAAGCAATTGACCATTTCTACCCTTCCTTGCTGTACAATGTTCCTGCAACTTTTTCTACAAAGGTAATGCCTACCACACAGGGTCAACCAGGTCTGAAACATTCCAGGGAGAGGTGCGGCCAAATACACCAGTGTGGCTTTATAACAGCAACCACTGGAGGGCCTTGTTCTTGGGGTCCTGCTGCCATCCTCACCCCCAGCAGCTGTCACTTGCCTTTGGGAATTGAAATTATTCTACAAAGCTTAATGAACAGAACCCAAGATGGCTAATAAGACTTCTTGAAAGAAGTCTCTTTGGGATCTTTCCTGGAAGCTTAGTGGAGGAGGGGACATCACCTCTCTCGGAGAGGTTGACAGTTACCAAGAGACCTGGTGAGGTCTATAGAGGAGGGTTGCTGAACTGAGCAAATTCTTGTTATGGTCTCAGGAAGAACTGACTTTCTTCAACATTTTAAATCTAAGCCGGAGGACAGCTGTCTTCCTCTGAACCTCTGAATGTGAACTCTTCCCATGGAACTGTGAGCTCTTTTAGGGCAGGTACCTTTTGTTGTTGTCCTTCTTTAAGCACCTGGCTGAAAAATCTTTCTAAAATACTGAAAAAAGTATAGGCCGATCAAGTGATTGGGTTTCCTTACATAAAGCATATCATATCAGAAACCTATTTCTTATTTGCTCTTTTCATGGATGCTAGAAATGATTGATTTAGTTCACTGACTTTTTTGAACTGGTGGATTTTTCAATAATATAGGCACGTGGTAAACATCTATTTAAATATCGCAAAAAATTATTTATTGTCAGGATATCTCTCCTAACCCAGACTTTCAGTTTTCCAGAATTATTTTCAAAGGTGATAGTTAGCAGTTTCGTGTGTTTTATGCTTTTTTTTTTTTTTGAGAAATAATCTGCAAATATATAAGGATAAAAATGTCTTTGTATGTATATATGTGGGTTTACACATATTTGTAATATTGATATGCACATACATTTATCACAAATTATTTTACCCAGCGGGTACACATACCATAAAATGTCCTGCCTGGAGACTTTATTATGTAATCATGGAAAGATTAACTTCAGTCCTTTTAATAGTGCAGAATATTCCATTTCAAGTCTAATCTATCTATCCAGCCCCTTATTCATGGATATTTATTTTTATCTTCTCTACTACAAACAAAGCTGCTATAAATATCCTTGTCTACAGGACTTTGCGCATATGTGCAAATGTATCTGTAATGTAAATTTCTGCAAGCGGAATTATTAGGTCAAAAGTCATGTGAATTTCAACTGACAGCTACTGTCAAATTGCCTTCTAAAAAGGTGATGCCAGTTCATGCTCCCTCAGTGTGTGAGCATCCTTTTTCACACACTGTCACCAATATCCTGTATTATGAAACTCTTTTTCTTTGCCAGGGAAATAAAGAAAAATGTCTTACTTTTGTTCTAATTTCCATCACTAGAATTTGAAGGAAGTTGAGAGTGTTTATCTTAGGTTAGAAAGTAATTTTATTTCTTTTTCTGTGAACTGCCTATTTTTCATCAGAGCCCATATGTTTTCTATTGAGATATTGATTTTTCTCTTACTGATTTGTAAGAGCTCCTTATATATCAAAGAACTTGGTCCTGTTTCTGCCATATATATTGCAAATTTTTTTTCCCGTTTGTCATATCTCTTTTAACTTTATAATGCTATGTTTTACTGTCTTTGAGTTTTAGGTTGTCAAATGTATCAATCTTTCAAGACTTCTGAGTTTATTTCTTTTTGAGAAAGGTTTTCTCCACACTGAAATTATAAAATATATTTCCACCTTTTCTTCTAAAGTTTTTACAATTTATTTTAAAAAATAGTTAAATTTATGTTTCATCTGGAATTTACCTTAAGTAAGAAAAAAGATAAGCAATCAACTTTATTTTTTTAACCAGATGGCAGGCTAGATTTCTCAACATCATTTATTCAATGCTCTCCTTCATCAATATATATTTTACCATGTGTATTTGTGTTTATTTCTGGATTATCCATTCATCTGTTTACTAGAGTACAAAATGATTTTAATTATTATAACATTTTATTACATTTTAATATCTGGTAGAGTTACTCGCCTCTTATTAATTTTTTACAAGAATTTATTTATTTATGCATATTTAGTTTTCCATCAGCTTGCCTAATTTAAAAAAATCCTATTGTTAATAGGATTTTCGAATGTTAAATCAACCTTTCAGTCTTAAACACACTTAGTCATGGTGTATTATCTTTTCTATACATTGTTGAATTCAGCTTGCTAATGTTTTATTAGAGAGTTTTGTGTCTATGTTCATGAGGATATTAGTGTATTATTTTCATTCTTTTGTAATGTCTTTGCCAGGTATTTGTGTTATGCTGGCCTCAGAAAACAAGCTGGATAGTGTTCCCTTCTCTTTTATTTTCTAAGAGATTTTGTGTATAGCTGGTGTTCTCTCTTCCTTGAATGTTTGATAGAACTTACAAAGGAAATTTTCTGGGCCTGAGATTTCTTTGTGGGATAGTTTTAGATAATAAAGTTAATTTGTTTTATAAATATTGAGTTACTCGTATTTTTTTCTTCTGTGTTAGTTTTGGTAAATTATATTTTTCAAGGAATTTGTTGTTTAAGTTGTTTTATTTGAAAGCATATAGTTGTTAATATTCCATTGTTATCCATTTAATGTCTTCTTTCTTAATTTTCGTGACCTGCATTCTCTCTCTTTATTTTTTCTATTGATGAACCTATTGATTTTTTTTTTTTGGTTTTAACAAGAACATGCTTTTCACTTTGCCAATTTTCACGATTGATTCTATGTAGTTGATTTCTACTATTCTATTTTTTTCTTTCTTCTACTTACTTTTTGGTTTACTTCTCTTTTTCTTTTTTTAACTTCTTAATGTGGAACCTGAGGGCATTGATTTTAGGCCTTTCTTTGTTTCTAACGTGAGCATTTAAATCTATAAATTTCCTTCTACACACTGCTTTCCCTACATCTCACAGATTTGGGTATGTTGTGTTTATACTATCATTCAGTTAGAAAGATTTTCTAATTTTCCTTGTGATTTCTTCTTTGACCCATGGATGCTTTAGAAAGTGTACTGGAAATTTTCCATATATTTTGGGTTTTCCTAAATATTTTAACATTACTGAGTTTTAACTTAGAGAATATACTGTCTTTGACTTTAATCCTTGTAAATGTATTGGGACATTTTTATTGACGCAACTATATAGTACATCTTTCTGAATGTATCATGTGCATGTGAAAAGAATTTTGTGTTTAGTTTTCTATAGATATCAATTAATTCATTGAGTTTGATAATGTTGTTTAGATTATGGGTTTACTGATTTTTGTCTACTATTTTTTTTTTATTGGTTACTGAGAGGGGAATGTTAAAATCTGCTATTATTGTGGGATTTTCTCTTGTCTCTTTAATTTTATTATTTTTTGCTTCAGGTATTTTGAGAGTCTATGT
Source organism: Grampus griseus (assembly GCF_964374135.1). NCBI lineage: Eukaryota > Metazoa > Chordata > Mammalia > Artiodactyla > Delphinidae > Grampus > Grampus griseus. The sequence continues at coordinate 65,581,350 of NC_138998.1, forward strand.
TAGATGCACACACATTCATGATTGGTATGCCGTTTTGATGAATTGAGCCTTTTTTCATTATGAAATGTTGCTTTTTATCTCTGGCAATACTCTGTCTAGAAATCTATTTTGTATCTCATATTATTATAGGCACTCTATCATTTTTATACTTATTTTTACATAGTATATATATTTTTTCATCCATTTACTATCTCTCTTTGTATTCAAAGTGCATTTCTTGTAGGGATCACATAATTGGGTCATACTTTTAATCTGTTCTGATCATCTCTGCCTTTTAATTAGAGTGTTTAGTTCCTTTTGTAATTTAGTAATTTTGATATGATTGAAGTTAAGGATACCTATTACTTGTTTTCTCTTTCCCCCTTCTACTTTTAATTTCTTTGTACTTTTTTCAACCTTCTTTGTAAGTATATAAATATTCTTCAAATTATATATATAATTACATATATATAATTCTTCATAATTTTATATTGGGTTGGCCAGAAAGTTCGTTCAGGGTTTTCCATAAGATCTTACAGAAAACCTGAACAAATTTTTTGGCCAACCCAATACAATATATATAAGCTTTTTAGCTATAACCTTTTACATAATTTTGTAGTTGCTTTAGGCAGATTTTCTCAACCTCAGCACTATTTACACTTTGATCAGGATCATTCTTTGGCGTGGGAATCTGTTCTGAGCACTGTTGGATGTTTAGCAGCAACACTGGCCTCTACCCACTGGGTGCTAATAGCACCGTGCCTCTGTGTTATGACAATCGAAAATATCCCCAGACATTGCCACACGTGCCCTGGGGGTAAAATCACTCTGAATTGAGAACCACTGTTCTAGAAGTTATAATATAAATACTTTTCACCATGCACTTAGAGTTAATATTATAACACTACACTTAATATTATAACACTACACTTAAAACATAGAAACCTTGTAAATACATTGTTCTAAGAATGTAAATGTTGGAAATGACATGATAAAGTCAGTGTAGTCACAGGAGGTAACAAGAATGAGGCTTTGAAGGAAGAAGTTTATTACACTCACAAGTCCCAGAAAGGGAGTCACCATTTGCCATGTAGGGCCATAAGGGAAGACACAGTGTCCATCAAGAAGCAGAGGGGCAGGAGCTGGGGGACAACTTAGGCCATGATCTTTTTTAGAGTTTCCACAGGAAAGGCAAGGCAGGGCAGGGTAAACAGTTTATGATTGGCCAGTATGAATAATTTTGATAGACTTTAAACTGCAGGTGGTTCCTGGTTGCCTGGTCCCTGGTTCTTAGCTAAGGCAAAAGAATATTGCCTTATGGGAAGTATGGGCCAGATAGAGGAGGTATGCCTCTGGATTATTTAATTTGCATATCAAAGTCCATGTGTTGGGCATTTTGCTATCTCTAAGAGTTGGCTACCCCTAAGAGGGGCAGTCTCTTCCCTGCCAGAAAGATGTCAGAACATTATAATACACAGAAAATTAAAATATATGTATACAATATACATATAGCTCCATTTATATCCCCTCCTCACTGCCTTTTACATTGCAGTTGTCATGCATATTACTTTCATGTGCATTTTAAACTCCACAAGATAACATTATAAATTTTACTTTAAGAAATCATATGTATTTCAAAGAAATTAGAAAATAAAGTTATCTTTTATATGCACATGTTTTCATTTCTGATGCTCTTTGTTTGTTCCAGAAGATTCAAGTTTCTCTTTGAGGTCATATTCCTTACACATGAAAAATTACTTTTTAGCATTCCTTGTAGTGTAATCTACTATGATAAAATTTCTTATTTTTTATTTTTGGGGAGGTCTTTATTTAGCCTTTATTCTTAAAGAATATTTCCTCTGGTTAGAGAATTCTGACTTGACATTTGTTTCTTTCAGCATTCGCAAGATGTTGTTCCACTGTTTTCTGGCCTCCATAATTTCTGGACAGAAGTCCACAGTCATTTGACCTGCTATTCCTCTGTGTATTCTCTAGCTGCTTTCAAATGTTACCTTTATCTTAGTTTTCAGAAGTTTGACTATAATGTGCCTACTCCCTTGAGTTCTGCTATTAATTTCTAGTTTTAATATTATACTGTGTTTAGAAAATGTCTTCTCTACTATTTCTACTCCTTGGGATTTACTGAATATTTTTACATTTCAATTGTTAATTTATATCAACATTTCATAAATACTTGAATGTGCAGTCTCTGCTTTCTTTGTATAGAATTCGATAAATGGTACTTAGATCCATTATCATTATGTTCTTTGTGTCTTGTTTGTCTTTGCCTATTATTCATTAATTAAGTTTTTTTGGCTACTTGATCTACTCATAGACTGAGAGAGGAGAATTAAATTTTCCTTAACTATTATGCTTTTTTTTTTTAACTTTGTGACTTAACATTATGAATGTTCGTATTGTCTTGTTTGATGTAGGAACATTTATAGATGTTGAATCCTTATTTTAGATTATACTCTTTTTCATTATAAAGTTTATCTCCTTTAATGTCTTCCTTGCTTTTGGTCTTGTCTGCTGAATATTGCAAACCTTATGTCCTTTTTATTTGAATTTTCTTCATATATTTCTGCCTGTTTTTTACTGTAAACTTTTGGAGTTTCTTTATTTTTTGGTGTGTTCTTGTATGCAGCATATGATTGAATTTTACTTTGTGATCCAACCTGAGGGTCTTTTCTTTTAATTGGTAAGATTAACCTGTTTATACATATTAATGTGACAGTTACAGTCTTAGTTCTGCCATCTTGATTTTTGTATTATTGCATTTTTCTAAATATATTACCGTATTTTCTATATTTCCTTTGTTTTCCATTGAGCATATTTTTCTTTAATCAAGAAAGTTTAGAGTCTTTTTCTACTAGTGACTATAAGTGTAATTTATAGTAATCTTAATTCTATCTTTTTTGAATATTATCTATTTACTTCCTAAGATAAACTCATTTACATTAACAACCCACTTTTTCATCTTCTTTTTATACTTCTCTATCATTCATTTTTTAAAGTTGCGTATAATTATTATTATTAGTTATATCATGGTTATTTATTTAAAGAATATGCTTCCACTTGATATGCCATCTTCGGCAGTGTATATTAAAGCTCCATGGTGAGACATAAGAAATCTGCATATTCATACTATTCTCACATCCTCTCATCCTTCACCTCCCTTCTTTCATTAGTTTTACCAGACAAATTTCACTTTTTATGGCTTGTTTTATTTGATTTCCCATGAGGCACCTGGTTATTACCATAGAGAGTTGGTGTATTTCTGGGCCTCCTAATTAACTTGTGTGGCTTTATTCAGATTTTCATCCTGGGTTAGAGTAAGAAAGCGTGTCCCAGCAGCTAGCATGCTGTTAAAAATTAAAATGCTTATTCTGGGTGCCCCCCAGGTGTAGAAACATGGTGTGATGAAAGGGTGGTTTTTAAAGTTCTGCTCAGTTTTTTTTAGCAAACCTCCATAGTAGAGTTCTGAACAGAGGATAGAGTCTTGGATTTCAGTCCTAATTTTACAACTGTTAACTTTGTTTCCTCATCTTTCAAAAGGTCGTTCATACTGTCATTCTGTTTCATTAATAGTCTTATTGTACAGCTCTAATGAGATAATTTGAAAGCACTTTGTAATATGCCTTATAGATATCACGTGTTAACAAGTTCTGATTTTTCTCCCAGATGAAAGCTTTTGTTAACATGGAACTAAGTAGATTAATTTGATTTTTTATCTTTATTTCCAAGTCAGTTAGCCCTTCTTGGTTGGGCATTAAGTCACCATTATAAGTCAGAGTTCATCAGGCAGGGAAAGGAGGAAGAGGCAAGGGAAAAGCACCTGCTAAATAATCATAAACTGAATCCAGAGGAAAGCCTGAATAGAGTGAGCACATTCCCTTGTTATAAGAAAATGCAGTGACTTAACATTAGCACCTGCTGGCTGCAGAAGGCAATGCTGACACTGTTTACCAAGAGCTCTTACCTCCCTCGTGCCATTTGACCTTCAACAGCAAGAATAAATAGCATGGACTGACTGCATTTTAGAGATGAGAGAAGTGAGACCGAGAGGGGTCCAGGGATTCATTGCGCCATCAGCTATTTAGTATTAGAGTTGGGCTTCAACATCAATTCTTCTAACTTCCTGTCCAGTGTTCTTTTCCTTTAATAAATAATATTTTATCTCCTTTTCTTCTCCCTCCCCTCCCCTCTCCTCCCCTCCCCTCCTTGTCCCTTTCTTTCCCTTCTCTCTCCTCTTTCTCTGTCTATGATCTTGCTTCTGTGTTTTCATCCTCTGTCCTCTCCTTTCCTCCTCTCTGTCTCTCTGGGTGAAGATAACCTTCACCAGAAGCAGAAGATAGCTTCTGCTTCTCTTAAGAAGCTGTGAAGAGGTCTATTGGAACTTAGCAGAACCTGTGCCAGTGTATCCCACGTATTGGTACTTACAAAACAGAGTTGTTCTGTTTTATTCACTGATTTGCCTTTGGCTTAATATGAAGTGAGAGTGTGATGGGAAGAGACACCTACAGGCTATGGATCATTTATCCGTGAGATGAAGGAAGATTCTCTTTGGGTTAGAACATTCACCAGACACAAAACCAGGAAATGGTAAAAGGTCTGGTTGATCTTACAGAGTAACTAGCTTAATTAGTTGCTAGTACATAGCCTTTATTGTTCCTTATCTGAGATGAGAACCCTATATCTTATTTCTATCATAATTGGATTCATTCCCAGATTTTAATTAAAATTTAATTTTTGTAATCCTGCTGTGTCTATAACCTCCCAGAAAAGTGGAGGAGGGAGAGGAAGACTCCGTTTCTATGAGATTAACCATTAGGTTAAAGCTATGACCAATTTTAGCCACAGCAATTTTCTTACTGCTTGAATTTAGACAATTCATTTTAATTCCTGGGCTCTCAATTTCTGATCTATAAAATGTCAATAATAAAAATCCCTGTCAGGCCTAACTCATAGGTCATTATAGATTTAAATAAAGGATATAAAAGTGTTTTGTAAATTGTAAGGTGTTAAAATAATTGTTACTTAAAGAGTTCTAAAAATCCATATTTACTTGCTAACTCTCCCATTTTTAAAAATATGCCCACAAGAGATAATGATGAGGAAACTGAGTGGTCAAGTGACTTGTATGTAATCAAACAGATAACATGATGGTGGGGTCTTGAACATGAGATCCTCTGATTTCAACTCCTCCCTTTGTCATGCACCTAGTTCCTACTGGTCCTCAAATGCATTGTAATTTTTGAGGATAAATGGGCCCCATTTCATGACCTCTGTTCCTATCTGAAGTCTGTAATCAGGAGGTAGAGGGTAAGTAGTTTAGAGCTTAGAGAGCAGGTTCTGAAGTCAGGCTGCCTGGGAGCCAATCCTAGATCTGCTTCTGGGTGACCTAGAGCAAGTCACACAACAATCTGTGCCTCAGTCTCTTCACCTGGAAACTGGAGAGGGTAATAGTATCTATCTCAGTCCATGTTGAAGATTAAATGAGATAATACGTATAAAATATTTAGAAAAATATCTGGTATGTAATAAGCACTTGAAGGATGTAAGCTTCTATAATAGGTTTGGGAGAAAGACACTGATTGAGGATTCAGGGATCAGGGTCCTGATCTACCTTCTTAATCAGGAAAGTCTCCTCCCCTGGCTGAATTTCAGTTTCCTCACTTATAAAATCTCTGAATTTTTTTTATGAAGTATAATGTCTGGGACGCCCTCCTCTTTCATGTCTTCCTCATGCTGATACTAAGTCGACAGGGGGCAACTCCTAGCATTTACAATGTTGTATTAGTTTCAGGTGTACAGCAAAGTGATTCAGTCATTCATATATATATATATATATATATGCATGCACACATGTACACACACACATATGTATTCTTTTCCAGATTCTTTTCCCTTATAGGTTATTACAAAATACTGAATATAGTTCCCTATGCTATACAGTAGGTCCTTGTTGCTTACCTATTTATACATAGTAGTGTGTATACATTAATTCCAAATTCCTAATTTATCCCTGAATCTCTAAATTTTTTTTCCTTTTTTAATTTTTTTTTTTTTTGGTCTTGAAATCCTATGCTTTGTGGTACTCTATTTATGTAGCAATTTCCCCAAGTCATTCATCTTAGAGGGCTGAATGATTTCACCTAATCAATTACTCCTGTGAAAAAGGTCTAAGATTTTCTGCTGGAAAATATTGTTGCTGTCACATTGATATGCCAACAAAAGCTGAGTGGGAAGGTCAGGCCTAGAAATGCCTTCCTGCAAGAGTAGGCATTACACATTTATCTCTCCATGCCGTTGAAAATTTGCATTCTGCAAAATATAAGGGATAGCAATGCTGCAGGAGAGAGGCTCGGAAGTTGCTTGAGGTGGTCACCCCTCATCCTGTCCATAGAGACGCTGGTGAAAGCAGGGGCTAGGAGCTGTCCCTGTTGACTTAGTATCAGCAGGAGGAAGGCATGAGAGAGGAGGGCATCCCAGACATTAACCCATCCCCTCAACCTTGCTCCCTGAGATCCAAAGGCCAACGAGCTGCTCCGTGACCCCAGAGTTCTAATTTGGGCATACGTTTGTCAGATGAGAGCTTCAAAGGGGCCTCTCCTCTGCTCTGGGTGAAACCAGCTCATGGCCCAGGCTGATTCTGCTGGCTTCGTGTCTGTCAGTGCGTCCTAATCACTGTTATAAAGTGTGGTTCTGCGGAACGCCTTGTAACATATTTTCCTATTGCTCCAGCAACATCTCCTGTCTAGACAATCTAATTATGAGCATGGAGCAAACAGCTGAAGTGTTTGCCACCCCCAAGGGTTGCCTAACTCCAGGAGTGGCGGTGGAAGGACAGGGGAGGGGGTGTGGATAGCATTGGTTACTTCTTGTTGACCAGAAAATTGAGTGCTCCAAAGGAATCCAACTAACTTTTAATTAAAAAGAAATGATCTGGTGGAAGCCGGCATTTTGTTGTTTTTCCAAACTCCCTGGAGGATTAAAGGTAGCAGTTCATTTCCCTCCAATCACATCTTTTTCTTGGCTTCAAAGGTGGTTTGTGGTCTCTTTGCTTAAAAAAAGAAAAAAAAAAAAAGCCACTGACTTAGTCATCTGCCCTCCCAGCAGCGTTCTGAAAATAAAAAGCGCTCCCTACATGTCTGTTCTTTCAAAGTAGTAACTCGATTACATTCACTGAGTCCTTCCTGAGCTCTGGCCATGTAGCAGGCATGATGATGACAAGGTGATGAGACCTGGATTCTGTCCCCAGGATGTTTATGGTCTCATGGGAAGACAGACACATATGATGTAATGCTTTAACCAGGCTTTGATGACTACTCCAGTGGAAAGCCAACAGTGCCATGGGCACAGGAGAGGGAAAGAGAATTTCTCCTGGGAGATATGGGAAGGTCTTAGAGAGGAGGTGGAATTTAAGCAGGTCTTTATAGGATGAGCGGACTTGGGGCAGAGAGTGAGGAGTAGTTCAGGCATAAGCAGACGAATGCCCAACTGGTGTGATCATGCCAGTTCTCCTGTGGGGCTGGGTCTCAGCTGTTGAGAAGGCATGGTGGAAGCTTTTGAATGGTTTTGGATAATTATATGACGTGTTTATTTTTATTCTTTTAAACTTTTATTGGAGTATAGTTGATTTACAATGTTGTGTTAGTTTCAGGTGTACAGCAAAATAAATCAGTATACGTATACATATATCCACTCTTTTTTTTTTTTTAGATTCTTTTCCTGGATAGGCCATTACAGAGTATTGAGTGGAGTTCCCTCTGCTATACAGCATGTTCTTATCAGTTATCTATTTTATGTATAGTAGTGTGTATATGTCACTCCCAATCTCCCAATTTATCCCTCCCCCCCCACCCCCTGGTGACCATAAGTTTGTTTTCTACGTCTGTGACTCTACTTCTGTTTTGTAAATGAGTTCATTTGTATCCTTTTTTTAGATTCCACATATAAGTGATATCATATGATATTTGTAATACGAGGTGTTTAGGTTTTAATCATCTTAGGATCTGAGACGTTGAAGGTTTTAGGGGATGAGCTAAAACAATTGGCATTTTTCTTTGGGAAGATTGGGGAGCAACAATATAAGAGATGGTTTGGAGGAAACAGATATTGGAGAAAGGGGCAGGCTAAGGGAGACATTCTCAGATTCTCTGAGGGTAGAGTTGGGAAATTATAATAATTTGAACTGGGTCAGTGGATGAGAAAAGGAGACCATGGATGTGAGATTTGGCTGCAGTAGAAACTCTGGCAGTAGAAACTCCAAATCAGGTGTTCTTTGTATGGGAGGGGGAGTGAGGGAAGGAGCTGTGAGCCTACAAGTGGAAGACGCTTATCACGCTTATTATTTGGGGGCCTGCTTGGCTAGGGGAAAAGTCGATGGTTGGAATAAACTATTCACGCCACTGACATTCACCAAGCATTTGCCATTACCAGATGCTGGGCTGGGCACTGTGATGCCATTGTGCTAAAGAGAGAGTTTCGGCCCTCACGGAGTTCACAGTCAAGGGGACAGTCAAATTATCATACCAATAAGTGTAAAATTACAACAGTGAAAGTGCTTTGAAGAAGAGCTATATGCGGTATGTGCATTATAGATTGCTAAGTAACTACTTCAAAACTTGGTAGCATAAAATAAAAATCATTTATTATTTCTCTGTTTCTGGGTCAGGACTGTGGGTGTGGCTGAGCTGAGTCCTGTGGTTCAGGTCACTGGGGCCGTGACATCTCAAGCTCACTCATGTGGTTGTCAGCAGGCTGAAGTCCTTGATGGCCAGAGAGATCGGTTCCTGCCATGTGAGCCTTTCTCTAAGACTACTGACAACATGGCTGCTGGCCTCCCTCACAGGGAAAAAGGGAGGAAGTAAGAGGGAAAGAGAGAGATTAAGCAAGACAGAAGCCACAGTCTTTAGGTAACCTAATCTTGGAAGGGACAGTTTATCACCTCCGCCATGTTCTATTCACTGGAGGCAAGTTGCTAAATCCAGCTTATGCTCAAGGGGTGGATGCCGCACGAGGCCATGCATGTCAGGAGGTAGACGCTGGAGGCTATGGGACAGGTAGCCTACTGCATGAGGGCGATCAGAGCATTTATTACAGGATTTAGACCTAAATCGGAGAGTGAAGATGAAGGAAGAGTTCTCTGAGGAAGGGCTTCTGGAACTCGGACTGAAAGAATGAGTAGGTGTTGACAAGGTGAAGGAAGTTATGGAGAGCGGTCCAGGGAGAGAGAAGAGTTTGTATAAAGGAGGGAGAGAGCCTGGCACCTCTGAGGAACTCCAAACAGGCCAACATGAGGGCCCAAGGGACACCGATGTGGAGATGAGTTTTATATTTAGTTGTTGATGAGCTATGGCTTTTGGAAGAATTAGAGTAATTCAGCTTGTATCTGTCACTTGCACTGGCATTCCCTAGAGGGAAGGGGTTCACAGGTAAAACTAGTTTGAAAGCCCTTGCTGTAAACTGTAGGACCATTTCTGGAACTGCTGGAAAATGGGTCTGATTCAGTGTATAAAATGAGTCAAATTGCCCACTTATCTCTTAGAATAATTACTTATTGTGTAATGCAATAATGTTCATAAATCATGCTGGGCTACTTGGGGAAAGGTATATAAACACAAGGCATTATCAGTGATGATGGAAACAGACTTGGGGGATTAAAATCAGATGTGCACCTTGATGTTATGGCATTTTACTCCCAACTAAGAGACCTGGGAAGTTCATGTGAGTTCTTGAGGAGGGTTTCACGTTAAGAAATCGAGGCAGCAAGGTGTTGGGAGGTGGACGGAATGGGTGTAGGCATGGAGAGACAGGGTGGGGGCTGAGGAGGTCTCTCTTTTTAGCTATTTGCTCTGCTATTGAAGGGCACTAGCCTTCATCAATCCAAGTCAAATGAATGTGACTACTTAGAAAGGCACCATGGAGATTCTGCTGGGCTGGGAATAAGAAAATCTGAATTTTTATCCCTATTGTGTCTTCAGTGTTCGGTGTGTCCTTGAAAGAGAGTTGTTTCCCCTCTCAGAGCCTTGCTCTACCCCCATGTAACATGAAAGGGATGAAATTAGACAACCTTTAAGGTCTCTGCCATCTTGTGGACCAATGATTTTATAACCTTCTTTCCACCATTGCTCTTGTGAAATGAGAACAGTAAGAACTCCTTGTCAGCAGTCAAGGAATATTGTGACCAATGACAGTTTTTGTTTTGGGAAAGTGTTTAACATTGGTGGCAGAACTTGAACTTTTGTGCATTCATTTTGCAGACCCCAGGGAAAGATGGAACCAGTGGAGAGAATACAGGCCAGAGTTGGTGTTTGATACATTTTTTTTTCCAGCTTCAACTGACACATTCTTCTTCTTTCTCCTCTTTTTTACCCCCCTGCTCTTCTCTTAGTCCAAACTCCCTGGACCCAGCCATATAGTTCATATTTTGGAGTTAATAAATATCTACCATATAGAGTTGTGAAGATTAAATGAGAACACTTGAGGAGTGCCAAGCTGATGACTGTTATAGGTGCTCCAGACACATTACTTTCTTTTTGCTTTCCAATATGCTCTGCTTTTTTTTTTTTTTCAATTAGGAAGGTGGCACTCTACAAGTATCCTTTAAAGTATTACAAAATGCTAATAGAGAGACACTACCTGAAAAGTTACTGAGTCACTGATGGGACAGTTAGGACTACAGGTCTATGCTGTAAGTTTCACAGGAAAGAAATGTTAATTATTCACTCAACTCAAGGCCTGTTACTCTGCAGCAAAATAATGGAGAACTGGAGCCTGTTTTCTGATGGAAGTAGGAACTTGATGAGTTGGTTTGAGAAAGCCTAAGCCCTGTTAATGGGAGATGGGGTCTTTCTGGGAGCAGGGAAAGTTCATGTTAAAATTCTCCTAGGAACAAGATGGTAGCCCTCAGTTTAGACCAAGCAGGAGGCACGTATAAGAAGGGACGACTCTATAGGTATGCATGGAGAAGTGGCCTTAAACCCAGTACACGGCCATCTGAAACAACTAGGGTTATATTTTTTTTTACCATTTGGTGATGCGGCAGCAGGCAGAGGAAGCTGGTTCTAGCGTAAAACCTGACTTACAATTAAGAACATTAAGTAATTAATAATCTTTGATTTTTTAGTTAAAAAGTTGTTTCAGCTACTTCATATAGTTACAGTCTTTGTGTGTTGCCGTTGCATTTTTTTCTCCTTCACAGTAAATTGGATATTGCTGCACCTGGATTCTGGAAACAAGCTTTAATTGTAATAGTTTTAATGTGATGATTTGACAAATGGAAGACAGTGCCTAGTAGTCTCTGTAGGGAAAGAAAGATGAATTATATATTGGTCTTGCCCTCAGTCTGAGCTGTAATTGGGAACAAGGAGAGTAAATATATAGAAAACTAATTTTCACAGAACAAAACATAACATGACAAACCCTAAGTGAAAGACAGAAGCAATGTATTATGGGAACAATGATGAAGCAATTATTTCTTTTCTTTTCTTTTCTTTTTTTGCGGTACGCGGGCCTCTCACTGTTGTGGCCTCTCCCATTGCGGAGCACAAGTTCCGGATGGGCAGACTCAGCGGCCATGGCTCACGGGCCTAGCCGCTCCGCGGCATGTGGGATCTTCCCGGACCGGGGCACGAACCCGTGTCCCCTGCATCGGCAGGGGGACTCTCAACCACTGCACCACCAGGGAAGCCCCAATTATTTCTTTTTAAGGTTGGGAATTTTTGCTAAAGAGACAGACTGATGAATTTTGGTAGAGAGCAGTAAGGTGCCTCATAGACTAGGGGAAGAGTATTATCAAAAGATGTGATGATACAAAAGTATAAAACATTGCTTCAGAAACCATGACTAGCCTCCTGGGTGGCTGGAGTGTAGAGAGAGTGGTGGGAGAGAGGAGGGGGAGAGGAAAGCCTGTTCATGGAGAATGGCAAATGGCAGAATAAGGAGGTTGTATATAGTTTGATTGGCTAGTGGGAGTCATAAAGGTTTCATTGCAGAGAGGTTTTCTGCCTCTCTCGTGTCCCTACAGCCTATAGTACATTAGTATGTGGCAGGCACATTACTGTGTACTCAGTGACTGGTGAGTACCTGACCACACCAGATAGTGGTGTGTGGGATGAATTGGAGCACTGAGAAAAATATGATCGGATCGTTGAGTCAGTCCTGGTGAGAAGTGTTGGATGCTTGACCTAAGTGTGGAAAGGAGAAGTCATAAATGAGAATCTGAGTATCATTCTCTTGAAGGCAACACTGATTAATGGCCTCAGACTCCAATGGAGCAAAGTCATTGAGATTTGCTTGGACGACGATGAAATCTGGAAACAGAATTGCCTTAGGGTTTATGGACCTACCATCTTCAGCAAGTATCAAGTTACATCACGTACTGCGATGAACTGGGCAACAGGCAAGGATTTTGTCACACATGCTCTTGACTTTGCCTTTGGAAATCTGTGCCAAGAATGCCCTGGATTTGATCTTGGGTGCGGTGCTGTCCACTCACTCATAATGCCCTGGGAGGCGTGTTGACAAGGATGGTGGGGTTTTGCTGAGCTATTTCTTGGCAAATCTCTGAGAGGAGGCGTTCCCCAAATGCCACAATACTGTTATTTTTGAGTAATGGACTGAACCCAGGTGCCTGATTGGACAGGGCTATTCCTCTAGATAAATATTTGGTTGCCAGGAGGTTATATTTAAATGAGAAATACCTCCTTAGGAAGTTATTGCCTAGGAATTCCTGCAGAGGGCAGGATCCCACCCCTGCTAGGAAATGTTTGAGAACCACCCTAAAATGTTTTCTGTACTCACTATACACTTAGTGTGAGGGCATCCACTTTGAGGTTCTCTGAACTCTGTTGCTCTGAATTACAAGAAAACCCAGCAGTGTTAGAGACACTACATTTCTCTGGGGGAAATGCTTCTGGTCTTCAGGGTCATAATGGCAGGACTCTGAAGAACAAATGGAATCCAAGTTAGGGATTTGGCTTTAAAGAGAGAAGTCAGTTCTCTGAAAAAGAGCCTGGTTCTTTCTGGAATCCAATCACAGAGTCTGGGAAGCTAGGGAATTGGATCTTTCAGACGTAAGTCACTCTTGCCTTTGCTATTGCTCTTTGTAATCCATGTTTGAATGTTGGTTTTTCAGGCCCCACCAGTTTAGCTTTTTCTGGTCTCTCTATGGAGAGCATCCTTTTAGTTTATGTATTTTCTTTCCATTTTCACTGAATGAGACTATTAGGACTCAGCAATTCAATCTTATAACGTTTTTGGGAATCATCTGTCCTTAGAAATTCCCCAGTTAACATCCTCATGTTTTTTCTTTTAAGAACTCAAAACAAAACACAAATGAAAACACACAGCAAAAAACCAGGCATAAGCAAAAACACAAGTAAAGAGATGATCACGCCAATGTTCTGGATCAGAGTTCATTTTTTGGATCCTCCTCTCAAGATCCATCTTAAACATATATGACAACATGTGGCATCAAGGTCACAAGCTGGGACTCTCCCCATGATTTTCTGAATCATAACTTAATCACTAGTGATGTATTATTTATTAGTATTATTTTATTTTTTAAATATATGATTTTTGTTTTTAACACTTTGGATGCCTTTCATTAGGGGATCCACTGACATAGATCATGTCAGAAAGAAGAAACCTTACCCATGTGTACCAGCTAAAATACAAGTGAGAAGAGGCTAGTTTAACAGATGGGGCTGAGCCCCCGGGCTATGTAGGGTCTGTTTTGGTGAGAATCCATCTGGAGGAATGACATGGGGACTGGGGGACACTTGGCAGAGTCAAAGTTCAAGATTGGTTTCTTCTGATTTATTGCAGAAAAAACTGCTATTTATGATGTGTTTAAATTCTTTCAATGTGCTATTATTATCATTCAATAAATGAGAATGAGTGCCAAGAAATATAGGTTTTTGGAGTTGGAAAGAAATTTAGAGTATCTGGGTCGATCTTCCTCATTTTATAGATGTAAACTGTGGTCTTAGGGGACTGTGGTCCAGACCCCCAATGGCAAAGCTGAGAGTAGAGCTTAAAGATGGAGAAACAACCAAGGAGGTTGTTCATTGACTTAAGTCTGTAAATTCCAGCATTTTAGGTTTTCTTCTCCTTATGTCATCAGAAAACAGGGAATCTGCTTTTTAGAAACATCTAGAGAATGACTCATTGGCCAGGTAGATAGAAGATGTAGAATAAGAGTTTCGACTTTCCATGAATGAGCTCCTGACATTACACTTGAATATCTTCTCTCTTCTCTGGACTGTTTTTTAGACATCTGTAGAGTGATGAGAGCAGTCTGTGATCTTCCAGGTGTCTTTCAAAACCAAAATTCTATAATATGAAACTGTTATTGCTCTTAAAAATAATAATAAGAGTGATACACTAAGGTGAAAAAAAGGTCCAGGTGGTTTTATAGAAATTATACTATATGGAAGTAGTTTTAAATTTGACCTGATCTCAGCATTTAATCCCTTGTGCCTTTGTCAATTGTCATTGCTGGGAAGAGTCTTTCAAAAAAAGGTTTCCCCTCATTGCTTCTTAGAATTTTCAAATAACCATCTCTTTAAATCCTAATTTTCTTAAAATCTATGCAGTTTCCCTGGGCAGTTGCTGGGTGGCAGCAGAAGTGCTGAAGTGGTGGCCTATGTAAAAAGCAGAATGGCAAAATCATTCCGAGACTCATTGAGCACCAAGTGTATGCCCTAGTCCGCATAGCAAGTGAGTGATACAGCTGGAAGGGCTAGTAGGGCTGGGATTGGCAGGTAAAGGAAGAAGCTGTCCTTTCCCATTGTTTGTCACTGGTCCTTTGAAAAGGGTGGTAAATAATTATGGTAGCCACTACAATTTACTGAACAGCTGCCATGGACCAGGCACTGCCTTAGGCTCTTTAGATATGTCATTGTGAATTCATATATCACCATTGGCAAGGTGTTATTATCCCCATATTACAGATGAGAAAACTGAAGAAAAGAAAAATTATCTGAACCATGCTGAAGGTCACAAAGCCATCCAGCACTTTACCTGGGATGAAACACAGATCCCTATGACACCAAAACCTAGACTTTTCCTACCATGGGAGTGCTGAAAAAATAAAGCCAACAACAGACATCTCACCTCTGTTTCTGAGGTGGGTGAATCAATGGGTCAGGCAAAATTTTGGCTAGAGAGAGAATAGTAATGTCTGTTCCCAGTATGTTAGTGTCCTGGAATCTGCAAGACACCTTGCACACTCATTATTTGATTTGATTCTCCTCTCTCTCTCTCTGTCACACACACACATGCATGTGCAATCTCATAATAAATGCAGGAAGGTTGGTTAATTTTGAATTTTATAAGTGAATAAACGGAGACTCACTTGAAGGTGAAGTCATCTTGGCAAAGTCCTCAGTAAATAGTGCAGTGCTGGGTCTCCTGATCCCTAGGCTGGGGCTTTTTCACTAAACCACAGTGCCTTGAAGAGATGGGTTATTTTCTCTACACGGGCTGTCCTCTAAGATCAATTGGACCAAACGTAGAGGGACCGTTCACCTTTGCCTTAATGCATAGAACTGAGATGGTCTCCATCCATTTGGTGGCCCTCATCTTTTAACACAAGCTGACTCCAGCCTGCATTTATGATGATGCCTGTGTAAGCTGCAGCTGGTTACAGAGCTCTGCACAGAGTATATGTCTCACTTAAGTTTGCCCATCATGCACATAAAGAAACTGAATGTGTTGCTTCTTTACTGAAGGCCCTCAGTTTGTGCCAACATTCAGACAAACTTAGCTAAATGAGTCCTAGCAGAAAATAACAAAGAAAGCAATCTAGATATCTTCGCTATTTTTCATGCTTATGTTTTACATTATTTATTTTTGGATAGAATATATATATAAGAACTTCTTTCAAATCTTGAATATTGGAGGTTGCATCAGAGAACTTCTGGAACTAGAATGGGCCTTAGAGATGATCTAGGTCCAAAAGAGGGAAAGTTATTTATTTAAATCAAACTCATTTACAGAGTCATGGGTGACTGGGGTGTCCTGATCCCTTGGGACAGGAGCTTGGGCTTGAGAACCAAATAAATACGGATTTGAATCCTGACTCTCTTATTTCCTGGCAGTGTGACAAGAGGTTAAACAGTTGATGTCTCTGAGCCCCAGTCTCATCTTTAAAAATAGAGATAATTATAACTACGGGTAGTTGGTTAGTCTAAATAAGCTAGTATATTCAAAAGCCTAGTGCTTGTATACTTTGTCTTTCTTATCTAGCCTGATGCCCCAATGTCTCTTATTTGGTTTGGATTCTAATGAGATCATGTGTTTTAGAGTTTACAGCACAGATGAACTACATGATACAGGAGTACAACTCAGTCCTTGATAGGAAAAATACAGTGCAATCAATCCATTTGTAATTTATTTACGTCATAGATTAACCATGTTATAGCATGCCTTTCCCATATGTAGTTTTAGCATCTCTTATCACATTGGGATCTGCTTTGACTTGTATTTCTGAACCTGTATAATTAAGTGTTATATTATAGTGGGCTTCACAGCATTGGGTAATGAAAAGAATTCTGGCCTTATAATCAGTGGAATTTTGTGCCAACTCGACCAGGCACTAGCTATGTGATTATAAATGTCTCCTCTTGAGGACTATACCTGAGCATTTTAGTTCAGGTGATCTATAAGTTTCTGATAAGTTTTCAGATTTGGTTTGTCTATATTTCTTCTACTGGTATATATTGAGACCCCTGTTTATTATGACTGTATTGTGCTCTAGTGGGATGTGAGCAAGTGTCATTCTTCTAACTCAGATCAACCTAATAGTGCAGGTTTTAGCGGCTTCCTAACCATAGACTTCTCCTGCTAAATTGGGTGGGTTTATGGTTATTTTTGTTCTTGGTTTTTGTTTTGATATTAACTGCAGGGCCCCAATACTAAATAAGATCAGCAAGTTCACTAGTCAGCTCAGGCAAGGATAGACCTTTACAAAGTACCCCAGGTTACAGGAAGATGGCACTAGAGACTCTTGTCTCAGAAAAATGAGAAGGCCTAGGATCTGGAATGGAATGGAATCACAGAATCACTAAATTGGAGACCACCCAAAGCAGATACCTTCTCTCCAGTAAACCTGACAAGTGGTTATCCAGCCTCTGTTTTCAGGCTTCTGGTAAAGGAGGATTCACTATTTCTCGCCTTGTCTGTCCCACTCTGGGAGGCTCAGGTTAGAATGGTCTTTCTTCTAGTGAGTTGAAATAAGCTCCTCTTGAAGCTATCAACTGTTGGTCCTAGTATTGTCCTCTGTAGCTACACAGAATCAAACGTCAGTTCATTAACTCAACAGCTACTTAGTTCCTATTATATGTCAAACACTGTGCTGAGCTCTGGAAAGGCAAAATATGACATCTTTTTTTCAGGGGCTTATAGTGTCGCTGAAGAGCTAGACAAGTACAATGTCAATTGCAGTGTGATGTAACAATTGCTGCTTTAAAATGGAGACACAGAGGAGTGCATCTTACTCAGAGAAGGAGGGCAGGAAAGATACCCCAAAGAGTTTGAAAACCAAACGTTTTTATGTCCTCCTTCATCTCTATCCTCTGCATGTTAACTGTACTTCTAGGATGTGACAGGCAGTGTAATTTTGGAAGTTACAGAAAGGCTCGGGAGACTTGAGTTCTAATCCCAGTTTTGCTACCATTGTCCCTGTGAGACATGGAACACATCAGCCCATGTCCTGTAGTAGAGGACGCAGGTAGCACCATTTCATGTTACTAGTCCTGGACGTTTTAAAATAAACAGTCGACGCACTCGTCTGATGAATCTCCCGGTACTTCCCTCCTCTTTATTTCCGTTCCTCACTGGTCAGCCTAGAGTAGAAAATTAGCACTTAATTCTCCCTGTATCTGGACCTTATCAAGTCTCACTGAGCCCCCCTCTTCCATACTATGTACCTACATGGGGGTGGCCCTTAGCTTGTGCCTGAACAGTTCCCAGCACTAAATTAAAAAGCATTAAATTTAAAAGCACACTTAGAGAAACCCACAGAAATTTTAAACGTGTCCAGGCAAATTGGAAGTTGCCCCTGGGATCTTTCCCTTGACCAGCACAAAAAAAGATGACTAAGGCAATGTCTGCCCACTCCTGTGTGGAAATAATGTTGCGTTTGTCTGAAGGACAATGAAAAAATTTATGTTGGAGATGGCCTGATGACAAGTTATTTTGTGCCCCAAATGCCTTGATATCTCAAATCCTTTATTTTTAAAATTCTTTCATTCCAATTTTTTTCACTGATCCTTGGAGGGATTTTCAGAGAAAGAGCTCGTGGACCAGACTCAGGGGTCTGAGAAGTCTTTTAGAGCTGAGATAGGCATTACTCCCACATGCTTCAACCAAGCTCTGATAAGCTCTGGGAACTAAAATAAAATGAAAATATTGGGTGAATGGAACATCTCACAATCACTGGAGGGAAATCTCTTCATGATGGGATATGGAATCCAGTCTCCAAGTCCATTACATAAAATATTATTTTCTTTGGAATAGGAAAAAATATAATTGCTATTTTTTTTGGCCAGTCTGGGTAAATTTCAAGGTCAATGCCAATCTTTCTTGGGAGGTTTTTTATATTATGCAGGACTTAAATCAGAACATGGACTCAAAGAGACAGTGGAGTCACTGAATTTTGGATTTTGAATGACTCTCACATATGTGGTAGGGAGAGTAGTAATTAAGGCATGGGACTTAGGTAGCAGCACTGAGAGTTCTCTAAGACCATGTTGTCAGGGTATAGATTTTCTAATGAAATTTCAGTAAACTTCCACCACTGATTCAGATTTTTGCAAAAGAGTCCCCAGGATTTTCTACCTCCTCTTATTTGATTTTTTTTCTAAAGGAAAGAAGGCTTGTCCCTCAACTTGGCAATAGGTATTTCTCATTGATTTAAAAACATTTGGAGAGAGTTGACTAATTTTGATCATATTTGAGAACATATGACTAGCTGTCCATTCGTACCTTACATTTAATTTTCATCTGTGCTTCTTCTAAAACAAATACAAGACGCTAAGTCTTCCCAAGAGCATATCTTGGGAGTTTAGTGAATTTTGATATATGTATAAAAGTGAAGTTTATTATTTACTGTAATAAGCCACTGTAAGCCACAAAACCATTCATTTATCAAAAATGTACTAAGGTAAAGGCACTGCACATATTTATGCCTTTTGATTGCTCTAGGAAGAAGAGAATAGAAAATGCATCACCTATAGGGAGGCCTGAGGCCTTTTCCTTTTCGACTGATCTCCCCCAGATCAAGCTTCTACTCGATAACTTGGCTCAGACACCAAGTAGCATGTGTAAAAGTAATATTTCAAACCAGGTTCAAACAATCTGTTCAACTAGAATAAGCATGCATTGGGTATGAATATGTGTATATCACTATATCAGGTGTTGTAGAGATATAGAGCTAAGTAACATAGTCTCTGCTATGAAGGGTGCATTTTGCAATAGCTAATTTGAGTATACGGACAGCTATGCTTTAAGATGCAGTAAGCTTTGCCATTGGAACGAAGTTGGCACCAAAGAGAGGATTCATACAGCTGAGGCTGTATCTGGGGAGCATAAAAGAAATACTTTATGACATGACTTTGAAGGAGGGAGCTAGAATATTGGTGGTGAGCTGGGTTGTAAAGAGAGGGTTAGGGGAAGAGTGTGGTACAGGTGGAAGGAACAGCAAGAATAAAGCCATATGGTCAGGAAAGAGCAGGGAAATTCAGAGAAGAGTGAGTGGATGCAGTTTTGCTGGAGTATAATGCAGGCATAGGGAATGATGAGCCTAGAGATGGGGCCAGATAAAGGAGGGAGGATTTGAATGCCAGTATAAAGTGTTTGTATTTTCTTGGTGGAAATGGAGCTACTACTGAATTTTAAATGAGGAAGTGCATCCATTTAACAAAATTTTTTTGAAGTGCTCTGTATAGGTCAGGCAGTGTGTAAACTATTGACAATTCAAAGAAAGAAAATAGACGATCTCAAACCTCAAGGTCTGCAGGGAGGAGAGGCAAATACAATTATTTTGATAGAGGTATGAGTACCAAGAGGGATATCTTGTTCACATAACTAGGGGATTATGGGAAGTTTCTTAAAGGCAATAAACCTTAAGGATTGGATGGGAGTCATCTAGGTGGAGGAAATGAGAAATTCTGCTCCAATAAGACCCTTGGAACAATTTATATGATTGTTAACACAAGGAACACCGGGAAGAGAGATTTGAGTTGGAGGGATGGGGAAAGAAGGATGGGGAAGAGAGGGAGGCCAGTTAGGAGGCTGCTGCAACAGAATAGGTAAGAGAGGATGAGCCTGGACCACTGAGATGGCTGTGAGGATGAGGAGATGGTGACTCCTATGAAAGAAGCAGCAGCAGTAGATCACGATTTGATGCTGGGAGTGGGAATGGGGGTAGGAATGGCAGAAGTGGAGGAGAATGAGAAAAGGAGTTAAAAACAATGATTGGCAGTCTGAGAGGTGAGGAAGATGATGCTATTATTGTTAGGGAAAGTAGCAGTCATGAGAAGCTGGTTTCAGGGGAAATGTGTGGAATTCAGTGTTGAGTGACTACTGAAAAGCAGAAAAAGCAAATTTCCTAAAACTGGGCCATGAGCAAAATTCTTGCGTTATGATGTCATAGTTTCTCTTTCTTCCTTCCTGGAAAATTTCAGGACATAGGACAAGTGGCCAAATGTTGCCTCAAGTACATTTTAAAGTGCTGTTGTCTAGGGCAAAAAGATTGTGTGTATTAACTGTAAAGTGTAAAAACCAGATATTATTAACAATTCCTTAGCTTGGCTTATGGATGTTCTAAATAATACCTTGGGATTATTTATGATGACAGGTTTGGCGTTCTTCTTGGAACATATACCTGCCCCCTTAAGCAAACTTCTTCCTGGGGAAGAAACCAACAGAGGCAGGGTTTTCTCCAAACACCTAATTTTCATTTCTTTTTCCCCTTTTCTTTTAACATAGTGGGGAAAATTATTGATTACTGGACCACATATATATATTTAATGACCCCACATGCTTTAGGGGTGAATCATGGTGGCCTCCTCTCCTTGCCTCCTTATTACTTCGTTTGCAACTCCATCTCTGTCTCCACTGTAATTGCAGGGCGGGGGGAGATGCTGCTGGAGGAGGAATTAGCTACACTGTGGTGGTTTGGCAACAGAAAGGTAGAGAGGAAATAACATGGGACAGGAGGTCTGTGTGAAACATGTAGCCTTGTGGCTTTCTGCCCCCAAGGCAGCTTCCCTTACAGTTCCTAGCCCTCCGAGGGCTTTCAAGACATTGAGTGTAAGATGGGAGTGTAAGACGCTGCTTTTGTCCCCAGTATCGTTATCTTGCTCTGACGGGGCAGCTTAAACACAGATATATGCAAACACAACACCTCCTACTCTGCAATCTTAGGGGAATTTCAAAACCCCTATACATGTTGCAGAAAAAGGGTTAATTCAAAGTAAGGAGAGGAATTGATTTGGGTTGTCTGGTGGAAGAAGGAATGCAGATAGTAGGATGAAGTTAAGAATAAGAATGCAACACAGTTCTATTCTATTAGAAACAAGCTTTTTAAAATTTTATATTGGAGTATAGCCAATTAACAATGTTGTGATAGTTTCAGGTACACAGAAAAGGGACTCAGCCATGCATTACATGTATCCATTCTCCCCCAGACTCCCCTCCCATCCAGGCTGCCACGTAACATTGAACAGAGTTTCCTGTGCTATACGGTAGGTCCTCGTTGGTTATGCATTTTAAATATCGCAGTGTGTACATGTTGATCCCAAACTCCCTAACTATCCCTTCTGCCTATCCTTCCCCGCTGTTAACCATAATTTCGTTCTCGAAGTCTGTGAGTCTGTTTCTATTTTGTAAATAAGTTAATTTGGGTCATTTCTTTTTAGATTCCGCATATAAGGGATATCATACGATATTTCTCTTTCTTTGTCTGACTTACTTCGCTCAGTATGACATTCTCTAGGTCCATTCATGTTGCTGCAAACGGCATCATTTCATTCTTTTTAATGGCTGAGTAATATTCCATTGTATATATGTTCCACATCTTCTTTTTCTAAGTTGTAACTCAAGCCTCCCCAAATCAAAATGTGCCACTTACTAGGGCTCTGCACATGTCTGTGCTCTGCCCTCGGCACATGTTTGCCCAGTGGGCAGAATATAGAAGACTACATGAAAGTTCATGGATTGAAGTGCTGAAAGCCAATTAACCATTCAGGGAGACCAATTGTTGGAAAACGATGTATAGGCAACCTCAAAACAAATGCACTGAGGAGCATGGGTAGCATCAATCCATGCATTAGAGTGTAGTTTCCAGCTTTCCTAGTCCAATGTCACAGTCTACGTGGGAATCGCCATTAGCTAGCAAAGGGAAATAGGTGTCTGCTCTGACGTGCTCAGAAATTGGGAACTCACAACCTCTTGAGGCAGCGTGTTCCATTTTCTAATGAGCTATCATTCAGAGAAACTTCTCCTGTTTTGCCAAATCTGCCCCATAGTGCTTCTTTTGCCTCTGTAGCCAAATGGAAGCCTAGTTCTTCATATCCATACACGTGTTTCTGATTTGTGAACGTGTGATTTCTCAGGCTTTGTGTCTCCAGGCTGATCGACCCTCTTCACAGAGGACGTTCCCTTCTGTCAAAGTCCTCTGTCTCTATGCCCTTCCTCGCACCCCTGCTGGCTGATTTAGGCCTGGTGCCTTTTCTCTGCATGGTGTTCTGTCTTTGTGGAGTTAAAATGGTGCTGTGACACGAAGGCTCAGGAACAGCGAGGGGCCTGGGAAATCTAGGGTCTGGATCATCAGAACGAGTGTTCTCAAGGCAAGCATTTGGGTAGTGGTCACCACTCCCCTGAGTGGGGAGAGCAGCAGGGGTCCAGAGGCCAGGAGGAGTCTTGGGTCTTCTCGCCCAGCATGGGGTGTCAGAAGCGGATGCTGGGAAGTGGATTGATGTACAGACTGAGCAAGTAGTTCCTCCAGATCCATAATGTCCCATCTCAGTAACGTGGTAAATGATGCTGTGAGGAATGCCTGTTTCCCTCTATCTCAGTCATAGTCCATGTGCTCATTCCATCAAGTTGGGTATGGCATCATGGAAGGAGAAAAGTGCCAAGCACTGCTCAATGTTCTTGGGAAGTGTGTACGTAGCATAAAATAATAGAATTCCACAGGTCAAACCTTTCAGGATATGTGTGAGGTCAGGTATGTTCTAGGCTGGAAGTCAGCAAACTTTCTCTTGCTAAAGGAATAGATAGCAAATATGTAAGACGTTATGGACCATACAGTGTCTATCACACTACTCAGCTCTGCTGTTACAGGATGAAAGCAACTGTAGACAATATATAAATGAATGGATGTGGCCGTGTCCCAATAAAGCTTTTTAAAGTAATTACAGGCAGTGGGTCAGACTTAGCCACAGGCCCTAGTTTGTCAGTCCCTACCCCAGAGGGTGGACAGTTGGCGTTATGGAGGGCAGTCCTTGGCGGGTCATAGCAAGGCCTTGTTGTGTCCTGTTCAGCATTCCTGTGCGTGATTCAGTTGAAGGCAGAGGGCACACCTGGTCAATCTGCCGATTTCAGGAAATCGAGAATGTTCTCTAATATATTATGCAACATGATTAGGGTGCAGGAAGAGGAAGGTATAGTCTAGTGGCTAAGCGCACTGCCTTTGGAGTTAGGTGGACCAACATTTAAATCGTAGCTTTGCCATTTTCTATTTGGAAGAATTCTTACTAACTTGTGTAAGTTATTCAACCTCTCTGAGTTTTATTTTCCTCCTCTGTGAAGTAGCCCTATTTTTACCTGTCTAAAGGGCTGTTGTAAGGATTAAATTAGATGATGTATATCAAGTATTTAATGTGATATCTGGCACATAGTAAGTCCTCAATGAAAGGTAGCATGAGTAACCTCACTGAATCAATCACAGGAACAAAGGAAGCTGTCCAGTCTGGAGGAGAAATGACATGAGCTGATTCATCACACTGAAGCAGAATCCCCCAACTGCTCCTTCACATTGTGTCTAGAGACATTATCAACCTGTATATCGTGACGTTGAATGGAACAGTGCAGAAAGGTGATTCGCTCTTTAGTGAAGTGTTTATGGAAAGTTACAGAGGGGGAACTTATGAATAAAAGGGTAGACTGGGTCCAGGCCTTCAAATAGGCAGAGCAATTAGAAGAAGAGGTCTCTAAACAAGGAGTTAGAATAGTCTGAATATTCTATTAAACCACAGGTTTTTATCTGGAAAATCTCTGAACTGGATCTGCAGCCACTTCCTGTGATCTCTGTGGTTGGATGGGATTCCTATTGCAGAGGACAGAAGGGAGTAGTGATATTAATAACCTTCTCTTTTGCTATTTAGGGATTTTGCTGTTAATATAAATCCTATATCAGCAGCATCAGCTGTTTACAGGACTATCACCATGCTAGACTTGAAGATATTTCAGGTGGTGAGCTGGGTTCTACTTAGCTTTGGGTCCCTCTAGCCTAGCAGAGTATAGGAGAAATTTTTTTTTTTAATAAGTATGAGAGTCATACTTGAAATGATAAATTAGTTAGGAAAAAATATAGCCTATGTGATATAGTAAATTCTAAAAGGAAACATGGTCTACTCAGCAAAGTTTTTCATACGTTTATGACAGAAGAGAAACTATCTAAAAATTACTTAGTTCTCATATTTATAAAACAGAGAAAGAACATTAAAGTAAAATGAAAAGAAATGAGAAAATAGAAATTAAAAAAAATAACAGTAGAAGGTAGCGCAATAAATACACAAATCATCTAAAACCTGATTCATTTTAAGGCAAAACAAGGAAGATAAAGCTGTCACTAATATGAAAACAGAGAATTAGCTACTAAAATCACTAATTTTAGACAGAAATAGATAAAATTAGGAAAGAGAAAAGAGTATAACCACTTCTGGAGAAAAGATTAAAATAATCATAAGAGAATACTACAAACAGTTCCATGGGAAAATATTTGACATCTGAAAGGAAACAGATGATTTCTGGGCAAAATGTAAAATACGGAAACTAATTCATGAAGAAGAAAACTCCATAAAACCTATCTTCATGGAAAATATTAGAAGAATGAGTCAAAAGTGCATCAGAATTCATATCATTTCTTTCTTATTTGTAAGCACTTAAGATACTTCTAATGCCTTTCAAACTTTTAGAAAAAAAAAAGAGTATGAGTGTCTTGAGTGAGCTGAGACTCAAACACAGTTCATTTAATAGATGTATTAATAATAATAGGTGAAGAACTTGTGGCTCTTTTTATGTCCTTCTTACCCACTTCCTCCATTTCTCCACTCTCCTAAGTTGTAGAATAGAGACAAGGGCGTAAATCCTTTCCGCACGCAGCTCCTTAGGGCTAAGGGAAAGCTATATAAATGGAGATTTGGAGAAGCCTTGGATCTTCCATTAAAGTGGATCTGATGATCATGATGGAGAGAACAAAGGACTTGCAAACAGCCTGGTTTAAAGTACCAAACCTATCATTGCTGTTTCCATTATCTTAGGCCAGTTAACCCCTCTGAGTCTTAGCTTCTCTGTAATATGGGGATGATGCAATTGCATTATAAGGTTGTAATAAGGATGAATGGATACAACACATGTAGCAGCCACTGTTGATTGCCTACCCAGCAATCACTTACCCCCTTCTTCCATTCTAGCCAGAACTAGTTTTATTTGTGTATTGATTTTCTTCTGAGAAGTATGTGATTCAGAGAGGGGGCTCTCCAGGACTTAAGATGAGTGATTGGTGAGCTCCCTCTCTTGTCAGTGAAGGCTTTAGGGTTAAGTGTATGACCCAATTCAGACATAACAGCTAACATGTAATAGGACTTTCTATGAACCAGGTGCTATTATAAGGTCTTTACATACATTTACATATATCCTATGAGGTAAATACTGTTAACCTCATTTTATGGATGAGGAAACTAATGAACAGAGAGGTTAAGTAACAGGTCCAATGCAACACAGTTAATAAGTGGTAGATCTGGGTTCAAACCTAGGAGTCTGGCCCCAAATTCTCTACTCCTAAACACTAAACAATACTGCTTCTTAACATAAGTAAATGTCTGGGAGGACCATATATAACTTTATAAAGTCAAAATGTATAATAATTGGTATTTTTTCATCATCCTTAATTTCTAAATACAGACTTAATGTTCATTGTAAGCCTGGGTTTCACAAGGATTGAACGCTAGTTGAGCAGGCTAATTTTTGTCCTCCATGACTGTAGCTTTCTGGTTTGACTCTTTTTCCTGCTCAGGTATCTACTAGTGTCATATATTTTCTTCTTACCCCCCGGGTCCAAACCACCACCCAGGAAAGATTTTGAAAGTCACCTACAAGACGATTAGAAATGGTTGCAAGCGGGCTGAAAGAGTTCCCTAACCCAGGGCAATGTCAGTAGGCATCACAGAGCTTTCCAAAATAAATGAAGCATGAAAAGTGGAATTTTAGGCATCAGCCAGTGGATGAATGGTGTTATTTTGGGCAGTGGGTCATCCAGGCGCTCCTGAAGTCATATCTTGTAGGCGTTTGTGTATTCTTTCAGGATGCCAGGCCAATTCTGTTTGCTGCTTCTGCACACCTTTATCTGCCTGGACATGCAGTTCAAAAGTCAGAGAGAGTCGGGGAGAGGGCATTAAACACGTGGTTTCGAGCCTCATTTTGTTTTTGTCTCTTTTCTCCTTTGATTTCTTTCCTCTCTCTTATTCTTTCTCTTTATTCCTCTCCTGTCAGTTCACTCTCCCCAACTCCCTCTCAGTCATCTCCTCTCTCCCTCCCTCCGTCTCTCTCTGTTTCAGTCTCTCTCTTCCTCTCTCCCTTTCCCCTCTTCTTCTCTGCCTTTCTTTTGTAGCTGTTCTAAAGAAATCATATTTTCTGGATTTTCTACAAAATCGCCTTGGGGCACTTCAAGGAATATCTTTCCCATCTCCTTGTTTTGATTACTTCGAATAGGTATACACAGCTGGCCCCTTTTCTTTTTGAGTGAAACCACAATCCACTCAGCAAATCACTGCTTTTCATTTTGCTGGCTGGAGGGAAAAAGGCTCAGATAGGTGAGATGAGGATGTGGAGGGGGGATGGGAAGATAATGACAGATTTGATGATAATGAATATTTTCTGTGTCTAAATAGTGAAAGTCTCGTCCAAGTCCTCCAGCCAAGCTCAAGTTAAACTCTTGGTGTGTGGGTTTAAGAGCTCTGCAACCTGGCATGCTGGGGCTGGTTCAGAGGGACTGATGCTGTATATGTGGAATTTTGTGGTTGTCTTTCATTATTATTACTGAGTAAACCATGCATATCTAAAAAGGAAACTTTAAGTCGACCCACTCTCAAGGTGAATTAGTATATTGGGTCTGAGTTACCTTGCCCATAATTTAAATTACCAGAGGTTTATGTATTAATTATTAAAGGCTTTGGCGTTCCTCAACCATTCATTTTCATTTTTATATCAAACCTCAGTTATTTGTGCCTCATGTTTGTGCCTAGTTTTTAGAGTAATGGGACATCTTAGATCTTATGGACTGCTAATCATTTTCAGATCCATTAAATAGGTATTCGTCTTCCTTCAGCATTTAAGACTGGGAATGTCTCTTAGGTGACTCTTAGGTTTTATTCTGGTTTTTCTTTCAAAAAGACAATGAATCATTTATTTTATATCAATAATGAAAATTAATAAGATTTTCTTATAATATGACTTGGCAATTTGAATGCTATGAAATTAGAGTGCTTTATTTTTTTAAAATATATTTTACTAGAGAGTAACTGGATACAGTTAGAGTTTACTGACTATGAAATTGATGTTTTCAACAATATCCTTAAAAATAATATTGGATGGAGTCATGAAAGCCAAGAGGGAGGGTATTTTCATGATGGAGAATGGTTAGCAGTGACCAGTCAGTCACTGCTTCCATAAACACCTGTTAAAACTGAGCATGGCAAGGAATTGTCACTGCCTCCAGCCCAAATGTTTCATTTAAAAACAGGAAAAGTAAGGCATGGGGAGATGAAGTGACTTGTCTAGATCACAGAGCTAGAAACTAGCAGAGCCAGGATCTAAACCTGACTTTTGTGTTAAATAAATCAAACATCTGGATAGAGGGACTGACACTTTGAACTTTGCCATTTTTATGTTTTGCAATAAACAAGATGACTGGAGACTTTCTTCCTTCTCCTATGACCAGAATTATATTAAAAGCAGGGCAGAGGGGGCTTCCCTGGTGGCAGAATGGTTGAGAGTCCGCCTGCCGATGCAGGGGACACGGGTTCGTGCCCCGGTCTGGGAAGATCCCACATGCCGCGGAGCGGCTGGGCCCGTGAGCCATGGCCGCTGAGCCTGCGCGTCCGGAGCCTGTACTCCGCAACGGGAGAGGCCACAGCAGTGAGAGGCCCGCGTACAGCAAAAAAAAAAAAAAAAAAAAAAAAAGCAGGGCAGAGCAAGGACATTTAACAGAAAAGGGATACACAGATATTATTAATACAACGGCAGGTATTCAACGTGGTCCCACTCATGTTCCCAAGCTCTGGATCAATGTTGTCCCATTAACTTCAGGAAGAAAATGTTCTCCCTGTCCTCTGTCCTCATTTTTTCTTTCCCTTTCAAATTCCCCACTTTTCCTTAAGAATGGACTTTATCGTTCTTCTGTAATACTGGTTGTCACGTTGTTGGGAGAAGAAGGGTGTTACAAGTAGTTTGGAAAACGTTGATGGATTTTGATTTGTGAATCTTTCTCTCCAGTACCTGCCAGGACCCAGCAGACCTGTGGAAGGTGGGTCTGCGGTGCTGCAGGGCTCCACTTAGTGAGGCACTGCAGCTTTTCTCTGTCAGAGAGGGAAGCGTCCTTCCGGGACATCAGGCCTGATGTGTTCCATGGAATCACACACGTAAGAGAGGTGTTCGGTACTCCAAGTAAATGAAGACATATCAGCCTGCATGAAGTCAAGGATTTCTTCCTGATGCACGTCCAGAATGTTATTAGACTAACGTTCATTGAGAATGTCTAGAAGAGAGAAGTGTTTCCCAAAGTTCTTTGATCATAGAACTCTTTCTTCATAGACTTTCTGCATGTAAATATCAGAGGCACTGTGCATAATTTAACATTTCCTTCTCACAACAATCCTTTAAGGTGGGTATTAACTCTGTTTTACCTGAGAGTCAAAGAGGGTAATTCACTTGTCCAAGGTCCTGCAGTTCTAGTGGTCCAGGTAGGATTTGAACTCAGGTCTTTCTGATTCTACAGCCCATGATCTACCCTTTATTCAATTCTGCCTGTACTTTCTCCATAGAGACTTCTCTGACTTTCCACACATGATGATTT
Source organism: Grampus griseus (assembly GCF_964374135.1). Classification (NCBI taxonomy): domain Eukaryota; kingdom Metazoa; phylum Chordata; class Mammalia; order Artiodactyla; family Delphinidae; genus Grampus; species Grampus griseus. Next base: position 65,610,703 of record NC_138998.1, read on the forward strand.
ATCTTTTCTAAGTACTCTAATCCATTTATACCAGTTTGTATTAGATATTTTGAGGGCTGTTGTCCAGTCCATATCAGTCTGGTTTGCATGGGGGCCCTGCTCTCAAAGGTGAGATTCCAGAAGTCATAGTCTGATCCCTCACTTGACTTATATCTGCTACAACTCGCACCCTACCTCCCTCTGCTGAAAATATGCTGGCTTCCTTGGTGTTTCTTAAAAAATGCCAAGCAAATGCTCTGATTTCAGGGTCTTTGCATTTGCTCTTCTCTGCCGAGAACATCACTCCCCAGGTATCACGTGGATCGATCCCTTATTTTCTTTAGATCTATGTTTAAATGTCACCTTTCCAGAACCCAGATCACCCTACAGAAAAAAATAATTTTCCCTGTTGTATTGATCTTTTGCTTTAGACTGCTTTATTTTTCTTTATACCACATATTTCCACAACATATTATATATTTGTTTGTTTCTTGCCTGTCTTCATGAACCAGAAGGTGAGCTCCACAAGAGCTAAGACTTGTTTTTGTTCACTGCTGTATCCCCAGTGTCTAAAACAGCTCCAGCCTAGAGTAGGAGCTCAATAAATAATAGCTGACGGCAACTAAGTGAATAAATGTTCATTCTGTGCTACCCTACAACCAGGCCATGGGAGCAGATATCTCTCCCAGGCAGGAGCAATCATATTCTCCCACCCAGGTATTTGGAGTCGGGTCTGAGAGACACTAAGTGGGGATTAGGAATTGAGGTTGTGAGTAGGATGAGAAAATACGTGTAACCTTAGATTTGGAGGCCAGCCATGTGCATGGAGGCAGAGGAAACATCTGGTCTTTTTCCAAAGAGAGAATGATGACGAGGCTGCACAGAATCTGTTATGCACAGAGGCATAACAGAGTGTGTGGCCTGGGATAGAGGGAGATGGAATAGCTGTCTGGGTTCCTGGGTAGCTTTCTACTTTCTGTTCTCTACTTCTTAGGAAGCCAGGCTGAATTTCTCTACCAGGTTTGGGGAGAGATCTCTGTATTAAATTCTTATATTAAATTCTTTCTTTTCACTAGGTGAGCTTGAGTGGTTAGTTGTAGGGATTGTTTTGTAGCTATTGAGTGGCTTAAACACTTAGACGTTCAGGGCTGGCATCCATGATGGCTCACTGAGGCCATCAGGAATCAAGCCTCCTTTCATCTTCCCATTCTGTCATCCTTCGCCTGAAGACCATGGTATTCATGCTTGTCACCTCATGGGCAAGATGGCACTGCACCTCCTGGCCTCACTTCTGTACGTCATACAAGAGAAAAGGGGAAGGAGGAAGAGGCAAAGAATGTTCTCCTGGTGAGGCTTTGCCTTTTCATTTTGGACAGAAAGTCTTCCTTGGGGAATGCTACCTGTATCTCATTGTCCAGAAGAGTGTCCCATTCTTAAGCAGAGAAATCAAGTATTTTAGCTTTTAGATTTTTTAGATTCAGATGGCAAAGGAAAAGGAGGTTGTAAATGACTTTTGGTTAGCTGGTCAACAGAATTTGATGCAAATAGAGGCCCAAAGAACCTGCTGTGTATCACAGAATTGAGCCTTAATTGCTCTCAATTGTTTTCTCTGTCCAATTTGAAAGCAAGACATTGGGAGAAGGAACACATCTAATGCTTGTTCTGTGACCTTCAGAGCATGCAGTATAGTGCTGGACATATAACATGTATCCATATGAAATGTGATCATGGATTTTAATTTGTCTGAGAATCTTATTTTCCATGAGGGAAGGCTCAGCTCCAACCATATTAGTTGCCGTCTTCTCTGACTCCAACAGCATTCCTTGTGTAACTTCATGTCTTAACTCTTCTATAGCTCCACTGTAAGCAGTTGCTGGTTGGGCTGGGCCTTAACTTTCTTTTATACACTTCTAACAAGGCTATCTTCATGGTCAGTGCTCAATGAATGTGTAAAAAGTGAATATACATGTCATTGAGTACCAGATCTTAGAACTCTCTGTGCCAGAGGGTGAATAATCTACTCATTTTAAAACTTTTTTGGTACTGTTTAATTTTTGTGTATTTTTCTAGAATTCAAATAAAAGTAATGTTTTATTTGATTTTAGTAATAAATAAATAAATAATTTTCCTATAGATTAAGATTCTCTAAATCTTAAGATTAAGATCCTCTAAAAAGGACATGACTATAAACTTTGCTGAAAATGATTAAAATGCTTGTTTTAAGTGGTCATCTGCTAGTACTGTGATGATAGACTTCGGCTATGAGCACCAGTGAGAGGGAAAGTGGAAGCCAACAGATAAGACGAGAAAAGAAACAAGAAATACTTTAGATCCCCCGCACTCCAGGCAGCTCAGAGGGCATTGTGATTGTGATTTTTCCAGGAAAGCGTTTCTAATATCTGAGCAATTTGCTCTGGGTACTGATGATTTAAGAGGGGAAGTGTTCAGAGCTTCTGGTGTTGCTTTACTGTTCTAAGTGCTATGGGCATCACAATATCTGTCATTACCAATGTCAGTCTGGTTGAAGATGCTGAGTTAGTGTCGCCCAGAAAAATCACCAGGGTTTGTAATGAGTGTTTACTATATCAGCATTTTCAATGCAAAGTCAAATCTTGAAAGCATAACTCAAATGTGTTCATCTTTGTAAAAATTTCCCCAACTTAAGGTCTGATTTTTAAAGAAAAGAATTAGTTGGGAGTATGGGGAAAGATTTAGAGAACTGAGTTCACAATGATGAAATAGGGCTATATCACCTAACTCTATACTCATGGAAATTAGCATTTTGATTTTTAACAAACAGTTTATATTAAAAACAGTGACAGAGGAGAGAGAGAGAAAAAGAGAGAATGATGTGCAAAATGTGTGTGTGTACATGTCCAAAGTTCAGCTAAATAATAAAACTAGTTTCAAATTTTTTGGCTTTGGACAAATAATGTTGCTACTACACTTTTATCTTAAAAAGTACGTAATATATTGTGTGTAACAAGCAGATGCTGCTATCTGTGAAAAAATGAGATAGCAAAGTTTATATACTCTGTTTAGTTCTTTCTGGAATCTGTAATGAGATGGCAGTGAGAAGTAAGAACATAATTCCAAAGGTCAACATACATTGTAGGAGGAAAGGAAAGATAAGTATAGTATAAAAAACTACTATGAAAAGCTACATACTATTTACCATATAATTTTGGGTTTATGCTTATTTTTAGGAAGGGCAAACCCCATGACCATAAATCCCTAGTAACTGACATCCAGAGCCAGCTGTGTAAAGGACCCTGGGGGTTCTGTATTTCATCTCCTCTTTTTTCTGCCAACCTTGGACTCTTCTCCATTGTCCCCTTTTGCCTTTCTTTTCTCTTTCCACCTCAGCAGGGCCAGGGGCCCTTTTAGGCCCAACCCTGCGCAGTGGAAATCATTTTGAGCCAACCTGCACTTTCAGAATTCCTAAATAGACTTCATTAGCATATGCAGGAGCAAATTCACCTTTACAAGGGCACCTTGCTGCAGAGAAGGAAGGAAGTACTCAGATGTCACTGCATCTATCCTCAAGCCACTGATTTGTGTGCCTAATACTTTGAGTTTGGAAAATAAGCAGCTTAAGATGGTTTTGGAAAAGACTCCAGCTTATTATGAGGTGGTCGAGTTTCTGGGTGCCTGTGTCTGTGAGTGAGCCTTTTTTCTTGTTTTCAGTTCCAAGCATTTAGGGCAAATTTTATCCTGTGTCTCTCACCAACGTGCAGGGTAGGCCTAAGACTGAAAACCTAGGCTGACGATAGCTGCTTTGGACCTTCAGCAAATGTGGAGGCCCAGTGATGGGAGGCACTCCACACCTGCATTTCTTCCCCTTGGCTGTCTCCACCTGTGTGCCTCACAGGCATCTCAAGCTCAACACATCATCTCCGCCTGCCCCCGCCCCCCATCTCATGCTCCCCCAGCAAACCTGTTTCTCTTCTGCAGGCCTTTATTTATGAGGATGGCCTCATTATCTTCCCAGTTATCCAGCCTTGAAAAATCACTCATCTTTGACTTTTTCTTCTTATTTCCGCCCATCTAATCAGGTTGTTACATACTGTCAAGTTTATCTTTGCTGAATTTCTTAAACCTAACCCTTTCCATTTCCAGTGTCGGGTCCTCTTCTGGGTCTTTATCTTTCATTTTCATTTTAATGATTATGGCTGTTTCCTGACTGTGCTTCAATGCGGCGGTTAAGAGCCTGGACTCTCCTGACTTTCTGTGCTGGCTTAAGTTCACGTTCAGCCATTTACCTACTAGAGACTCTTCAGAATATCTTTTATATTCTCTTTCTTTTAGTTTCTTCATCCATAAAATGGAGATGATGCTATTTTGTATTTCATAGGATTGTGAGGATTAATTGAGACTATTTAAATGTCTTAACACTGCACTGAATAAATATTAAGTACTGTAAGATGATTAGATTTTCCTGCCTCCACTGTCCACTAGTCCTTAAATTCATGCAATTTAGCGCTACCAGATTATCTTCTTCAAATATCACTCTGATCAATTTATCTCTCTGCTCAAAGTTCCACCTGTGATGCTACATTTTCTCCTTATGCTTCATAAACTGGATTACAGAAAATCTCAGGTAACAGAGAGTTGTGCTAGGGGCTACGAGAAGCCACAGGATAAACATGCCTTATCCTCCTGAAGTCTAAATTTTGATCAATGTTAAATGGTTTAAATTTTAGAATATTAATTCTTGTTAAAATCAATCCGTGCAAATTAAATGCAGTAGGAAACAGAATTACATGATTTTAATGACAGATGATAAATTTTAATGACAAATGATAAATCGTGTGTTTGTAGTGAGTGGCTTTGACCCTACAGCACTGATGATATTCCACTGCAAAGTGTGAGAAGTAGTAATATACACCTTCATAGCTTGACTCAAAAGATCTTTGCAGTATGATCCCAACCTACTTTTCTAGTCTGTCCATTCCTAAATTCCCTTTATATAATTGAAAACCTCGTCGAATCAGACATATCAATGTTTCCCATACATGTCCCATCTTTCCTCTGTCAATAAATGGACTCACCTGGTTCCTTCCTCTTGAACTGTTCTAAACCACTCGACCACCGCCACCAACACTCACACACATTGCATGTACTTTCCTTTGGTCTAAATTCATCCCTGTCTTACAGCTAGAGTCTTGATGATGAATTGATAAAGAGAGGTATGAAAGGTGACTTGAAGGTTTTTTTCATTGAGCACCCTAATGTAGAAAGCTATGTCTTAAGCCATGTTAGAGATAAATAAACAAATAGATATATTATTTGTCATCAGTGGAATCAGCAGTTCAGGGGGGAGCATTGATTAAAGAGAGGTTGGATCTCTTTGGAAGGAATAAGGTTTTGTGAAGAAAAACTCTCTGAATGATTCCAGGGCAGAGAGGAATGGCTATGTTTGACTGCAGACTGCTTTAGGTAGAGAAGAAGTCGGGGACGTGGTCATTTTGGAAAACCTTTGCAGATGTCTTTGGAGTTATATGGGCTGGAACTAAGTCGGGTAAACCCCCTCTTAAAATAGTGGGTGCAGGGGCCGACCTTGGGGTATTTGGGGAGTTAACTGGATGAGGAAGTTTTTGATGATTGTGTGACTGAACACTGAGGCAGTCAAAATTTAGTTGAAAAAACCCTAGATAGACCCAGTTATAGACCAAGATCTGACTTCTACAAATTTTGTGACTTTAGGTAAATTGACTTTCTGAGTCATAGTTTCATCATCCAAAAACTAGAAATGATAGTAGGGATATGAGTCAAATTAGGTGATCTGTTTATATATAAAAACACTTTGTAAATTTTAGTGGAGTTTCCCTATCTGTGAAATGGAGATAATAATATATCTCCACAAAGGTTATGCTGAGGATTAAATGAGAAAGCCATGCAAATCATTTACAAAGTGTTTGAAAAGATGATGCCAAGGGGAATAGGTATTAGTCATCATTATCATGATCATTATTATTACTACTTATATTCTACACCCATGAAAAGGTATGATTTTATTATGGTAGCATTTTGATTATGGTTTTGCCACTAATTTATTGCTTAGGGTTTTAAAGGAGTAGTATCACGACTCCCTTAACCCCTTGGCAAAATCTTCATCTCAGAATTCAAGTCCTTAATTATTAGAGATTTTGACAATTATCTTTATTTGCATAGTGCTTTGTTTATTTCAAAGGGCTTTCGTAAATATTTATCTCATTAACTCCTGAAAACAATCCTGATCATTAAGCAGGGTGAGAGTGACAAACACCAACTGGGAGATGGACAAAACTGTAGCCAGGAGCATTGTTTTATGGTCACGGTCACAATACAAGCTTATGGAGGATACAGTGGATCCATCTGCTGCCGTTGCAGAGACCTCGCAGAGTTCCGGTTTATGCCTCTACTCATCCATGGCTGCCCTTTGGGGGAGCTTCTGGAAGACAGGTACTAAAAGAACACCGATGCCTTTTAATTTTCCGCATACCAAGTGGTGTTCAAGGACATCGGAGGCCTTGTTGACTACTTCTCAAATTCACTTTTTAAAAACTCTAAAGACGTCTTTTTTGTTTTTGCTTGATGATTCTGAATATAGCAAAAAGATGTAATTTGTTTGAAAGCTTTCTACAGCATCAGTGTAGGAGCTCCAAAAAGCGAGTTAAAACTTTTGCAATTGCAGGATTTACAACAGAATATTAAGAGGGATTATCTCTGGGTGGTGGGATTAGATGTAATTTTCCTTATTTTTTGCTTTTTTGCTTCTCTGTACTTGCTGCTTGTTTTTTACTCCTCATTAAATTTTATGTAAAAATAGCAATTATATTAGGTTGGCAACACTACCACACTTTGGAGCTGGTGTACGTCCCCTCTACTTGCTACCTGGGTGACTTTGGAAAACTTCCTTCACCTCCCTGTATCTCAATTTCCTTATCTATGAAATATGATAATAATAACACACAGCTCACAGAGTTGTGAGGGATTAAAAGAAATAACATAAAGATCATGGCATATGATAGGTGATCAATTAATATATATCTACCACCACCCTAACCTCTTCTTTCCTACTCTTCAAACTTATAGTAGTTTTAGGCTGGAAAATAATTCTATGTGGAATAAAATATACACATTTGCAAAACTAAGTGAATGCTTTAAGGTGACTAATTACCCAAATCTCAATTCTTTCCCACATGTCCTTTGGTGACAGGCTCTTACAAGATAGTCTAATTAAATGCTATGTGGCAAAGAACAGAGAAGCCTGCCAGGTTATCATAGACAGGAGGCTGTGAAGCACTGTTTGCAAAGACATCCTTAGCAGTGAGGAGACGGAAGGCAGTAGCCTGTGCAGTGTGGAGTGTCTGGCTTTCTCCTGGGACAGGCCAGAATTCAGGCATCCTGGGGTCCCGCGTCTGCTCGCTTTGGCCCTTGTTCAGATCACTCCGCCTAATAGGAACCTGCGGCCTCCGTTTCAGAGCTTGGGCTCAGTGTAGGCAGCTCTCTCTAATTGGTTTATGTCATTCTTTAGGAATTTCTTTTCTTTAAAGTTGGCGACTTGAAGCCAGACTGTGAGAAGAGATTCCGTGACATCCATATCTGTTTTGTTTTTCCCCAGGTTATAAATGAGGTGTTGTGGCAGCTCCTCTGGCAGTGTCCCTAGATTGGTTCCCAATTTCCACAGAGTTGGAGGCCTGGGCTGTGTGGATGGGAGGCCCCCATCTTCTATCCTCACCTTCGCACACGGGGAAGAGCCCTGGTGGCAAAGTGCCTGCAGGAACCAGCCACTTTCCTTTTACCCTCTGCATGTAAAACCTAGGGCCTCCAGATCTGGGGCCTGGATAATTGAAGAGCTCTTTCATTCCTGGTGAGGGTTTGGCTGAGGGAAGGTGGGGAAAGATGTGGCAGGAAAGGGAGCAAAGAAATGTCAAGGGTGGGTTTGCTACAACACAGACTCTTCAAACTCAGCAGGATGGGGAATAAACCCATATTCCTCCCAGACCTGCACTGACTCTTCTGGTTAAGGGCACAACTGTCTTCTCACTCACTGAGAATGAAAACTTCAGGGCCATCAAAAAGCTGAGAGAAGGGTGCACTAAACAATTCTTCAAGGATATTTCCAACTTGAGGTCAAGAACCTATTAGCTTTGACTCTGAAGTCTACCTCTTCTTCATGTGTCTGTGTGTGAAGATTGTTCTTTATTAATATTAAAAAAAATTTCTCTTAATGTTCTGTTATTCAAATTCTATTTGACTAATATTAATATTGCTAAAATACTTTGTGCAGTAATTTGCAAGGCATATCTTTTTCTATCACTTTATACTCAGTCTTTACGTGTGTTTTTGTTTTGGGAGCATTTTTTATAAGCGGAACATAATGGATTTTACTTTCCTTCTTTTTTTAAAAAAAATTGACAGTCTCCATAATAGAACAGTTTTACCTATTTAACTTTTTTTATTTTTAACATCTTTATTGGAATATAATTGCTTTACAATGGTGTGTTAGTTTCTGCTTTATAACAAAGTGAATCAGCTATACATATACATATATCCCCATATCCCCTCCCTCTTGCGTCTCCCTCCCACCCTCCTTATCCCACCCCTCTAGGTGATCACAAAGCACCGAGCTGATCTCCCTGTGCCATGTGGCTGCTTCCCACTAGCTATCTATTTTACATTTGGTAGTGTATATATGTCCATGCCACTCTCTCACTTTGTCCCAGGTTACCCTTCCCCCTCCCCGTGTCCTCAAGTCCATTCTCTAGTAGGTCTGCATCTTTATTTTCTGTCTTGCCCCTAGACCTTTTTCTTTTTCTTTTTTTTTTAGATTCCATCATATATATGTGTTAGCTTATGGTATTTGTTTTTCTCTTTCTGACTTACTTCAGTCTGTATGACAGGCTCTATGTCCATCCACCTCACTACAGATAACTCAATTTTGTTTCTTTTTATGACTAATATTCCATTGTATATATGTGCCACATCTTCTTTATCCATTCATCTGTCGATGGACACTTAGGTTGCTTCCATGTCCTGTCTATTGTAAATAGAGCTGCAATGAACATTGTGGTACATGACTCTTTTTGAATTATGGTTTTCTTAGGGTATATGCCCAGTAGTGGGATTGCTGGGTTGTATGGTAGTTCTATTTTTAGTGTTTTAAGGAACCTCCATACTGTTCTCCATAGTGGCTGTACCAATTTACATTCCCACCAACAGTGCAGGAGGGTTTGCTTTTCTTCAAACCCTCTCCAGCATTTATTGTTTGTAGATTTTTTGATGATGGCCATTCTGACTGGTGTGACATGACATCATTGTAGGTTTTTCTTTTTTTTGCGGTACGCGGGCCTCTCACCGCTGTGGCGTCTCCTGTTGTGGAGCACGGGCTCTGGACGCGCAGGCTCAGCAGCCATGGCTCACGGACCCAGCCGCTCCGCGGCATGTGGGATCTTCCCGGACCGGGGCACGAACCCACGTCCCCCGCATCAGCAGGCAGACTCCCAACCACTGTGCCACCAGGGAAGCCCTCATTGTAGTTTTGATTTGCATTTCTGTAATGATTAATGACGTTGAGCATTCTTTCATGTGTTTGTTGGCAGTCTGTATATCTTCTTTGGAGAAATGTCTATTTAGGTCTTCTGCCCGTTTTTGGATTGGGTTGTTTGTTTTTTTGATATTGAGCTGCATGAGCTGCTTGTAAATTTTGGAGATTAATCCTTTGTCAGTTGCTTCATTTGCAAATATTTTCTCCCATTCTGAGGGTTGTCTTTTGGTCTTGTTTATGGTTTCCTTTGCTGTGCAAAAGCTTTTAAGTTTCATTAGGTCCCATTTGTTTATTTTTGTTTTCATTTCTTTAGCAGGTGGGTCAAAAAGGATCTTACTCTGATTTATGTCATAGAGTGTTCTGCCTATGTTTTCCTCTAAGAGTTTGAGAGTGTCTGGCCTTACATTTAGGTCTTTAATCCATTTTGAGTTTATTTTTGTGTATGGTGTTAGGGAGTGTTCTAATTTCATTCTTTTACATGTAGCTGTCCAGTTTTCCCAGCACCACTTTTTGAAGAGGCTGTCTTTTCTCCATTGTATATTCTTGCCTCCTTTATCAAAAGTAAGGTGACCATATGTGTGTGGGTTTATCTCTGGGCTTTCTATCCTGTTCCATTGATCTATATTTCTGTTTTTGTGCCAGTACCATACTGTCTTGATTACTGTAGCTTTGTAGTTCTTTTTTTTTTTATTATTATTATTTTTATTTTAATATTTTTGTTACTTCCTTGTTCCAGGTCTTGTGATTCCTTCACGCAGAGGCTCCTAAATGATCTCATTTACTTTTTACTCTCCCCAATCCAACCTGCTTCTCAAGTTTTGACCACTTAATCTTCTTTAAATCAAAGCTGCAGTTAAGTTCATATCTATACTCTTATGAAAAGCTTTTCTCAGCTCCCAATTGTTGATAGGATCATATCTTACAGGATAGGGATAAACTCATTAGCCTAGTTTTCAATATGTTTTATTACCTGACTCCCGTCTATTTGTCCAACCTCTGGGTTGACTTCTCCCACGTATACCAGGCTTAAGTCACACTGGAATACTCAACATTTTCTGTGCAATGTTTGACAATTTCTTCTGGGAATATGATGCAATATTCTAAGTTCAAGGGAGTAGCTGGATATATGAAATATGTGAATGTCTCCCTGTCAGTTTAACCTTCCCACCAGCTGGTTCTGCCCATGGGGGACTGACTGGTGATTTGAACTGAAGTTTAAGTTTGTAGAGAAGGATTAGTGTGAAGAAGATTTGGGATTCAGTGTTCAGACTGTGTTGCTTCTGCAACAGTGATATTTAAGATCCTACAGATGGGAAAAACAAAACAAACAAACAAACAAAAAAGAAAAAGAAAAAAGCAAGCTTTTCTTGGAACTACTTCTAAATAATGTAACAATCAGATTGATGGCATAATATCACCATATGAGACAGTAAAATTTGTGCTTGGGACCCAGTTTACTTCTTGAGTGGGGGAGACTGAGCAAAGGTAGAACTAGAATGATAAACTAACATTACTGAAAGACTCTGCATCTTACACGATTTTTGCAGGGAGTTTGGCCGGGTAAAACCTACTGCCAGCCTGCCTCTACCCGCTTTGGAGAGATGAAGAGTAGGCTGTGTATCTTAGGGGGAAATACATAGGCCTTAAGGTCAAATAGACCAAAGACAATAATTCACTACTTTCAGCTAGGCTTTTTGAATAGTTTGCATTTCAATTTCCTCATAAATCTAGAAAATGATATCTGCTTTGAAAGATTGCTATAAGGTGTACAGGCAATGAATGTAAACGGTCTGATTATTAAATAACAGCCATGTTTCTTATCATACCAGGCCATGACTTACCAGAGAGAGCTCTCTATGTACACACTACGTGCTTCCATGCGGAACATGAATGTTCCCCTTTTCTGTGTCATCCCCAATCACTCACCTCTCACACACACACACACAATGGGGGCAGTGGAGAGAGAGAATTTCTCCCTTATTTTAGCGCAGGGAGCAACTGGTTCATGACTTAAGTGTAATATTAATATTGACAGTTCTCAATATTCATCTTGCCTAGGGTGAGAAGTAGAAAAACTCTGACACTTTCCCACATTCATGCCTTCGTATCATGTCTTTCTATTTGGAATGACCTTTCTCATCTATGGGTATCCACTTCTTCTTATACCTGCATGTTCCAATCGCTACTTCTTTCAGTATTCACTGATCGTTAAGTCAGTGGTGAAATCTCTCTTTTTGCTTTTCTTTTCATGGTTTTCTCCTCCCTTCTTTCTTAGACCACGTATGTCTTTCCCAGTAGACTGTGAACAGCCTAATGCAGAGGACTTCCCTGGCTTATCTCCAGTGAATGCTGCTGGGGCAGTGTTTGGACCAGTGAATGCTGTTAGGGCAGTATTTGGTCCCACTGAGCCCACGTTTGCTGAATGAATATTATTGTTGCTAAGATAGAGTTCAATCCTTTACATCTTTAAAACTCGATTGTCTCTATGGCTTTAAACGGAAATTCATCTTTGTTTAGTATTCAGTACTTAGTTAACATAAACTCTGTTGGGCATCACTCTGATTACAAAAAGGGCCTTGGTCTCTTTGTCCTTTAAATTATTATGAAGAAGCTACTTTGATACTCTGAGACTCATTTCTTCTCTGCTGTCTGTAGAAATATGTGGGGATATGGTAGAAGAAGGCTGTAGTTGGACCGGAAGCATCTTTAGGGGATTCACGTATGTGCAGATTTTAATTTCAGTGATTAGAAGTTCCCAAGGGTGCATGCTACTGTATGAGGCATGATGCAGGATTAATTAAAGACGATGCTCAAACTGTCTTTGTGGCTCTTACAGCATTTTGGATAATGCTCATAATACAAATGGAATTAATTTTGCCAGACACTGAAATGTTTTGCCACTTCCTGATTATGTTGCGGGAAGGTGATTTATTTGGTTTCATTTTTAAACTATCTCTTTTGTTTTTAACACTTAAGTCATTTCTTAACCTTTGGCCAGGTTAGGAGATAGGAGACCTATCTATCAATCTATCTATTTATCTATCAGTGTCACCTGTTTGAGGTTCTATCCTCCTTAATTCAAGAATTAGTTCTAAAATGGAGGTACATTGTATGATAAGCTGGTAATTCAATGCCTGTCTTGCCATGATATAGCATGTTGAATTCCTTTTGCTTTTGCCTTGAGCTTTTAGCCTACATAAGTAATCGGAAGGGCTTGTTTGTTCTGCCGTATAGTTTCTGATCAAAAACTTCTTTATGAAAGACCAGGTGCCAAAGGTGGAATTTAACTATGAGTTATATTTTCCATGTCTACTTTCTCCAAAAGTCAATTTGAAAAATCAACTTTTCACAAGATATTTTAGCAGCAGCAGGTGTGAAAAAGACTCAGGAATTACAAACTGTACTTGATGGTAAACTCCAGGTAAGTCAGCCGTGTGGTAAGTCACCAGCACGGCTTATGTTGTTGTTGGATAGATTAGCAGATATGCAGCCTCTAGAAAAAAGGAGCGGGCTGTCATAGTGTATTCCACAGTGCCTGAATCACTGTTGGAGTGTTGTTTTCCTTTCTTGGCCACATACTTTAATAAGGGCATTGAGAAACTGGAACATATTCAGAAGAGGGTAACTTGGCTGATCAGGGATTTTTGACCTTGTCAAGTGAGGAATGGTTGAAGGAACTAGGTGTTTGTTGTCATTGTTGTTGCTTTAAAACACACACACACACACACACACACACACACACACACACACACACACACACACACATACACAGAGGGAGATTCTATGATAGAAAGTTGTATCACTGTCAACATTTGAATAATCTTCAAGCAAACCTAATACAAGTCAATTTTCTTGATGAAAAATGAATTTTCTTGAGGGTTTCTGTTTTATAATTCCATTATATGGTAGGAAAACTGTCTCAATTTTAGCATTTGGATTTTGCCTTGAACTATAATAGATTACCAGAAGAACCCTCTTCTCTTACATACCTGCCTTGCAATTATGTACAAACCATTGTGCCTTCCACCAGCCAACCAAGACCCCTGCCCTAGGTCCTCACTGTAGATAGCCCTCCTTTGATCCTTATCTAGCTGTGCCCATCCCTACAGGGTGAGGAGCATTTAGGGCCAAAGGGCTATGCCCACCCATAGCCCATGTCCCTCCCTCCCAGCTACTTCTTACTAGGACCAGTGGTATTAGGATCACCTGGGAGCTTATTAGAAGTATAGTCCAGAACCTCGGGGTCCACTCCAACAACTGAATCAGAATCTGTGTTTTAACGAGTTCCCCAGGTGATTCAAATATGTATTACAATTTGTCAAGCATTGTTTTAGACCATGCTCTGGGTACCTGAGATGCTAGAATTCTTGGCCCAAGTGGCCTTACACCTGCTTTCAGGGCTCTTCAATGGGTTTGTCCTCCCAAGAGCATACCATGCTGCCAATGGACATGTACTTAGGCCTGAGCGGTGACCAAGAGATGACCATTTAGGAAGCACAGCTATGGATGGAAGTTGGAGAGATGGGCTAATCGTTCTCACTCATGTATGCAAAGCTGCCACACTGACGGAGAGAAAACAAGGATTGAAATAAGAGGGAGGATCTCAGTTCTCTATCTGTATTGTTGCTCTGGGCCTGGGTGGAAATATAAAGCTCTGTGGTAGAGGTAAATCTTAAGTAAAAACAAAATCATAAAACCAAGCTCATATGTATGCAAAACAATACTATTTCAACATGAAGATAAATCAAAAACCCCAAGTAAACCCTACCTCACTTACCTCAAAGCAAATATACACTGTGGAATGTAGGTAAATCAGTTCTATTTCAGGAACTGTCTGGAATTTCTTAACTTTGTACATAGCTTAGTATTTTACACCATGTTCCTTCTTGGTCACACACCCTCCCCCATCAAATTATGATTTGGCAGATTTTGCAAAAATGCAAAAGAAACTAGCAGGAGGGCAAGAGATTTCAGACTCTTCTTTTGATTTAATTTACAGAGCTCTGCTAAAGGAGTGCTTTAAACCTGTTTTGAGAAGTACCAGGCACTCTATATATAACCCTACAATAGTTCTGCAAGGTAGGCATTCTTATCTTCACTTTGCAAACCAGGTAACAGACTATGAGGATTAACGTGACTTCCCCAGACCATGTAGTAAATGAAGACACTGAAATTTGAACCCAGGTCTGTATCCTCTAAACTTTATGACTTCTTTTAGTACATCAAAGTACCTCATTAAATACCATGGGGTCTTTTTGTTGTCTGAGTTTCACTTGTGATAGGCAGAGTATATTCCTTTTGGGCAGGGATGGAAGGGGCCACTGAACACCCGATTCTTGCTGAACAGTTTAAACGGCTCACGTTGACCGTGACCAAGAGGGAACGTGATGTTCATTGTGACTACATTTTTGTGTGGGAGTTAGAGATGGACATTTTTGCTTTGTCCACAAAAGGTACTGTATTAAATACCATAAATAAACTTCCCGAAGAAGTGTTTTCATAAACTTAAAGGGAAAAATAAGTAAGTATATGACATTCAGTCTCTTGAAATTTATTCTGTTTCAGTTCCCCCAAACTGGAAAAGCGAAACGTTTGCAGCCATCGGAGCATGATCCAAGGGGCAGTGTTAGGAGAGGATCTGGGTTTCTGCTCTGTCAGTCAGTCTTCTCTGCCCATTGCCTTTCTGGGCAACCCTGGTTGTTTCCCAAAGGGCCATGGAGAGGTGGGCCAGGAGTTTGCAATAACTGGTCTATCTAATTGCCCTTTTATGTATTCCAGACAATCTACTCTCAACCTGTCTTGAGAAGAAATGAAACAGATAAGATTCAAAAAATGTTTTTCTCAGAAGAAGCTGTGTTTTTGGTTGTTTGTTTTTTTAACTTAGCTACTCTGTGCTTGTTGAAACTTGGTTATTTGGGGGTGCTTAAAAGTAACTTCCTTTTAAGAAAGGAACAAAAACTTACACAAGCCTGAAGCCAATGCAATTTGCCAAATATACCAATTGATAATAGAGGGAGTTGCCTCAAAATTGTTTCCTTTATTGTGTGGCATTTTTTCTTGGTAGCTCTGCAAGAGTTAACCTCTCCTCTGTGTACATGACAGCCTCTTGGCACAGAAGGATCCCAATATGGGACTGGCATGCCAGCCTCAGCAGCACAGTGCTTTCAGAGCAGGATCACAGATAGACTACCTGCACACAAAAGTACAACCCCTTCTGTTCTGGGCATTTCTCTAAAAATCTCATTTTATGTATACCTTAGAATGGATGGATTCCCCAATCTCCCTTAAACAAACAAAAATCAATTCAAGAGCTCATTTTTAAAACTATGAAATTCAGAAATGTAGACTAACGAAAGGAAAAAGCAGCGGCCAGATCAATCTAGTCTGAGGGATGAATATTTCTGTTGTGTTGTGATTTGTATTTTTAACAGTAAAGACCATGGGTCTATTCATTTCAAAACTGGCTGGCCATGAATTACAAGGTGGATATTGTGAAGGCAATGGCCATGGTTTGGGCATAGACTCTATTCTTAAACAGTTCCAGTTCATCTGATGATATAAGACAAATATTCAGAATACTTTCATGTTGGTGAAATGATCACACATGCTGTAAGATAGGCTCAGCAAGTTGAATTGTTTGGTTGGAGGCTTGAGGAGTTCTGGCTTTGAATATTGGAAATGAATGCTAGGACTCTGCTGTTTGAGGGCTTGAATGTCATGCTGGGCAAGTGTTTCGAATTTGATAGGCATCTGTAAGTGCCTTTAAGTTTCTGAGCTGGCTGGATCAGTACTGTGGAGAAAGGCAGAGGGTGGGTTAATTTAGATGAAGAGAGAGTACAAATGAAAATGTGAGCTCCAAAATGGCTGTCTTTCTCACTTTGTCCAGTTTACCCTTCCCCCTCCCTGTGTCCACCTAGAGGAGTGGGATAGGGAGGGTGGGAGGGAGCTGCAAGAGGGAGGAAATATGGGGATATATGTTTATGTATAGCTGATTCACTTTGTTATACAGCAGAAACTAGCACACCATTGTAAAGCAATTATACTCCAATAGAGATGTTAAAACAATCAAACAAACAAACAAACAAAATGACTGTCTTTACATTGGCTCACTGGGGAATGAACGACTGGTTGGGATAAATGTCTCTTTTTTTTATTGATTGATTGATTGATTGAAATATAGTTGTTATGTAACATTTTTATATTGTAAAAATGTTGTGCTACTTTCTGCTGTACAGCAAAGTGATTCAGTTGTACCTATATATACAAATCTATTCTTTTTCAGATTCTTTTCCATTATAGATTATTACAAGATATTGAGTATAGTTCCCTATGCTATACAGTAGGTACTTATTGTTTATCTATTTTATATATAGTAGTGTGTATCTGTTAATCCTAAACTCCTAGTTTATCCCCCACCCTTCCCCTTTGGTAACCATAAAATTGTTTTCTATGTCTGTGAGTCTATTTCTGTTTTGTAAATGAGTTCATTTGTATCATTTTTTTAGATTCCACATATAAGTGATATCATATGATATTTGTCTTTAACTTACTTCACTGAGTATGATAATCTCTAGGTCCATCTGTATTGCTGCAAATGGCATTATTTCGTTCTTTTTCATGGCTGAATAATATTCCAGTGTGTGTGTGTGTGTGTGTGTGTGTGTGTGTATGTGTGTGTGTGTGTGTGTATCTTACATCTTCTTTATCTCTTCATCTGTTGATGGACACTTAGGCTTCTTCCATGTCTTGGCTGTCATAAATAGCACTGCTATGAACATTGGGGTGCGTGCATCTTTTTGAATTATAATTTTCTCCAGATATATACCCAGGAGTGGGATTGCTGGATCCCATGGTAACTCTATTTTTAGTTTTTTAAGTACCTCCATACTGTTCTCCATAGTGGCTGCACCAATCTACATTCCCAACAAAAGTGTAGGAGGGTTCCTTTTTCTCCACACCCTCTCCAGCATGTATTATTTGTAGATTTTTTGATGATGGCCATTCTGACTGGAGTGAGGTGATACCTCATGGTAGTTTTGATCTGCATTTCTCTAATAATTAGTGATGTTGAACATCTTTTCATGTGCTTCTTGGCCATCTGTATGTCTTTTTTGGAGAAATGTCGATTTAGGTCTTCTGCCCATCTTTGTTTGGGTTGTTGTTGTTGTTGTTTTTGATATTTTTTGTAGTTTTGAGTGTGCCTGTCAGGGACATATTTTCTCACTTAATTAAAGCACTCCCCACTGATTCTCCAGTAGCTTCTCATTAGCTTTTTCTTCTTCTTCTTTTTAAAAAGTATTTATTTATTTATTTATTTATTTGGCTGCACTGGGTCTTTAGTTGCGGCACACGGGATCTTCGTTGTGGCATGCGGGATCTAGTTCCCTGACCAGGGATCGAACCAGGGCCGCATGCATTGGGAGCATCGAGTCTTAACCGCTGGACCACCAGGGAAGTCCCATCTTAGCTTCTATGTTAGGATTAGGCTGCTCCA
This sequence comes from Grampus griseus, assembly GCF_964374135.1. Classification (NCBI taxonomy): domain Eukaryota; kingdom Metazoa; phylum Chordata; class Mammalia; order Artiodactyla; family Delphinidae; genus Grampus; species Grampus griseus. The sequence goes on from NC_138998.1 coordinate 65,628,708, forward strand.
GACCTTTCACAGTCCTGATCAACCACCTAACCTCAATCTTACCACTTATGTAGCCTTCTTCTGGCCTGTCTCCCACTACCCTGCTGACTCGTATGTAGTCAAACTGGAAATAGATAAGAGCATCATAAAAATACAAATCATGACACATACACTGAATTTCTCTGTTTCTCTCCCCAACCCCAACCCAAATGAGTCTTTGCTCTCATGATTTCCTCTGTCTTCAGTGCACTTAATGCTATTCTTTTTCAGTCACCTTCTTGACTTATCAAAGTCCTCATATCCATCAAACCCCAGCTAAAAGACCATCTACTTTACAAAACCATTAGACTGCTCTGAGTTTCTTGAAGACTTGTTATATGTTCTTCAAGCTCTTTGCATGGTACTTGGTATAGGGTTGAAGATCATTAAACATGTGTTAAATAAACGAAACCTTCTTTGATTCAACTCTAAGGGATTGTTCCAACCTCTAAGTCTTATTTACAATTTTATCCAGAGCAATTTCTCTGGGCTTTATAGAGGAATGTTAATAGGGATTTGCTCATAATGTTGACACTCAAAGCAATTGTTAAATATTGTGGGAGTTACACTCTAAAAGGTTTGAAGGAAGGATCAGAATATGAGGCTCCTTGTACAGAATATCATAACGCCAGTCTACCAGGGTATGTCTCTAAGGATGACAAAATGTCATGTCATCTTCATCAGTGGCAAGCAGGTTATCATTTTTAATCCTGGGATCACAATTTGTTTCATTCTGACAAGCATGGAGCTCCAAATGACCTTCTAAAACATGAGCATTTAGGTGCCCAAGACTAAAAGAACCATACAGTTTCTTCTCCTTTATCTAAAACTTATTTGCCCTCAACCTTATGGGATTAGCTTTCCATTTAAGTGGCATCTGTGAAACCAAAGCTTTTGCTATAAAATGGACACATTTCCCTTTAGGAAAGGGACTGAGAAGGGTTTTTGTTTGTTTGTTTGTTTGTTTAGTTATTTGCCCATGACTCCAATAGTAACACATTCCTAGTTAACCTGTCAGTAGGAGTATAGAAATAGCAAATTAGAAAGAAGAGCTCTGGAGTCAGGAGTGTTGATAGCAGCAGGAAATGACAGCCTGATGGTGAGAGAAGAGAGAGCTGTTATAAGAACTAATAAAGTTAGCAGTCAAGAATGTTTTAGAACTTGAGTAATAGCCTTACTCTTCATATACAACAGTTGGCTTTCTTAAAGGAAAACGTGAGAGGATAGGAAAGAAGTATGGAGGTTTAAGTATTAATCTAGGTACTCTTCTAAATTTCTGTCTCTGTTTTGGCAAAGTTAATGGGTGAAGGACATAGGACATACATGAATAATAAATCCCTTCCATGTCTTAAAGTCTGGGGTTCGTGATGATTTTTATTAAGCCATAAAAGAATTAGTTATTTTTAATATAAACTGTTCAAGAAAGTAAGAATGTAAGTTTTAAAATGATATCCATCCAAATAATCCATCCGTACAACTTCTGGAAAATAAAAAATTTCTGTATGTCATTTAAATGAAACCCCATAGTAGATAATCCTTGGCTCTTTCTGGTCAGAAATGCTGGATATGTGCATAGTTGAGTGTCTTCTAGAGGGTAACTAATCTAGAGCCTTCAGTATTTTATAAGAAGGGTGTCTTAGTCTTTTGGGGCTGCTGTAACAAAACATCAAAGACTGAGTAGCTTATAAACAATGAAAATTTCTCTCTCACAATTCTGGAATCCGGGAAGTCCAAGATCAAGGTGCCAGCAGACTCAGCGTCTAGTGAAGGCCTGCTTTCTGCTTCAAGTATGGTGCCTTCTCTCTGTGTCCTCAAATAGCGGAAGGGGTGAGGGACCTCTCTGGGATCTCTTTTATAAGGGCACTAATCCTATTCATGAGAACTCTGCCCTCATGACCTAATCACCTCCCAAAGGCTTCACTCCCTAATTCCATCATCTTGGGCATTAGGATTTCAACATATAAGGTTTGGGAGGACACAAACACTGTGAAAACATAACAAAGGGAAATGAAGATCCAGAGATAGTGTGCCCAGCTCTAAGCCACACAGAAAGTTAGCATTGGTGCTAGGATTAGACCCAGGTTTTAGTGACTGCCAGTTCAGGAAACATACTGCCATAACATGTAACATGCTAAGGATGGACTCATATGGCATTCAAACTCGTAGGCATCCTAACTTGGTCTGTGAATTTATTTATTCATCTATCATCATTAAAGAAGGAATTATTAAGTGATTGCTATGTACCTGGCACTATAAGTGTCCATGTTTTTTACTTTATTCTAAGTATTTGCTGTGAGCACACACACACACACACACACACACACACACGCAACAACAGCACTGTGACCCATGAAATCTTAGCCCCTCAAAGGTCATCCTTTGGTTTGGACCTCAGTCTTCTTCACCTCAACCCTGAATGTGACCACCTCAAGGACAAGCACATCTAAAGTTTCCCAAGCAGATCAACTTCTCCTTTAAGGACCTTCAGCCCTGGAGCTTCCATACATTTTTTCTGTTACCCTTTTTATAATTATTCACCCTCACTTTCTCTGAGTTCTGCTTTTGTTTTCACCCTAGGTCTTTTATTCTGCCGTTTAAGATGATTTCTTCTTCTTCTAGGAGGAGAAAGGTCAGGTCTCAGCAGCCGTCTGAGAATTTCTCTTAGCCATTAAGTTATCCTTTGGCTTTTTGCCTAATAATATACATTATTAATGCACATTAGTTTGGTCTTTCTGCACAGATATTAATTTATTGGGACAGAAAAGGATCTTAGAGATGATCTAGTTCAACTACCTGGTTTCACAGAGGACCCTTGGAGCCCAGAGAGAAGAAAATGGTTCAAGTAACTCGGCAAGTGGATGGCAGATCAATCCGTTGAATGCAGGCTTCCTAATGCCACACAAAGTTCCACCTCTGACACCACACTGCCCCTGAATTCTCTCTTTATAGACACCGCTGATCTGTTTTTAACTTTATCACTCACCTCTTCCTCAAGGAATGTAACTCACAGAGTTTCTTGGTTACCCATGCCAGTAAATGGTTAATCGCACTGAGTCCAAGGCCCTGGAAACTTCTGGGAGGGAGCCAGGTGAGCAAAGAGAGCAGATAAAGGCAGCACCTGCCTTGGGTTTGGAACAGCCTGGGGACACGGAGAGAATGTAAACACATTCTGCAAATCTTATTGTCTGACTCTGTGCCAGCGTCTTTTGGGTTCTTGTCATGGAAAATGTTTCCTCTGAAGTCATTCATTGAACAGAGGAGCACTGAATACCCTCCAGGGTGCCAACCCAGTCCCCCCTTTTGTCCAGGTTAAATAAGCAAGGAACTAACATTTCATGGGCCTAGAAGGCCCACCTTTCAACAATACAGGCTGGGAGGTAGGGAAAAGGAGCCATTTAGAAAACACACTGTGCTGTTCTGAACTGCTCTCTCCCCCTGGCTGCCCGCCCTCCTCCTTCCTCCTGTGCGGCCTCCCTCTGTTTGCTCACCCATACTTACAAGCACACGCCCTGCGTTTAGAGCAAGCGTTAATGTCTGTGCTTCCTCGTAAATCTCGGTTTGCTGCCTGGAGCTATGTTTTTAATTCTGTGGTGGAGCTTTGAGAGTCGAGAATGAGTAGAAAGGAGGGGCAGCGGATGGATGTAGTAATGGAAGCTGCTATTGCTCCTTCCGGGGAGCTAGACTCCTCATTTGCTTCTTTGAACAGGTAGTTTATACCTCAGCACAGCATCTGCGAAGGCCAGGATGGAAGGAGAGGGGGCCGTCGTGGGAAAAGATGTTGGCTATCTCACACTGTGCAAAAGGATGCATGGCTTCTCTCCGAAGAAAGAAAAATGTGTGGAATGAGCAAATGAACCCAGTCTGGTGACCGGCTGGCATATTTTTCTACTTCAGCTAAAAATGACTTCAAGGAGAGGAGTCTGACAAAAATAACTTTTGTCTCACAAAGTTTGTAATTGAAGAAAGTTTTCCCTTCATTGAACTTGAGCTCCTCTTTGTGTTGTTAAACCGTATTTATTTTCCATGATTGGTCCTTTGGCCCTCGTTTGATAGCTTCTTCTGTGTAAGCCTCATCGCTTCAACATGGCTTTGCTTTTCTGGGGTAGGAAGCAAATCTTCTACTGGGCTGCTGTGATGGTTTAAAGTAGTAATTGCTTGGGCCTTCCACCCTGCCAGCAACTGTATTTGAGTAGAATTTTGCATCTGAATCACTGAGTAAAACGTGTAATTAACATGACTAAAGGAAGAACTCTGGTCTTTGAAAATTCTGGTCCTCAGTTTATATATCTATAAAATGAAAGAATTAGAAACACACCTCTAAGGGGCCTTCCAACTCAGTCTAGGATCCTAAAAATCTCCAGCTATTACTATAAACCCTCTTCCTCTACCAAGTTCTTATATGAGTCCTAATGGATCCTTTCTTTTACTTCTATACCTTTCTGTGAGGTTTTGAAATTTATCAGAAGTGAAGGGTACATTAACCTTCTTGCTTCCACTACTGTGACAATGGAGGCCAGATCCAGTTGGTGTCTTTGAGGATAGAAAGTGCGAACAAAATAAGTTGCAATAGGTGAGCTCCTCTACTTCCGTAATGGGACCGTCAGATTTCTATGTGTACCTGTTTAGGCCTGGGAAGCAGATAATAGTAAAATACGCCCAGAGATCATTAGAGCATGGGCATCTGGAGTTCAGGGATTGGGCCTTATCCATTTCTCTACTCGAGATAACACACTGCACAGAGAATGTGCTAATTAAGTGGTGGAATTGAAGATAGACAACTTAGGAATGTTTCAGAGAACCAGCTCTAAGGTGATTTAAAAGATCATTTTTAACCTATTATAAAACTTTTACAGAACTAGGCTTATTCAGTCTGAAGAACAGAGAATTGAAAGGGTGTTTTAAGGTGAATGAGAGTCTCTCTGATGGATTTAAGTAGGAAATTATATACATCAATACACTGATGGGAAACAGAAGCTGAATGCATAAGAAATACCCTGGGACTCAGAATCAGATGAAAGAAAGGGATTAATAGGTGAAGCAGAACATAGAAGATTCCAGCACCTCCTCTGTGCTAAAGATTTGCTCCTCTGGTTTTGTCTATGTCCAGAGATCATGGTGTTTATCCTCCCTCTTTTTATTCTCTTCCACTAGTGGTTCTTGACTTGATGATCTGATTAAACCTGGTCGTACTTTTTATCTTATGTCCTGTTAACTTCATCTATTTCTATCAAAAACATTTAAAAATTGCTTATAAGTGTTGAATAAAATGAAAAAATATATAAAGGCTCTAACAGTACCCAGTAAGCATTATGGTACATAATAGGGACTTAATGTTTGCTCAGTCGGACAGAGCCTTCCAGCATACAAAACATTTTTTCATTCATTATCCTCTTGTCCCTCACAAAATTGTTGTTACCTGAAGATGAGAAAGGTGGTGTGAAATGCCCAAAGACACAGAGCTAGCGAAAGCCAGGGTTTACACTCAGAGTATGATATTGGGAAGAGAGCTGCCAAAAGTCTTTCTTTGCTAAATAATTTGATTTTGGCATTCTTTACCTGGGACTATACTCCCACATTGATTAATTTGACCAAAGCAGCTCGGCGAGAAAGACCCAATCTTCTTACCCTGACAACATAACATTTTTGTAATTTCCCCCTACCCTTCTAGTGCTAACTTATTTTCCTATAATCTCATAATTGCTATTGTTGAGCATATATAAAAATTTACAGTTCCTTTTGAGACAGAGATTTTCTTTCTGACCTTTAGCTAGGATCCCTGGGCAGGTTTTTTGCCCACAGATCATGGCAGGCTCCGAAGGGCAATTCTTTTAACTCTGTGTCTATTGGAAATAAAGCCGGCTATGTTGTGTAATGGCAGGAGCTTCACTTTGAATGTATTTTGTGACTATAGCCCAGGATGGTGAAAAGAACCCTAACTGAAGTCTTGAGAGACCAGGGCTCTCACCAGCTCAGCCCTGCCTGCTGAGATGCTTTGAGAAAGTTTTAGTCCTTCCTGAGTCTCAATTTTCTCATCTCCACTCATCTCCAGAAAGAAGACACCGGGCTATAGCTTCCAAAAGCCCTTCTAGCTCTGACATTCTACAGTTTATAAACCTTAAACTACTCTTCCTCCACATGGTGGCTGATTTGTGCTTTTTCATGTTTTGTAAAATAGCGTGGTAGGTGCTAAAGTTTCTGAGGAGTGATGGGATAATACTGGGTGTAGGCTTTGCAGCAGAAGATCTGTTCTACTTAAGGAGGCTATTTTGGTACCCCTAAATTACAGAAGCCATAATCCAGAGGCTTCTTAGGGATCCTGTATGTCCTTGACAGGGTGAATGCTAGCAGCATCATGACCATAGCTGTCTATACCATTTACACAGTTACCGAAGTCATGGAATATCACCACATCGAGACACCCTGAAGGACATATGGGGAAACTGAGATTCAGAAAGAGAAATGAGCTTGCCTATAGTCGCATAGTCATACAGCATTAAGTGTCAAAACCAAGACTAACACAGCACTCCCTGACCTCCTGTTCACTGCATTTTTTACTCTACTCCTGTCACCTCGGATGACCACTCTCATGGTAAGCACGAGTAACTGTTTAATAAAGCATTCCCAGTCATAAAGGGAACTATATTCTCTGCAGTTGCCCTAAGGAGACATTTGACAGAATATGATAGATTTTTATACGACTCTAGTACTAAAAGTTTTGCTGAGAAATACCACCTTAGTTTTACCTTTGGAGAGACTGCGTGGTTGTAGATTTCTCTTCCCATCTATCACCTTTGGAGCCCAGGAGAGAAGGTTGGCTAAGCTTGTATGTTTAGAAGTATACTACATCTCTGAGAAAGGGCATTGCCACACTCAAATTGATTAATTATTTAGAAATAGGGCCCCTCTTGAATTTCATGCTTAAACTTCATTTGAGGTTTCCCTAAAGCGAAAGATATAAACTGTATTTACTAGGAAAGCTATCTTGGAAGAGCTTCATTGCCTTTGAATAAAAGCAAAATTGCACCCAGCACATAAATTGACATATGAAGCGTAAATAATTGTATCGTGCAAGTTGTTTTAAGGGACTCAAGCCAGAATGCTCCATTAACTAACATGCATAGAATATTCATTGAGCTTAGGGCTTATTACCAGGCCAGTGGGAAAAAAAAAAAGAATGAAGGAAAGTACAGGGTGGGAAGATAAATGTCAGTATAGCAGCTGGGGAAGATAAATGTCAGTATAGCAGCTGAGAAAATGAAGGGTTAGAAAGGGAACTTTAGAGGTATTTATGATGTTTTTATTTTCCTCTCTCTTCTTTTTCTTTCTTTTTTTCCCCTTCCTTGGCAAAGGATTAAGTACAAAAAAGGTGGATATCAGCCTTCAAATATAATCATTAAGAATCTGAGAACTGAGCAGCAGAATGAGCCAGGCTCTTTTCTTACTTCTCTTTTGAAAGAAGAAGCTGAGGAATCAGCCCGTTGGGGTGTTATATGCATACGTGTGAGATTGTGTTTACAGACATTTCTACACGGATAAACATTCAGAAACCACAGTGACATTCCCAGAGGAATCCTGTCTTTAATACAGGAAGTGACAGCTTTGTGAAGGCATCACAATTGAGCTCTAGTTTTCCCTTGAGGTCTGGTTCTTCCTTCTAGATCCCAGGATTTAATTTCTAGAAGAAACGAGACCTCTGTGATGTTCCATGGGTCTGCTTAGAATTACAGGCAACTTAGTTTTAAAGCTTGTCGAATACAAAGCACCTGAGCTAGGCTTAATCTCCAGGGACCTCTTTTGCATTCAGAGATGTCTAAAACCATAAACCATAAATTCTGATGGGTACATGCAAAAGCAGAGGCCGCAGAAATTACAAATTTGTTATCCAGTGTGGCCACATTCCCCTGCCACAACTTTCCTCCCATCACCACTCCCAAGCTGACTTTCTCTTGCTCTGTACTTGGGTTTACCAGATGACCAGGCTTGCGCTGTAACAGATGGTTACTGCCTCCTACAAAATGTGGGTCAGGACTGTGACCAGGCATAGTCTTCCTATGAGCTCTGACGTGTTTGTTGCTGCAATTTTGGTAGAAGGAATGTGTGCAGAGAATAGAGAACCATGAGACGTAGAAGCTGAGGTCGCAGGGTATTTTGAATTGGTCATCAACCCTCTTAAAGATCAGGCATACCCTCTTGGGAAGGTCCCAGTTCTTCCCAGTGCTTGGGAAGTCCCAGTTCTTTTCTCAGTCATTTCTTGCTTGAGTTTACTGCTTAGTGGATACTGTAGTTGTAGTCATCTTCCTTCTCCTCGAAACTGTCTCCCATGTTGCTGATGTCTTCCATGTTTCAGTTCCTGTCCCACCACCTTGACTCTTCCTTCTTCCTTCCTCTGTTAACTTTGACCACCAGAATATTGGCATGAGTTCAGTATCCGTATTTCCAGCCGTGGCCTCTGTGCAGAGCACCAGTGTCACATTTCCAGCCACGCATTTACCCACAGAATTCTCAACAACATCTTGAACTCATCATGTTTGAAACCAAATCCACACTTTTCTTCTCACCTCCTAAATTTCCTGTAGCAATTTAACTAGTTGGTCAGCCAATTATCTCAGCATCCATAGAAAGGCTGACTGGGGCATTACCTTCCCTTCCCACACTTTTCTGTTTGTTTTAATCTAATGAAAATGGCTAATCTAAAGAAAAACTCCTTTCTTGCAGGAGACAAGGAGAAGGCCTTAGGATGTACTGGGGAAGTCCAGAGCAGCAGTCACTATTATCCGGTTGGAACCCATGGTCCACTGAGGTGCCTTATGCTACCTTCACTGAGCACCCTATGAAATACACCAGTGAGAAGTTTCTCGAAATCTGCAAGGTAGGAGACGGCTTGGGCATCACTCTCCAATTAGCTTTGTTGGTGAAGCTATGTGCTTTTAAACCAGGTATTGTTAAAAAAAAAAAAATAAGATACAACCTGGGGTTTATATAGATAAAAACTATAAAAGTTTATAGGACTTTTTCAGTAAACAGTAGAGATGTTTTATATTTGAAAAAATATATATAGCAATATTTATAGTAACCATACCACTGCTGTTTCCTCTTTGCTAATCTCTGAGCAAAAATTGTAGTGTAATATTGTTTTAAAATTGCAGTAGTATTGTTTGTCTGTGTTTATTGCTTACAGGGTACATGAAATTTTCTGGGTATAATTAAATTTGAATTATTTTATTCAAAGAAGGAATTTGGAATAGTGTGAAATATGAAGTCAGATATGGCTCGGTGGTCATGTTTACGTCACTTTTTTTTCTGGGACTTGGTAGTCTCATCTCTAAAATGGACACAGTGAACAACTGCCCTTCCTCTCAACCTCACTGGGCCATTGTAAGGTTAAATGGGATAAAGCATATATAAATGTTCTGTAAATCGTAAAGCAATTAAGAGTTATTTTTAATGCCTTTAAATTTCATCTCCCCGAGTAAATTTAAAATTCATCAGTGGCAGGGAGGTCCCCTTCTACTATTGTTTCATCTTCCCTAGGGAGACTTAAGCAGTCCTTGGACACTCTGAGTAGTCAGGAAGTGAAACAGCTGGAGCTGTAAATGCAGTGAACGAGCAACCTGTGTACTTTCGACAAAACCAGATGTTCACATAGGAGTGTGCTTACGGCCTAGAAATTCTTGCCTTCTCTGTTCTCTCTAAGTTTATCTTTATATGCTGTCATTCACTTCAGAATAGCATAACTTTATTTGCTATAAATTCAAAACATGACAGTCTACATCTAAAGTCCTGTGGTTGGATGGCATACATTGCATTTCTTGCCTTATTTTAAACACATTTATTCATACAAGTGAATATGTATATGTACAAACAAATATTTTTAATTGGTAAGTTCCCTATTTTATGAAAAAGGATCTGAGGCAAAATGTATGTGGTTAAAGGCCAGATGGGGCCTCCGTTCCCCCTAACCTGTAGGTGAAGTTGGCTTGAATCCCATTCTGCTCTCAGCAAAGCTCAGTTGTCCTCTCAAGATTTATGCAGATGTCCTCAGGGGCTTCTGGTCTCCAGGTTTGCCTCTGACACCAAGCTCTTGCAGGCACTAAATTAGTTCTTTGTATGGATCGTTTTGCTAGTCTCCCTGTTATACTCCTAGTTCACAATACCTCAACCCATGCATCAACATCAGCCCCTAGCCTGACTCTTAACCACCCAAAATCAACAATAACAAAAAACCAAAATGAAAACCAGAAAGAACATAACACTGACACAAAGGCATTTATGTGAGAGTAGACTCACTGAGGACTTCTGGGAGATAGAGTGGGAGTTTACATCACAATAATGCCCCCAAATTCAAATGGAATATCTGTTCTCCTTATTGTTAAAAGACCTTATTAATAATAATGCTCGGATACGTCGCTTCATAGTCTCCTCTCCTTTTCTCTCTATCCTGCTCTTGTTCTTCCCCAAACTCCTGTTCCTTTTCTCTTTCTTATTAAATGTGCAGTCATTTATCTGTTTCTTTTTTCTTTTTAACACTTGTTAATCCAACTGAAAGAACTTAATAATGTATGTTTCCAAAGCTATTTCCTGCCTTTAAAGGAAAACTGGTTCTAATAATTAATTTAATATATATTTTGAAGTAGTAGTAATTCTTTTTATTTTAAGTCAAAAATAAATACCAACTGCCTGGGTTATTATGTCCATCACTTCCTGGGCAAAGTCTTCTCTTATTTCTCATATCTGGTGTGTTTAAGCACTTGTTCTCTTGTCCTTGTCCTTTTGTACTTGTCCTCTTGTACTTGTCCTTTGCTGGAAGAAATTCAGGGTAAAGGATTAAAAAAGAAATTGTATGAACTACAGAGATATGCCACTGCATTAGTCTAATACTTGATAGTGCTTTATTGTTTTTCTGCCATAGAGAAATAAAATTAATAATTTAGAAGGAAGCTAAAAAATAAAATATCAAAAGGGGAATGGAAAAAAAGGGGGAATGGAATAACTGTTCCCCAAATGCCCATGAACACAATTAGCAGACTGGAGCATTAAGTTTTGCCCAAGACTTCCTGTCAGCCAAGGCTAAAGGGGAAACTTGATGTTCATATAGCTCTCCTTGGATGGAAGAAGGAGCAACAGGTGTGTGTGTGTGTGTGTGTGTGTGTGTGTGCACATGCATGCATGGGTATGAGCACCATGAGGGGTTGGTTAGTTAGTTGGTTGGTTTCCAGTCAATCAAACTACTTTTTGAATCTGTTAAGTGTATTTTCTTTAAGGCTTTTCTCATTAAATTATTGTTTTAAAGTCTTTATTTCGTTCCTGAAAACAGTCTGGAAGTTTTATTTGCCAAGCCATTTCTCAGTTAAAGGCCACCCCGAGTCCCAGCTCCCTAAGAAAACAAGCGATCTCTGTCTGGGATATGAGATGATGACTACTCTGATCCAATTCTTTGTGTCTTGGTTTCTCTTTTGTTGTTGGTTTTTATGTCACGAAGTTATTTGTGTTCAGGACATTTTCCAAAATTGGCTTTGATTAATATTCAGTTTTATTAGTGTAAAAGTATAAATAAGAAGAACAGTAATTCTGGGGGTATAGAATCTTTTGTATGAATATTTTGACATAATAAGATTTTAAAAGGGTGATATAAACTAGTTTTTTCATTTCCCCTATGAATGAAATAGGAAAAAGTAGAACACGGGGGAAATGCATAACTAAATAAAACACTTGAAGCAATTTAATTCAATTTAGCAAACCTGTTATGGCAGAGGAGAGGGAATCATGTACAGCTGAGATATCCACAGTCAAAAATTTCAAATTATTTACAATCTAATTGAATAACTTATTTTTAGAAGTACTTTTATAAAATTCATTTTTTTTGTTTTTACTCAGTCTTTTCTTCTACAGAACCTGGACTCTCTCTATTTAACAAATGTTTTCCGGTACCTAAAATGTGCAGCTATTCTGACTGTTGTTAAGAATACAAACATAAATGAGACAAGATTCTTCCCTTTGTGGAAGGCATTGCTTAATAGAGGATGCAGATAAAAATGCAAAGATTTTTAAATAAGTGCTAAAGAACTGAAACAGAGTTTGGATCAGATGAAGAGAATTGGAGATAGTTGAAGGTACATGGAGTACCTTAGAGACAGACAGTTTAGCTGGAGTTTAATCTTGTATATTTCCCACCATAATTGTATTGGCTCAGATGATAGGTATAAGGACCTAAACTAAGTTAGGAGTGCTAGGAATGGAGAGAAGATGAAGAGATTTTGAGATATTCAGGGTATCAATGGAAGACGGTAACTGGCATGATATGATAGGTGAAGGAGAGGAAGAAGTCAAAGATGACATGGTCTGGTTTGGGTAGGTGATGAGTCCATTAATTTGAATGAGGAAAACTGAAAAAAGAGTAGGTTTAAAGGTTCAGTTGAAGACATGCTGAGTTTGAAAGGTCCATGGAATGTGGGGTTGAGTTGGTTGCCAGGCAGTTAGAAATTTAGGTCTGTCCGAAGCTCAGGAGAGAAAGTTGAGCTGTTTATATAGGTTTCATACCACACAACACCGGGTCGAAGCTGAGTGATGGGGTTGATTGGTCAGAAAAGTACCTGAGGAAGAGGAATTAATGGAAAAAATTGCATTCAAATTCAAATTTATACTATCTCTAAGTCCTTCAGCACTGATATAAAAAAATCACTGTCAAATTTATGAAATACTAGGTCAAAATACATTACTTCTTTTACCCAGCTCACTAACTCTATATCACTTCTACTTCCGGTAAGTGTGATGGTCAAATGGCTTCTTTCCAGACATTCTTGCTTATCTCCAAGTCTTACCAACTGTTTTCAGCTTGTGCATGCACATACTTTGCATTACTCATATAAAACAGTTGTGAAAATAGGAAATAATATTTTTGGTATTGATTTTATATTACAAGACATAAAATGATCTCATCAGTTATGTAATTACACTTTATATTTATTGATTACAATTTGCACGTGTTCATGTAATTCAAGTAACAAAAACCCTTTGAGGGCAGGATGCTATCTCCACTTTAAAAGTGAAGGTACTTAGAGTGACTAAGTGAATTGACTGAGGTATTATAATCATAACTGTATTTCTACACACAATTTGCAAATGCTCAGGGAAATAGTTAAAAACCAGAAAGAACTCTGTGTGTGTGTGTGTGTGTGTGTGTGTGTGTGTGTGTGTGTGTGTTTATTATAGTCTTTGCTATGATATAATATGATATGATACTTTACAACCAAGGTTAATTATTCTCAATTGTTCCATCCACTTTATATTTGCAACTTTTAGCATTATCTTTCCCCTTTTAACCATTTGTAACAGAATCAGTTTTGTTTGCCCAATGGGCAGCAAGCCAAACGCTTAGGTGCCCAGGTTTTCAGCAGAGAAAGGGTTTATTCACAAGGCAGCCAAGCAAGGAGATGGATGAACAGATCTCAAGTCAGCCTCCCCAAAGACAAGGGGCTTGGGATATTTATAGGATAAAGAAACAGGGTGGTCTGAGGCATGGGGAAAGGTGATTGGAGGCAAGAAAACACTGAGGTAATCTGTGTTCTGTGCAGGCGTATCGGATTTACATTCTTCTTCTTAGGGTGCTTATTCAGAAAATGATGGTGTTGGTATAATCTGAGGGTGGAGTTTTTGGCCTTCTGACATCGAAAGGTCTTCCTCTGGACACTTACACAGTGGAACGGTCAGTGGTCTCGACCAGTTTGAACTGGACAAGACTAGCTCCATGTTCCTGAAAAACAACTCAAGCCACCATTTCTCTGGCTACCCATAAGTTAGAGGCGTTATCTATAGGGGGCAGTTAAAGGAATCTTGCGATATATTCTCTAACCTACATGAAGCTTGGAGGGCATGCAATTGGCAGGAACAATTAAAGAGAGCTTAGTCAATGAAGGCAGGTTACAGAATAGTATTTATTAAGCAAGTTTTAGTTCAAGGGATCTAATTGATGACTGCCCTTGGTTTCACATTGTCTTGCTGGATTCTTAGACTGTGTGGAGTCTTGCTGAGAGGAACTAGTGATTGAGCTGTAGAGCTGTAGAATGATAGTGAATGGATCGTGGATGCTCTACAGCTTAATCAAAGTGATTTACAGACCAACCCTTTTTACTTTTGTCTGGCATCTTTCTCCTTATTTTCAAGGGAATTATGAAAGTGAACCAATGTTTTAGCAATCAAATGTAACTTTATATTCTTAACCCCTTGGTTTCCTGCTACATTAATTCAATAAATATTTATTGAATTATTTATATATTTTTTCTTTTAATTTTTTTTGGCCACGCGGCTTTTGGGATCTTAGTTCCCTGACCAGGGACTGAACCCATGCCCTGGCAGTGAAAGCACTGAGTCCTAACCACTGGACTGCCAGGGAATTCCCTAACAAATATTTACTGAATACCTACCTGGCATTGAGTACTACGTGCTGAGCAATGCTGTAGATAATTGTTGGGATAGCAAGAAGAATAAAACAGATTTTGCCCCCAGATATTTATAGTGTAGAGGAAGAAGGCAAAAAATGTAATTAACAAATTATAATTTAATGTGCAAATACTGTTGATAGAAAGATTCAAAGTTTTTATCAGAGCCCAGCAGAGAGAACAGTTAAGTCCAAAAGTTAACAAATGTGATAACATTTGATGTGAAACTCAAGGTAAGAGTGATTTAAGCATCAAAGCAGGTGGTGAAAGACATTTTAAATAAAAGAAACATGATTAGAAGCTGCACATTACAGAAGTGTATAAAATGTTCTTGGACAAAGAGTCGTTCACTTAAGCTAGAGTTTAAAGTGTGTGTGTGTGTGTGTGTGCGCGCATGTGCGCGTGTGCACGGGGAGGGTTGGGAAAATGGAATAGGATGAGGATGGAAATTTGTAGGATGAGGATTTGTAGAAACAACCCTTTTGTGTAGGAAAAAAAGCTTTTGCTGCATCTTCCTTTTTCCATCTATATTCCTGAACATACCCACAGTCATGGTGTCTCTATAAAGATAATTCCAAGTAATACGTGCAAGGATGATATAAACACCTGTTTATCTTCTGTTCAGCTGTGTGGCTTCCCAAGGGCTTTCCATTGCTGGGTATTGGATGGACGTTTTACTCCAACATGCTTCACTTGCTGCAAGGGGTGGCTGAAACCTGTAGCCTGAAGGCTTGGAAAACCTGCTCAGCTAAAGAATGTGGGCCTGCAGGCATGAAACCTGGTCTCTTTACCCAGTGTAAACAGGAAGCAAGTGATGGTTGTAATAAGGAAAACTGAGACTCTGGACAGTGAACTGCTGGCAGACAGCATCTGAAGCAAACCAGGGGCCCAGTCACTCAGCTGGTAAATAATCGCTGTAAAGTCAAGAAGAACATTACACACACACACACACACACACACACACACACACACACACACACACACACACACACACACACACACACACACACACACACACACACACACACACACACACACACACACACACACACACACGCGCGCGCACACAGAGCTATACTTTACCCTAACCAGCACACAGACCCTATGTAACCGGAGTTGTTAAAACCTGACCCTCTGTTTTTGAGACTGGAATAAAAGAGAGAGCCAGGGGTGGGTGTAAAAAAGCTTTTAGAGAAAAGTATGTGGCTGGTGGCATTCATATCAAATGACACCGCGTTCCTGTCACACAGATTGAGTTCAGGTGCTTGAAATGCTCGAGAGCCAGCTTGGGGACTTGGCCTTTTGTCTGCCTCCTTCAATGCACAGCTTGTCCCTCTGTCTTCACAGCCCCTCCTCTTTTTAAAGGGCTCACAGAAATGACTAGAAATGAAGTGCATCTGACTCGAATGAAAT